>NC_133617.1:614038825-614649825 GCF_048593235.1 Sminthopsis crassicaudata | reverse complement strand
AAAGACACTATGAAACAGGATGATAAGGAAAACTCTAAAAGGGATTTACTTAAAATGATCACCATGATCACGTTCTTAGTATAAACAGTGATGTTTTGTCTTGTTTTTAAGTCATTTCAATTGAGTCTGACTCTTTGTGATCTCATTTGGGGTTTTCTTGGCAAAGATGCTGGAGTGGTTTGCCATTTCCTTCTCCAGATCATTTTACAGATGAGGAAACTGAGGCAAATAAGGTTAAGTGACTTTCTGAGGGTCACACAACTAATAAATTTTTGAGGTCAGAGTTGAACTTAGATGAGTATTCCTGACTCCAAGACTGGTATCCTATCCATTGCACCACTAGTTACCTTAATATTTTGTAGCAAGTTGATTTAAGGTATAAATATTCATGCTGAAATTTAGCAATCAGCTCTCCAAAACCATTTTGTTTAAGTCACCCATCATCCTTCAGAGTTGTCTTGGATCATTGTATTGCTAAGAATAGCTAAATCAGTTCTGTAAGTCCAGATTTTTCTGAGAATATTCTGTTAATCATTTCTTATAGCACTATAGTATTCCATCATAATCACATATCACAATTTGTTCATTCATTCCCTAATTGATAGGCATCCCCTAAATTTCCAATTCTTTGCCACTCTTAGATGTGGATATATCAGAAAAGGTGATCATGGAACTGCAACTTGAAGAAAATGAGAGATTTCATGAAGTGGAGGTGAGAAAGAAGTCTATTCCAGGCATGCAGGAACTACCTGTGCAAAAGCAAAGAGCTGAAAGAATAGTTGTCAAATAGAGAAAAGCTAGTGTGGATTTGTAGAAAGGGAGTAAAGTGTAATAATCACCAGCTAGGTGATAGTGAATAAAACGTCTGGCTTAGATTTAGCAACATTCATCTTTCTAAGTTCAAATCTGACCTCAGATACTTCCTAGGTATGTGACCCAGGGCGAGTCACTTAACAATGTTTGCCTTGATTCCTTATCTGTAAAGTGAGCTGGAGAAGGAAAGGATAAACTAGTCCAGAGTCTTTGTGGAGAAAATTCCAAGTAGGCTCACAGAGTTGTATACAACTGAATAATAAAAACGATTTAATAGAGCTAAGAAGATGCATGGGAACAGGTTATGAAAGGCTTTAAAAGTAAACAATGTTGGTCACATCTTATTCTGGGGGCCAAAGGGAGCCACTAAACTTTATTTAACAGGAAAGTGATAATTTTAATTGTGTGCAATCTGGTGGGTTGATTATTCAGTCATTTCAAAAATGAGGAGAATTCACTACACTGATACAGATCATCAGCTGTCTGTTACAATCTTGGGCAGCTGTCCTCCAGAAGCTTGAGAGTTTTAATGCCTTCTTCATAGTCACAGTTAGTATGTATCATGAATTTGAATTCAGATCTGTCTTGCTTAAAGGTTTGTCTTTTATCCTTTATGCCATCATACCTTTAATCTAGTAGCATCTATAAATTATTTCTGTATTAGCCAAAATTCTTAGAACCTGGGATACTCTCCAATTCACCTTGCTTTTTTCCTTTTAAAATTATTTTGTATTTAATTTTTCCCATTATATATGAAAACAATTTTTAACATTCCTTTTAAAAACTTATTTTCTCCTTTCCTCCCTCTGTACCCTGCCTCATTTAAAAAGCAAGGAATTCGATATAGGCTGTACTTATGCAGTCATAGAAAACATTTCCATATTAGTCATGTTGTGAAAGAAAACATAAACAAAAAAAAATCACTCAAGAAAAATAAAATAAAAAAGTACATATTTCAATATTTTCTGAGATACCATCAGTTCTTTCTCAAGGGCTGGATATCATTTTTCATCATAGAATTCAGAGTTGTCGTGGATCATTGTATTTCTAAGAATAGCTAAATCGCTAAATCAATTCTGTAAGTCCAGGTTTTTCTGAGAATATTCTCTTTATCATTTCTCATAAGACAATAATGTTTCATCCTAATTACATACCACAGTTTGTTTGTTCATTCCCCAAATGAACCATCCCCTAAATTTCCAAATCTTTGCCATCAGAAAAGAATATGTATATGTGTGTGTGTATATATATATATATATATATATATATATATATATATATATATATATATATATATAAAATCAATCACATATAATCCTTTCTACTTCTTATCTTTTTTTTTTTTTTTGATATATAGATATAGAAGTGTCATTGCTAGGTTAAAAGGATTTAGAAGGTTTGGGCATAGTTTCAAATTGTTTAGTAGAATGACTAAATCAGTTTATAACTTCACTGTTGTGAGTATTAATGCCTCATTTCCCCCACATCTCTTCTACTATTTATCATTTTCTTTTTCTGCCATATTAGCCACTTCAATAGGTATAAGATGGTACCTCAGTATTGTTTTAATTTACATTTTTCTAATCAATAGTGAGAGCATTTTTATATGATTATAGCTAGTTTGATTACTTTTTAAATTAAAGCTTTATTGTTTTCAAAACATATGCATGATAATTTTCAACATTCACTCTTGCAAAACCTTGTATTCCAAATTTTTCCCTCCCTTCCCCCACTTCTTCCCCAGATGACAAGTAATCCAATATATGTTAAACATGTATGGTTCTTCTATACATATTTCCACAAATATCATGCTATAAAAGAAAAAAAAAAGATTAAAAAGAGAAAAAGGAAGAAAGAAAATAAAATGCAAGCAAAGAACAAAAAGAGTGAAAATGCTATATTGTGATCCACATTCAGGCCCCACAATCCTTTCTCTGGGTTCAGATGGCTCTCTTCATCACAAGACCATTGAAATTATTCTACAGTCTACAAAAAGGGCTGCCACAAAAATTTTTACAATATGTCCCTTTCCCTTCTTTGTGATCGTTTTTGGATATAAGGTGAGTAGAAATACTGCTGGGACAAAGTTTGATAACTTTTTGAGTATAGTTCCAAATTTCTCTCCAGAATGGTTGGATCTGTTCACAATTCAACCAACAATGTATCAGTGTCCCTGTTTTCCCACTTCCCTTCCAATATCCATCATTATCTTTTCCTATCATCTTAACCAATCTGAGAGGTGTGTAGTGGTATCTCTGAGTTGTCTTAATTTGCATTTCTCTAATCCATAGTGATTTGGAGCACCTTTTCATATGACTACAAATAGTTTTAATTTCCTTATCTAAAAATTATCTGTTCATTTTGTTTATATCCTTTGACCATTTATAGTTGGAAAATGGCTTGAATTCTTATAAATTTGAGTCAATTCTCTACGTATTTTAGAAATGAGGCCTTTATCAAAACCTTTGAATATAAACATGTTTTCCCAGTTTATTGCTTCCTTTCTAATATTGTCTGCATTAGTTTTATTTGTATAAAAAAACTTTTAATATAATCAAAATTATCTATTTTGTGATAAATAATGATTTTTTTGTTCTTTGGTCACAAATTCATTCCTCCTCCATAGTCTGAGTGGTAAACTATCCTATGTTCTTCTAATTTATTTATAATCTCACTCTTTATGTCTAGATCATGAACCCATTTGGACCTTATCTTGGTATATGGTGTTAGGTGTGGGGCTATGCCTTTCTGACATACTAGTTTCTAATTTTCCCAGCAGTTTTTGTCAAATAGTGGATTCTTATACCCAAAGCTGGGGGCTTTGGGTTTATTAAACACTAGATTACTATAGCCATTTACTATTTTGTCCTGTGAACTTAATCTATTCTACTGATTGACTACTCTATTTCTTATCCAGTACCAAATGTTTTTGATGACTGTTGCTTATAATAATATGATATAATATAATATAATATAATATAATATAATATAATATAATATAAAATAAAACTATAATATAGTTTTAGATCTGGTACAGATAGGCCACTTTCATTTCCTTTATTTTTCATCACTTCTTTTGAAATTCTTGACCATTTGTTCTTCCAGAGGAACTGTGGTATTATTTTTTTCTAGCTCTGTAAAATAATTTCTTGGGAGTTTGGTACTGAACTGAATAATTAGATTAATTTAGGTAGTATTATTATTTTTATTATATTATCTCAGCCTACCCATGAGCACTTGATACTTTTCCAACTGAATAGATCTGACTTTATTTGTGTGGAAAGTGTTTGTAATTGTGTTCATATAGTTCCTGACTTTGCTTTGGCAGGTTGATTCATATTTCAGATTATCCTACAGTTATTTTAAATGGAAATTCTCTTTGCAGCTTTTGCTTCTAAATTGTGTTGGTAATATATAAAAATGCTGATGATTTTTGTGGATTTATTTTGTATCCTACAACTTTGCTTAAGTTGTGAATTGTTTCTAGGAGTTTTTAAAGTTGATTCTCTTGGATTCTCTAAATTCACCATCATATCATCTGCAAAGAATGATAATTTGGCTTCCTCATCATCTACACTAATTTCCTTAATCTTTTTTTTTTTTTTTCTCATTGCCAAAGCTAACATTTCTAATACAATATTGAATAATAATGGTCATATTGGGCAACCTTGTTTCACCCTTGATCTTACTGGGAATCATTCTAGTTTCCCCATTACATATGCAGCTTTGATTACTTAATTAGAAACATTCATATCTTTTGATGATTTATCAATTGGGGAATAATATTTTTATCAATTTGACTTTGTTGTCTATATATCAAAAAATGCTTCACAGATTTTTTCACAGTTGATATTGCTAACTGTATTCCCCTCCATCCTGTTATACCTCTGAGCTTTCTTTTATTCTCTACTCCCTTTCACCCTCTCCCTCCCTTTTACCCTCTGCCTGCTCCATAGTGTTTTGTCCTCTTTCTGTTGGTACTGTTTTAATATTTTTTGATTTCTCAGTAAGTCTTTAACTTCTACTTGCTCAATTCTAATTTTTAAGAAATTATTTTCTTCAGGGAGCTTTTTGTACCTCCTTTCCTATTTGACTAATTCTACTTTTTAAGGTGTATTTTCCTTCAGTGGATTTTTGTATCTCTCTTTCCATTTGGCCAAATTTGTTTTAAAGGCATTCTCCCCATTGGCTTTTTGAGAGGGCTGAAACTTTGAAAAGGTGTACTTGAATCAGACAGCAGAGCACTTAAGGCTAATTATCTATGTGAGATAATGGCTCTAAAAGCATATAAATGATGGTATGCTAATGTGATGGTTCTCCTCATGATTGGCACTTATTGAATGTTTTTTGGTGAGATAATTGTAGGCAAGGAATGGAGGGCTGAGGGAGAGAGGTCAGGACACTTGGCTGCAAGACAAGAATGAGAGAGGCTGGAGACTGCAGACACCAGAATCCACGATACATCTTTGGCAAGCACTATGGCAGCTTGTCTGTCTCCTTGACTTCTCCGCTAAAGACTAAAAAATTTGATTAATACTCAATCTGACTGATCCTGAGACCCTACAGTGAGCTAGTCTGGACATTATATTTGTTGTCCCAACATGGATTAATGATCTACATGAAGCTCAATTGTAATTTCAGTGAAGCAGTCCCTGTGACCAGAAAATAGGGTAAGTATTAAAATAGACAAGCAGGGTTCTTAGTTAAGGGCTGAAATGTGGTAGATACTAGGGAAAGAGCCTCCTCCACTCTCACCTCCACCCCCACCCTGAGGGTGTTCTGTAGAAAGCATACTTAGGTTAATAAAGAGACAAGGTTTGCTTATAAATTTTGAGTAGATTGCTGGAGTCCTGGAAACATTAGAATGCATATCCCCTTGGTTCTCCAAGGAAGATGAAATAGAGGTAGATAATTGGAAACTAGTAGAAAAGCAATTAAGTGAATATTAAAATGACAATGATCCTGATTCAATTTCTAAGGAAACATTCTATATATATAGCACAATACAATTTACCTGAAAGAATCCCACAAGTTCTAAAAAAAAAAAAAAAAAAAAAGTTTTAAGGAAAACAGCCAGACAAGGAAGTGTGAGGAGAAAGAGGAAGAGAAGGAGGAGGGTACTGAAAAAATCTCTAAAGCCCATGCAGAGTTGAGTGGACTTAAAGGGTGTGGTGATTCTCACTCTCACAGCTCAGCTTTACCTCTGCCTACACTCCAGAAGGCTCTTGACCCTCGCCCATCAACTTCACCTTCCTGGGAGGAGGGAGAAGGAGGAGTGGAAAGGCCTGTGATACCATCAGCAGCTCCCCCTCACCGATCCCCACCCATGACTACATTGCAAAAGGCACTACTTAAGGCCACAGAAGAAGGGCAGAATACAGCTGATTTGAGAATAAAAATTTATCCTGTGATTGTACAGCATAACTCCAGGTCAAGGAAAAAGAAGAAGAACACCTTTTAATCTAGAAAATATCAAACCTCTGAAAAAGGCTTGCATTCTTTATGGGGCTACATCATCTTATGTTAAGATGTTATTACATAATTTAGCTTATGAAATCCCTAGTGACTGGAAATCTATAGAAAGACATGCTTAGAACCTGGACAAAACTTGTTGTGGCCTTCTGAATATAGTGAGCTCTGTATGATACAAGCCCAACAAAATAGGCAAACTGAAGTTAATATACCAATTACTTGTGACCAACTAATAGGTGTAGGTCATTATGCAGACATTTCAGCACAGATTAATTACCCCATAGCATCATATAAGCAAATTACTTCTGTTGCTATCAAAGCATGGGGCACCCTCCTAGGAAGGCAAGATAGAGAGGAATCCTTCACAAAAATAGCACAAGGGCCAAATGAACCCTTTGCGGATTTTGTGGGGCATCTGCAGATAGCTGTCATAAGAACTAATGGTGAAAATGCAGCAACAGAAATTATAAGGCAACTTGCTAAAGAAAATGCTAGTGAGGCTTGTAGAAGAATAATACTGGGACTACACAAAGATACTCCTTTAGAGGAGACCATAAGATGCTGTGCCACAGTGGGCACACATACCTTTTATACCCAGGCTATGATGCAGACTTCCCAAGATCCCCACATGGGAAAACAGGGTCCATTTTGGCAAGGGACTTCCAGAGAGACTTGTCAATGATTTCAATGTGGTAAAGTAGGGCATCTGAAAGCTCAATGTTGGCATAGAGATAAAGTGAGAAGAAAGGGTGGGAGAACAAGACCCAAAACCCCATGTCCAAAACGCAACAGAGACTTCCTTTGGGCATCAGAATGTAGACTGATTCAGGGAAATGAGATGCAGGGCCCAGCCCCAGGGCACAAGGCAAAAAAACCAAAACAAACAAACAAACAAACAAAAAAACACTTGGGGCATGATGGCAGCTGATGCTACACCCAGAGAGTCTTTAGAAGTTCAGTACTCAGACATGACCAATCAGCCAAGAAGCAATCTGATGGAAGAAAGGAATTACAATTGGGGAGAATCAAGTTGTATGCAGCTGGGACTACTGAGATATCACCTGGAGAAGGTTCCTCTCCAGGCTATGGATGGATCCCTTGTCTCCAGGCACAGTAGTCTTAACCATTTCACTTCCTGAAAGTATGTACAAAACAGTGTTCATCTATACACTGATGTGGGAAACTGGGGAATGTGTAAATAATATCCCAGTCATTAAGACAGGTAGACAATGTGTGACTTAGCACCCAGGAGAAATAGTAGCATCAGGTTTACTGATACAGCCTCCTAATAGGAAATTTGGTGATAGTTGCCCAGATTCTGACTCCTAGAAACAGAATCCAGGAATTCTGGACTGTAGCTTTTATAGCTGACTGTCCTATGCCCACTATCTTTATAAATGGCATACTGGTAGACACTGGTGCAGATCGTACAGTCATTAGAGGTGCCACTGGTCAAAGACTAAGGCAGACACCTACATGTCTGGGGTTGGAGGATCAATAGCAGCTGAAGCTAGTGCTACCCCTTTGAGATAGACATTTGAAGGTGAAACAGGAGTTTTTATTCCATTTATAGTTATATCAGTGGGGAAGAGAAATTTTACAACAGTTAGGATTACAAATGAGTACTTCAGTTTTTTAGGCAGAGCTGCTATTGAAGGCTTGCCAACATTCTCACCTGTTCCTATTCAATGGAAAACTGATATGCCAGTGTGGATAGAACAATGGCCCTTAGCAAATGAAAAAAAAAAAATAAGGCCTTATTAGATATAGTACAAAAGCAACTTAACCAAGGACACTTACAACCTTCTCTAAGCTCTTGGAATTCCCCTGTATTTGTTGTAAGAAAGAAATCTAGAAAATGGAGGATGTTGACTGATTTAAAAAAATAAATGAACAGATAGAAACTATGGGAACTCTTTAACTTGAACTTCCATTTCCTACTCAATTGCCTAGAAAATGGCCTGTTTGGGTTACAGATATTAAGGATCATTTCTATTCTATCCCTCTAGATAAGGAGGATATGAAAAGTTTTGCTTTTTCAGTGCCCAGTGTTATCTTAGCTGAGCCTTATAAAAGATATGAATGGACAGTTTTACCACAGGGAATGAAAAACAGCCCTACTATGTGTCAAATGTGTGTTGCTACTGCTTTTACTCCAGTAAAAAAAGCATTTCCAAAAATAACTTTATTACATTATATAGATGATATTGGAATGTGTACCTGAGGAACAAATGTTAGAAGCATGTCTACAAAAACCATAGAAACATTAAGGAATTATAGATTACACATAGCTCCAGAAAAAGAAAAATCAAAGACATGCTCCTTTTCAATATTTAGGATATGAAGTATATCCTAAGTTGCTTAGAGTACAAAAACTCTCCTTAAGAAGTCCTTAAATGACTTCCAGAAATTGATAGGAGATACCCAATGGATGTGTCCCATGTTAGGCTTGACTACCTGTCAATTGAAACCATTATATGACATTTTAAGTGGAGACAGTGCTTTAAATTCACCACACCAGCTTACAAAAGAAGCTCAAGAGGCTTTGAGATAAGTTGAACTGGCTTTATCCAATGTGGTTGAAAGAGTCACTCCCTTGGAAATATCAGTTTTTGCTACAAAAGAGGCACCCATAGAAGTCCTTCATCAAAGAGACGGTGTGATAGAGTGGGTGGACCTCCCAGCATAACCAGAACAAAGCCTTATTCCTTACCCAATGCTTGTGGCTAGAATTTTATTAAAGGTCATTAAGTAAGCAGTAAAATTATCTGGGATAAGACCTGACAAGATATATACCTTTTATACTAATGCACAAGTTAATGTGTACTGTGAAACCATCCCAGAGTGACAAATTTTATTGACCAAGACTCCAAATTTTACATACAGGTTTCCATTAAAGATTACCCAGCTATTACATGATTGGTGATGGATTCTTGAAGAAAACGTTACTAAAATTCATTTTAAAGGACCAACTATCTTTACAGATGCATCCAAACATAATATTTGTACTTTATACTCTCGTGACTTAACTATAAAGAGAGTTGTCAGAACTCCTTTACATTCCTCTCAGCCGAATGAACTATATGCAATCATTTTAGCTCTTACTTATTATCCAGGAGATGTAAATATAATATCTGATTCAGCCTATTCAGTAGGTGTGGTACAAAGAATTGCCACAGCCCAAATAAAATTTGTAGCTTCCAATATATATCAGCTCTTTAAGCAACTTCAAGAGCAAGTGAGAAAGCATCCAGGTAAGATTTATATCTTGCTTATCCACTCTCATAGTGGACTTTCAGTTCCTATTTTTGATGAAAATAATTCAAAGGCAGATAGTCTTCTAACCATGTTAGCCAATACTCCTTTATTTCAGGCAGCCTAAGAATGTCATTCTAAATACCACCAGGCTTTCCAATTTGTGATAACAAAAGAGGAAGGTAGGAACATAATAAAAACTTGTAAAGCTTGCCTTACTTTCCATACTTCTATGTTCCCTCCAGGGAAGAAACTTTGTGGTTTGAGACCCAATGAAATCTGGCAAATGGGTGTGACCCATTATAAATCTTTTGGTCATCTATCTTTTATCCATGTTGTAGTAGACATCTTTTCAGGATTTACTTTTGCAATACCAGCAGTGACCCAATTAGTCACTGAATTTCTTAGACAAGCATTTGCAATTATGGATGGCCACAAGCAATAAAAACAGACAATGGACCTGAATATACTTCTAAATATTTTGCACAGTTTTGTGAACAGTATAAAATTTTACACACCACTGGCATATCTTTTAATCCTCAAAGACTGACAATAGTAGAGAGGAGAAACAGAGACATCAAGACACTCCTCTAAAACCAAAAGAAAGGGGGAGCCATAGGTAATCCTAGGGAACTTCTAAATCTAACTCTTTATACTATTAACTTCTTGATTTTTGACAAAGATGCACTGGCTCCAGCAGACAGATTTTATAACCCACTGGAAGAGCAGTGTCCAGTGTGAGCAGCTCCACTATCTTTAGATAATTGCCAGGTTATGTGGAGAGCCTCAGAAAGTGGTGAATGAAAGGGACCATATAGGTTAAGTGCTTGGGGGAGAGGGTGTGTTAGTATCTCTACAGATGGAGAAGGGATCAGATGGGTGCCAACAAGACATATTTGTCTTGTCCATTGGAGAGAGATGGAACACACCCTTGAAATGAAGGAGAAGACCCAGGTGGTTCCATCGCTGATTGTGCCCACCACTGAAAGAGCCTGGCAGTTATGGCAATTGACTCAAGGACATCAAAAATTGTTAATGAGACTGACTTGAAAACCCTCAGGAATCATTGAATTCCCTAAGAAATGATAAGACTGTTGCAGGACTTCATAATCTGCAGAAAACATTGGATTCTCTAATTCATAAAAAGACTGTTGTAGGACTTCAAAAACTTTCAGGGATCATTGGATTCTCTGATACATGAAGTAATGGATAATAGATTGGTTTTGGACTATCTCTTGGTTGTTGAAGGTGGCATATATGTGATTGTTATTTATATACCCTCCTTCTAGGACTTCTGGACATCTTTTACAATACCATGTTGATTCATATTGCTTGTTATATATATATCACTACTTGCATGTACAATTCATGTTTGTTACACCACATTAAGCCTGCACTGGCTGTGGGAGAGTCATCACTGATAGCCTGTGCATTATTGCTATGTGTTTTGTGTACCTCCCATGCTGATGGGTTTGTGTATACCTGTTTCCAGTAAGACCCTTTAGCCCAGAAACCCGCTAACAATATCTGGTTTGACTTCCCACTTCCCTTTGGTGTTTTTCATCTTTCTTCCTGAGAAGTCAGGAAGGGTATGACCACCTGTGTTCTAAAACAAAAGAAAGCATGAAATGTAGAGGGCTGGACCTCCAAAAAGGTGTGCTTGAATCAGATAGCAGAGCACTAAAGGCTAATTATCCATTCATGTGAGATAATGGTTCTATATACATATATTTAGATGATATGGTAATATGGTGGCTCTACTCATGATTGGCACTTGCTGAGAGTTTTGAGGTGAGATAATTGTAGGCAAGGATTGGAAGGCTGAGGGGGAGAGGTCAGTGCACTTGGCTGCAGGATGAAGAGGAGAGAGACTCCAGACTCCAGACTCCAGAATCCACAATACATCTTTGGCAAGCCACGTAGCAGCTTGCCTGCCTCCTCCACTTCTCCCCCTAAAGACCAAGGATTTCAATTGATTCTAACTCTGACTGATCCTGAGGTCCTCCAAGGAGCTAGCCCTGAAAATATAGGTTTTTGTATCTCCTATACTGTTAAAAACATTCTGTTTTTTAAGATATTTTCTTCAGTATTTTTACCAAGTTGCTGACTTGTTTTTCATGATTTTCTTGCATCACTCTAATTTCTCTCTCCATTTCTTTCTCCACCTTTCTTATTTGATTTTCAAAATCCTTTTTGAGTTCTTCAGTGGACTAAAGTCAATTCATATTTTTCTTGAAGGCTTTGGGTTGTAGGAGCTTTAACTTTGTTATTTTCTGAGTATGTGTTTTGATCTTCCTTGTCACCATTGTAATATTCTATGGTCATAATTTTTTTCTGTTGTTTCTAATTTATTCTAACTCCTTATTAAAATAGAGTTCTGTTTCCAGGATGGATAGTTTACTGTCCCAAACTTCAAGACTTTTGTGCAGCTATTTTTCAATATATTTCAAGGGATGAATAAGTTTTCACTTCTTTCAAAATGGTATGATCTAAGGAGGCATGTGGTTACTGTGCTCCTGACCTGTAACAATATTTTAAAAAACATAAATTAAAATATGAACAGCTTTGGCCTTCCCTACCTCCATATCTTTGCTCATGTTCTCACCATATAAAGTCCATATTTTAATCAGGGCAATTGGCTATTAGCTCATTTCAAAGACTAAACTATTCTAATGTAGGAAGTAACAAACGTGACAATTTGAAAGAACTGATTCTTATCCATTTTGTATCATGGAAACTTGGATAAAATATTTGGATTCCTCCTCAAAATAATATTTTTAATACCAAAAATATTTTAAAAATTACCATCATAAAAAACACCAAATTTATGTATCTAACTGTGTGTGTGTGTGTGTGTGTGTGTGTGTGTGTGTGTATGTGTGTTTTAAACAAGATTATTTCAGGTTTAGAAACCTTATTTACATGATATTTACATGTTTTGTTTTCTTCCCATTCTGAATCTAAATCACTAAATGGATTAAATTTAGTCAACATCATTTGTTATTATTTATTTTTGGTGACAGAAATTCACAAGAACCATATGAGATGAAGGGGGAAGACTCATAATTCTTCAACTTCAATTGAAGAAGTATTCACACCAATGAAATCATGAATCTATTCAGACATCTTCTCCAGTGGTGATAGTAGGCCCCTTTGAAAGCCTAACTACTTTTTAATGAGGTTCCCGAATTACATACAAGAACCATGAACTTAAGCTCAGTAATGGCTTGTTTGTGTAGCAGATGTTTTTAAGAGAAAATTTTACCTCTCTTCTTAGTCTTGTCTTTTTTAGTTTTCTCGCTAAAAAAAAATAAGGTTAAAGATGTCTACCACATAATGGGAAAAATGGTCATTCTAAACCAGAAGAAATGGAAACTCTTGTTTTAAACATGTGTTTTAATAATGAAATTGCATATTTGTACTCAAGATACTCAAAGTGCTTTGCAAACACTATTGAATAAATCTACATAAATTTTCTAATGAAAGATTGGCATACATTATCATTGCCTTTTTCATGTGCATAGGGAAGGGCATCTAATTGCCTGGGTATCTTAGTTAAAATGGTACACAAATTATTGAGGGAAAATGGATGCTTTCTGCTAAGTTGAGTATGAGGTTATTATTGTGGTACAAGATAAATGCATATATGTTTGATGGAAGTCAAGGTATCAGTTCAGCTTCCAAAAATAACACAATCACACTTAGCTTGCAGTTTAGTCTACATTTTGCAATTACATCTCTTCCAACCTAGAAAGTCTATGATTGAGGTTAAATTGGAGATGCTGATGTATTTTGGAACACTATGCAAATATTAGGATGCAAACAATTTGTCCTCTTGCAAGGAGTGTGTTCACTGATTGCTCATTAGTTAGTCTCCTGAATTTTAATTTTACACTGTTCCTTTCTGCTGAATATTTCCCAAACCACACAAAGTCAAATGCAGTATTTGCATTGACCATATAGCTACTTCCCACAATGTTACAATGCTTGATTGTACTTGAGACAGCAGCCTTGGGTAGAGAAGAAATTAGGTGGTTGGTGTGTTTGATTTTTCCTTTTTATAATGAGAAATTCTTCAATAACTTGGCTCATGCTCTCAGTCATCTTCAAGCTACTATTCCCCTGCATGAAAGTCTCTAACTACATCAGAATTTCAGGTTCCCATGGTGGGAACCTGGGTTTAAGATCCATGAACATATACCACAAATATCCAGGACTCTGACCTTTCACTCTTGGTCATTATTCCTTCCTCCCTTCACATTTTTTTTTATTATCCAAATCAGCAGCAACTTCTAGAAAACATGTGCTTCTCAAATACCCTATGACTTTAATCACAATCTACCTAACTTATGTATTTAAAACATTCCTTGTTAGTCACAATTTCATTATACATGTATATATATTCACACACACACACACACACACACACACAAACACACATATATAGATACAGTAGATAGAATCCTGGGTCTAGAGTCAGGAAGACACAGTTTTATTAGTTCAAATCTGGCCTTAGACACTTATTATCTGTGCGACTCTGGGTATGTCACTTCACTGTGTCAGTTCCATCTATAAAATGAGCTGGAGAAGAAAATGGTAAACCACACCCGTATCTTTGCCAAGAAAACCCCAAATGGGATCAAAAAGAGACAGACAACTAGAATAATTACACAACCACAAGTGTTTTTTCATTCACTTTTTCATTCATCTGTTCATTCATCAGTGTTAAGGTTATTTCTATTTTCTTTGGGAGGAAGCAATTAATGTAGAATACATTTTGCTCCATTGGGTCTTTATGGAATTTACCAGGGTTTAGAGATATTTTTATCTCATTTAGACCATCCCAAAATGTGTTGTTTTTACTTGCAACCTCCATTCATATACCCACATTGAAATCAGATGAAAATCCCTCACATATGTCTTACATTTCTTTTTTAATGCCAGAATAAAAATGTCTGCTAAGAATGAAGAAGTAACCGGGAAGTGACATAAAGAGTAGAGGAAAGGAATAAAATAAAAATTATTCAGTATGTTCGCTTGTATAAAAATCTACGTCATACTAACCTTATTTTACTAGAATGGGTCTTAAGTTGCCCTTTCAAGTCAGTGTGTTTTATAGAGAGTGAAAGAGAGAAAATTATGTCACTATTTGTAAGCTGTGGAGTGCCATGGTTGAACAATTGCTGGTAAAGAAATGTAATATAATATTGAGAAGAAATGAAAATTATTGAGTATGAGGAATTCAGAGAAACCTAGGAAGATATGAATAACAGATGTAGTCAAATAAGTAATAGAAAATGACTATAAAAGGACTTAAATTAAAATATAAATGAAAAGAAGACTAAAAAGGAAGTCAAACTGAAGAATATAAAAAAAATCAATCTTGGTCCTGTAAGCAGTTAATATCTAGCATTATATTGTGCTTTAAGAATTACAAAGTATTTTACAAATATAATCTCACTTGGTCCTCACAATAATCCTGGGAAGTAGGTGCTGAAATTGAGGCAGAGAAAGGTAAATAACTTATTCAGGGTCACAGAGATACTAAAAGTCTGAGATCATATTTAAACCTAGTTCTTCCTGATACAAGATCTAGCACTCTCTGCACTGTGCAGATAAGCTGCTTGATAATGAAATGTAGTTAGACAGGGAGTTAAATGGACGGAATATTGCTTAGCTTGTCAGACCAGAAAATTGTGTCAGTTGTTACTGTATGCAAGGTTCAATTCCTTGGGAAGGAGAACTGAGGGAAGTGCAGATATATCCAAAAAAGAATATGATATAAAAATAGAAGGTCAGCAATTGGACAGACAGGCATTAGAGTTAAAGTTCTCAGAGATAGGAGATACTGAACAGGGAAAAATATTTAAATCATGAAGCAAAATAAAGTCTGAGACTGGGTTAACAAGAGATAAAATCTAGCTTCAGGATGTAATAATTTTGATCCTGAACAAATAAATAGAAGTGTCAAGCTGTATAGAGATCTCTATTTCTTATATACATTTAATCTCTTGATCGACATTTTTGTGTCAAACCAGATGTTCAGCTTCACACTTCAATTTCATTTGAAGTTCTTTAATTAGGCACAGAACATTGGACCATGACTGATCTTTTCCAGTCATCCTTAATGAAGATATCTTGCCATAAACCTAGTCTATATATCACCCCTCCCCCCAACAACAAAAATAGCAAATAAACAAACAAAAAGACAAAATCCACCAATCTGTTATTTAGGAAAGGATAAAAAGTTAGTACCTCAATACTACTGGATGGGCATGGCAATCTATGCCTAATCCTCCACTCATGATCTATGCAGCTTCCTAGACTAAAGCTTGTTAATTCTTCCCAAAGAGTGCTAATCACTTAGTAAAATTCAAACTCTTTGGTGACAAAGATAACATCATTAAAAAAAAATTGCATCCCCAGAATCAAGAGCAGTGTCCAGCACACACTAGATGCTTAATCAATGCCTGTTACTTTGTTGGTTGATTGAGTGGAAATCTATCCCTGCTGTTTTTCTCCATAGTCCACTTACTGTTGTACCCTATGTGGTATACTGGAACGAATTCTAAGCAGATCCAGGCAGACAATTGTTAAATTTCCAATGTGATCATTCATACCTCAAAATGATCAATCATTATAAGCCGGGGCTTGCTTTATTTTGATTATCCAAAGTTAGTAAGGTGTTAATAATATAGATTAAATTTAGAATATGTGTGTGATTTTTATTTTATTTTTTTTCTGGGACATCCCAAATGTTAATTACTAGTATACACTCCAATTTTGACCTATAAAATTGCTTGAGATCTGCAGGAATATAATAGATAGTTCAAGGAATACAGTAATTATCAAACTGGAGGTCTGGTAACTATCTGTAAGATAATAACCCTAACTTGCATTTACAAAACATTTTAAGATTTGTGATGTTCTTTAATTTCATTATTTCATTTCAGCCCCATCCCCTCTCTCCTTTACTTTATGACAGAAGATCAGGGAACACAAAAGTTAAAGAAAGCAAGCATGCTATGTATAATATGGAGTTGCTTTTTCTATGGGAATTTTCCATTTCTGGGAATGGCTGAAGTGGAAATTTACTGAGAGTATTCCTGTTTTTTGACAAAGAAAAAGATACTAGGGAATAAGTATCCGTAATCACTTGTTGCTATCTAGCAAGAGACATTGTACTTGGCAGCTGTTACTGGTTAAGAAATAGAATAGTAGATCAGTGGAGTAGATTAGGTATACAATATACAATAGTAAATGATTATAGTATTCTATTATTTCATAAAATCAAAGATCTGAGGTTTTGGGATAAGAACTAAATATTTGACCAAAATTGCTAAGAAAATTGTAAAGCAATTTGGGAGAAAGCATTAATTAACATTTCACACCAAGTGAAAGTCAAATTCATAAATGATTTAGATATAAAGAGTGACATCAGAAATAAATGGGAACATGGGAAAATGTATCTGTCAGATCTCTGGATGAGGGAAGACTTAAACCAAACAAGAGCTAGAGACCATTAAGGAAAACAAATTGGATAATTTTGACCAAATGAAATTAATTTTTTTTTTTTTTGCACAAGCAAAACTGATACAGTCAAAATTAGAAATAAGTATGGAAACTAGGAAGAGTTTGCAGCATACCAATATACCAATATTGGATTTATATCCTAAAGAGATCAAAGAACAACTTATCTAGAAAATAGATCCTGGAGAGATAATATAAGAGTTATTGGACTACCTGAAAGCCATAGTTAAAAAAAAAAAAAAAAAGACACATACACACACACACACACACACACACACACACACACAGATAAAAGAAAAGGGAAAAGAAAAAAACAAAAACATTTGTAGCAGCTCTTTTTTGTGATTAAAACAAAACAAAACAAAACAAAACAAAAAAACAAAACTGGAAACTTAAGATATATCCATCTGTACGTGTCTTATCCTGACTCCAAGGTACACTGGCACACAAATTACTGACTAATTAAAGAATGAAGAAATGGAGGGAATATTTTTTTTAAATAAACCAGACAGACATATGAAAGATGATAATATGAACTCTAGTATTTTTCTTGATACAGAAAATAGGGCAAAGGACTGGATCCCAAGGAGATTTTTTTAGGTGTGTCTGAATTCAGTTGACAGAGGTGGCAAACAAATTAAAGAATATCTGAAATCATTGTTTAATGAATATGGGAACTCTTTTCTGGTTTAAGAAAATTATCTAGAACATAGGATAATTGTTCAGAACATAATCAATTTTGATTCTTTTGGAGATGGTTTGGTGATATTAATGGTACGTTTTGAAGATCTGACTTCTACTTTGATAGGGACTTTTGTTCCTATGGAATCATTTTGATGAGGTTTAGATTTAGAGAACCAAAATGAAATTAGGGTTTCTGGTGGTCAGGGAGTTAAATGATAAGGTCTAGTGTCAGGAATCAAATGGAGAAGTTTGACTCCCCTACAATCCCTTGGGATTTGGTGCAAGGGTAGGAAGTTTTGGGGACTCCCTTCTGGTGGTGCAGAGGTTCTCTGTAATGGAATTTACATACCCAAAAACCTAGATTGATAAGAGGTTTATTATAGGAATTGGAAGCAAGGTTAGAAATTCTGACAGACAGACATAAAGTCTGGTTAGGGAAATAGGTAAGGATAAAGAGAGGATAACACTGGGAAAAGAATATTATTTCAGCGGGCAGATCTATGGAACATAGAGTTTTGCACCAAGAATACAGTTCTCAGTGGAGAGAAAGTCCTGGAAGCTGAGTAAGCCTCCAAGGTCCATATGCAAAGACCTTAGTTAATGAAAGCTTATTATATTGGTTGTCTTGGTGGGGGTTGGGAAGCCTGAGCTGGGAGGCTCAAGCAAGTCAGAATGGGAACTGGGACAACTGAAGCAGATCTGAACCAGTGGGGGCTGAGAGAGCCCAAGTTGGCTAGATCCAGTGGGGACTGGGACAAGCCCTAATCTCTTATTGGAATTCAAAGGGGTGCTTTTAACCAGGATTTGTGAATCAAAAGCCCTGGCATCCTGGACTGATATGCCTCAGTCAGGAGGGGCTGGGAATCTGAAAAGAATCACAGATCAATTTGAAAGGAATGACAAATCCATAGGAAATACAGTTTCTTAAAGGGACCACAACCCACTTCAATTTCATGAGGCTTAAGTTATTGACTCTCCTGAGGTTGACTTCTCTCTCTCTTTCCTAGTTTGTTTTTGTATCTGTTTTTTTTTTTTTTTGTTTTTGTTTTGTTTTTGTTTTTTTTTGTTTTTTTTTTTTTTCTGAGGAGCCTGGGCATTAGACATATTGGAAATCTACTAATAATTCTCTTCGTGGAATTTTTTGTTTCTCTCTCTCTCTTTCCATATTAAATATATATATATATATATATATATATATATATATATATATATGAAGTAGATTTTTGTAAAGAGGATAGTATAATTTTTCTAATGGAGGTAACTAGGTATAATAGTAGATCCTGAGCTTAAACATGGAAAGTGGATGACAGTGGGCAGTGTGATTCTGGTCAAGTAATTCAATCTCGTCCAGTTTTCTTATGTAAAATAGGGCTGATAATGGTATTTATCTTACTGAATCCTGAGGATCAAGTGAGCTAATCTTTGTAAAGTATTTTACAAATGTTAGACTTGAGGATTCGCGGAAAGAAATCTTAGAATTTGAAATAAAGCAATTGTATTTATATAATACTATTGAGGTAACTGCTAATCATAGTCTTTGTTATTACCATAGGCAGATGAAGTTTGTAAAAAAGTTTGCAAGTGCTTTTTTTTTTTTTTTTTCATATTCTCAAAACAATTTCATTTGGATTTTCAGTGAAGTGATGATGCCTGTGATATTACAATTTTTCCAGGTCAGAGCTATCCTAGTTCTGCTAGAATTTCTTTGCATTCTCAGCAATTTTAGTAAGTTCAACAAGAATTTTTTAAACACCATATCTTTGCTAGTCATTAAAAGAATTACCCAAAAAGTAGAAGGTGAATTTCCATTCCCAGCCTTTTAAAGGAGCTTCTAATCATCTTTGTGTTGGGGGGATTTTTCCAGGCTTTATGATGAATGAGACAAGGCTTGGGTGAAGTGAAAGAATTTACTTAATTAAAAGTAAAAGTAAAAGTTTATTTTAAATCATTGAGAGATCTCGGTGGACCAGAACTCTCAGATGGAATTAGAGTTCTGTCATTCTTCCCATTCTGCCCATTCTTCCCACCCTCGTTTATATATGATTTGAGACAATACAGAGCTTTTGGATTTGAATAGGCTTCAGTAAGGCTATAGAAAGTTTGATTAGTGATTGTTCAAATTATATAGAGCTTAAGTGGTGGTACTTAACATTAATTCAGTTCTATTGAAAGTTAAGTACGGGTATTTAGTTTTAGTTCAGCTCTATAGAAAACTTAGGTAGTATCAGCTGAACTCTATAGAAAGGTAAATTAGTGGTACTTAACAGAGGTGGGGTTAGCTGATTTCTAGGTCAGGATAATGTCTAAAGTGACTTTTTAGGGTCTCCGACCTCAGTTTCCCTCATAAATTAGGGAATAAGTAATAGTATCTATAAATCTAATAAAGAACTATATAGAATAATATGCAATAAAATGCCAGTTTTGTTCAAACAAAGTATTAATTATAGGAACATGGAGAAATGAAAAATGGTTTGATAAGATTTTCAGAGAAAGCTAAATGGAAGATTCATATTTTCATTTTAGTTTTAAAGAAAGTATAGAATTAGTTTAGTTTAAAGGATGTGGGAAAATATCCCAATGAAAGGGTGATCATGAGCAAAAGCATGGAGGCAACATGGTAAAGACTAAGTCAGGAGACTGGCATTCTTGAAAGAGTAAGAATAGCAAGGACAGAGAAGTAAGAATTCAGACTGTGGAAACTCTTGGATACCAGGTAGAAGAGCTTGAATTTGGAAGGGACGATCTGTAGAGCTACTTAGGTGCATGAGTAGGAGGGAAACTTCAGGAAAGCAATATTTCAGTAAAATTAATCTGACATCAGGGTATGGGGTATACTAGATATGAAAGAGATGGAGTATAAGGATACCAGTTAGGAAAATGATAATAATCAGCATAAAGTGGAAAAGACATAGAATAAAATTTAGAATATAATCATAAATTTAGACCTGGAAGGTTTCTTAGGGGCCATTGAGTACAACTCCCATGTTTTACACTTAAGGAAACTGAGGCACAGAGAGGTTAAATGATTTACCTAGTGTCACATAACTAATTAGTGTCTGAGGTTGAAGTCAGATTCAGGCCCTCTGACTCTTAGTCTGGAATCCCAACTACTTTGCTATCTATTTCTGTAGCACTGAGATTGGAGAAAGAAAGCCAAATGTAAGATATATAAAAAAGAATGACCAGGATTTAGGGACTGATTTAATTACACAGGAGTAATCAAAATCAGGAAGAACCTTTCTTATCCAATTTAATATGTAATCCTTAAAAAATTTCCTAGAATTTAATAATCAAGATTTATATGGGTTTCAGTCAATGTTGTATTGGAAGTTTTCACACTGAGAGATTTCATTAGAGGTGAAATAACACATATGCACATTAGCATATTCTTTACTGAGATCATTATTAGCTTGAATTTCATCTTTGACTTTTATGCCTAGAAGTTATATTGAAATACTATTAAGAGGATGATTAAATTTGATGGATAGAATTGCAGTAAGGAACTTCAAATAAGTTTGTGTGTGTTCAGTTTTATATCTGAGCATTTATATGGCATAATTGTGTTTCTTTATAAAAAGAATGAAAATAAATGGGGGATTTAGATAAGAAACAAAGGAAACAAACATGCTCTCATATGTACGCACACCCATGTACAGAATATTTAAACTTGATATGGACATAAAAAAATGATGTTTTAAAATACAGTGATTTTTGTACCCAAAGAGAAATCCACTGAATGTGGATTAAAGCATAGTATTTTCATATTTTTGCATGTTTGTTTTAATCTTTCTCACATTTCACCCCCTTCTGGTCTGATTTTTCTTGTAGAATATGAAAAAAATGGAAATATGTTTAAAAGAACTGTACATATTTAACCTATATCAGATTGCTTGCTATCTTCGGAAGGAGAAGAAAGAGGGAGAAAAATGTAAAAAACAATGTTTTAAAAAATGAATGTTGAAAATTATCTTTACATGTATTTGGAAAAAATGAATACTATTAAAGTAAGACAAAACTGATTTAAAATTTAAAAAAAAAAATATGCATAGGTAATTTTCCAGCATTGACAATTGCAAAACCTTTTGTTTCAACTTTTCCCCTCGTTCCTCCCACCCCTTCCCCCAAATGGCAGGTTAACCAATACATGTTAAATATGTGAAAGTATAAGTTAAATACAATATATGTATACATGTCCAAACAGTTATTTTGCTGTACAAAAAGAATCAAACTTTGAAACAGTGTACAATTAGCCTGTGAAAGAAGTAAAAAATGTAGGTTGACAAAAATATAAGGATTGGCATTTCTATGTAGTGTTCATAGTCAACTCCCAGAATTCTTTCGCGGGGTGTAGCTGGTTCAATTCATTACTGCTCTCTTGGAACTGATTTGGCTCATCTCATTGTTGAAGAGGGCCGCATCCATCAGAATTGATCATCATATATTGTTGTTGAAGTACATAATGATCTCCTGGTCCTGCTCATTTCACTTGGCAGCAGTTCTGAAATCATCCTGTTAGTCATTTCTTACAGAATAATAATATTCCATAATACTCATATACCAAAATTTATTCAGCCATTCTCCAATTGATGGGCATGCACTCAGTTTCCAGTTTCTGGCCACTACAAAGAGGGCTTGCCACAAACATTCTTGCACAAACAGGTCCCTTTCCCTTCTTTAAAATCTCTTTGAGATATAAGCCCAGTAGTAACGCTGCTGGATCAAGCCTCAAGAAAATATTTCCAGTTCTTGTTATTAGATCCTCAGTGGCCTGAAAGTTTAATTGGATCCACAGGGTGTGCATAGTTTGATAACTCTTTGAGTATACTTCCAAATTGCTCTCCAGAATTGCTGGATGTATTCACAATTCCACCAACAATGTATCAGTGTCCCAGTTTTCCCACATCCCCTCCAACATTCTGCATTATCTTTCCCTGTCATTATAGGCAATCTGACAGGTGTCTAGTGCTATCTTAGAGCTGTCGATTTGAATTTCTCTTATTAATAATGACTTGGAGCATCTTTTCATATGGCTAGAAATAGTTTCAATTTCTTCATCTGAGAATTGTCTGTTCATATCCTTTGACCATATATCAATTGGAGAATGGCTAGGTTTCTTATAAATTAGAGTCAATTCTCTATATATTTTGGAAATGAGGCCTTTATCAGAACATTTGACTGTAAAAATATTTTCTCAGTTTATTGCTTCCCTTCTAATCTTATCTGCATTAGTGTTGTTGGTACAAAAACTTTTTAATTTGATCTAATCAAATTTTTCTATTTTGTGATCAATAATGACCTCTAGTTCTTCTTTGATCATGAATTCCTTCCTTTTCCACAGGTCTGAGAGGTAAACTGTCCTATGTTCTTCTAATTTACTTATAATCTCCTTCTTATGCCTAAGTCATAACCCATTTTGACCTGAGCTTGGTGTATGGTGTTAAGTGTGGGTCAATGCCTAGTTTCTGCCATACTAATGTCCAATTTTCCCAGAATTTTTTTTTCAGTGAGTTCTTATCCCAAAAGCTGGGGTCTTTGAGTTTGTCAAACACTAGATTATTGAAGTTATTGGCTGTTTTTTTCCTTTGAACCTAACCTATTCCACTGATCAACTAGTGTATTTCTTAGCCAATATCAAATGGTTTGGTAACCACTGCTTTTATAATATAATTTTAGATCTGGTACATGTAGGCCACCTTCTTTTTTTTTTTTTTTTCATTAATTTCCTTGAAATTCTTGACCTTTTGTTTTTCCATATAAACTTTGTTATTAGTTTTTCTAGGTCATTAAAATAGTTTTTGGCAGTCTGATTGGTATAGCGCTAAATAGATTAGTTTAGATAGTCATCTTTATTATATTTGCTTGCCCAATCCAAGAGCATTTAATATTTTTCCAATTGGTTAGATCTGACTTTATTTGTGTGGAAAGTACCATGTAGTTTTGCTCATATAGTTTCTGATTTTCTCTTGGCAGATAGATTCTTAAATATTTTATACTATCGTTAGTTACTTTAAATGGAATTTCTATTTTTAGCTCTAACTATTGGATTTTGTTAGTGATATATAAGAATGCTAATGATTTATGTGGGTTTATTTTGTATCCTACAACTTTGCTAAAGGTGTGGATTATTTCTGATAGCTTTTTTTTTTAGTAGAATCCCTGGGGTTCTCTAAGTATACCATCATATCATCTGCAAAGAGTGATAGTTTGGTTTCCTCATTACCTATTCTAATTCCTTTAATTTCTTTCTCATCTCTTATTGTCAAAGCTAGCATTTCTAATACAATATTGAATATTAATGGTGATAGTGGGCAACCTTGTTTCACTCCTGAACTTATTGGGAATGGTTCAAGTTTATTGCTATTACATATGGTTTTAAATAAATGCTACTAATTATTTTAAGGAAAAGTCCATTTATTCCTATAGTCTCAAGTGTTTTTAATAGGAATTGATGTTGGATTTTATCAAATGTTTTTCTACATCTATTGAGATGATCATATGCTTTTTGTTAATTTGGTTGTTAATATGGCCAATTATATACTATTTTCCTAATACTGAACCAGCCCTGCATTTCTGGTATAAACCCTACTTGATCATGGTGTATTATCCTGGGGATGATTTTCTGTAGTCTTTTTGATAACATCTTATTTCAGATTTTAGCATCAATATTGATTAAGGAGATTGGTCTATAGTTTTCTTTCTCAGTTTTCAACCTACGTGGTTTAGGTACCAGTATCATGTCTGTTTCATAAAAGGAATTTGGTAGGACTCCTTCATTACCTATTTTTTCAAATAGTTTATATAACATTGGGGCAAATTGTTCTTTAAATGTTTGGTAGAATTCACATGTAAATCCATCTGGTCCTGGCATTTTTTTTCCTTAGGGAGCTGATTAATAGCTTGTTCTATTTCTTTTTTTCTGAAATGGGACATGTAAGCACTTTACTTCCTCCTCTGTTAATCTGGGAAGCCTATATTTTTGGAGGTAGTCATCCATTTCACTTAGGTTATCAAATTTATTGGCATAAAGTTGGGCAAATTAACTCCTTATTATTGCTCTAATTTCCTCTTCATTGGTGGAAAGTTCCCCCTTTTCATTTTTAACACTAACAATTTGATTTTCTTCTTTCCTTTTTCTGATCAGATTTACCAAAGGTTTATCTATTTTATTTTTTTTTCATAAAACCAACTCTTAGTTTTATTTATTAATTCAATCTTTTTTTTTTACTTTCAATATTATTAATTTCTCCTTTTAATTTTAGAATTTCAATTTTAGTATTTAATTGGGGGCTTTTAATTTTTTTTCTAGCTTTTTAAGTTGCAAGTCCAATTCATTGATCTTCTCTTTCTTTATTTTATTCAAGAAAGCCTCTAAAGATATAAAATTTTCCCTTATTACTGCTTTGGCTGCATTCTACAGATTTTTGTATGATGTCTCATTATTGTCATTATCTTGAGTGAAATTATTAATTGTGTCTATAATTTGCTGTTTCACCCAATCATTCTTTAAGATAAGATTATTTAGTTTCCAAATATATTTTGGTCTTATTTACCCCTAACTTTTTGTTGAATTTAATTTTTATTGCATTGTGATTTGAAAAGAAATCATTCACTATTTCTGCCTTCCTGCATTTAATTTTGAGGTTTTTATGTCCTGATATATGGTCAATTTTTGTACAGGTTTCATGAACTGCTGAGAAGAAAGCATTCTCTCTTCTATAATCATTTAGTTTTCTCCAAAGATTTTTAATACCTAATTTTTCTAATATTCTATTTACCTCTTTAATTTCTTTCTTATTTGTTTTGTGGTTTGATTTATCTATGGCTGAGAGTGCAAGGTTGAGATCTCCCACTATTATAGTTTTTCTATCTATTTCTCTCTTAACTTCTCCTTCAGGAAGTTAGATGCTATAACTTGGTGCATATATGTTTAGTATTGATATTGCTTCATTGTCTTTGCTATTCTTTAGTAGGATATAGTTTCCTTTCTTATCTCTTTTAATTAGATCAATTTTTGCTTTTGCTTGATCTGAGATAAGGATGGCTACCCCTGCTTTTTTTTACTTCACCTGAAACATAATAGATTTTGTTCCAGTGTTTTACCTTTACTCTGTATGTATCTCTCTGCTTTTAATGGGTTTTCTGTAAACAGCATATTGTAGGGTTCTAACTTTTGATCCAGTCTGCTTTCTGCCTCCACTTAATGGGAGAATTGATCCCATTCACATTTACAGTTAAAATTACTAATTCTGTATTTTTTGTCATCATAATATCCCCAGAATATTCTTTTTTTCCCTTGCCTCCCTGAACCCCTTCCCCAGTATTATACTGCCCTCCCTCTTTAGTATCCTTTCCTCCTCCTTTTAAATCCCTTCCCTTTTCTTGTATCCTTCCCTTATTATTCCTTTCCTTTTCCTTTTTCTTCTCCCACTTTTTAATGAGGTGATAGAGAATTCTCTGTAAAACAAATATGTTAATTATTTTCTCTTTGAGCCAATTCTGATGAGAGTAAGATTCACATAATGTTCCTCCCCCTCTTTAACTTCCCTCAGATATGATAAGTTTTCTTTGCCTCTTCGTGGGATATAGTTTCCCTCTTTTTATCTCCCTTTTTCCCCTTCTTCTGACACTATCTCCTTTCTATTTCTGCTTTCTTTTTTATATCAGTAAAATCAAATTATACATGTGGTCTTAATTTATATCCACAACAGAAATACAATTCTCAAGAGTTCCTTCTACCTTTTTCTGCTTCTCTTGAGTCTTATGGTTGGAGATCAAATTTTTTGTTTAGATCTGTTTTTTTCCTTAGAAACAAATGAAATTCATTTGTTTCATTAAATGTCCATCTTCTTCCATGGAAGAAAATGCTAAACTTAGCTGGGTAGTTTATTCTTGGCTGCATTCCAAGTTCTTTTGCCTTTTGGAATATCAGATTCCAGGCCCTTTGATCCTGATCTTGAATGACCCTTATTGTGGCACCTGGGTATTTAAAATGTTTTTTCCTGGCTGCTTGTAATATTTTTTCCTTAGTGTGATAGTTCTGAAATTTGGCCACAATATTCCGTGGAGTTTTTTTTTTTTTTTTTTAGGGTCTTTTTCAGAAGTTGTTTGTTGAATTCTTTCAATGCTTATTTTGCCTTCTGGTTCTATTACCTCTGGGCAGTTCTCTTTTATGATTTCCTGTAAAATAGTATCTAGGCTCTTTTTTTCATCATAATTTTTAGGAAGTCCAATAATCCTCAGAATATCTCTCCTAGATTTATTTTCCAGGTCTGTTGATTTTTCAAGTAGATATTTAATGTGACTTTCTATTTTTTCATTTTTTTGGTTTTCCTTGCCTGATTCTTGGTGTCTCAATGAATCATTTTTTTTCTATTTGTTCAGTTCTGATTTTTAATGAATTATTTTCTTCATTAGCTTTTTTTTTTTTTTTTTTTTTTTTTTTTTTTACTTCTTTTTGTATATGTCCAATTGAATTTTTAAATGAGTTATTTTGCTCTATGGAATTTTTTTTCCATTTCACTATTTTTTTTTTTATTTTTTTATTTTTTTTTTAGTTTGTTATTTTCTTTTTGCAATTCACAAATCCTACTTTCCTGGGAGTTCTTTACTTTTTCCAATTCACAAATTCTGTTTCCCTGCACTTCCTGGGAATTTTTTACCTTTTCCAATTCACATTTCAGGAAGTTGTTACTCTCTTGCATAGCTTCTCTTTCCTTTCCCCATTTTTCTTCTTGCTCTTTTTAAAGGTTTTTAATAGTCTCCTCTAGGAGAACCTTTTGTGTTGGGGACCAACAATTGTCTGGAGAGTGTCTGCTATTATTATCCTTGGGATAGAAAACTTGCTCTCTTTTTGTATAGAAGCTATCAATTGTCTCTTTAATTTTTTTACTCATTTTTTTTTTTTAAACTTGTAGGGTCTGCCTTCAGGGCCAGGAGGTTACCAGCTTCTTCTGCAGAACAGGGATAGGTGTATGGCCAACCTGTCAACTGGATATAAAGAATGGCCTGGTATGTGAGTGCTCTGGGAAATAGTTCCCCAACAGAAGTGACTCAAGCCTGCACCAGCGGGACTACAGGAGTGCCCTGCAAAGAACCCTGCTGTGTGAATTAATGACTTCCCTGAGGCAAGAGGCTGAGCAGTGAACACGTCACTGTCCCAAGCCAAAGCCAGCTGTGGAGGTTTGGGTATTAGCAGTTACCTAGCAAATAGTCCTGCAAGGCACTGGAAGTGGCTCTGTCCAAGGAAGCACAGTCATGCTGGGGAAGTTCCCTTGCCCTAGGCTGAGCCCCACACTGTGCAGATTAGAGACTGCCCTATGCTAGGCCCCCACTCCCTTGCAGATTTGAAACTGCCCTGGTCGTGCTGCACAGTACAGCTGCACAGTTGTGCTGGTCTATGCTGAATTACTTCTGATTTGGGGGGGGGGTACAGCCAGATCCTGCTAGGTTCTGGCATTTTTAGAGTACCTTGTCCCTCTGTCTTTAATCTCTCTGCTGGTCCACTGCTTTACAATCAATGCAAAGCAGACAGTCTATGGTAGGGTCGTTTCTACTCTTTTTCTAGCCACAGAGGCTACCCCAGTCCCTGCTCCACTCAGGATGCCAGTCTTTTCTATCTCCCTGCCTGCTGCTGGTCTATTCCCACCCCTCAGAACAAACCTGCTCTGGCAGTCCTCCAGATTATTTTTGGCTGGTAAATCGTTGTGCCTTTAATGTTTGTGAATTTTGCCAAACACTATTTTTGAGGTTGAAATCAAAGATTGCTAGTGAGGGCATGAGAGGAGTTTAAAGAGATGCGCATTCCTTCTCCGCCATCTTGGCTCTGCCCCCCAAAAAACTGATTTTTAAAATAATATTAATTTTTCAAACTGATTAAGCATTAGCTTTTTTTCAATATCTTTTAAAAAAATAAAATTTAACATTTTTTCCTTATAGAACAGAATTAATATTTCTTTTGTGAATCATTTACTTTGCAATTTAGAGATGCAGTTTAATTCTTTGGAAGCTCCATTTTCACACTCAAAAAAATCTTAATTTGCATTTGTATCCAATACATTAGGGAGTTTCCTCTGGGGAATGAAATTGAAGTGGATAACCCACTTTATATATTCTCTATGGATTACTGTAATCCCAAACTATATTCCCTTTCTACTTAAGATATTTTTGAGTTGCCTTTCCTCATGATCAGGTGGCTCATAAAAGCCTATTTTAATATTAGCTAAAATAAACCATAATTAAGACAGGAAATTTGTGAAAAAGAAAGAAACTGTATTCTAAACCCTTTTAAAAAAATCTAGTTTTAGATTATCTGCTTCATTGCTCTCCTTCATTACTATGGATATTTCAGAGTAGCTTTTTTAGATTTTCTATTGATATGAACAAAAAGTTTTGTGAAGCATGTTCATAAGAATATTCCACTAAATAAATACTCTACTTGGAAAAACACTTTGGAGAATGCTTTTTTTTACAAATTCTAAAGTTCTATACAAATTTGAATGATTATTACTGAAGAAAAATATTCCCATTCCAGTTTTGAAAGGAAAAACAGTCATTATTAGGACACATAATAGTGCTCAAACATAGTGAAAATAGTAATTGTCTTGTCTGAATTAAAAGGGAACATTTTTTTTTAACATAAGAAGACAGTACATTTTTTTTTCTATTACATTCATTTAAAAATGTTACCTATCAAGTTTATATCTATTTATTATTGAACTTTCTTCATAGAAATTAAGACTTTTTGTAGGCATACAAATGATTTTCATTTTGCACAATAGCTGTGCCTCTGAAAAATTATTTCTTATACATTGCAGTTACTGCCCACTGACAATTCCAATGTCACTATTCCTTCATTTTGATTTAACTAGAAGTGGCTATTAAATGTTTTTCTGCCCCTTTAAAGCTTTGATGAAGTTGGTAAATGATCCACAAAAATCATAAATGTACTATAGAAGTACAATATTTTGAAGAACTGTGACAAATCTTTGGAAAAATAGGAATATTCCTCCTTTTCAGGTATGTTAACTTCCCCCTATTTATTGGTTTCGTACATATGTATTTTCATGGAGAATAATCCTAGAAGATTGAAGGGAACTTCATAGAGCATCTAAAATTTTTGTTATTTCTAGTAATGAATGCCATATACCTTGTATTTTACATAGGTTTCTGTATGCCAAAATAAAGCAAATGTATTTTTTATTAAAGCTTTTAATTTTTCAAAACATATGCATGGACAATTCTTCAATATTGGCCCTTGCAGAGCCCTGTGTTCAATTTTTCCTCTTTCTCCATGTCCTCCCCTAGGTGGAAAGTAGTCTAACATATGTTAAACATGGTAGAAATATAAGTTAAATCAAATATATGCATACATACTTCTATAACTATTGTGCCATACAAAAAAGAAGTAAAATAAAATGCAAACAAAATAAAATAAAAAACAAACAGAGTGAAAATGCTGTTTTGTGAACAACACTCAGTTCCCACAGGCCTCTCTCTGGTGTAGATTGCTCTCTTCATCACTGAACAATTGGAACTGGTTTTAAAAATCTCATTGTTGATGAGAGCCATGTCCATCAGAATCGATCATCCTATGGTCTTGTTGTGGCTTTGTACAATGATCTCCTGGTTCTGCTCACTTCACATAGCATCAGTTCATGTAAATCTCTCCAGGCCTTTCTTAAATCATCCTATTGTTTTTTTCTTACAGAACAGTAATATTTCATGACATTCACATACCATAATTAATTCAGCTATTCTCCATTTGATGGGCATCCATTCAGTTTTCAGTTTCTTGTCACTACAAAAAGGGTTGTCACAAATATTTTTCCATATATCAGTCCATTTCCCTCTTTTAAGATCTCTTTGGGATATAAGCCTAATAGTAATACTGTGGGGCCAAAGAATATGCACAGTTTGATAACTTTTTGAACATAATTCCAAATTGCTCTCCAGAATGATTGGATCTGTTCACAGTTCCACCAACAATGTATCAGTGTCCCAGTTTTCCCATATTCCCTCTAACATTCATTATTATCTTTTCCTGTCATCTTAGCCAATCAGAGGTGTGTAGTAGTATCTCAGTTATCTTAATTTGCATTTCTCTGATCAATAGTGATTTAAAGCATCTTTTCATATGACAAGAAATAGTTTCAATTTCTTCATATAAAAATTGTTCATATTCTTTGACCATTTATTAGGAGAATGGCTTGAATTCTTATAAATTTGAGTCATTTCTCTATATATTTTAGAAATAAGGCCTTTATCAGAACATTTGAAAGTAAAAATGTTTTCCCAGTTTATTAGCAGGTGTAATTTAATTCTTCAGTATATACTCAGGTTTATATAAGCATGGAATCACAAAGCCACAATTAATTTTAGGGATAATTTCATCCAGTCTAGACCCAGAGAAATTATTTACAATGTTATCATCTGCTCATGCGGTTTCCACTTGAAACCCTCAGGAGGTGGGAAGCTATGACATCATATACCATTCCCCTTTGGGATAGTCATAATAATTATGACATTTTCTCTTATGTCAGATTAATTATAAATCATCCTTTTCACATTGGGGTATTGCCTTTTAAGAATATGGGCACGTTCAAACATGTCCAACAAAAGATGCCAATTCATAATGGAAACAGAGTAAGAGATCATGAGAGCTTAATTAAATATAAACCCTATTTCAAAAGCTCTTCCAAGATACAGAATCTTTACTCTAGTGACTTCTCACTTCTCTGATATCTTGACCCACTCAGTAAACTGAGAACTTAAATATCTGGTACCACCCAAAATACTCTTATCATTTATCCTTATAAGCATATAGTTTATAAAGCTCTAAAGTTAAATAAGCTTTTTTTTTTTAAGTCAAAGAAAATTAATAGGACTCACTTCAGAGACCTCAACAACAATAATAAAACATCTGTCACTGTGAGATACTTAACCATAAATATCAATTATATTCCACACGTTGGGCCATTAACAAGAATAGAATTTATATCCCCTACTGAAGCTCTTGTAATTGCTACTCTTTGATATTACTCTTTGCAATTCCTTTGGTATTACTCTTTACAATACCAACATGTATAATACCACTTCCAGCATACAGTGTTAATCTTCTGTCATTTTGTATAGTATTATACTTTCTATATCATTTCACTTACAATCCTCCTCAGTTCTTAACATATGATACTGCTTACTCCCTTTCCCAGGGAGCCATCTCCATCTAATGATCCCTGAAGAAAAATATTTCAGAGTTCATATTATGGGAGAATTCTCAATCCAAGGATTATAGAATCCTCCCTGAAAGTAATTCCCTCTACCTTGTTCCATTTAATTGAAGGTCAATAAGGTTAATAAATTAGTAGGCAAGATTTAAAGAGAAAAGCTTAATTAGCACTGGCAGATGGACAGCTGCCAGGTAGTAAACATCTCAAACACATATAGGATTTAACACAGCCTTAGGAAGAATTCTCAGACAGTTTCTTTATTTGGGAAGTGAGGAATGCAGACAGATGGTAAGGTGAGTTTGGGAAAACTGTCTCAGGAATTGCCAAATATCAGCTTTTGTTTTTTCCTAGGAAAATAATGCACTTCTCTGAGGTTAGTCATATCAGAATATCTGAACAAGAGAGAAAATCTTTAATATAGAAGAGGCTCACTTCTAAGTAGAAACAATAAGGTACTCCAAAATATCGTGACAAATTATATATGAGGTTTGTTTTCTTGCAAAATATATGAGATTATGCCTCTGTTTAACTAAATATGTTCAACTTTTATAACATTAAATAAAGTAAAAGATTATGGATCTATTTTCTTTTTTAACTGTTATATTCCAAAAGGGATGTACAAGAGTGTAAAGAAGTATTTCTCTTTCATTCTGTTGTAATTTAGCATATAGAAAGACATGTTAGAATCCTCATGATCATTTAGTTTATTAACCTTAATTCAAAGAAGAGTGTGATAATGTTTGATTAGGTCTATATGACCTTTATGACTTGTTATAATTTTTTTTGTTTTTGTTTTTGTTTTTTATTAATTTTTATAATTATAACATTTTCTTTGACAGTACATATGAATAGGTAATTTTTTTTTTACAACATTATCCCTTGTACTCCCTTCTGTTCTGAGTTTTTCCCCTCCTTTCCTCTACCCCCTCCCCTAGATGGCAGGCATTCCCATACATATTATATATCTTATAGTATATCCTAGGTACAATATATATGTGCAGAACCGAATTTTGTTGTTGTTGTTGCAAAGGAAGGATTGTATTTGGAAGGTAAAAATAATCTGGGAAGAGAAACAAAACAAAACAAAACAATGCTCACAGTTTACACTCATTTCCCAGTGTTCCTTTTCAGGATGTAGCTGATTCTGTCCATCATTGATCAACTGGAAGTGAGTTGGATCTTCTCTATGTTGAAGATATCCACTTCCATCAGAATACATCCTCATACAGTATCATTGTTGAAGTGTATAATGATCTCCTAGTTCTGCTCATTTCACTTAGCATTAAGTTGATGTAAGTCTCTCCAAGCCTCTCTGTATTCCTCCTGTTGGTCATTTCTTACAGAACAATAATATTCCATAACATTCATATACCATAATTTACCCAACCATTCTCCAATTGATGGACATCCATTCATTTTCCAGTTTCTAGCCACTATGAAAAGGGCTGCCACAAACATTTTGGCACATACAGGTCCCTTTCCCTTCTTTAGTATTTCCTTGGGATATAAGTCCAGTAGTAGCACTGCTGGGACAAAGGGTATGCACAATTTGATAACTTTTGGGGCATAATTCCAGATTGCTCTTCAGAATGGTTGGATTCTTTCACAACTCCACCAACAATGCATCAGTGTCCCAGTTTTCCCACAGCCCCTCCAATATTCTTTGTTATTTGTTCCTGTCATCTTAGCCAATCTGACAGGTGTGTAATGATATCGCAGAGTTGTCTTAATTTGCATTTCTCTGATCAATAGTGATTTGGAACACTCTTTCATATGAGTGGAAATAGTTTTAATTTCATCATCTGAAATTTGTATGTTCATATCCTTTGACCATTTATCAATTGGAGAATTGCTTGATTTCTTATAAGTTAAAGTCAATTCTCTGTATATTTTGGATATGAGGCCTGTATCAGAACCTTTAACTGTAAAAATATTTTCCCAATTTGTTACTTCCCTTCTAATCTTGTTTGCATTAGTTTTGTTTGTGCAGAAACTTTTTAATTTGGTGTAATCAAAATTTTCTATTTTGTGATCAATAATGGTCTCTAATTCTCACTTGGACACAAACTCCTTCCTCCTCCATAAGTCCGAGAGGTAAAGCATCCCATGTTCCTCCAATTTATTCATGATTTCGTTTTTTATGCCTAAATCTTGAACTCATGTTGATCTTATCTTAGTATGTGGTGTTAAATGTGGTTCCATGCCTAGTTTCTGCCATAGTAATTTCCAGTTTTCCCAACAGTTTTTGTCAAATAATGAATTCGTATCCCAAAATTTGGGATCTTTTTGTTTGTCAAACACTAGATTGCTATTTTTATTCACTATCTTGCCCTGTGAACCTAACCTATGCGACTGATCAACTAGTCTATTTCTTAACCAATACCAAATGGTTTTGGTGACTGTTGCTTTATAATATAGTTCTATAGTATAATATAATACAGCTAGATCACCTTCACTTAATTTTTTTTTTCATTACTTCCCTTGAAATTCTCAACCTTTTGTTGTTCCATATGAATTCTGTTGTTATTTTTTCTAGGTCACTAAAATAGTTTCTTGGGAGTCTGATTGGTATAGCACTAAATAAATAGATTAGTTTAGGGAGTATTGTCATCTTAATTATATTCGCTCAGCCTATCCAAGGGCACTGAATGTCTTTCCAATTATTTAAATCTGATTTTATTTTTGTGGCAAGTGTTTTGTAATTTTGCTTATATAATTCCTAACTTTCCTTTTGTAGATATATTCCCAAATATTTTATACTATCGACCGTTATTTTGGATGGAATTGCTCTTTGTATCTCTTGCTGTCAGATTGTGTTGGTAATGCATAAAAATGCTGAGGATTTATGTGGATTTATTTGTATCCTTCAACTTTGCTAAAATTCTGAATTATTTCTAATAGTTTTTTAGCAGAGTCTTTGGAGTTCTCTAAGTATACCATCATGTCATCTGCAAAGAGTGATAGTTTGATTTCCTCATTTCCTACTCTAATTCCTTGAATCTCTTTCTCTGCTCTTATTGAAGAGGCTAGAGTTTCTAGTACTATATTGAATAGTAATGGTGATAGTGGGCAACCTTGTTTCACTCCTGATCTTACAGGAAAAGGTTCTAGTTTATTGCTATTACATATGATGTTTACTGAAGGTTTTAAATATATGCTAGTTATTATTTTAAGGAATAGTCCATTTATTCCTATACTCTCAAGCATTTTTAGTAGGAATGGATGTTGGATTTTGTCAAATGCTTTTTCTGCATCTATTGAGATGATCATATGGTTTTTATTAATTTGATTATTAATATGGTCAATTATACTAATAGTTTTCCTAATATTAAACCAGCCCTGCATTCCTGGTACAAATCACACTTGGTCATAGTGTATTATCCTGGGGATGATTTTCTGAAGTCTTTTTGCTAATATCTTATTTAATATTTTAGCATCAATATTCATTAAGGAGATTGGTCTATAATTTTCTTTCTCAGTTTTCGATCTCCCTGGTTTAGGTATCCATACCATGTCTGTGTCATAAAAGGAATTTGGTAGGACTCCTTCAATCCCTATTTTTTCAAATAGTTTATATAGCATTGGAGTTAGTTGTTCTTTAAATGTTTGGTAGAATTCACATGTAAATCCATCTGGTACTGGGGATTTTTTCTTAGGAAGTTGGTCAATAGCCTGTTCTATTTGTTTTTCTGAGATGGGACTATTTAGACTACTTACTTCTTCCTCTGTTATTCTGGGCAAGCTTTATTTTTGAAGGTATTCTTCCATTTCATTTAAGTTATCGAATTTATTGGCATAAAGTTGAGCAAAGTAGCTCCTAACTATTGTTCTAATTTCCTCTTCATTAGTGGTGAGTTCTCCCTTTTCATTTTCAAGACTAACAATTTGCTTTTTCTCTTTTCTTTTTTTTAAAATCAGGTTTATTAAGGGTTTGTCTATTTTGTTGGTTTTTTCATAGAACCAAGTCTTAGTTTTATTAATTAATTCAATAGATTTTTTACTTTCAATTTTATTAATCTCACCTTTTATTTTTTGAATTTCAAGTTTTGTGTTTGTCTGGGGGTTTTTAATTTGTTCCCTTTCTAGCAATTTTAGTTGTAAGCCCAATTCGTTGGCCCTCTCTTTCTCTATTTTATGCAAGTAGGCCTGTAGAGATATAACACTTCCCCTTATTACTGCTTTGGCTATATCCCACACATTTTGGTATGATGTCTCATTATTGTCATTTTCTTTGGTGAAGTTATTAATTATGTCTATGATTTGCTGTTTTACCCAATCATTCTTTAGTATAAGATTATTTAGTTTCAAATTATTTTTGGTCTATTTCCCCCTGGCTTTTTATTAAATGTAATTTTGATTGCATTGTGTTCTGAAAAGGATGCATTTACTATTTCTGCCTTACTGCATTTGTTTTTGAGGTTTTTATGCCCTAGTATATGATCAATTTTTGTATAGGTTTCATGAACTGCTGAGAAGAAAGTATACTCCTTTCTGTCTCCATTTAGCTTTAGCCAAAGATCTATCATATCAAACTTTTCTAGTATTCTATTTGCCTCTTTGACTTCTTTCTTATTTATTTTGTGTTTGATTTATCTAATTCTGAGAGTGCAAGGTTGAGATCTCACACTATTATAGTTTTTCTGTCTATTTCTTCTTGCAGCTCTCTTAATTTCCCTTTTAAGAATTTAGATGCTGCACCACTTGGTGCATATATGTTTAATATTGATACTGCTTCATTATTGATGCTACCTTTTAGCAGGATATAATGTCCTTCCTTATCTCTTTTAATTAGATCAATTTTTGTTTTTCCTTGATCTGAGATGAGGATGGCTACCCCTGCTTTTTTTGGCTTTGCCTGAAGCATAGTAGATTCTGCTCCACCCTTTTACTTTTATTCTAAATGTATCACCCTGTTTCAGGTGTGTTTCCTGTAAACAACATATAATAGGATTCTGACTTTTAATCCAGTCTGCTAACTGCTTCCTCTTTATGAGGCAGTTTGCCTTATTCACATTTATGGTTAGAATGACTAATTCTATATTGCTTGCCATCCTATTAACCCCTGCTTAAGCTTTTCTCATTTCCTTCCCTCTTACCCCCCTACCCAGTATTAAACTTGTGATTACCACTTGCTTTTTATAGCCCTCCCTTTTTAGTATCCCTGCCCCACCTTAAAGTTCCTCCCCTTATTTTACCCCTTTTCCTCACAATTTCTGTATTCCCTTCCCCTTAGCTTACTCCTTCCCTCTCACTTTTCAATGAAGTGGAAGAAGTTTCACCATAAATCAAATATGTCTATTGATACACACTATGTTCATCTCCCTCCTTTCTTTCTCTCAGATCTAATAGGTTACCTTTGCCTCTTCATGAGATGTAGTACCACCACTTTATACTTTTTTATGATATAATTTCCTTTCCACCTCCAGTTTCTAGGACAAATTATACATATGTTCTTTACATATTTTTATGGCAGAAGTATAGTTCTCAAGATTTCTTTTTACCTTTTTAGAAATCTCTTGAGTTCTGTATTTGAAGATCAAACATTTTATGTAGGCCTGGTTTTTTCATCAAGAATAGATGGAATTCATTTATTTCATTAAATGTCCATTTCTTCCCTGGAAAACGATACTCATTTTTGCTGGGTAAGTTATTCTTGGCTGCATACCAAGTTCCTTAGTCTTTCATAATATCATGTTTCAGGCCCTTCGTTCTTTTAATGTGGACACTGCCAGATCCTGGGTTATCCTTATTGTGGCTCCTCCATATCTGAATTGCTTTTTTTCTAGCAGCTTCCAATATTTTTTCCTTTGTCTGATGGTTCTTGAACTTGGCCACTATATTTCTTGGTGTTTTGATTTTTAGGGTCCCTTTCTGTAGGTGATTGATGAATTTTTTCAATGTCTATTTTACCCTCTGTTTCCAAAATGTCTGGGCAGTTCTCTTTGATAATTTCCTCAAAAATAGTGTCCAAGCTCTTTTTTTTTCCCTCACATTTTTCAGGGAGTCCGATTATTCTCAAATTGTCTCTTCTGGATCTGTTTTCCAGGTCTGTTGTCTTTCTAATAAGGTACTTGACGTTCTTTTCAATTGTTTCATTTCTCTGGTTTTGCTTGACTACCTCTTGGTTTCTCTTTGAGTCATTCATTTCTACTTGTTCAAGTCTAATTTTCAATGATGTATTTTCTTCACTCACTTTTTTAATATCTTTTTGTAATTGTCCAATTGTATTTTTAAGTGAGTTTTTTTCTTCTATGGATTTTTTTCCCCATTTTATCCATTTTATATTTTAGAGAGCTATTTTTGTTTTCCAGCTCACTAATCTTGTTTTCTTTGGATTTGTTTACCTTTTCCAATTCACTAATTTTGTTTCTTAATGATTTGTTTTCTTTATCCACTCTGTCTTTAAATGGGTGGAATGACTTCTCCAGGCTCTCTTGCCAAGCTTCCCATTTCTCTTCTAGCTCTCTTGTGAAAGCCTTTTTGATTTACTCTATGAGATTCTTTTGTATTGAGGAGCAGATCATATCCCCCTTAGGGGATTTCTCTGGGGACAGTCTGTTTTTAGTCTCCTCAGTATTTGAAGTCTGCTCTCTCTCCATACAGAAGCTGTCAATGGTTAGAGCTCTTTTGAATTTTTTGTTCATTTTGTCAGAGTGAATCGGAAAAAAACAAATTGACAAGAGAAACAATAGATCTGTTTTAGGGGGGCTGGGGCTGGATGGTGTTAATGGGCTTCCTCTACAGACTGGGGGGGAGGGCAGCAGCGAGCCACTAACAGGACAGAGATGGTTGCACTGAGTCTGCACTCTGAGGTTCTGAGAATGTGCTGAGTCACTCCAGGTAGGGGTTGGGGATGGCATGGTTCAGAGAGGCTAGCTTTCTGGGGTTTTATTCTTCACCTCCGGTGTTTACACCCTCTCTGCTGCTCCTGGCTTGCTGCCAAGAGGGAACATCCACACTGGGGTAAAAGTCTTTTTGCAGAAATGGCAGAGATCATACCCCTCCCCCCTCAGGTCTGAGCTGTGTGAGCTGTCTGTCTCGCTCTGGCTTACCTGCCCTCAGTTTGTGCCCAGTCTGTTCGACCCTCCACTGAGCAAACACAGGCCTTCTCTCGCAAATTTCAAGGATGTCGTCTCTTGGTGATTATTTGTGGGTTTCTTTTCCGGTCAAGCATTAATTCTGAGGCTTGTCATGAAGTAAGTCCTGAGAGAAAACACGGAGCTCAAGCAGCTGTCTGCCTCCAAGCCACCATTTTGGCTGGAAGTCCTATAAAAATTATTATATGTTAAAAAACTGATTTGCTGACATAATTTTTCTCTATAAATAGCTGGTCTGAACCCCAACAGGGTTAAAAGTTATTTTTCTGAATCCTGAATTCTAAACACAATGAAACCTAGATTTTTATCTTTAGAATTTCTGCATTGTGATAGATTGATCCAACTGCAGTTTCTGTTCATATAGATCAATTTAAGGATATTTCTCCCATAATAAAGAAAAGATAACACATAAAGGGAATTTGAAAGGGGGGCATGCTTGAAGGAACATGTACATGGCAACTTGCAATAAAGATGACCAGGACATGAAGATCTAGTTCTGAACAATAAATGGTAAAAGCCTGTCTTCTAAAACCTGGCATCCTAGAGTTAGGCCACGGTTCTGATGGAAGGAGCATGGCAATGATGATATAGGGGCCTTGAATAAGTCAATATGAAGTTAAAATATATGCACAATCAAATTTTGATTTTGTAGGGGAAGATTGAAGAATCCAAATTTTCAATGGCAGGATAATGAGAATCAATATTAGAGTGCCAGTAGCATGATGTAAAGATGATTAGGAAGGTCACATAAATGATAATAAATATTGTCATTTAAGAACTCTAGCTGATTACAGAAACTAGCTCTAGAACTTCAATAACCATGAGACCAGTACAATCCAACTTAGCATCTATCAAAAGACCATTGGAGCAATATCCAGAGGAGCAATATCCATTCTCAACATGACCAACAGAGTACGATTTTGTGGTTATTCAGTCATTTCAGTAGTGTCTCACTGTTGTAACTCCATTTTGGATTTTCTTAGCCAGGATACTGGAGTGGTTTGCCAATTTTTTGTCCAACTTATTTTATAGATAAAGAAACTGAGAAAAACAGAGGTAAATGATTTTCACAGGTTCTTGCAGCTAGTAAATATCTAAGGCCAAATTTCAGCTCTGGCCTTCCTGACTCTAGTGCTTTGTTTAATATAATACCTAGATGTCTAAACAGGGAACAATACTGGCTAGAAGAGTGTAATGGGCAAGTTTGGAAGATGTAATCATGGTTCATACATGTAGCTAAAGGTTTATCTTCATGTGTTTTGTTCCATTTGTGTGCCTGAGACATAGACATTCTTTTTGACATAATCTTTCTTTTTGTCTGTAATTCTCACTGGTGGTTTGGTAATTATTGAGATAGTGTGCCTCAGGTATAGAGGGAAAATACTTTACTACTGTAGTGCTTATGCTATTCCATTAAAGGCTTTTGCTTTGAACTAGTGACTTCTGGCTGATTAGTAAAAGTCAAAAGATTGGCTATGAGTTATGATTTGTTGGAGTCATAAAAGGAACCATAAAAAGTCCTTGCATCTAGAATGATATTTCTGGGGTTGCCTCATGTAAAAAAAAGGAGGTCCTAAGGTGCTACTTTAATGTTATTCATTGACTTTTTCTAGTTTTCAGATTTGTTTGATCAGCCATATCTGTGGAGTGTGATGCTCCACTGAATACCGCAAGATAATCAGCCCTAGTTTTGAAAAGTATAATCCTCTTATTAGTTATATAAGAGAAGCATTTCAACTCTCTTGTTCTCAAAGTTGGTACATTACATGGTAGAATTACCAGCAAATCATATATTTTTCAAGTTATTACAAAGGATTTGAGAAAATGATTTCTGTTCTGCGAATATCTGTCAGTATAAACCCATCTGAGCTAGGTTTATATGTTTTTCTTTTACATTAAATTATTATTATCATGGCATATGATTTCAAGTAGTATCCAGTATGTATTCTAAATGATTTTAAATTGTTCTACATAAAATCATTTTAAAAAGATGAAAAAATAAATAAAGTACAATTTATATGTCTGTTTAAAATAAAAAAAAAATTAGGGGGAAATGTGTATTATTTTCTATCAACTAACTTGAAACCCAAAACAACTTAAAGTGAACCATACTTCCCAAGTGTCACTGGGCTATGTTTATAGTAGTTAAAATGAACATCTTTCTTTAAGTCATACTGTTGCTAATAATAATTGTTTCCCTGCTCACCATTATCAAAATGATATTTAACATTTACTTTTTCAAAATAGACTCTTTCTAGCTTACAGTCTTATCACTCATTACTCTTCTTTATATCCTCTTTATACCTATACTCACTGTTCCTCATCTGCAACACTTCATATTCTATCTCCTTGTGGAGGCACTGTTAGTTCTCTCTCATGTCTGAAATGCTCATTTTCCAAATCTCTTGCTTCCTATAAAGACTGAGTTCAACCAACATCTACAAGTTGACTTTCCCTAAACATTTCTTTCCTGTAACTGATGCTATCCTCTCCAGTAAAGTTACCTTCTTGCAAATTGATTTAATATATCTATTTTCACACACTGTGTCTTCTCCATTAGTATGGGGCAGGGGCTCATGTTTTTCTTTCTATTCCCATTATTTTTGTACTTTTATTTTTTTAAAATATTGTCTATTTTCTCTCCTTTATAAAATTGCTCCCCCATTAGGGCGAGGGAAACTCTTGTAAAATATGCATAGCCTAACAAATAATTATGCATAGATTACTTTCAAAAATGCATTTTTCATTATGAATCATGAATCTATCATTTATTTATTTGGTAGATGCTAGTATATTTTCTCATTTGACTTCTGGAATTGTGATTATTCATTGTATTCATTCTTAAAAATTTCACAGTTCTTTGTCTTTACAGATTTCTCTTTGTATACCAAACATTTACCATTAGACCTGGCACAAACAATTTGCTGATATAGCTTGTGGGTTGATATCCTTATTCTATTTGCTTATGATATACATTGTGCTGTGCAAACTAGAGATAGCTTCTGCCTAGAGGCTAAAACAAATACAATTAAATCAGTCAACACAAAAAAATAAAGTTGGAGATACTCAAAGATATATAAAGACATAATTCTTGTCCTTATGGATATATTATTTAAACTATTTGGGGAAAACCTAATCTTCTAGGGATAGAGCAAAAATGGTAAAGAAAGTAATCATCTGAGTTCTCTTAAGATTCCCCTCCAAAACAACTTTAAAAGAATGCACAAATTAGATTCTGAAATGACAGAACCAACAAAAGATTAAGGTAAGAAATTCTTCTAGATCAAGACAACTTAGAAGGTTGAAAAAAGAGATATATGAAATGAAAGTAGAGGCTGATATCAAGCACATATGCATGAAACACTAATAGTAACACTAGGTGGTAGCAAGAGCAACATTCAGAAAATTGAATACACACACACAAATATATCTATCTATCTCTCTCTCTATCTATCTATATATATCTACATATAGATATATATAGATAGAGAGAGAGAGATAGAGAGATAGATAGAGAGATAGATCTCTCTCTCTCTCTCTCTCTCTCTCTCTCTCTCTCTCTCTCTCTCTATATATATATATATATATATATATATTTTTTTTTTTTTTTTTTTTTCCCCTCAGCTATATATGACATCTTTACAAAAATTAACAACATTTTTGGCCATTCAAAAAACTTCTCACAACCCAATGCAAAAAAAGTAGAAATATTAAATGAACCTTTTAAAAATTAAAATGCAATAAAATTGCATTCAATAAAGGAAGCATAGATTAAAAAGTAATTGATAACTAAATAATCTCATCCTAGAGAATAAGTACATCCAGGGCAGCACAGTGGAGTCAAAAGACCCAGAGTTAAAATCTAGCCATAAGTACTTACTATCTGTGTGATGCTGGGCAAATCACTTAACCTCAATTGCTTTAAAAAAAGTGAAGAAACAACCAGTGATTTATTTCATTAAAGACAATGATAAAATTGCGAGAAGATTCCCAACTATTTGGAATATAATCAAAAAACAACTTAGAGATAAAAAATACACCAATAAAAGAGAGATCAATGAATATGGCATATTAAAAAAAAAACTGGAAAAAGAACAAATTAAAACTCTCCAATTAAAAAGTGAAATGGATTTCATGAAAATTATGAAAAAAATTAGAAAGAAAGAAAACCATTGTACAATTAAATAAAACTTGAACTGGCTTTATGAAAACACCAATAAAATTAGCCATTGGCTAATTTGATTTAAAAACAAATTATTAGTATAAAAAATGAAAAGAGTGAATATATCATCAATGAATCAAAAAAAAAGTTTATATACCTATAAAACTGACAGTCTAAATGAATGAATGAGTATTTACCAAAAAATATAAGCTGCTCTGATTAACAGGAACAAAAATTGAATATTTAACCCTATCTTAGAAAAATGTTATTCAGCTCCAGAGTGAGAATTGCTGAACTTAATTCAGTTGGAAGCATACATTTTTAATCTTTTCTATTTTTCTATTTTTCCTGTTTTCTTTTGAAGCATAAACAACTTGAAAATATGTTTTTTATGAGTTCACATGTATAATCAATATTTAATTTCTTGTCTTTTTAAGGAGAATGAAGAGATGGTGGTCATGGAGATAATTCGGGACTTAAATGTTAAAAAGAATGAATGTTAAATTTTTAAATATATATTTAGGAAATATTCAACAGAAGAAAACATTTGCAAAGGGAAAATAAAATAAATAAGGAAAGCACAAATTATAATTGAGTTTGGGCCTTTTGTCCATATGACATTCCATAAAATATGTGCCCTGCTTTATTCTCCTATGAGTTCAAGAGCTTTGCCTGGTGCTCCTTTGATACCATTTCTACAACCCATTTTTCCATCTGATGTCCTCTCCAATTATATTCCCTTAACCTTTATGAAAGATGTACAACTATTCAATCTCTCTCCTACTCCACATTCTTTAAAATAAATCCATTGTAATTTTTAAATTTTTCTTTTGGTGAGAAAAATGTCTATTATTACATTTCATTTGAACATCTAATAAATATCCAAATGAATGAGAGAATAAGAAATTAATAATAGAAAAAATTAAAATCATAATGAAGAAATATGGAAACATGAATATATACTACATATGTAACTTTATATTACTTCTCAGTGAATATATATGATAAAATATAAAATATTCTCTTCTATTCTCCGAATCTGCCTTAATGGAAGTTATATCTCAATATCAGTTGTTTCATACTGTTTTTTGGTTTGTTTGGTTTTTTTTTTCAATTTTTTATACTTATTTCCTTTTTAAATTTATATTCTTATAGCTATTGCTTACCTTGGGCTGCATCAGTTTATGACATTTTTCCTCTTAGCCATTATTTCTTATTATGTAATATAAATTATGTCAATATATCATTCTTTTTTAGCCATTTTCCAGCATGTGATATTCACATTGTTTCCAATTATTTTGTTACATATGGATATTTCTTTCTTTTTTTGACTTCCTTGAGGTATATATTCAGCAGTGGAATTGCTAGATCAGAAAATATGAACAGTTTTAATCATTTATCTTGCATAATTCCAAACTGAAATATAAAAAAGCTGAAACATCTCACAGCTCTATCAACTTTGTTTTAGCATGCTTGCTTTCCATAATCCTCTGATATTAGCTATTCTTTTCTTTTTTCCCATCGGCTAATTTGCTACATGTGAAGTGAAATGTCAATGTTCCTTTAATTAGAACTTTTCTTATTGCTAGTGATTTAGAAAAATCTCCCATGTAATTGATTATATTTTGTCATTACTTGACAGATGTTTGTTCATCCTTTGACCAGTTATTTGAGCAGAGCTATGAATTCTTTATGACAATTCCTATGTACCATGAATACCAAGCATTTTTTCTAAGCCAAATGCTTTTCTTCTAATATTATTTACATTAATTTTGGACAAAATTTTTGGTTCTTGTTTTTGAAACTGTAATATGTAATCAATTTATCACTTCTATCCCTTTGCTTAAGAGAATCTCTGTCCTGCCTTGCAAAAAAGAAAAAGCCAACACTCTTATAAAAAATTCCTTCATTTTTTTCCCAACATTTTAATGATGATACTTTTTATTTGTATTGTATGTCTTTTTAGAATTTGTGGTATGTGAAGTAAGCAATTCTCTCTTCCAAAAGTTTGTATTCGTGTTTATTGGGAAAGTAAAAGTAATCATTGTTGATTCTTGTTTGAATATTCTGTCGCATCTACTTTTTTCATTTTAAAATCATTACTAAATAACTTTATTAGTCTTTATGATATATTTTGAAGTCTAGAGATCCTTTTCCCCCTCTATGCAAATATTTTTTATTGCTTTCCTTGAGATTCTAGACCTTTTATTTCTCCAAATGAATTTTGTTATTATTTTGTCCAGCTTAACAAAATTAACCTTTGGCAACTTGACAAGTATTTTATATTTATAAATAACTTTAAGAAAATGGTAATTTTAATCATATTGACCCCACCAAGGACAATGAATAACCTAGCATTTATTTAAGTCTTAGTTGTAATGATAGTTTTGTTATTTTATTTTTGTTTTTTGATCATGTTTATAATTTGTCTCAGATATTTTATATATTTGATAGTCATTTTAAATTCATACGACTAAAAATAATAAATATATATTTACTGGTAACATAACATAGAGTCTTTTTGCCAAGAGGTCCTTTTTATATTGGCTTTTAATTTATTTCTAAATCGTAGTGCTCCATGATTCCCAGTTATTAGGCAACATTAAAATAGACTTCTATGTTTGCAATTTAAAATGACTGAAAGTATTAAAATTTTCTCTTTTTTTCTTTTTTATTAATTTTATAATTATGCACTTTTTTTGACAGTATATATGCATGAGGAATTTTTTATAACCTTATCCCTTGTAATCATTTTTCCAAATTATTCCCTCCCTCCTTCTACTCCCTCCCCTAGATGACAGGCAATCTCTTACATTTTACATGTGTTACAGTATAACTTAGATATAATATATGTGTGTAAAACCAATTTTCTTGTTGCACATTAAGTATTGGATTCTGAAGGTATAAGTAACCTGGGTAGATAGACAGTAGTGCTAATATTTTACATTCAATTCCCAGTGTTCCTTCTCTGGGTGTAGTTATTTCTGTCCATCATTGATCAACTGGAAGTGAGTTGGATCTTCTTTATGTTGAAGATATCCACTTCCATCAGAATACCGATTCATACAGCATTGAAGTGTACAGCAATCTTCTGGCTCTGTTCTTTTCACTCAGCATCAGTTGATGTAAGTTTCTCCAAGCCTCTCTGTATTCCTCCTGCTGGTCATTTCTTACAGAGCAATAATATTCCATAACTTTCATATACCATAATTTACCCAACCATTCTCCAATTGATGGACATCCATTCAACTTCCAGTTTCTAGCCACTATGAAAAGAGCTGCCACAAACATTTTGGCACATACAGGTCCCTTTCCACTCTTTAGTATTTCTTTGGGATATAATCCCAGTAACAGCAATGCTGGGTCAAAGAGTATGCACAGTTTGATAACTTTTTGGGGATAGTTCCAAATTGCTCTCCAGAATGGTTGGATTCTTTCACAACTCCACCAACAATGTATCAGTGTCCCAGTTTTCCCACATCCCCTCCAACATTCATCATTATTTGTTCCTGTCATCTTAGCCAATCTGACAGGTGTGTAGTGGAATCTCAGAGTTGTCTTAATTTGCATTTCTCTGATCAGTAGTGATTTGGAACACTCTTTCATATGAGTGGAAATAGTTTCAATTTCATCATCTGAGAATTGTCTGTTCATATCCCTTGATCATTTATCAATTGTAGAATGCTTTGGTTTCCTATAAATTAAGGTCAGTTCTCTATATATTTTGGAAATGAGACCTTTGTCAGAACCTTTACTTTTAAAAATATTTTCCAAATTTGTTACTTCCCTTCTAATCTTGTTTGCATTAGTATTGTTTGTACAGAAACTTTTTAGTTTCCTGTAATCAAAATCTTCTATTTTGTGGTCAATAATAATCTCTAGTTCTCCTCTGGTCATAAATGCCTTCCTCCTCCACAGGTCTGAGAGGTAGACTATCCTCTGTTCCTCTAATCTATTTATTATCTCATTCTTTATGCCTAAATCACGGACCCATTTTGATCTTATCTTGGTATGTGGTGTTAAGTGTGGATCCATATCTAATTTCTGCCATACTAATTTCCAGTTTTCCCAACAGTTTTTTCTGAATAATGAATTTTTGTCCCTAATATTGGTATCTTTGGGTTTGTCAAAGATTAGATTGCTATAGATGTACCCTTTTTGTCCTTTGTATCTAATCTGTTCCACTGATCTACCGGTCTATTTCTTAGCCAGTACCAAATGGTTTTGGTGACTGCTGCTATATAATATAGCTTTAGATCAGGTACACTTAGACCACCTTCCTCTGACTTTTTTTTTCATTAGTACCCTTGCAATTCTCGACCTTTTATTCTTCCATATGAATTTTGTTGTTATTTTTTCTAGGTCATTAAAATAGTTTCTTGGGAGTCTGATTGATATAGCACTAAATAAATAGATTAGTTTGGGGAGTATTGTCATCTTTATTATATTCACTCGGCCTATCCAAGAGCACTGAATGTCTTTCCACTTATTTAAATCTGACTTTATTTTTTTGGCAAGTGTTTTGTAATTTTTCTCATATAATTCTTGACTATTCTTTGGTAGATGGATTCCCAAATACTTTATACTCTCAACATTTGTTTGGAATGGAATTTCTCTTTGTATCTCTTGCTGTTGCATTTTGTTGGTGATATATAAAAATGCTGAGGATTTATGTGGATTTATTTTGTATCGTGCCACTTTGCTAAAATTCTGAATTATTTCTAATAGCTTTTTAGCAGAGTCTTTGGGGTTTTCTAAGTATACCATCATACCATCTGCAAAGAGTGATAGTTTGATTTCCTCATTTCCTACTCTAATTCCTTGAATCTCTTTCTCGGCTCTTATTGCCGAGGCTAGTGTTTCTAGTACTATATTGAATAGTAATGGTGATAGTGGGCAACCTTGTTTCACTCCTGATCTTACTGGGAAAGGTTGCAGTTTATTTCTATTGCATATTATGCTTACTGAAGGTCTTAAATATAGGCTCCTGATTATTCTAAGGAATAGTGCATTTATTCCTATACTCTCTTTTTTTTAAATTTTTTTTATTATATATATATATTTTTTATAATATTATCCCTTGTATTCATTTTTCCAAATTACCCCCCCCTCCCTCTATTCCCTCCCCCCGATGACAGGCAATCCCATACATTTTACATGTGTTACAATATAGTCTAGGTACAATACATGTGTGTGAATATCATTTTCTTGTTGCACAATAAACATTAGAATCCGAAGGTACATGCAACCTGGGCAGACAGATATTAGTGCTAACAATTTACATTCACTTCCCAGTGTTTCTTCTCTGGGTGTAGTTACCTCTGTCCATCATTGATCAACTGGAAGTGAGTTGGATCTTCTTGATGTTGAAGATATCCACTTCCATCAGAATACATCCTCATACAGTATTGTTGTTGAAGTGTACAGTGTTCTTCTGGTTCTGCTCATTTCACTCAGCATCAGTTGATTTAAGTCTCTCCAGGCCTCTCTGTATTCCTCCTGCTGGTCATTCCTTACAGAGCAATAATATTCCATAACCTTCATATACCACAATTTACCCAACCATTCTCCAACTGATGGACATCCATTCATCTTCCAGTTTCTAGCTACAACAAAAAGAGCTGCCACAAACATTTTGGCACATATATGTCTCTTTCCGCTCTTTAGAATTTCTTTGGGATATAATCCCAGTAGTAGCGCTGCTGGGTCAAAGGGTATGCACAGTTTGATAACTTTTTGGGCATAATTCCAGATTGCTCTCCAGAATGGCTGGATTCTTTCGCAACTCCACCAGCAATGTATTAGTGTCCCAATTTCCCCACATCCCCTCCAACATTTATCATTATTTGTTCCTGTCATCTTAGCCAATCTGACAGGTGTGTAGTGGTATCTCAGAGTGGTCTTAATTTGCATTTCTCTGATCAGTAGTGATTTGGAACACTCTTTCATGTGAGTGGATATAGTTTCAATTTCATCATCTGAGAATTGTCTGTTCATATCCCTTGATCATTTATCAATTGTAGAATGCTTTGGTTTCCTATAAATTAAGGTCAGTTCTCTATATATTTTGGAAATGAGACCTTTGTCAGAACCTTTACTTTTAAAAATATTTTCCAAATTTGTTACTTCCCTTCTAATCTTGTTTGCATTAGTATTGTTTGTACAGAAACTTTTTAGTTTCCTGTAATCAAAATCTTCTATTTTGTGGTCAATAATAATCTCTAGTTCTCCTCTGGTCATAAATGCCTTCCTCCTCCACAGGTCTGAGAGGTAGACTATCCTCTGTTCCTCTAATCTATTTATTATCTCATTCTTTATGCCTAAATCACGGACCCATTTTGATCTTATCTTGGTATGTGGTGTTAAGTGTGGATCCATATCTAATTTCTGCCATACTAATTTCCAGTTTTCCCAACAGTTTTTTCTGAATAATGAATTTTTGTCCCTAATATTGGTATCTTTGGGTTTGTCAAAGATTAGATTGCTATAGATGTACCCTTTTTGTCCTTTGTATCTAATCTGTTCCACTGATCTACCGGTCTATTTCTTAGCCAGTACCAAATGGTTTTGGTGACTGCTGCTATATAATATAGCTTTAGATCAGGTACACTTAGACCACCTTCCTCTGACTTTTTTTTTCATTAGTACCCTTGCAATTCTCGACCTTTTATTCTTCCATATGAATTTTGTTGTTATTTTTTCTAGGTCATTAAAATAGTTTCTTGGGAGTCTGATTGATATAGCACTAAATAAATAGATTAGTTTGGGGAGTATTGTCATCTTTATTATATTCACTCGGCCTATCCAAGAGCACTGAATGTCTTTCCACTTATTTAAATCTGACTTTATTTTTTTGGCAAGTGTTTTGTAATTTTTCTCATATAATTCTTGACTATTCTTTGGTAGATGGATTCCCAAATACTTTATACTCTCAACATTTGTTTGGAATGGAATTTCTCTTTGTATCTCTTGCTGTTGCATTTTGTTGGTGATATATAAAAATGCTGAGGATTTATGTGGATTTATTTTGTATCGTGCCACTTTGCTAAAATTCTGAATTATTTCTAATAGCTTTTTAGCAGAGTCTTTGGGGTTTTCTAAGTATACCATCATACCATCTGCAAAGAGTGATAGTTTGATTTCCTCATTTCCTACTCTAATTCCTTGAATCTCTTTCTCGGCTCTTATTGCCGAGGCTAGTGTTTCTAGTACTATATTGAATAGTAATGGTGATAGTGGGCAACCTTGTTTCACTCCTGATCTTACTGGGAAAGGTTGCAGTTTATTTCTATTGCATATTATGCTTACTGAAGGTCTTAAATATAGGCTCCTGATTATTCTAAGGAATAGTGCATTTATTCCTATACTCTCTTTTTTTTAAATTTTTTTTATTATATATATATATTTTTTATAATATTATCCCTTGTATTCATTTTTCCAAATTACCCCCCCCTCCCTCTATTCCCTCCCCCCGATGACAGGCAATCCCATACATTTTACATGTGTTACAATATAGTCTAGGTACAATACATGTGTGTGAATATCATTTTCTTGTTGCACAATAAACATTAGAATCCGAAGGTACATGCAACCTGGGCAGACAGATATTAGTGCTAACAATTTACATTCACTTCCCAGTGTTTCTTCTCTGGGTGTAGTTACCTCTGTCCATCATTGATCAACTGGAAGTGAGTTGGATCTTCTTGATGTTGAAGATATCCACTTCCATCAGAATACATCCTCATACAGTATTGTTGTTGAAGTGTACAGTGTTCTTCTGGTTCTGCTCATTTCACTCAGCATCAGTTGATTTAAGTCTCTCCAGGCCTCTCTGTATTCCTCCTGCTGGTCATTCCTTACAGAGCAATAATATTCCATAACCTTCATATACCACAATTTACCCAACCATTCTCCAACTGATGGACATCCATTCATCTTCCAGTTTCTAGCTACAACAAAAAGAGCTGCCACAAACATTTTGGCACATATATGTCTCTTTCCGCTCTTTAGAATTTCTTTGGGATATAATCCCAGTAGTAGCGCTGCTGGGTCAAAGGGTATGCACAGTTTGATAACTTTTTGGGCATAATTCCAGATTGCTCTCCAGAATGGCTGGATTCTTTCGCAACTCCACCAGCAATGTATTAGTGTCCCAATTTCCCCACATCCCCTCCAACATTTATCATTATTTGTTCCTGTCATCTTAGCCAATCTGACAGGTGTGTAGTGGTATCTCAGAGTGGTCTTAATTTGCATTTCTCTGATCAGTAGTGATTTGGAACACTCTTTCATGTGAGTGGATATAGTTTCAATTTCTTCCTCTGAGAATTGTCTGTTCATATCCTTTGACCATTTATCAATTGGAGAATGGTTCGGTTTCTTATAAATTAGGGTCAGTTCTCTATATATTTTGGAAATGAGACCTTTGTCAGAACCTTTGTTTTTAAAAATATTTTCCCCATTTGTTACTTCCCTTCTAATCTTGTTTGCATTAGTATTATTTGTACAGAAACTTTTTAGTTTGATGTAAACAAAATCTTCTATTTTGTGATCAATAATGATCTCTAGTTCTCCTCTGGTCATAAATTCCTTCCTCCTCCACAAGTCTGAGAGGTAGATTATCCTCTGTTCCTCTAATCTATTTATTATCTCCATCTTTATGCCTAAATCATGGATCCATTTTGATCTCATCTTGGTATATGGTGTTAAGTGTGGATCCATATCTAATTTCTGCCATACTAATTTCCAGTTTTCCGAACAGTTTTTTCCGAATAATGAATTTTTATCTCTAATGTTGGAATCTTTGGGTTTGTCAAAGATTAGATTGCTATAGATGTACCCTTTTTTGTCCTTTGTATCTAATCTGTTCCACTGATCTACCGGTCTATTTCTTAGCCAATACCAAATGGTTTTGGTGACTGCTGCTATATAATATAGCTTTAGATCAGGTACACTTAGACCACCTTCCTCTGAGTTTTTTTTCATTAGTTCCCTTGCAATTCTCGACCTTTTATTCTTCCATATGAATTTTGTTGTTATTTTTTCTAGGTCATTGAAATAGTTTCTTGGGAGTCTGATTGGTATAGCACTAAATAAATAGATTAGTTTGGGGAGTATTGTCATCTTTATTATATTCGCTCAGCCTATCGAAGAGCATTGAATGTCTTTCCAATTATTTAAATCTGATTTTATTTTTGTGGCAAGTGTTTTGTAATTTTTCTCATATAATTCCTGACTTTTCTTTGGTAGATGGATTCCCAAATATTTTATACTCTCAACATTTGTTTGGAATGGAATTTCTCTTTGTATCTCTTGCTGTTGCATTTTGTTAGTGATATATAAAAATGCCGAGGATTTATGTGGATTTATTTTGTATCCTGCCACTTTGCTGAAATTTTGAATTATTTCTAGTAGCTTTTTAGCAGAGTCTTTGGGGTTCTCTAAGTATACCCTCATGTCATCTGCAAAAAGTGAAAGTTTAATTTCCTCATTTCCTACTCTAATTCCTTGAATCTCTTTCTCGGCTCTTATTGCCAAGGCTAGTGTTTCTAGTACTATATTGAATAGTAATGGTGATAGTGGGCAACCTTGTTTCACTCCTGATCTTACTGGGAAAGGTTGCAGTTTATTTCTATTGCATATTATGCTTACTGAAGGTCTTAAATATATGCTCCTGATTATTCTAAGGAATAGTGCATTTATTCCTATACTCTCAAGAGTTTTTAGTAGGAATGGATGTTGGATTTTGTCAAATGCTTTTTCTGCATCTATTGAGATGATCATATGGTTCTTATTAATTTGATTATTAATATGGTCAATTATATTAATAGTTTTCCTAATATTAAACCAGCCCTGCATTCCTGGAATAAATCCTACTTGATCATAGTGTATTATCTTGGAGATGATTTTCTGAAGTCTTTTTGCTAATATCTTATTTAAGATTTTAGCATCAATATTCATTAAGGAGATTGGTCTATAATTTTCTTTCTCAGTTTTCGATCTACCAGGTTTAGGTATCAGTACCATGTCTGTGCCATAAAAGGAGTTTGGTAGGACTCCTTCATCCCCTATTTTTTCAAATAATTTATATAACATTGGGGCTAATTGTTCTTTAAATGTTTGGTAGAATTCACATGTGAATCCATCTGGCCCTGGGGATTTTTTCCTGGGGAGTTGATTAATAGCTTGTTCTATTTCTTTTTCTGAAATGGGACTATTTAAGCAATTTATCTCCTCCTCTGTTAATCTAGGGAGCCTATATTTTTGGAGGAAGTCATCCATTTCACTTAAGCTATCAAATTTATTGGCATAAAGTTGGGCAAAGTAACTCCTTATTATTTCTCTAATTTCCTCTTCATTGGTGGAAAGATCCCCCTTTTCATTTGTAAGACTATCAATTTGATTTTCCTCTTTCTTTTTTTTGATCAAATTTACCAAAGGTTTATCTATTTTATTGGCTTTTTCATAAAACCAACTCTTGGTTTTATTTATTAATTCAATAGTTTTTTTACTTTCAATTTTATTGATTTCTCCTTTTAATTTTTGTATTTCAAGTTTAATTTTTGGTTCGGGGTTTATAATTTGGTCTTTTTCTAGCCTTTTAAGTTGTAAGCCCAATTCGTTAATCTTCTCTTTCTCAATTTTCTTCAAATAAGCCTCTAAAGATATAAAATTTCCCCTTATTACCACTTTAGCTGCATCCCAAAGATTTTGATATGATGTCTCATCATTGTCATTATCTTGGGTGAAATTGTTAATTGTTTCTATAATTTGCTCTTTCACCCAGTCATTCTTTAAGATGAGATTATTCAGTTTCCAATTACTTTTTGGTCTATTTACCCCTAACTTTTTACTGAATGTAGCTTTTATTGCATTGTGATCTGAGAAGAAGGCATTTATTATTTCTGCCTTCCTACATTTAATTTTGAGTTCTTTATGTCCTAATATATGGTCTATTTTTGTATAGGATCCATGAACTGCTGAGAAGAAAGTATATTCCTTTCTATTGCCATTCAGTTTTCTCCAAAGGTCTATCATACCTAGTTTTTCTAATATTCTATTTACTTTTTTAATTTCTTTCTTGTTTGTTTTGTGGTTTGATTTGTCTACATCTGAGAGTGCAAGGTTGAGATCTCCCACTATTATAGTTTTACTGTCTATTTCTTCTTGCAGTTCTCTTAACTTTTCCTTTAGAAAGTTAGATGCTTTTATTGCATTGTGATCTGAGAAGAAGGCATTTATTATTTCTGCCTTCCTACATTTAATTTTGAGATCTTTATGTCCTAATATATGGTCAATTTTTGTATAGGATCCATGAACTGCTGAGAAGAAAGTATATTCCTTCCTATTGCCATTCAGTTTTCTCCAAAGGTCTATCATACCTAGTTTTTCTAATGTTCTATTTACTTTTTTAATTTCTTTCTTGTTTGTTTTGTGGTTTGATTTGTCTAAATCTGAGAGTGCAAGGTTGAGATCTCCCACTATTATAGTTTTACTGTCTATTTCTTCTTGCAGTTCTCTTAACTTTTCCTTTAGAAAGTTAGATGCTATACCACTTGGTGCATATATGTTTAGTATTGATATGGCTTCATTATTTATGCTACCTTTCAGCAGGATATAGTTTCCTTCCTTATCTTTTTTAACAAGATCTACTTCTGCTTTTGCTTGATCTGAGATAAGGATAGCTACCCCTGCTTTTTTGGCTTTACCTGAAGCATAATAGGCTCTGTTCCAACCTTTTACCTTTACTCTGTATGTATCTCCCTGCTTTAAGTGTGTTTCCTGTAGGCAACATATTGTAGGGTTCTGCTTTTTGATCCAATCTGCTATCCGTCTCCGTTTGATGGGATCGTTCATCCCATTTACATTTACAGTTAAAATTACTAATTCTGTATTTCCTGCCATCGTATTATCCCCAGATTATGCTTTTTTCCCTTGACCCCCCTGATCCCCCTCCCCGATATTTAATTTACAGACCCCCCCTTGTGACGTGCAACCCTCCCTCTTTTTTTTTTTTTTTTTTTTTTAGGATCCTTCCCCCCTCCCTCCAAGTCCCTTCACTTATTCTCCTTTTCCTTTTCCCTTTTCCTCTCCCCCCTTTTAATGAGGTGAGAGAAAATTCTATGAAAAACAAATATGTTAATTATTTACTCTTTGAGCCTCTCCTGATGAGAGTAAGATTCACACAATGATTCTCCCCCTCACTAAGTTCCCTCAGATATGGTGTATTTTCTATGCCTCTTCCTGGGATGTAGTTTCCCTCTTTTTATCATTCCTTCCCCTTTTTCTGAAACGACCTCCTTCCCTTTACTACACCCCCCTTTTTTTCTTTTATATTAGTAAAATCAAATTATCCTTGAGTACTTTTTATATACCCACAACAGAGTTACAGTTCTCAAGGGTTCTGTGTACCTTTTTCTGTTTCTCTTCAGTCTTGTGGATGTAGATCAAATTTTTTGTTTAAGTCTGTTTTTTTTTTCTTAGAAACATATAGAATTCCTCTGTTTCATTGAATGACCATCTTCTTCCATGGAAAAAGATGCTAAACTTAGCTGGGTAGTTCATTCTTGGTTGCAGTCCTTGATCTTTTGCCTTACGGAATATCAGGTTCCAGGCCCTTCTATCTTTTAATGTGGAGGCAGCCAGATCTTGGGTGACCCTTATTGTGGCACCTTGGTATTTAAATTGTTTTTTTCTAGCTGCTTGTAGGATTTTCTCCTTTGTGTGGTAATTCTGCAGCTTAGCCACAATATTCTGTGGTGTTCTTTTTTTAGGGTCTATTTCAGAAGGAGTTCCATGAATTCTTTCCACATTTACTTTCCCTTCTGTTTCTATTATCTCTGGACAGTTCTCTTTGATAATTTCCTGTAAAATAGAATCTAGGCTCTTTTTTTGGTCATAATTTTCTGGAAGTCCAATAATCCGCAGATTATCTCTCCTAGATCTATTTTCCAGGTCTATAGATTTTCCCAGTAAGTATTTTCCGTTGTTCTCCAGCTTCTCATTTTTTTTGTTTTGTTTGACTGATTCTTGGGTTCTCTGTGAATCATTCATTTATATTTGTTCCATCCTGACTTTTAAGGAGTTATTTTTCTTCTTTCACAGTTTTTAGTTCTTTTTGTAAATGCCCAATTTTGTTTTTAATGAATTTTACTCTATTGAATTTTTTTCCATTTCCCTAATTTTTTTGAAAATTATTTTCTTTTTCCAATTCAGAAATCCTATTTTCTTGAGACTTTTTTACCTTCTCCAATTCAGAAATCCTACTTTCCTGTGATTTTTTTACCTTTTCTAATTCACTAATTTTGTTTCCCTGCATCTCCTGTGATTTCTTTATTTTTTCCAACTCCAATTTCAGAACGTTATTCTCTATCATAGCTTCCCTTTCCTTTCCCCCATTTTTCTTCAAACTCTCTTAACTTTTTAATAGTCTCTTCTAGGAGAGAGTTATGTGATGGGGGGCAGGAAACGTTCCCCTTTAGGCTGTTATCTGCTGACTCTCTGCTGTTAACTTCCTCGGCGTTGGATACCTGCTCTTTCTCTGTGTAGAAGGAATCTATAGTTTTTCTTGCTTTTTACTCATACTTAAAAAATCTTTTGGGGTCTGTCCCTGTGGTAGGAAATTATTTATTTATTTATTTCTTTACCAGCTTCCTCCCAGACCGGGTGGATGCAGAGGCCCCTGTGCCTGAGCTAAGAGAGAGCTCTGGGAGAGAGTTCCCCACCCCCTCCCTGGAATTGCCTCGGAGGTGATTACCTGGACTGTGCTTTGAGGGCGCTGTGTTCTAGTGGCTTCCCTGAACAGTAAAGGCGACACAAAGCCCAGCCTATGCCTCCCGTGGGGTGTGGATGTCAGCAGCAGGTGACTTGAAAAGCCCCTGCACCTAAACTGGAAGTGTCTGCCAGAAATTGTGGTCCCTAGTTCAAAGGTTCAGCTTCTCTGGGACTTCTGTTCCACAGCCTCCAGCCAAGCCAGGCACTAAGATTTACCGCCCCACCCACTTTTCAATATCTTAACTACCCCTAGGTGAAAGCCTGGATTTCCTATGGCGGCCACACCCACAGTGCTGAGATCTGCTGAGTCACCCCCAGGATCCGGGAATATCTAATCTGGTTTTAAAATTTTAAAGTGGATTGATTTCTCTTCTGAACTGCTGTATTATAAGCAGAGAAGAGCTAACAGCCTGTGCCAGATTCCTCTATCTCAGTGGCTTCTCTTATCCCAGAGCCCTCCCCAGAGTGATTGGTGCAGGGTGCGAGCACCCAACCGTCTGTGTTGTCCTCTCTTCTTCCTCCCCTGGGGACTGACCTTTCATGTTGAAAATCCAAATTCTCTTCAGCTAGTAAGTTGAGCTTCCAGGCCTTGTGGATTCTATCAGTCCAGCGCTATTTCTGAGGCTGATTTTATCTAGTTGGTTGTGAGGGAAGAAAGGAGCTTAAAGAATCGCGTGTATCTTCTCCGCCATCTTGGCTCCCTCTTTGAGGGTAGTGATTCTTCATTGTAATCCTGAACAAAGGGGGCAGCTAGGTGGTGCAGTGGATAGAGCACCAGCCTTGAATTCAGGAGGACCTGAGTTCAAATCTGGTCTCAGACACTTAACTCTTCCTAGCTGTGTCACCCTAGGCCAGTCACTTCTTTTTTTTTTTTTTTTTTTTTTTTTTAATTTTTATTTTATTTTATAATTATAACATTTTTTTCACAGTACATATGCATGGGTAATTTTTTACAACATTATCCCTTGCACTTACTTCTATTCAGATTTGTTCCCTTCCTCCCCCAACCCCCTCCCCCAGATTGCAAGCAGTCTTATATATGTTAAATATATTACAGTATATTCTAGATACAATATATGTGTGTAGAACCGAATTTTTTGTTGCACAGGAAGAATTGGATTCAGAAGGTAAAAAATAACAGTTTACACTCATTTCCCAGTGTTCCTTTTCTGGATGTAGCTGGTTCTGTCCATCATTAATCAATTGGAATTGGATTAGCTCTTCTCTATGTTGAAGAAATCCACTTCCATCAGCATACATCCTCGTACAGTATCATTGTTGAAGTGTATAATGATCTTCTGGTTCTGCTCGTTTCACTCAGCATCAGTTGATGTATGTCTCTCCAAGCCTCTCTGTATTTCTCCTGTTGGTCATTTCTTATAGAACAATAATATTCCATAACATTCATATACCATAGTTTACCCAATCATTCTCCAATTGATGGACTTCCATTCATCTTCCAGTTTCTAGCCACTATGAAAAGGGCTGCCACAAACACTTTGGCACATACAGGTCCCTTTCCCTTCTTTACTAGTTCCTTGGGGTATAAGCCCAGTAGTAGTATGGCTGGGTCAAAGGGTATGCACATTTTGATAACTTTTTGGGCATAATTCCAGATTGCTCTCCAGAATGGTTGGATTCTTTCACAACTCCACCAACAATGCATCAGTGTCCCAGTTTTCCCACAGCCCCTCCAACATTCATCGTTATGTGTTCCTGTCATCTTAGCCAATCTGACAGGTGTGTAATGATACCTCAGAGTTGTCTTAATTTGCATTTCTCTGCTCAGTAGTGATTTGGAACACTCTTTCATGTGAGTGGAAATAGTTTTAATTTCATCATCTGAAAATTGTCTGTTCATATCCTTTGACCATTTATCAATTGGAGAATGGCTTGATTTCTTATAATTAAAGTCAATTCTCTGTAAAATTTGGATATGAGGCCTGTATCAGAACCTTTAACTGTAAAAATGTTTTCCCAATTTGTTACTTCCCTTCTAATCTTGTTTTCATTAGTTTTGTTTGTGCAGAAACTTTTTAATTTGGTGTAATCAAAATGTTCTATTTTGTGATCAATAATGGTCTCTAGTTCTCCCTTGGACACAAACTCCTTCCTCCTCCACAAGTCTGAGAGGTAAACCATCCCATGTTCCTCCAATTTATTTATGATTTCGTTCTTTATGCCTAAATCTTGGACCCATTTTGATCTAATCTTAGTATGTGGTGTTAAATGTGGGTCCATGCCTAGTTTCTGCCATATTAATTTCCAGTTTTCCCAGCAGTTTTTGTCAAACAATGAATTCTTATCCCAAAATTTGGGATCTTTGGGTTTGTCAAAGATTAGATTGCTATTTTTATTCACTATCTTGCCCTGTGAACCTAACCTATGCCACTGATCAACTAGTCTATTTCTTAGCCAATACCAAATGGTTTTGGTTACTGTTGCTTTATAATATAGCTTTAAATCAGGTACACTTAGACCACCTTCTTCTGACTTTTTTTTTCATTAGTTCCCTTGCAATTCTCGACCTTTTATTCTTCCATATGAATTTTGTTGTTATTTTTTCTAGGTCATTAAAATAGTTTCTTGGGATTCTGATTGGTATAGCACTAAATAAATAGATTAGTTTGGGGAGTATTGTCATCTTGATTATATTTGCTCGGCCTATCCAAGAACACTGAATGTCTTTCCAATTATTTAAATCTGACTTTATTTTTGTGGCAAGTGTTTTGTAATTTTGCTCATATAATTCCTGACTCTCCTTTGGTAGATATATTCCCAAATATTTTATACTATCGACTATTATTTTGAATGGAATTTCTCTTTGTATCTCTTGCTGTTGGATTGTGTTGGTAATGTATAAAAATCCTGATTATTTATGTGGATTTATTTTGTATCTTGTGACTTTGCTAAAATTCTGAATTATTTCTAATAGCTTTTTAGCAGAGTCTTTGGGGTTCTCTAAGTATACCATCACGATATCTGCGAAAAGTGATAATTGGATTTCTTCATTTCCTACTCTAATTCCTTGAATCTCTTTCTTGGCTCTTATTGCCGAGGCTAGCGTTTCTAGTACTATATTGAATAGTAATGGTGATAGTGGGCAACCTTGTTTCACTCCTGATCTTACAGGGAAAGGTTCTAGTTTATCACCATTACATATGATGTTTACTGAAGGTTTTAAATATATGCTCCTTATTATTTTAAGGAATAGTCCATTTATTCCTATACCCTCGAGCGTTTTTAGTAGGAATGGATTATGGACTAGGCCAGTCACTTAACCCCAGCCTCAAAAAAAAAAAAAAATCCTGAGCAAGTCAGTTAACTCTGTTTACCTCAGTTTCCTCATTTGTAAAATGAGCTAGAGAGTTTGGTGATGGCAAATCATTTTATTATCTTTTTCAAGAAAACCTCAAATGGGGTCATGAACAGTTGAAGACTACTGAAACAACAGCAGGGACTATTCATCTATAGTTAGCAAAGTATTGTAATGAGCTTCAGGCCTTTTGCTATTGCTGTTTTCAAAGTTAGTTCTGGGGGTCTGCAAGTTTTTAGTGCTTTCAAAATAGTATCATCCTGTGAGGTGTGATCTTCTGATCTGGCCTCTGATCTTTACCAAGGAAGAATTTCTTCTTCCCTTGCAGCTTGAAAAACACAATGTTCTCCTTGGTTTTATAGCTATAACTTGGATCCCTGCCCTCTTGTTGCCACAAGTACTAGTAATCCTCTCCACATTAGCAGTGTGACTCAGAGCTGCTTATGAACAACTGAGTTGCCAAGTGATACCTGCTTCCCTCAGCTCTAAAAAAGATTCTCTTGTAATCTTTTTGAACAGTTGTCTGATCCCTTTACTATTTCAGCTGCTGTTGTTTATGTTCCAAGGCCAACTGCTGGTACCCCTGCCAGGTGGGCTTCTGCCCACCTCAGTGTTACAAGTTTTTCCTACCAACCTTCTTAGTTGTCTTACACTGGATAGATGTCTCCCTCAGACCTTTTGTTATCCCTGACACTCCAAATTGTGATTTGAGGTGTTATTTTCAAGTTGTTTGGAAGATTTGTTTGGAGAGTTCAATTTCAAATGTTTAAGCAAAATAAGAGGACAGACTATTTGATGAGGGAGAGGGATTTCATAATCTAAAGCCTGGAGATGAAAAGTACAAGACATGTTTGGGAAATCAGTCAAAATATAAAAAAAAGAAGAATAACTCATATCTAAGTGGAAATTTCTTGTTTACTTTTGGATTATTTTTTTCTCTTGGGACAAATAAAAGTTTCCTTTTGTTTTTCTATGTGTTTTTGAAGTGGTATTATTGCTACCATGAAAGAAAGGCATTTTATAAAGATAAGAATATTAATAAATTGAGATAAATGGAACTGTATACATTGAAGTGGAAAAAATGGTAGAGAATCAAGGGCATGGAAATGGCATAAATAAAAATTCCAGACTGTCAAAGAGATGAACTTTTTAAAAATTTACAATAGATCCACAACTACAGAAAATAGGTAGCAATGGAACTATAATAGCAAGGAGAAAAGACAACTCAATTTCATTTTACTTTTATAGCTATTTTTTTATTTAGAATTACTCAAAAACCTTACACACATGTCAGATTGGCTAAGATGACAGGAACAAATAATGATGAATGTTGGAGGGGATATAGGAAAACTGGGACACTAATACATTGTTGGTGGAGTTGTGAAAGAATCCAGTCATTCTGGAGAGCAATTTGGAACTATCCCCAAAAAGTTATCAAACTGTGCATACCTTTTCATCCAGCAGTGCTACTATTGGGCTTATATCCCAAAGAAATACTAAAGAGGGGAAAGGGACCTTTATGTGCCAAAATGTTTGTGGCAGCTCTTTTCATAGTGGCTAGAAACTGGAAGATGAATGGATGTCCATCAATTGGAGAATGGTTGGATAAATTATGGTATATGAAAGTTATGGAATTTTATTGCTCTGTAAGAAATGACCAGCAGAATGAATTCAGAAAGGTTTGGAGAGACTTACATGAACTGATGCTGAGTGAAATGAACAGAACCAGAAGATCACTATACACTTCAACAACAATACTGTATGAAGATATATTCTGATGGAAGTGAATATCTTCAACATAAAGAAGATCCAACTCACTTCCAGTGGATCAATGATGGACAGAAACAACTACACCCAGAGAAGGAACACTGGGAATTGAATGTAAACTGTTAGCATTACTGTCTATCTACCCAGGTTACTTATACCTTCGGAATCCAATACTTAACGTGCAACAAGAAAATTGGATTTACACACATATATTGTATCTATATTATACTGTAACCCATGTAAAATGTATGGGATTGCTGTCATCTAGGGAAGGGAGTAGAAGGAGGGAGGGGAAAATTTGGAAAAATGAATACAAGGGATAATGTTAGAAAAAATTACTCATGCATATATACTGTCAAAATTTTTTATAATTATAAAATTAATAAAAAAGAAAAAAATGAGTATAATAAAAATTATCCATTTTACATTTAAAAATAGAATTACTCAAAATTATAGTGTCCTATAGATTGAGTGTCCAAAGAAGGGTACATTTTAGTTATTGATATAGACATAAAAGGAAGTTAAGGAGTGTTGAGCCTGAGAAAACTCAAGGCAAAATTTCCCTAGATGGCTTTTAGTTCAACTATTTAATCACTACCCAAATCCTATCCTCAATTCTTCCTTTCTCTTTGTTTCAAGTTGACAAACATTTATTAACTATGTATTACATGCCAGGCACTGTGCTAAAAGATACGGATACAAAGAAAGACTAAAGACAATCCTTATTCTCCAGGAGCTCACCATCTACTGGGGGCTAAACAAACAAGACACACACACACACACACACACACACACATATATATATATATATATATATATATATATATATATATATATATATATATATATATATATATATATATATATATATATAAATAAATAGGAGACAATCTCATAGAGAAGTATCTAGCGTTAAAGGTAACTAGAAAAAACTTCTTGCAGAACGTGGGTTTTTAAGGTTATATTTGAAAGAAAATGAGATGGGGAAGGTTAGAATTCAAAACATGGGGCACACTTAGAGAAAATGTGGAGTGAAGAAATAATTATTTTATATGAGGAACAGCAAGAAGGCCACTGTTGGATCACAGAATATGTGGTGGGATATACAGAGTGTGTATAGGAAGGGGTGAGTTTATAAAAGGCTTTGAAAGTTAAACAGAGGATTTGTGCTTTGGTGTGGAGAGAGGGGGCAAAGGGAAGAGAAGGGAGAGGGAGAATAATAGAGGGAGAAAGAGGGAGACGACACACAGAGAGACAGACATAGAGACATAGACATAGACATAATTAATGAATAATATGTAGCATCCACACACAGACATATGAACTTGGTCTTACAAATGTCATAAAAAATGTACCCTTTGTATCTAAACAAGTAAATGAATCTTCAATATAATTAATGTAGAATTTTGTCTAAAGTTGCAGAGTGTGGTTCTATTCATTATCCTCTCCTAACTTCATTGTGGAAGTACCCTCAAGGGGATCTTTCTTACTTTTACTAGATCAACACACCTATTCTATTCCATTTACTCACTTACTGCATAAGTTGGCAAATTTCTTTTATAATTAACCATTTATTGGAATACATCTTTTGTTTCTTGTAAATAGTTCTTTCCAGTATGGTAGAAACTACTCACAAACATCTTTTTATTACTTTCTGAATGACATTCACTTTTAATTCTTTAGGGACTAAAGGATTCTCTAATAGCTATGCACTTGCATTGACTGGTAGAGTCAGAATGGCTATCTATAATTTTATTGGTATAAAAAATCTCAGGTAAAGAAACTCCTTTAGTAATGTAGATGGTTACTTTCTTTGCAATTTTAGAAAGTTCCCTAGATTACAAAGAGGTTAAATGAATTTCCAAAAATCACAGAGTCACTATTTGTCAGCGGTAGGACTTGAATCCAAGCCTTTCTTGCTTTATCCATTGTGACATACTTCCTTTTATTAGTAGAATAGAGGTACTAAAATATGTGCCTTTTCATGTGATAGTATAGAATGAGAGCCTGAGAGAAAAAGAAAGAAGCTAAGAAAAAATTTAAAGGGAAGGCTTTAGGATGCAAGAACAAATATTGATTTCTGTGCCATTTCTATTAGTCAAGCTCATGAATTTGGGATAAGTATCTGTGATAAAAACTTCATGAGTAGGTATGATTGTAGGCAATGCAATAGATAATAAAGTCCTGTGCCTGGAGTTAGAATGACTTCTCTTTCTGAATTCAAATATGACTGCAGAAACTGAGGAGTCATGTGAGTTTGAACTAGTTACTTAATTTTGCTTCAGTTTCCTCATCTGTAAAAGTAGCTAGAGAAAGAAATGTCAAATTATTCCATTATCTTTTCTAGGAAAACCATAAAAGTGGTCACAAATTGCTGGGGCATGATTGAAAAATGACTAAACAATAATAAAATGTCTTCAAAATTTAGATAGTAGAGAATGATAAGGAAAATGAAGATGGGAAAAGAAAAATAAATGAATGGATGCTAGGAAATTTCTGCGTAAGTACATAGGTCATGTCCAGCAGTGACATGCAATATGTGAATGGCAGTACCTATGAGAAAAGACACATGATATGGGGCATAGGTCATAAAGCTGAGGCATCTGAGGTGAAAAGTTAGGACTGGAGTAAAAGCAGGATAACGATTTACTAGAGTTAGAATGCTAGCAAGAGGTTAAGTCTGAGGCCAAACTACATGGGTTCCATACTGAGAAAACCAGTAAGTGGTAGAGGGTCATATCTGACAAATAAGTTCTTGTATTCAGTGTTCCATAAGGTTCTGCATTTTAAAATTCCCAACTCCCTGTATTTGGCCTTAGCTCTAGCTTCTTGTGAGTATGCTCTAGTAGAATAACTCCTATTACAACCACTTTTATTGTTTTCCATAATAATAATTCTCTCTAAGGTGGCAAATGACCTTTCTACAATTACTGGAGAAATTGAGTAATCAAAAAGACATTAAAGAAAAGAATAAGTCCAGCCTCTTGATGTGTTTTGGCAATTAGTTTCTAAAGAAGTGACATCATATTTGGAGAATGTAGCTATCTGATATAAACATTTTAAGCAGTAAATTACAGCAAGATGTGTAGGAGAGGGATCAAGTAATATATGGAATGATAAAATGGAAAATAGCCCCAAATTATTAATTGTGTCACATTATTCCTGCTTCCTCTTGCTTTTGCAGAATAATACAGATTATTTTTGCTAAATATGGCACTATTGAATTAGGATGCAAAAGACATAATGACAAATAAGCTATTAATACTTACTGCATTTGTTTTTATATGTGAGAATCTTGCAAACACAATGTAAGATTCAAAGGATGAATAACCCAAGTAATAAATCTAATACTAAGATACCAGACACTAAAACAGGCTAATAGGGGAGAACTCTTTGAGCAAGGAATTCTTTCTTGCCCCTTATCTCCCATCAAATGGCCTTGTACAGGAATAATCCTTCTATAAAATGACAAGTAATCCTAATATTAAGGTTCTTATTTCTTACTATTATTATTCTTTCCTACATTTATGTACTTCATCCAAGAAATATATTACCTTGGAAACTATGGTTTCTTTATGCATAAGTATTCTCTGCAATTTTCTTTTTCACTCATCTATGCAAACATAATGATTATGTTAATGAATATATACTTCTTAGATGGGAATTCTGTAATAATTATTAATATGATGTTATTTTTTCTTTATGGTTAATTTTGATCTTAATATTCACTGGGAAATCAGAGGGGAAAAAATCAGAGATTTGAGCTGGTAGGATCCTTAAAAACCATTGAGTCCAAATCTCTAATTTTTCAGATAAGGAAATTGAGTCTTATTAGGTTAAAGGATTTGTCCAGTGTTACAGTTAGTAAATTTCTTATTCCGAGTTGAGCTTTTTATTAACTATCCAATAGGTAGTGGATAGAGAAGGTAAAAGTCTTTCTCACAAACAAGAGAAAAATAGAATATTAGATTGGGACTTTTTAATATAGGAAGACATAAAACTATATTCATAAATAATATGCCATAGAAAGGATTGGGTGAAACATTAAGGATATTTGGCATCAAGAAGAAAAGACACGAGGGTATATAAGATATCTCTTTAAGCCTTTGAAGGACAATCATATGGAAGACATAATGCAGGGAAGATGCCAAGGAGCGAACTTTGATTCAATGTAAGAAGAAAGTTTCCCACCAATTACAGCTACACAAAAGTAAAATGGACTCTTGCAAGAGATGGTGATTTTTCCATCAGCAGATTTTTTAAAGCAAGCTTTTTTTGGGGGGGAGAATGTAGGAGAAGTCATTCATACCTTGGTTAGGTACAGGATGAACTCCATACTGTTTTCCAGCTCCTAGATTATGTGATTATGTGAAATATAAAGGAGTTTCTCAGAGGTCAGAATATTCTCAGCCTCTGCTTAATTAAGAAAATCCCTTTAGAGTACTAAAAAAAAATAATCAGGCCTTAATTATGGTGATCAAAAGGTTTCTTAATTCCAAAGTCTATATTCTATTCTGCTGCATTTCATGAACTTTATGTGTGTGCCCAGTAATTTATTCTCTTGCTGTTCCTTTGTTTTTTCCTTCAGGGGAAGACAAAGGGGATGTGTGCAGTGACTTTATCTAAGACTGATATACTCATCTCCTCTGGAGTCATCAATTTGTAGATGAATTGCTCAGCATTTTGCTCTACAGACAAAATATCAATTTCATTCTGTGCAGATTGGCCTATGGTTAATTAATTTTCCTTTGGGAGGAACAGAAGCTTCTGAATATGTGACTATAGGTTTTTGTTGACATTACTGAAAGAGGATTTCTGGGAAACAGTTTATATTTCCTTAGAGTACTAGATAGACCAACATAATTTTTCTCTCTTTAGTGCCTTCCTGGAACACAATCTCACAATCTCTGGTTTAAAAGTTCACCAAGACTTGTTCTCAGAGGTATTTTTTCTTCATCATGTTAGATAATGGATATATTCCAAAACATAATGCACAATGTGAAAGGAAAAATGAATCATGAATTGAAGCAGGAATCTAGTTTGGGGCTCTATAGAATCTTAGAATTCTAGCAGGCCATATTCATCCTTCCTTGTCTCTTTAATTGGTCACCAGCATGGCAGTCAAAATCAATTAGGTGGTCAGTCAAGTAGCATTTATTAAATATCCACATTATTCTAGGCACTGTGCTAAGGGTGGATCAACCATACAACTATACAACCTAATTCACTTTTCAGAAATTTTAAGCAGAATACACACACACACACACACACACAATCATATATATATATATATATATATATATATATATATATATATATATATATATATATATATATATATATATATATATATATACATACATACATATATATATATATATATAAACATATATTTATATATATATATATATAGTAAAGGTCCTATGATTTAGAAATATCTTTTCTAAAGTCTACTATTGATCAAATATTTGGCTAAGTAAATATATATTCTAAATGAGCATAACTATTAATAAATTATCAACACATAGAAAGAAGATAATTCCATTATATAAAATAAAAATACTAAATATGATGATAAGCAACATTTATATAGCATTTTAGGTTTTACAAAGCACTGTAAAAATAACTCATCTACTTTCACAATAAGACAAGTATCATCTCAATTTTGAAGATGAGGAAATTGAGTTAGGCAGAGGTTAAGTGATTTTCTCAGGGTCTCAGGTTATTATATGTCTGAGGCCAGATTTGAACTCATCTTCCTAATTTTGGAACCAAAGATCTATCTAGTATTTTATTTATCTGCCATATATAAAAATCTAAGTATGTTTATGTATACAAATATTCATTCATAGACATATACACATTTACATGGGAAGTAAGTTGTTTCTTACATTAAAGACTTTGGGAAGGCCAAAGACTTTTGTGGCCAGAAGCTTCTTTTTCTTGATCTTTAGTGGCTATGATTGCCAATGAGGCTGGGTTTATAGCATTGACAGGAACAGTTATCAGATTTGTCTCTATAGGAATTAGGAGTTGATAGGAAGAGTGGTCTGGTGGACACTGATATTTTATGGCTTTGAGTCTTAGGGGGCTGTTCTAATCTCTATGTGCTAGAGGGAAGATAGTGATCAACTTGGAAACATATTGTCTTCCTTTCCTATTTCATTCAGCTAGACTAGTTTGCCACCCCAAAGAGATGTTGGAAAAATTTAGTGCGGATGACTGGTCCCTTCTCCTCAGATGTTATTCCATTTAGTGATACTGGCGAAAGTCAGAACAGAAACAGGTCTGACTTGAAGAATACTATTACTTTTTTGTTCCTGGGCTACCTCCAACAGACTTTGAGGGAATTGGTAGTTTAGTTCTTTGTACAAGATAATAAAATAATCTATTGTGGCCCATTGGTCTGTATGATTTTATACTGAAATCAACAAATGTGATTGAAATCTTTTACAAATCTAGAGTTATTAGAGTTTGTATCTTTGAATATAACAGTTACAAGAAGATTAGATTAGAAGCACACAAAGATTTCAATGGTCTCTTGAAATGAATTTATTAACTCATGAAATATTTCACATACCTCTGTTCACCTGCTCCCTCTTCTCCCAGTTTGCTAAGGCTATATAAATTATTAAAGAGATGGGAGTTTTGGTGAAGAATGACTGAAGATAAACTTTACTACTACAGAACTTTAAAAAAAATAAATTTTATTTTCATCCATCAATAAACTGCACTTTCTATTATTTCCACCTCCACCAAATTGTAAAAACAAAAACAAAAACAAAAAAACAGGTATAGACAAGCAAAAGAGTTGCCTTGAATATTTTCAAATATGTTTAAAGTTTGCTTTGCTTAGGGCTAATCTCTCCCTTAATCAATCTTTGTTTTTACCACCCTATTTTTCCTACTCCCTTTTCCTTTTGAAAAAAAGAAAAAAAAAAAACTATGAAGATGTGCAAAGTAAATGATGTTACTGAAAAAATGTGTTATAAAAAGGAATTAAGCATTTGTTAACTGCCCTCTGTGTGTTCCTTTTTAAGTGAAATTTTTTCTGTACCCCATCTGTGTGTAAATATATACTTCCTATCTTTGCCAGTTAAGTTTAGCTGCTTGCTGGTTTCTTCCACTTCTTCCTCATTGTTTGTATAGAATTCTACTTATGTAACACAATTAGGGATGAAAATTTTTCCCACATATATTCCACTTTCTCCCTAGCATATTTATTTTTCCTTTCTATCCTTCTCTTATGATTGTCAAAATATAAAAGAATAACTCCAAATTTTCTATTTATTTAAACTCTTTCCAAAATCCCTAATGAAAGAAGTTCTGAGGGGCACATATATCATCTCCATGTTAGAATTCTAAGAGCTTATTCTTTTTAAGTCCTTAATTATTGCTCACTCATGCTTATCATTTAATGTTCCTCTTGATTCTTATGTTTGCACTTTAAAATTTTTCTGCTGCTCTAGTATTTTCTGCCAAAAGTTCTCTGTCTGTTAAATGACCATTCCCCTTCCTTCCCCCCTTCCACACTCAGTTTTACTAGGGAAGTTAGGCTTGGTTAGAAGGCTTAATCTTTTGCTTTCCAGAATAGCATATCCTAAACTTTCTATTCTTTTATAATGAAGTCTGCTAAATCTTATGTGATTTTTAAATTTTGATTCCTTGGCATTTGAATCTTTCTTTCTGGCTTCTTCAACTTTGCTTTTTTTTTTTTTCTTTGACTTGGAAGCTCTGGATTTTGTTATATATCTGTATATATATATATATATACACACATATATATGTATATATATATATATATACGTATATATATATATATATATATATATGTTGATACAATGTTTCTGGGGGGCTTTCATTTTATTTTTTTCCCTTATGAGGTGACCTGTAGATTCTATTTTCAATTTATTTTCTGATTCTAAGAGATCTGGGCAATTAAAAAAAATGATTTCTTGATAGTTAGGCTCTTTTGGGTAGTGATACATGGTTTTCAAGTGTTACAAAAATTCATAATTTACCTCTCCTTTATTTGTTTTTCAAGTAAGTTGTTTTTGCTATGCCACAACTTGTATTTTCTTCTATTTTTTCATTCTTTGACTTTTTACAAATTTTTTATCATCTCATGAAATCATTATCTTCTTGATTTTCAGAAAGTATTCTTGTTTATTTGCTTTTTCATGGGTAAGGTTTTAAACTATTTGATCCAAGCTATTTATTCCTTTTCTAATTCTTTTTTTTTTCTATACTTCTCATTTCTTCTCCATTTCCCCCTCCAGTACTCTTATTGCATTTGAAAAAAAACCAAAAAGCAAAAAAAAAATATTAATTCCCCCCCCCCTATTTTTTACTTATCTTTTTCAGGATTTCTAGTGTAGCATGCATCCAAGATGTGTTTTTCTCTGAGTTTTTGCTTGTAGATGTTTGGAAACACTTTCCTTCTAGTTTGTGTTTTGATCATTCTTGTTACTTTAATAGCTTTTTAGGATGGGGTTCTTTTTTAAAATGTCCTTTTTTGTTTTTCATCATCTAATCTATTTCCTCACTTTATACTGCATTAGGGACAAGCTCTGCATATTTCTGTACACAAAATGAATATCTGAATTGCTCCTACTACAGTTTTCCTGGGGTTTTGAATGCTATATTATTCTAGCATCACAAGAATAACTAAAGTGGAAGAATTACATGCTTTCAGTATAAGCTAAGAAAAATCTTATTTCTGTCCTCTTGCCCTCAGTTCTTCAAGTTCCTGACCTAAGTTTATTTCTGAGCAGTATGCCTGAGCGATTACCCCTGATTAAAGTTCCAGTAGACTGCTGTTCGCTCAGTAGCTGTCAGACAAGTAGAAGATCTGCTGGACCAGTGACAGAACTGAAAGTTCATATGTGTTCTGGTGTTTATTCCATGAATATTCTGTTATAGTCTTCAGCTTGAGCTAGAAACTAGAATTAATAATTTCCTTGGTATATAAGGTCAGAATCATATAGTTGCATCTTTCTTTTGAATTTATTTTTTGCTCAATAGAAAGCCTACAGTCCACAAATTGTTTTTGCTCTGAAATGGGATCCTATGCACAGTTTCATAATTTATTTTGGGAGATTAATTATGCAGAAGAGGAGAGTAAACAATAAAAATTCCAATTGCCACTTATCCCTACTTCCTAAGCAAGTTTAAACCTCTTTGTGTTGGATTTGGGACCCCTATGTCCAGTTTCATAGACTCTGCCTGAACTAAAAAATTCCATATGCCTGATTCCAACACTTTGTCCCCAGTGTCTACAGACCTCTATCTCTTAAAGTTGACAGCATAGGAAAAAAAAAAAAAAAAAAAAAACAAACCTCACTGTGATTTTTTTTTTCCCTTGAATATCTTTATCAGAGCTTAATTTGGCATGTAATCTGGACTTTCATAGAAAAGTTGTGGAGAGCTTTGCTGCTCTTTCATTTTGGCTCTACCAAAACTTTTTCAAGTAAGCTTTTTTATATATAAATCTGGATATATGGACTAATATAAACTCTTTATTCACCTTTAATTAATCAGGATTTACTGACACTTATCTTCTCCCTCAAGGAGTTTTGAAACAATGTAATTATGTTACTAATAATTCAATGAAAGGTAAATGTGGTTTTTTAAGTGGTAGGAATCTGTAAAATGATGATTTTTCAAATGTAGCATACTTAAATTACTCAAAGCTATTTATAACTATACTAACTTTTCCTATTTCAGTTAACTAGTGACAGTTTGCAGGACTTGCTTTACTTAAAGCAGAGAAGGGATTTGTAAGCATGGCATAATAAGCCATGGAAAGGTCTTGTTCATTCAGTCTCTCCACTACCAGTCCTTCCATATGCTTGAAATGTTTGTTCTATTAGAATATCAAAATTATATAGGAGGGTGAATATATTTAACCTATAATCAATCATTAACATCTTTTCTTGAATCAGTTTATCACCTTAGCTGGGAAAAGGGTACATGAAGGAAATTTACTTAGATTTAACTATGAAATTTCAAGGCTCCTTTAATGAATGCAAATCTCTCATTGAAGCAAAGTTTTATGTTTTCCATGCTAAAATCCGACCAGTGCTATTTCATGCTAGTCTGTCCAAAAAATAAAAAAAAATAAATTGTCTCACAGAGGGCAATGATGAGGTTCATAATTCAAACATAAATAAGGAAGCATAAAGAAGAAAAGAGAATAAGAATTAATAAGGAAAGAGAATAAGAAAAAGAATAAGCATTAATAAGTACATATTCTATGCCAGACACTGTATTATGGTGAGCAGGTCACATGATGAAAATAGAGAAAACTTATGGACCATAAAATATTCCTCTGGTATTCTTGTGATATCAGAAGAAATGAGGAAGGTGTCCAGAACTCTGGGTAGATCCCCTTATTGGGAGGCACAGACAAGAGTCAAAAAGTGAGCCATGGATGGATTATGAGCTACATCATTGAAAAGAACCTCAATATCATTGACATTACAGAATAATTTTAATTAGTTGAATATTTATTTCACTCAGTACAATAAAACATATGGTAGCTATCTTTCTAAACACTACAATATTGGGAGAAAAAAGATTTGCTTTCTGACACATTTCATATATAATGAGATATGCAATTGTATGGAATATATGATATTGTATAATGAAAACAGAATTGCATTTGAACTCAGAAAATGAGGTTTTTAATTCTGTCCACTGTGATTATGAGAATCATTTAATGTTACTGAACTTTAATTTATTTATTTTTCAAATGAGGATTTTAAAATACTTGAAGAAAACAGTTGGTAAACTGTCTTGGTGAACTTTATTATTCCAGATTAAATAAATCTGCATCCCTCAATATTCTCCTTATTTTGACTAATTTGATTCACAAACCAGTTTATTGCACACTATAGTACAGGTTCAAATTTTAGATAGCAAAACATATCTTCCTTTATCTTTCAGAGCCAATTCTGGATTGTACAATATTGTACAATACTCCAAATATTCACATGGACTATTTGTGCATAACATCTAAGCTCATTATTTATCTAATCAACCACAGTCAGACATAGTGTACCTCAACCTCAACATCATGATGTCATTTTAGTCCTCTTTGAGCACAAAGAAACAAGCAATAAACAATTCATCACTAAAATGTATGGCATAATTATGGGGCATTGTAGAGTAGGAGGAAGTAAAAAAGAGCAGGATAAAACATAAGCATTTAGAGAGGAGATAGTCAGAAAAGATCAAGAGGATGAAGATCCTCCTAGAAAGATAATCCTAGCTGGAGAAAACAGGGTAGGAGTGAAAAAAGGCCGTTTGAGGACCTGGGGCTAATGAATAGTGTAATGAAAGAGAAGGCAGAGACTATCTGTCATTTTGCCAAGTGTTGTATCAACCAGTGTTGTCTCAGAAAGGTTTTTTTTAAAAGAATGAATTTTGCTTTCTCTAACTTAAGTCTTCATTGTACCATGAAACAAAATAGTATTAAAGAGAAAGAGAATATTGCAAAAGGATGCAGGTTCATCCTTTTTTGAGAATTCATATTTTTAGTTTGCCAAGTAAGTTAAGTATTTTTATATCTTCATTTGATAAATGAAGAAATGGAAACTGAGTCAGGTTATGTGATTTTTTTTTTCATGGCCATGTAGTTAGAGGACATAATTCATAGCCATATTTTTTGAGTGCATATTCAGTGCTTTTTTTCATAAGATAATGCTTTCTCTCCTAGTAAAACATATTGTGAAACATCTTACTTTTACAGGTTTAGAAAATTCTGTTTTATTGGTTATTCCTGAGAAATATTTTAGATATTAGTGTTTATATATATTAGTTATCATATATTATATAACTAATATAAATTTTTGTCAAATAATTCCAGAAGCTTTACTAGTTACATTATGACAGACAATAATAATCAGTGGGCTTTATAGAGTACACCTGTCTATCTAAGTTTTTTCTATTTTCATAAATTCTTACATATATCTTTTTTCTACTATTGTGGTCACAAACCTAGATGTCTTAGTTGAAATATTACAGTAAACTTCTAACCTCTCTATACTTTGTGTCCCCTAACTAAAATCCTTTTTCTACTCACATACTAAGGTAATTTTTGTTTTGTTTTTCCCCCTCAGGTTATTTTTCTAAAGCAAAATTCTGGTCATATCATTCCATCCCTGATGAAGCTCCTGTAGATTCCTATTACTTCCAAGTGTTGTGTTTGGTATTTGAAACTCTTCATAACATGGCCTTTTCCTATCTTTCCAGTCTTACATTTTACTACTTGCCACACATTCTTCAATCCAGCCACATTGACCTTTCTGCAGTTCTTAAATATTTATTTGCATTTCCTGTCCCTTTTTCACTGGGTTCTTCCCATGTCTAGAATGGAAGGATATTTCTCCTCAATCTGCCTCCCAGCTTCCCTGGCTTCCTGCAAGACTTAATTCAATTCTCACCTTTTTTATAGGTGGTCTTTATAGATTATCTGTCCTCCTCACTGGTGCTCCAGCATGCCTGAGCGCTTTCAATTTCAGAATTGAAATAATTCAAAAGAAATTCATGGTATGAAAAGTTAAAAAAATTATCCTAAATGTTCATGTGGATTATTTGTGGCAAAGTATGGTGAATTTGTTTTGGTCTGAGCATCCACAATCAGACATATTGTAACTTGACTCTAACATAGTGATGCCATTTTAATCCTTTTAAGATTCAGAAGTGAAATAGAAGTAGAGGAAGAAGGGAAAGGAGAGAGAATGAAAGAAGAATAAGCCCTAAGCATTCAAAACTTCTCCATTTGTTGTAATGATAGTTCCACATCTGGATGACATAGTGCTTGTTGATGGCATACTTGTATTTTCTTGGTATTTGTTAGACCAAAATTAACACAAGCAGCAGATAATTAATCCATACTTTATTGCAACTCATTTTTGGAGGCTGCAATGAGTGCACACTTGTTTACAATTTAAAAAAAAATCATACACCCAAACTCCCTCTACTTTAGTTTTGGCTTGTTGTCTTTACAAGTTGAAGAATTTATCATCTGAGTGAAAGCTGACCTTGATGCATCCATTTGAATTGTTTTAGGAAGATTCTGAAGATCATCTGGCAAGATAGGATACCATTCATTGTGGTCCCTTCTTGAACTAAACCATCAAGCATTCAAACTTTGCTGCAGAGTGTATAATTCTGTTGGACTTGTTTGAATGCCAAAGGCATACTTGCCCAAAGGGCTATTTTATGGAGAACTTACTGTGTGTAAGCACTCATGTGTGGTCAGGAGAAAAGAAGATACAAGGGCAATCAAGAGCTCAAGAGCTCTATTAAGAATTTTACAATTGATTTCATGACATGAGAGACACTGGCACAAGATTACTCAGTATGGCATGCCCTCATCAGAGAAGATGCTATTCTTTGAGCAAAAAGAATTGAAATAATTCAAAAGAAATGCACAGTTTGCAAAGAAAATCCACATGAAATATTCATATAAACATTTTGTTCCCAACCTATGGCAGAGCTTGCCAAGCTTATATTGATCTGATCAGACACAATAAACATATTGTAACTTAACTCTGAGTGATGTCATTTTGGTCCTTTTGAGAACAAAGGACAACAATCAATTTAAGATATAAATACCAGAAGGAGTGAAACAGAAATAGAGGAAGAGGGGAAAGAAGAGAGAAAGAAGATGAACAAGCTCTAAACACTAATAAACCTTTAATAACTGTGAGAAAGGAAAAGCCCAATATATATTCCATTAGTTTATTCTTTCACATTCCACACAGTTTCCCATCCTGCTCATGAAATCTTCTTGATTTTATGAAACAAAGCTAAGGATTAAAGATAATGACTCAGAATTTTAGGACATTCCAAGAATATTTCATGTTAATATCATATGTTATAACAATCCATTTCTTCTACACAGTAACTTTGTGTGATGGTACAAGAGAGGCAGATTTATAATTAGATAATCTTAGTTCATTCAGTCCTACCTTTAAAAATAACTGACCCTGGAAAGTTAATAAATAGCCAACAAATATTTTGTGTTATACGTGAAATGTTTTGCAGGTTTTATCCCATTTGATTGTCACAACAAATTTATGATGTAAGTACTATTGTTAAGCCAGATAACAGCAAGGAGACTAAAACTTAGTGATTTATCTAGCCACCTAATTGTAAAACTCAGAAATAGATTACAGACTGCAAAACTCACACTCTGTCTACCATGCCACATTACCTCAAAACAATTAGCTCAGTTTCCCTCTTTGTATAAAATAAAGGTAATACTAATGATTCCTAGATTGCATGATTGTTGTGAAATACAATCTACCTTGAATTTAGTAAGTACTTACTACTTTGCAGGTATGCTGTTAGGTGCTAAGGATAAATCTTCAAAATGAGAGTTCCTGCCCTGAAGATGATAATTTATGTAAAAAGCACTGCAGATTTTCAACTGTATTTTATATATATATATATATATATAATTATTATAAAGACCACGGATTCTGAAATCATGAAAATAAATCTCAGAGATGTTCAATTTCATACAGCTAGCAGATCTGTGACGTGAACTCAAATCTGCTCTCTCCAAACATAGTGTTCTTCTGCTAGGTCTCTGTTGGATTTTAGGTTTCTCTCTCTGTCTCTCTGTCTCTGTCTCTGTCTCTGTCTCTCTCTCTCTCTCTCTCTCTCTCTCTCTCTCTCTCTCTCTCTCTCTCTCTCTCTCTCTCTCTCTGTCTCTTCCCATCAGTTTTCTTTCATATTTTGATGGTACTGTTGTATGTAACACAGTGCTTATATCAATTTTTGTAAAACTTTCCTCTTTGGTGGAGATTGATTAATCACTGCTTTGTGCCTGTGGGAGGAACAGAGAATAGAATACTGTTTTCTACTTTCCACCTTCAAGAGAGCATGCATAGAATTCTAGTATCTTTTTAGATAAAGGTCCCAAAAGGAGACAAAGGCAGCTCAGTCATATCACTGAGGGTCCTTTCCCCCCATTAGAGATTTCAGGGAATTTATCTTTGGATGAGATCTAGCTTGGTCTGTTAGTTTTTCAGTTTGTCTGTCTTTATCTGTCTCGGCCTTTCTTCCCCCACCCCCTCCACTTTTTGTTAAAATGAAATCATTTACTCCCAATAGTAACACTCTTCTTTCCTAGCAGAATTCTAAGCCACATTAAACTGCTGGTCTAAAGTGGTGTATGCTTTAGGGTCTTACCATTTTACCGTATGGTGTGGGCACTCTAGAAATACCAGTTTATGCCTCTCATAGAGACAGCTGGGTCTAAGTTCAAACCTGAGTCTCTGCTACTTATTAGCCATAGGAATCCTCTGGTCAAATCACTTAGCTTCTGTTGGTATCATTTTTCTTAACTGATAAATGGGAAAATTTATAGCACCTTATAAGAATCAAAGGGAATAGTATTTATAAAATACTTAGCACTGTCTCTGTTACATATAGGAACTTAAAATTTTCTTTTTTTATTCTCTGCAAACTATTTAGACTAACCATATGGGCACACATCCCTTGCAGAGACATCTCTGTCTCTCTGTCTTTCCATTTTTCCAACTCTCTTTCCGTCTTTCCATGTAATATCTATAAGTGTGTCTGTGGCTCTATATCTGTCTGTTTCTTTGTGTCTCTATATTTCTCTGTCTCTCTAGCTATCTATCTCTGCCTCTGTCTCTCTCCTACATTACATATGCAAATATATAAATATATGTAGATATATATCTATATATGCTTCTTTACATTAAGATTGCTAGATGCTTACTTGGATAAAATAAAAAAAGAGAATAACAATGAATTGAGTTTACAACTAAAAAAGCTAGAAAAACCCTCAATTAATACAAAATTTGAAATTCTGAAAATAAAAGGGGAGATTAATAAAATTAAAAATAGAAAATTAATAAATTAATAAAACTAAGAGTTGCTTTTAAGAAAAAAAACAACAAAATAGATAAATCTTTAGTTAATTTGATTTGCAAAAGGAAATAATAAAATCAAATTGTTAGTCTCAGAAATGAAAAGGGAGAATGTTTTACCATTGAAGAAAATATTAGAGCAATAATTAGGAGTTATTTTGTCCAACTATATGGCAATAAATTTTATAATCTAAGTGAATGGAGGAATATCTATGAAATATAGATTAGTCAGATTAAAAGAAGAGGAAGTGGATAATTTGAATAGAACCACTTTAGAAAAAGAAATACAAGAAGCTATTGAATTAATTACCTAAGAAAAAATTTCCAGGGCCAGATGGATTTACATGTGAATTCCACCAAACATTTAAAGAATAATTAATTCCAAAACTATATGAACTATTTGAACAAATAGGGCAAGAAGGAGTCCTACAAAATTCCTTTTATGACACAGATATGGTGCTGATACCTAACCAGGTAGGTCAAAACAGAAAGAAATTATAGACAAATTTTCTTAATAAATATTGATGCAAAAATCTTAAACAAAATATGAGCAAAGATATTACAGAAAATCATCCCTGAGATAATATGCCATGATCAAGTAGAATTTTATACCAGAAATGCATGGCTGATTCAATATTAGGAAAACTATTAGAATAATTGGCTATATTAATAACCAAACTAACAAAAATCATTCAATAAATGCAGAAAAAGCATTTGACAAAATCCAACACCCATTCCTATTAAAAACGTGAGAGAGTATAGAAATAAATTGACTTTTCCTTAAAATGATCAGTAACATGTGCTAGCATCATATATAATGGGGACAAATTGGAACCATTCCCAGTTAAATCAGGAGTGAAACAAGGATGCCCATTATCACCATTATTATTCAATATTATATCAGAAATGTTAGCTTTGGCAATAAGAAAAGAAAAAGATTAAAATAATTAGAGTAGCTAAAAATTAATAGAAACAATTCTCAACTTTAGCAAAGTTGCAGGATACAAAATAAATCCATAGAAATCATAAGCATTTTTATATATTAGCAACAAAGTACAGCAGGAAGAGATACAAAGAGGAACACTTTCCACAAAAATAAAGTCAGATCTAATTTCTTGGAAAAATATGAAGTGCTCATGGGTAGGCTGAGTGAATATAATAAAAAATGACAATACTACCTACATTAATCTACTTATTTAGTGCCATACCAAACAAACTCCCAAGAAATTATTTTACAAATCTAGAAAAATAATAAGAAAGTTCATTTGGAAGAACAAAAGGGCAAGAATTTCAAGGGAATTAATGAAAATAAAATACCAGTGAAAGTGGCCTAGCTGTCCCAGACCTAAAACTATTATTGTACAGCAGTGGATATTATTGTTCTGTAAGAAACGATCAACAGGATGATTTTAGAGAGGCCTGGAGAGACTTACATGAACTGATGCTAAGTGAAATGAGCAGAACCAGGAGATTATTGTATATGGCAACAGCCATATTATACAACGATCATTTCTGATAGATGTAAGTAACTCTTTCCAAAAATGAAAAGACTAAGGCCTGTTCCAATGATCTCATAATGAAGAGACCTATCCATACCCAGAGAGAGGACTGTGGGAGCTGAGTGTAAATCACATCATAATATTATCACTCTTTTTGTTGTTCATTTGCATTTTGTTTTCTTACTCATTTTCTTTTCTTTTTGATCTGATTTTTCTTATGTGGCAAGATAATTTTATAAATATGCTTACATATATTTAATTTAACATATATTTAAACATGTATAATGCATATTGGATTACTTGCCATCTATATTAGGGTGGTGGGAAGAGGGGAAATTTGAAATACAAGGCTATGCAAGTATCAGTGTTATAAAATTATACATGCATATGTTTTGAAAATAAAAAGCTTTAACAAAAAAGATTTTAACATATTAAAAACATGTATAATGTTCATCTGCTTGTTCTCCAGAATTTACTTTTAAATTTAAACAATATCATTAGTATTTTCTCCAACACTTTATTAAGTCTAGTCAATCAACAAAGTAGTAAATCAGTATTTGACTTGCTTGCAAGTTTCTGAGATGTAAATAATTATACAGAATATTTAAAAACTAGTCCTCAGGAAATTGGGTAGAATTAGCTTCAGCATAGCTATGGGTTGAAATATAGGGAAGTATGTTTCAATTCATTCTAAAGAATAATATTTTCATACCCATTGTCCCAAAGTGGAATTAGGTTCTCTGCAAGGTAGTAAGAACTCTGTCACTGGAGTCTTCAAGTAGAGATTATATCATAGATCTAAAGCTTGAGAAGGAGAAAGCTTCTAAGCCTTATTTAATAGCTAAGGAAACTGAAGCCTAACAATGTTAAAGAAAAATGTCTAAATTCATATAAATAGTAGGATTTCAATCATTGTAAGTGGGATTTGAATGCATCTCTCTTCACTCAGAGACAAAGGTCTTTCCACTATGGTCCCTTCCTGCCTAAAGATCCCACCTCACCCTGTGCTATACTGCCTCCTATTATTCAAGTATTTTAGAGAGGGGTTCATGATTTGAGTAGGTTCATGACCTCTAAATTCTTCTTTAAGCTTTGACTACTTCTGAGGTGAATGGAGCTATTTCTGACATAGGTATCAAAGCATGAAAGCATCAGACAATGAGACAAAAGGATGAGTAACATATCAGATAAAGCCTTATTGTAACATCAAAACACCAAACAAAGCTGATGGGAGAACCCATCTGTTTCTCATTGGTTCAACATTGTCTGGCTAATGGCAAATTGCAATGAAATTTATACTATGTACAAATAAGTTTTGAAAGAAAATGGTCAGTTTTGTTTGAGTTCCCTATTTAAATAAATTGAATAGTGAATTCAAGAATCTCTAAAACTCAGGAGGATAGACAATTTCTTTTTATATAGATTTATATAGTACAATAATTATTGTGCCCAAATGAATGGAAGCCACCAAGCTTACTATGACCCTGCCTGATCCTAAGTGGAATTGCCTATAAGTCATCTAAGAATTATTGGGTTCATCTTTGATCTTAATCAGCTTTAGAGAAAGAGATTCTTCCACAAACTCACTTGAAAGTTTTTACAGAGTTTAAAGGTGTTTAGGACATTGTGGCCTTTTTGTGTTTAATAAAATTCATTCCAGTTGCAAAATCAGCAAAAATTCTGCCTTTTAAAAAAGTTCTTTTCTTTTTTTCACTTAATAATATTTTTAAAAAATTAAATATAAAAATGGTCTTAAATTCATATTATGCATTTTGAATATTTTCTCCCTCCCTCCTCCTTGTCCCTTTCCCAAGACAGCACGTAATCTGTTATGGGTTAAACATGTACAATCCTTCTAAACATATTTCCATATTTGTGATGTTATATAAGGAAAATCAAACCAAAAACATAGAAAGAAAAAAAAAGCAAGCAAATAAAAAAGGTAAAAATATTATGCTTTGATCCATATTCAGTTTTCATAATATTCTCTCTCTCTCTCTCTTTCTCTCTCTCTCTCTCTCTCTCTCTCTCTCTCTCTCTCTCTCTCTCTCTCTCTCTCTCTCTCTCTTTCTCTCTCTCTCTCTTCTCTCAGTTCAGATGGAATTTTCCATCCCAAGTCTATTGAGATTGTCTGTATCACCATATGCCTGAAAAGGGCTAAGTCTATCACCAAGCTAAGTTAATCATCACATAATCTTGTTACTGTCTACAATGTTTTCTTGGTTCTCTTTAGTTTAGTTAGTGTCAGTTCGTGTAAGTCTTTCCAGATTTTTCTGAAATCAGTCTGCTCATCATTTCTTATAGAAGAATATTGTTCCATTACTTTCATATGTTATAACAATATAGCCATCTCTCAATTGATATGCATTTCCTCAAAGAAAAAGATATTCTGATCCCCTTTAACATATTTTTCCCCCTTGAAGAAAAAGCATTTGATAAAATCCAACATCCATTCCTAATAAAAACACTGGAGAGGATAGAAATAAATGGACTTTTCCTTAAAATAGTCAGGAGCATATTAAAACCGTAAGTAAACATCATATGTAATGGGGAAAAAATGGAACCTTTCCCAGTAAGATCAGGAGTGAAACAAGGTTGCCCACTATCACCATTATTATTCAATATTGTATTAGAAATGCTAGCCTTGACAATAAGACTCGAGGAAGAAAGAGATTAAAGGAATTAGAATAGGTAATGAGGAAACCAAACTATCACTCTTTGCAGAGGATATGATGGTATAGTTAGATAACCCCAGAGATTCCACTAAAAAGCTATTAGAAATAATTCATAACTTTAGCAAAGTTACAGGATACACAATAAATCCACATAAATCCTCTGCATTTTTATACATCACCAACAGCAAGAGATACAAAGAGAAATTCCATTCAAAATAACCATCGATAGCATAAAATATTTGGGAATCTATCTACCAAAGCAATGTCAGGAAATATATGAACAAAATTACAAAACACTTTCCACACAAATAAAGTCAGATTTAAATAATTGGAAAAAAATATTAAGTGCTCTTGGATAACCCAAGCAATTACAATAAAGATAGCAAAACTCCCTAAACTAATCTATTTATTTAGTTCCATACCAATCAGACTCCCAAGAAACTATTTTAATGACCTAGAAAAATAACAACAAAATTAATATGGAAGAACAAAAGGTTGAGAATTTAAAGGGAATTAATGAAAAAAAAAATCAAATGAAGGTGGTCTAGCTCTACCTGATCTAAAACTATATTATAAAGCATCAGTTACCAAAACCATTTGGTATTGGTTAAGAAATATATTAGTTGATCAATGGAATAGGTTAGGTTCACAAGACATAATAGTCAATAACTATAGCAATCTAGTATTTGACAAACCCAAAGATCCTAACTTTTGGCATAAGAATTCATTATTTGACAAAAACTACTGGGAAAACTGGAAATTAATAGGACAGAAATTAGGCATGGACCCACATTTAACACCATATACCAAGATAAGATCAAAATGGGTACATGATTTAGTCATAAAAGAACGAGATCATAAATAAATTAGAGGAACATAGGATAGTTTATCTCTCAGACTTGTAGAGGAGGAAGGAATTTGTGACCAAAGAAGAAAAAGAGATTATTATTGATCACAAAATTGAAAATTTTGATTACATCAAATTAAAAGCCTTTGAACAAACAAAACTAATGCAAACAAAATTAGAAGGGAAGCAACAAACTAGTAAAAACATTTTTATAGTTAAAGGTTCTGATAAAGGCCTCATTTCCAAAATATATAGAGAATTGATTCTAATTTATAAGAAATCAAGCCATTCTCCAATTGATAAGTGGTCAAAGGATATGAACAGACAATTTTCAGATGATGCAATTGAAATCATTTCCACTCATATGAAAAAGTGTTCCAAATCACTATTGATCAGAGAAATGCAAATTAAGATAATTCTAAGATACCACTACACACCTGTCAGATTGGCTAAGATGACAGGAACAAATAATGATGAATGTCAGAGGGGATGTGGAAAAACTGGGACATTGATGCATTGAGGGTGGAGTTGTGAAGAAATCCAACCATTCTGGAGAGCAATCTGGAATTATGCCCCCAAAGTTATCAAACTGCATACTCTTTGATCCAGCAGTGCTACTACTGGGCTTATATCCCAAACAAATACTAAAGAAGGGAAAGGGACCTGTATGTGCCAAAATGTTTGTGGCATCCGTTTTTGTAGTGGCTAGAAACTGGAAAATGAATCAATGCCCATCAATTGGAGAATGGTTGGGTAAATTGTGGTATATGAATGTCATGGAATACTATTGTTCTGTAAGAAATGGCCAGCAGGATGAATACAGAGAGGCTTGGAGAGACTTACATGAACTGATGCTAAGTGAAATGAGCAGAAGCAGGAGATCATTATATGTTTCAACAATGATGCTATATGAGGATGTATTCTGATGGAAATGGATATCTTCAACAAAGAAAAGATCTATTTCAGTTCCAATTGATCAATGATGGACAGAATCAGCTACACCCAGCAAAGGAACACTGGGAAATGAATGTAAACTGTTTGCATTTTTGTTTTTCTTCCCAGGTCATTTTTACCTTCTGAATCCAATTTTCCCTGTGTAACAAGAGAACTGTTCAGTTCTGCATGCATATATTGTATCTAGGATATATTATAACATATTTAACATGTATAAGACTGCTTGCCATCCAGGGGAGGAGATGGAGGGAGGGAAGGGAAAAGTCAGAATAGAAGTGAGTGCAAGGGATGATGTTGTAAAAAATTACCCAGGCATATGCTCTGTCAATAAAAGTTATAATTAAAAAAAATTAAAATAAAACTAGAAATAAGTTTAAGAGTTAGATTAAAAACTTGTTTATTTTCAAAAGCATTGGACAAATTGCTTTTTTTCCTTCACAGTTATCACCTGTAACTTCTTGAAATATATTTAAAAAAGCTCTCTGTTTCAAATGAACCTATTTGACAAACCTTTAAACCTAAATTACTCTGGCTTTTATTGAATGGTCACTAATAGCCTCCACCCAAGTCTCTATGACTCATTATTTAAGTTTTGATGATTTGGATTGATTGTCGCTATTAAATACTTTCTGTTCAGAACAGAAACTATGGGGATCTTTGATTTCTAGATAGATGTTTATTTATGATGATAAACTGGGTCATCTTTTGCCTTAATTCTAAACTAACCTTAATCATTGAATGAACATTGCATCAATGTTCTTGGAAAGACTAATATAGAAAAGTCAGAGTCACCAATTGTATCATGAAGCATTATCATCATGACTTTTTTGTTGTTGTTGTTGTTATTGTTGTTGTTGCTGGTCATCTTAAAGAATGAAGGATGAGCAACAAAAACAGATAGCAATTACTTATAATTTTAAGTAAAACTCCATTTATTTTTATTTTTTCCAGTTTGTTCAAAAGAATGTGTTGTGTGTTTTTTTTCCTCCAACAGCTTTTTCTACATTTTTGGAGATAATCATAAGAGTTTTGTTAGGTGTGTTATTAATATAGTCAATTATGCTTATAATTTTCCTAACATTGAACCAGCTCATATGTATAGTTAGGCAAAATATTTTCTAATTATTTTAATTCCACTGGTAGTTTTTTATTTCATTTTCAATACCCAAAATTTGGTTTTCATCTTTTTTCTTTTTAAAAATAAATTTAACCAATGGGTTATCTATTTTATTCATTTTTTTCATGAAACCAGCTCCTACTGTTATTTATTAATTCAATAGTTTTTTTTTCAATTTTGTTAATTTCTCTTTTGATTTTCTGGATCTATAAATTAGTTTTTAGTTTGGAACTTTTAAATTTGTTCTAGTTGTTTATTTATTTTTAGTTTCATGTCTACTTAATTTAATAGTTCTTTCTCTTTGTTACTAAGGTAATCTTTTAGCAATATAAAACTTCCCCTAAGTACTGCTTTGACTGCAACCCATAAAATTTGGTATATTGCCTCATTGTTGTCATGCTCTTTAATGAAATTATTTTCAATTTCTATGATTTGTTCTTTAATGCACTTATTCTTCTTTATAAGACTTATTTAGTGTCCAATAAATTTTTAATCTATGTTTCCACAGACCTTTGTTGAATGTATTTTTATTGTATTATGATTTGAAAAGGATTCATTTAATGTTTTTACTTTTCTACATTTGTCAGCCTTAATATATAATCAAATTAAGTTTAAGTGTACCATTGAGAAAGAGATATATTCCTTTTTATTACCATTAGTTTTCTCCAGAGATTTACCATATATTACCTTTCTAAAATTCCATTCACCTCTTTAACTTCTTTCTTGTTTATTTATTTTTTGTTAGATTTATCTAGTTCTCTATATCCCAAAGAAATACTAAAGAGCGGAAAGAGACATATATGTGCCAAAATGTTTGTGGCAGCTCTTTTTGTTGTAGCTAGAAACTGGAAGATGAATGGATGTCCATCAGTTGGAGAATGGTTGGGTAAATTGTGGTATATGAAAGTTATGGAATATTATTGCTCAGTAAGAAATGACCAGCAGGAGGAATACAGAGAGGGTTGGAGAGACTTAAATCAACTGATGCTGAGTGAAATGAGCAGAACCAGAAGATCACTGTATACTTCAACAACGATACTGTATGAGGATGTATTCTGATGGAAGTGGAAATCTTCAACATAAAGAAGATCCAACTCACTTCCAGTTGATCAATGATGGACAGAGGTAGATACACCCAGAGAAGAAACACTGGGAAGTGAATGTAAATTGTTAGCACTAATATCTGTCTGCCCAGGTTGCATGTACCTTCGGATTCTAATGTTTATTGTGCAACAAGAAAATGATATTCACACACATGTATTGTACTTAGACTATATTGTAACACATGTAAAATGTATGGTATTGCCTGTCGTCGGGGGGAGGGAATAAGGGAGGGGGGGTAATTTGGAAAAATGAATACAAGGGATAATATTATAAAATATATATATATATATAATAAAAAAAAATTTACAAAAAAAAAAAAAAAAAAAAAAAAAAAAAAAAAAAAAAAAAAAAAGATTTATCTAGTTCTGAGAGGGAAAAGTCTCCCACTAGTATAGTATAGCTTTACTATCCATTTCCTGCTATAACTAATTTTAGCTTTCCTTTAATAATTTAGATGCTGTATCACGTGGTATGTATATGTTTAAAATTGTTATTACTTCATTGTCTATGGTACCTTTTAGCAAAATGTAATTTTCCTGTTTATCCCCTTTAATTAGATCTATTTTTGCTTTGTTTCAGATCATGATTGCTATTCCAGATTTTTATATATATATATATATATATATATATATATATATATATATATATATATATATATATATATATATGTTTCAATTGAAGCATAATAGATTCAACTCCATCTCTTTTGTTATTTTTACTCTGTGGGTGTCTCTTTCTTTCAAATGTATTTCTTGTAGATAACAAAATGTAAGATTCTGGTTTTTAACCCACTCTTTTTAATGGAAGAGTTCATTCCATTCACATTCACTTATAATTACTAACTATATTTCTTTCCATTCTATTATCTCCATTTATCATTTTTCTCTCTACTTTTACCTGTCCCTATTCAAAAGTCTGTTTTGCTTCTAATCACTACCTCCCACAATTTGCCATCCTTTCAATTTTCCTCTCCCTTTTCTTGTCCCCACTTCATTTTTTCCCCTGTAGGACAAGATAGATTTGCATAATTAATTGATTGTATATGTTACTCCTTCTTGGATTCAATTCCAATGACAGTAAGATTTAAGCATTTAACACCTGTCCCTCATTCCTCTCTGCTGTAAAAGGTATTTCATGACTTTTGAAATGAGATCATATACTCAACTTTTGCTCTCCAATTTTCCTTCTCCCATTATATCCTTCTTTGTAACCTCTAATTTCTTTTAAGTCATCCAAGATAGTCAATTCAAATCTATTCCCTCTATGTATCATTCTTTTAACTGCCCTGATAATAAGTATCATCCTCCCATAATAGAATGTAAATCTTCTGTATTCCTTATGGCTTCTTCTGATTCACCATTTTTATTCTTTTCTTTAGGTTTGTATTTAAAAATCATATTTTTTATTCAACTCTGGTCTTTTCATTAGCAATTCTTGAAAGAGCTCTATTTCACTGAATATCCATTTGTTTCTTGAAAGATTACAGTTTTGCTGGATATGTTATTTTTTATTTTAATCCTTATTCCTTTCCTCTATGCAATAGGGGAAAGCCATCCAATCATTTAATAAAGAAGCTCCTAGCATGATAGTTATGGAAATATGTATAAAAGAATTGCACAGGTTTAACATATATTGGATTGATTATTTTCTAGGGGAGGGGAGAAGGGGAAGGAAGGAACAATTTGGAACACAAGATTTTATAAGAGTGAATGTTGGAAATTATCTATGCATATTTTTAAAAATAAAAATCTTTGATAATAATAATAATAATAAAGAAGCTGCTAAATCTTTTATATTCTTGAATTGGGCTCCAATATATTGGGCAAATATAATGATATTTGAATTGCTTCTTTCTTGCTGCTTGCAATATTTCCCCCTTGATCTAGAAACTGTAGAATTTGACTATACTATTCCTGGGAATTTCCATTTTAGCTATCTTTCAGAAGTCAATTGGTAGATTTTTTTCTCTTTTAATTTGTTCTCTGGCTCTAGGATAATAAGACAGTTTCCTTGATTATTTCTTAAAATATGATTACTAATTTTTTAATCATGGCTTTCAGGTAGTTAATAGTTCTTAAATTATTTACCCTTGATCCATTTTCCAAATACGTTATTTTTCAATAAGATATTTTACACGTCTTCTTTCTCCTCCCTGCATTGGTTTTTGCTTTATTATTTCTTGATGTCATGGAGTCATTAACTTTCATTTGCCAAATTCTAATTTTTAAGATGTAATTTTCTTCAATAAGCTTTTGTGCTACATTTCTACTCAACTAAAAAAAAAACAACCTCAAAAGTAGTTTTTTCAGTGAATTTTTGTGTCACTATTTGGCCAATTATGCTTTTTTAAGGGGCAGTTTTCTTCAGTGGAATTTTGCATCTCTTTTAGCATTTGGACAATTTTCTTTTTTAAAGGTTTCACTTCAGAAATTTTTGTGCCACTTTTACCAAGCTATTTACTCTCTTTTCATGGTTTTTCTTATTACTTTCTCAAAATTTGCCCTAATTATTTTATTTGATTTTTAAAAATAATTTTTGAGCTTTCTGAGAAATTCTTTTTGAATTTTAACTTCATTGTTTTCTTATCATCATAATTACTTTTATTGTTTATTTTTCAGCCTATTTGTTGGAATATAACCATGTTAAAATAAGTCTCTGCTCCTGAGGTGAAAGAAGTACTGGAACTTTCAATCTTTAATGCTATGGTATTCCAAGCTATTTCTAGGGTCTATAAGCTTTTGGTTTTTCAAAAGCGACATGATCCAAGAAGAGGTGTAATTAATGCACTCCTAGAATGTTCCCTGGTCTGTGATCAACCAGAAGAACTCTTCTCAGTCCTGAAACTGTGACCAGAGAGCCAGCATCCCTGTGGCCATAAGCTCTAGTGAGCTAGTTTTCCTCTTCACCCTGAGACTATGACCTGGAACTATGCATGTGCAATCCAACAAGATGTTGGACCCAGTATCAGCAAAGAGGTTCCTGTAATCTCCTTTGACCAGTTACGTGACTCTTTCTATTAATGAATTAATAGTTCCTAAAACTGCTGTCATAACTGATGCAACTGCCTATTCTTGGAGCCCTAGAAAGGTGATCTGAGCTGAGCTCCAAGTCCAATCAGCACCAAGAGTTGTCAAGTTTAAGATGAGAGCCTCCAATTGAATACACTTTTAATTATAACTTTTATACGAGAAACTGTTTTGACCTTTGATAGCTGCTTGATATCAGAGTTGACAGACTCTCAAAATCCATTAGGATAATGTAACAATTCATTTTCTCATCCTTAAGAAAATATTTTTGTTATAATTTTAACATAAAAGATACTCAAATTTGCAAAATAAGGAATAAAACATATCTTAAACTGAGTAAGAAAACTTCCCTGGTGACCTCCTAAGATTCCCTGTGCTAGAAAATTATCTCAACCTGATATTTTATTTTCTCTTTCACTCCATAATTCAATTTGAGATTATGTTTAAAAGTTATTTAAAGGAGAATTTGGGAAAGCCCAAGTAAGTTCCTGCTTTTACACTGCCATCTTTTCCCCTACTCACTCCCTGATTTCTGATTTGTTAACCAGATATATGTATGTGAAGGTATGGGCTTCTGTGTCTGTCTTCCTTGGTAATTGAATTTGTTTTTGGGTGAGGTTTACATCAACTAACAGCTAAGTATTTTATATTAGCTTTGCATTTCATTCAAGGATAAGTGCTGACTTCCATTTTAAAAAATGAGAAAGGAAGAGAATTTAGAAGAGATGAGTTCAGAGCAGAAGAGAGAAAAGAAAAGGAGACAAGAGGAGAAGAATGGGGACAAAAGGAGAAATGAAAAAGGGAAACTAAGCCCAAAGCATACAGTCCTGTCCCAACAAGATCTAGCACTTTATTTGCAGAAAGCACAGATAAGGAAAATACACAGATAAAAACTTAACAATTTGCATGCAAGTTATCATTTTGCATTTTTCTTTTTCTTTTATAATAAAATTAATCATGAACAAATATGAATACATCTGTATAGAAAGAACCAAATATTTTTATATATGAAACAGTAAATTTGCTACAGTGTTTGTAAAACTACATATTAAATTTACTACAATGATAAAATTTTCACATTTATATTAACTGAACTTATTTTTATTTTCTTTTGCACATTTTAAATGTTTTATTGATTTTCTTTGCTTTATTTTTATACATCTATCTCCTTACCTATTATTAATAATTCTCTTACCTCACCCTAAAAAGCTCTCCCTTTTAACAGTCAAGGAAAATAAACAAACAACAGATATCCCACATCTGAAAATGTTTATCTCATTTTGTATTTTTATTCCATTACCTATCCATCAAGAGTAGAGTTAAGTGGAAGAAGAAAGCATTTTTTAAATGCCCATCATATGCTAGACACTATCCTAAGAGTTTTACAAATATTCTTATTTGATCATCATAGCAATCCTTTGAGATAGGTGTTATTATTATATCCATTTTACAACTGAAAGAACTGAGATAAGAGACATACTTTATCACAATACATCTGGAGAAAAAATTTCACATGGCACTGATCAGAATTGTCTAGCTTTTAAAAATTAATTTAAAAGTTTAGTAGTTTTTCAATTAATTTATCAGCATTTAAGCTATTACTTTGTGTTCAACATGCTTCTAGATGTTCTGTAAAAACAAAATAATAGGAGTCTTGGACTTGGATTTTCAACTAACTAGCTGAAAGAACTTGGATGAATTATTTAGTGTGCTTGGATTTCACTTTTGTCACATGAGGGTGCTAGACTACATGAGCTTTTGAATGATAACTAGTTCTGAAAATTTGTAATTCTTTTTATTTTGTGCAGAATGGTTTATTTCTCTGGGATTGTTTTTAGTTGAAAATGTACTTGTTTGTGCTTGTTTAAAATCAACATACCAAAAAACAAAACAAAACTCTCAAAATAGTTTTTGTGTTTTTCGTTCTTTTTTTTCCCTTTTTTATTATAGCTTGTTATTTACATAACATATGCATGGGTAATTTTTCCAACACTGACCCTTGCAAAACTTTCTGTTCCAAAAATTTCCTCCCTCCCTCTACTCTCTCCCCTAGGTAGCAGGTAGTGCAATACTTATTTATACAGTGATCCTGCTGCACAAGAAAAAAAAAAATGGATCTAGAAAGAAAAAATCTGAGAAGAAAAACAAAATGCAAGCAAACATTAACAGAAAACATGAAAATGCTATGTTGTAGTCCAAATTCAGTTCCTGTAGGCCTCTCTCTGGGTGTGTATGGCTTTCTTCATCACTGAAAAAGTAGAACTGGATTAAATCATCTCATTGTTGAAGAGAGCCACCCCACATCTATCAGAATTAATCATTCCATAATCTTCTTGTTGTCGGGTAAAATGATCCCCTGGTTCTGTTCATTTCATTTAGCATCAGTTCATGTAAGTCTCTCTGGGACTCTCTGAAATCATCCTATTGGTCATTTTATACAGAACAATAATATTCCATAACATTCATATACCATAATTTATTCAGCCATTCTCCAATTGATGGGCATCCAGTCAGTTTCCAGTTTCTAGCCACTATGAAAAGGACTGGTACAAACAGTTTTGCACATGTGGGTCCCTTTCCCTCCTTTAAGATCTCTTTGGGATATAAGCCCAATAGAAACACTGCTATGTCAAAGGGTATGCTCAGTTTGATAACTTTTTTTTTTTCAGAGAGAAAAGATTTTTTTTTAATTTTTTATTATATATATATTTTTATATTATCCCTTGTATTCATTTTTCCAAATTATGCACCCCTCCCTCTACTCCCTCCCCCCGATGACAGGCAATCCCATACATTTTACATGTGTTACAATATAGTCTAGGTACAATACATGTGTGTGAATATCATTTTCTTGGTGCACAATAAACATTAGAATCCAAAGGTACATGCAACCTGGGCAGACAGATATTAGTGCTAACAATTTACATTCACTTCCCAGTGTTTCTTCTCTGGGTGTAGCTACCTCTGTCCATCATTGATCAACTGGAAGTGAGTTGGATCTTCTTTATGTTGAAGATTTCAACTTCCATCAGAATACATCCTCTTACAGTATTGTTGTTGAAGTGTACAGTGATCTTCTGGTTCTGTTCTTTTCACTCAGCATCAGTTGATTTAAGTCTCTCCAGGCCTCTCTATATTCCTCCTGCTGGTCATTTCTTACCGAGCAATAATATTCCATAACCTTCATATACCACAATTTACCCAACCATTCTCCAACTGATGGACATCCATTCATCTTCCAGTTTCTAGCTACAACAAAAAGAGCTGCCACAAACATTTTGGCACATATATGTCTCTTTCCTCTCTTTAGTATTTCTTTGGGATATAATCCCAGTAGTAGCGCTGCTGGGTCAAAGGGTATGCACAGTTTGATAACTTTTTGGGCATAATTCCAGATTGCTCTCCAGAATGGCTGGATTCTTTCGCAACTCCACCAGCAATGTATTAGTGTCCCAGTTTCCCCACATCCCCTCCAACATTCATCATTATTTGTTCCTGTCATCTTAGCCAATCTGACAGGTGTGTAGTGGTATCTCAGAGTGGTCTTAATTTGCATTTCTCTGATCAGTAGTGATTTGGAACACTCTTTCATGTGAGTGGATATAGTTTCAATTTCTTCCTCTGAGAATTGTCTGTTCATATCCTTTGACCATTTATCAATTGGAGAATGGTTCGGTTTCTTATAAATTAGGGTCAGTCCTCTATATATTTTGGAAATGAGACCTTTGTCAGAACCTTTGTTTTTAAAAATATTTTCCCAATTTGTTACTTCCCTTCTAATCTTGTTTGCATTAGTATTATTTGTACAGAAACTTTTTAGTTTGATGTAATCAAAATCTTCTATTTTGTGATCAATAATGATCTCTAGTTCTCCTCTGGTCATAAATTCCTTCCTCCTCCACAAGTCTGAGAGGTAGATTATCCTCTGTTCCTCTAATCTATTTATTATCTCCTTCTTTATGCCTAAATCATGGACCCATTTTGATCTTATCTTGGTATATGGTGTTAAGTGTGGATCCATATCTAATTTCTGCCATACTAATTTCCAGTTTTCCCAACAGTTTTTTCCGAATAATGAATTTTTATCCCTAATGTTGGTATCTTTGGGTTTGTCAAAGATTAGGTTGCTATAGATGTATCCTTTTTTGTCCTTTGTATCTAATCTGTTCCACTGATCTACCAGTCTATTTCTTAGCCAATACCAAATGGTTTTGGTGACTGCTGCTATATAATATAGCTTTAGATCAGGTACACTTAGACCACCTTCCTCTGAGTTTTTTTTCATTAGTTCCCTTGCAATTCTCGACCTTTTATTCTTCCATATGAATTTTGTTGTTATTTTTTCTAGGTCAGTGAAATAGTTTCTTGGGAGTCTGATTGGTATAGCACTAAATAAATAGATTAGTTTGGGGAGTATTGTCATCTTTATTATATTCGCTCGGCCTATCCAAGAGCACTGAATGTCTTTCCACTTATTTAAATCTGACTTTATTTTTGTGGCAAGTGTTTTGTAATTTTTCTCATATAATTCCTGACTTTTCTTTGGTAGATGGATTCCCAAATATTTTATACTCTCAACATTTGTTTGGAATGAAATTTCTCTTTGTATCTCTTGCTGTTGCATTTTGTTAGTGATATATAAAAATGCCGAGGATTTATGTGGATTTATTTTGTATCCTGCCACTTTGCTGAAATTTTGAATTATTTCTAATAGCTTTTTAGCAGAGTCTTTGGGGTTCTCTAAGTATACCATCATACCATCTGCAAAGAGTGATAGTTTAATTTCCTCATTTCCTACTCTAATTCCTTGAATCTCTTTCTCGGCTCTTATTGCCGAGGCTAGCGTTTCTAGTACTATATTGAATAGTAATGGTGATAGTGGGCAACCTTGTTTCACTCCTGATCTTACTGGGAAAGGTTGCAGTTTATTTCTATTGCATATTATGCTTACTGAAGGTCTTAAATATATGCTCCTGATTATTCTAAGGAGTAGTGCATTTATTCCTATACTCTCAAGAGTTTTTAGTAGTAATGGATGTGGGATTTTGTCAAATGTTTTTCTGCATCTATTGAGATGATCATATGGTTATTATTAATTTGATTATTAATATGGTCAATTATATTAATAGTTTTCCTAATATTAAACCAGCCCTGCATTCCTGGAATAAATCCTACTTGATCATAGTGTATTATCTTGGAGATGATTTTCTGAAGTCTTTTTGCTAATATCTTATTTAAGATTTTAGCATCAATATTCATTAAGGAGATTGGTCTATAATTTTCTTTCTCAGTTTTCGATCTACCTGGTTTAGGTATCAGTACCATGTCTGTGTCATAAAAGGAGTTTGGTAGGACTCCTTCATCCCCTATTTTTTCAAATAATTTATATAACATTGGGGCTAATTGTTCTTTAAATGTTTGGTAGAATTCACATGTGAATCCATCTGGCCCTGGGGATTTTTTCCTGGGGATTTGATTAATAGCTTGTTCTATTTCTTTTTCTGAAATGGGACTATTTAAGCAATTTATCTCCTCCTCTGTTAATCTAGGGAGCCTATATTTTTGGAGGAAGTCATCCATTTCACTTAAGCTATCAAATTTATTGGCATAAAGTTGGGCAAAGTAACTCCTTATTATTTCTCTAATTTCCTCTTCATTGGTGGAAAGATCCCCCTTTTCATTTGTAAGACTATCAATTTGATTTTCCTCTTTCTTTTTTTTGATCAAATTTACCAAAGGTTTATCTATTTTATTGGCTTTTTCATAAAACCAACTCTTGGTTTTATTTATTAATTCAATAGTTTTTTTACTTTCAATTTTATTGATTTCTCCTTTTAATTTTTGTATTTCAAGTTTAATTTTTGGTTCGGGGTTTATAATTTGGTCTTTTTCTAGCCTTTTAAGTTGTAAGCCCAATTCATTAATCTTCTCTTTCTCAATTTTCTTCAAATAAGCCTCTAAAGATATAAAATTTCCCCTTATTACTGCTTTAGCTGCATCCCACAGATTTTGATATGATGTCTCATCATTGTCATTATCTTGGGTGAAATTCTTAATTGTTTCTATAATTTGCTCTTTCACCCAGTCATTCTTTAAGATGAGATTATTCAGTTTCCAATTACTTTTTGGTCTATTTACCCCTAACTTTTTACTGAATGTAGCTTTTATTGCATTGTGATCTGAGAAGAAGGTATTTATTATTTCTGCCTTCCTACATTTAATTTTGAGATCTTTATGTCCTAATATATGGTCTATTTTTGTATAGGATCCATGAACTGCTGAGAAGAAAGTATATTGCTTTCTATTGCCATTCAGTTTTCTCCAAAGGTCTATCATACCTAGTTTTTCTAATATTCTATTTACTTTTTTAATTTCTTTCTTGTTTGTTTTGTGGTTTGATTTGTCTAAATCTGAGAGTGCAAGGTTGAGATCTCCCACTATTATAGTTTTACTGTCTATTTCTTCTTGCAGTTCTCTTAACTTTTCCTTTAGAAAGTTAGATGCTATACCACTTGGTGCATATATGTTTAGTATTGATATGGCTTCATTATTTATGCTACCTTTCAGCAGGATATAGTTTCCTTCCTTATCTTTTTTAACGAGATCTACTTCTGCTTTTGCTTGATCTGAGATAAGGATAGCTACCCCTGCTTTTTTGTCTTTACCTGAAGCATAATAGGCTCTGTTCCAACCTTTTACCTTTATTCTGTATGTATCTCCCTGCTTTAAGTGTGTTTCCTGTAGGCAACATATTGTAGGGTTCTGCTTTTTGATCCAATCTGCTATTCGTCTCTGTTTGATGGGATCGTTCATCCCATTTACATTTACAGTTAAAATTACTAATTCTGTATTTCCTGCCATCGTATTATCCCCAGATTATGCTTTTTTCCCTTGACCCCCCTGATCCCCCTCCCCGATATTTAATTTACAGACCCCCCTTGTGACGCGCAACCCTCCCTCTTTGTTTTTAGGATCCCTCCCCCCTCCCTCCAAGTCCCTTCACTTATTCTCCTTTTCCTTTTCCCTTTTCCTCTCCCCCCTTTTAATGAGGTGAGAGAAAATTCTCTAAAAAACAAATATGTTAATTATTTACTCTTTGAGCCTCTCCTGATGAGAGTAAGATTCACACAATGATTCTCCCCCTCACTAAGTTCCCTCAGATATGGTGTATTTTCTATGCCTCTTCCTGGGATGTAGTTTCCCTCTTTTTATCATTCCTTCCCCTTTTTCTGAAACGACCTCCTTCCCTTTACTACACCCCCCTTTTTTTCTTTTATATTAGTAAAATCAAATTATCCTTGAGTACTTTTTATATACCCACAACAGAGTTACAGTTCTCAAGGGTTCTGTGTACCTTTTTCTGTTTCTCTTCAGTCTTGTGGATGTAGATCAAATTTTTTGTTTAAGTCTGTTTTTTTTTCTTAGAAACATATAGAATTCCTCTGTTTCATTGAATGACCATCTTCTTCCATGGAAAAAGATGCTAAATTTAGCTGGGTAGTTCATTCTTGGTTGCAGTCCTTGATCTTTTGCCTTACGGAATATCAGGTTCCAGGCCCTTCTATCTTTTAATGTGGAGGCAGCCAGATCTTGGGTGACCCTTATTGTGGCACCTTGGTATTTAAATTGTTTTTTTCTAGCTGCTTGCAGGATTTTCTCCTTTGTGTGGTAATTCTGCAGCTTAGCCACTATATTCCGTGGTGTTCTTTTTTTAGGGTCTATTTCAGAAGGAGTTCGATGAATTCTTTCAACATCTACTTTCCCTTCTGTTTCTATTATCTCTTTACAGTTCTCTTTGATAATTTCCTGTAAAATAGAATCTAGGCTCTTTTTTTGGTCATAGTTTTCCTGAAGTCCAATGATCTGCAGATTATCTCTCCTAGATCTATTTTCCAGGTCTATAGATTTTCCCAGTAAGTATTTGACGTTGTTCTCCAGCTTCTCATTTTTTTGTTTTGTTTGACTGATTCTTGGGTTCTCTGTGAATCATTCATTTCTATTTGTTCCATCCTGACTTTTAAGGAGTTATTTTCTTCTTTCACAGTTTTTAGTTCTTTTTGTAAATGCCCAATTTCGTTTTTAAATGAATAATTTTGCTCTATTGAATTTTTTTCCATTTCCCTAATTTTTTTTTGAGAATTATTTTCTTTTTCCAATTCATAAATTCTATTTTCTTGAGACTTTTTTATCTTTTCCAATTCAGAATTCCTACTTTCCTGTGTTTTTTTAACCTTTTCTAATTCATAAATTTTGTTTCCCTGCATCTCCTGTGAATTCTTTATTTTTTCCAACTCCAATTTCAGAATGTTGTTATTCTCTATCATAGCTTCCCTTTCCTTTCCCCATTTTTCTTCAAACTCCCTTAATTTTTTAAGAGTTTCTTCTAGGAGAGAGTTATGTGATGGGGGGCAGGAATCGTTCCCCTTTAGGTTGTTATCTGCTGTCTCTCTGCTGTTAACTTCCTTGGGGTTGGATACCCGCTCTTTCTCTGTATAGAAGGAATCTATAGTTTTTCTGCCTTTTTTGCTCATATTTAAAAAATCTTTTGGGCTCTGTCCCTGGGGTAGGAAATTATTTATTTACTTCTTTACCAGCTTCCTCCCAGACTGGATGGGTGCAGCGGCCCCCGCGCCTGAGCTAAGAGAGAGCTCTGGGAGAGAGTTCCCCACCCCCTCCCTGGAAGTGCCTCAGAGGTGATTAGCACTGCTGTGCCCAAGGGCGTTGAACAGTAAAGGCAGCACAAAGCCCAGCCTATGTGTCCGGGTGGGGCGTGGATGTCTGCAGCAGGTGACGTGAAACGCCCCTGTGCTCAAACTGGAAGTGTCTGCCAGAAACCACAGTCCCTAGTTCAAAGGTTCCGCTTCTCTGGGACTTCCTGGAGCTGAGTTCCACTCCCTCCAGCTAAGCTAGGCAGTGTGTGTTGCCTTGGGCCGTATCCACCCACTTGTCAATCTCTTTACTATTCTCAGGTGGTAGCTGAGGCCACACCCCCTGGTGCTGAGATCTGCTGAGTCACCTCCAGGGTCCGGGGAAAATCTAATCTGAGTTTTAAAATATTTTGGCTTTCTCTTCTGAACTGCTAAATAATTAGCTGAGAAGAGCTAATAGCCTGTGCCAGATTCCTTTACCTCATTGGCTTCTCTGATCCCAGAGCCCTTCCCAGCGCAATGGGCGCAGTATGCGAGCACCCAGCCGTCTGTGCTGGCCTCTCTTCTTCCTCCCCTGGGGACTGACCTTTTCTGTTGAAACTCCAGATTCTCTTCAGCTGGTAAGTCGTGCTTCCAGTCCTTGTGGTATCTATCAGTCCTGGGCTTATTTTGAGACTTAATTTATCTAATTGGTTGTGAGGGAGTGAGGACGTTCATAGAGTCGTGTGTTTCTTCTCTGCCATCTTGGCTCCGCCCCCCAGCTTGATAACGTTTTGAGCATAGCTTCAAGTTGCTCTCCAGAATTGTTGGATCCCTTCACAATTCCATCAACAATATATCAGTGTCCCAGTTTTCCTAATACCCTCCAACATTCATCATTATCTTTTCCTGTCATTTTAGCCAATCTGACAATCTGACTGTGTATAATGTTATCTCAGAATTGTTTTAATTTGAATTTCTCTAATCAATAGTGATTTGGAGCACCTTTTCATATGACTTGAAATAGTTTCAATTTATCTGAAAGCTGTCTGTTCATATCTTTGACCATTTATCAACTGGAGAATGGCTTGAATTCTCATAAATTTGACTCAGTTCTCTATATATTTTAGAAATGAGGCCTTTCTCAGAAGCTTTGAACGTAAAAATCTTTCCCCAGTTTATTGCTTCCATTATAATCTTGTCTGCATTAGTTTTGTTTGTACAAAAACTTTTAAACTTAATATAATCAAAATTATCTATTTTGTGATCAATAATGGTCTTTAGTTCTACTTTAGTCACAAGTCCCTTCCTCTTTCACAGACCTGAGAAGTAAACTATCCTATGTTCTTCTAGTTTTTGTCTTTTTCAAAGAAAAAAAAGTGACCTAATGTTCTTTTTTCCAGTAAAATCTAAGAAAACATTCTCAAGTATCTGCTATGTGTCAGTCACTGTGTCACTCTAGTAGATGCTAGAGCTTTGGTTTTATATTTTTATGCACTTCCATTGACATATTATTTTGATACTTCATCCTTGAAAGAAGAGGTTGTAGTTCCTTGAGAAAAAAAGAAATTGTGAGTTCAGAGCAAAAATTCTGGCAGACCTACCAAATAGATAAAGTTTTAGTTATGGGCTCCATGATAGACTTGATATCTGTTAGCTGACATCCAGCCTTTCTAAATTTGGATGGATACCTCTTCAGAAAAAAAAAAAAAATGAATAGCAGGCAATTTTCTAGAGCTAGAATAGACCCTGACATTGGGATGATCTCCTAGATTAAGGGAATAATGTGAACAAAAGATATAAAGACATTTAGGAATAAAATAGCTGCATGGAATGATTCTTTTCTGATGAAGAGTATAGTATATAAGGGACAGTGATGTAAAACATGGATCGAAAGTTAAGTTGCATTCATATTGTGAACATATGTTCCTTGTTGAGGAGTTTGTATTTTATCCCATAGACATTAGGAAGTCACAAAGAATGATATGGTTATACATATTCATAAGGAAGATTAATTGGAAGTACTCTGAAAGATGTTTGGAGAGGAATAGATAACAAGATATTAAAAAGCTGAATGAGAGATCCTAGATGTAGGTAGTCAGGAGAATAGAAATATGGGGCCCGATATGAGACATACTGATATGAGACAACAAGACTTAGTAATATTAAGGAAGGTAAGGAAGTGAAGAGAGGACATGAGAATTGCTGCTGGCTGACACATAATGATTCTTATCTGTTCTCATTACTTGTGGCCAGGTCACCAGTATCAAAATGTAAATTCCATACTGAAGAAATATTTTATATGAAGTACCAATGTACCAAATTAAATAAGTCTGTCTTAAAACATGCTAAACAAGACAGCTCAGGAGTTAGCCTAACACTGTGATAATGGAAACAGGATAGGTGGATTAAACGTATGATAATGAACTGATTATTTTATATATCACAGACTGTTCTATATTACAGACTATTTCTGAAATGATTTGGGGAAGTATTTTTCTCCTTTCTACTACATTAGTCATTAAACCATTTCTAATTCTCAATTTCACTTTAGTTTTAAAGTGTTTTTTTATATGTACTGAAAATGCACTTTTCTTGAGTTATTTTTAAGTTGCATGTAGACTTTAAACAAAAGAGATGCATAATCAATACTTATTTAATTAAATTTTGATGTTGTGAAAATACAAAATAATCCTCCCCTCTCACTATTGTCTTGGCTTTGTAGTGGGCCTTTGGGCATGATTATGGCCTATCCCAATTCCATGTAGTCATACATTCAGGAGTAGTTGGGATCAGAGAGTTTCTGGCCTCATTTATTTTACAAATTTCCAAAAGTAGAATTCCATTTTCTATTTATAACACATTTATCATAGACCCTCTGCCTTTAGAGACAACCTACTGGCAACTTAAATAAGGGTATTGATCATTTAAAGATATAATTGATAGAACTGTGTTGAAGCTTAGAAAATGTCTCAATAACTCTTTGCAGTTTAATAACACTATGAATACCTATCCTGGCACTAATATCATTACCTATCAGACCATTCAAATTCTTGAATGCTTATATAAATATTTCTACACATTATAGTTTAACTAAGTTCTTCCTAGAAACAAAGAGTATTAAATCAGAAAGAACCTTAATCATTTATATATAAAGCCCTGTTGCCATATTTTACAGATTGGGAAACTGAAGTTAGGGAGAGGAAATAATGTGTCAAGAAAAAAGTCACAAGATAATTGGTGGCAGTTCCTTCATTCAAATCTAGCACTTGTCCAAAAGGCCTGCACTTCAGGCCTTTTTAAGGTTTGCATAGGGTGTAATTACAAGATAGACCTGGAATGAAGCAAGAAGATGATAGGAAAATACTTCAGTAGAAAAACAAGTGAAAACTTTAGAGAGAAATGGGAGTTATAGCAGTTAAAAGAAATAACTGTGACATGCAGTCAATTGCTGAAAAATAGGGTTGTGAGAGATGACAAGCTAAAAATCAATGAGAAGAATAAGAATTATAAAGTTCATTTCTCTCTGACTGATGGCATGAGAATTTGTCAGATATGCTATCCCCATTGTCTGTGTGTTTGTATTAGGATTGAAGGGGAGAAGATATCCTTATAATTCATTTTGCCATTCTGCCTTAGTTAAGTGTTTCTTTATTTGATTTATAGTTTTCAGTTTATTTGGTAGAGAATGTGTTTCATGAGAGTGTGAAATACTTACATTACTAGGATTAACTCCCTTCCTCTGCAAAATGAAACAAAACAAAAAACAAACAACAACAAAGTGAACCTAGCATTGAGAGAGATTTTTGATTTATGTGAGATATATGCTGTAATAATAATCATTTTCAGTGATTGTAATTTTTTACTATGTCTTACATGCATAGATACACCAATAATAATGTAGATAATCCTTGAATCTATTTAAGTCATTGTTCACAGAGAGAATTATGGCATCAAGCTTTATGTTGTTGAATAAGTGGTCTCAATATGAGTTGGTTCTATTTGCAAGTTATAGATTACAAAAAAAAATACTTTAGAAATTCTCAAGAAATATATTGCTATCCAGTAGCCATGGTCCTATATACATGCACTTAATCAAATCAAAAGACTGAAAGATATAGTAATATCAATTTATAAGTACTTAGTCATCACAGTTGTGACTGAGACCCTGAACTATCTTCTTGTCATTAAGGTTGAACTCAACAAAAGTAAGAATCTATGTGTTGTGATTTTAGGGGAATTGGAAAGGTTGCTTCATTCATCCACCAGTACCCCCAGAAATATTATTTTATTCACTGGCTAATGTAGAAAATCCTACCATTAGTTTAAAGTTTTGATTCTTGCTAAACTGAAAATATATGTACAAGGGATAAAAAATGTACCCACATACTCCTGTTTTCTTTTACTATGTCTGTAGTCTTAGTCAAATTATTTAGTCATTTAACCTATCTAGTCCTCAGGTTCCTAGTCCTTAACATGAAAAAAATGGATTAGTTGTTTTCTGAGGTACCTTTCAACTCCATGAATGAACTTTGGATAATTTTGGAGAAAATGTTTTGAAAGGAGTTTTTTTTTTAATTATTCATTTAGTATTTTATTTTTTTCCCAATTACACATAAAAACAAATGTTAACCTTTTAAAAAGTTTGAGTTTCAATATCTCCCTCTCTCAATTTTTACCCTCCTCATTGATAAAGCAAGCATTTTAATATGGGTAATACATGTTAGACAAAACATATTTTCATGCTACTCTTCTTGTAAAAGAAAAGCAAGAAAAAGGTAGAATATGGAAAAAAGCATTCTTCAGTCTGTATTCACACTCATTAGTTCTTTTTCTTTGGATGGATAGCATTTTTTCATCATAACTCCGTCAAAATTGTCATGGATCATTGTATTGCTGAGAACAGCTAAGTCATTCACAATTGATCATCTTTAATTATTTAATTTATTTTTTGGGTAAGTAAAAAATTTTAAACAAATACAAAATGACAAAAAAAAAAACCAAACAAACATTGCCATGTACACAGCAGACCATAAGAGAGGATTCAATATAAAATAATAAATGTTCATTTCAAGAAAATCTATATCATAAATACTACACACTGTTTTCAAAGATACCCAGTTTTTGTTTGCTTCCTTTATTTGAAGAGCAAAAGGTCAGGAACCTCAAAGAAACCAGGTGAAAAAAGATATAAAGGAAATAGATTTAGCTATGGCTGACCTTAAACTACATTATAAGACAAAAGCATTGTTCACATGTAAAATTTTCTTGTATAAATAAAACCTTAGTAATCAAGACCAGAAGGAAAGCAGAAAAATGGCCAGAAATAGTTCCATAGACAATCTCTTAAGGTGTGAATTGGTTGTGATACTGCTGTGGTGTAGGAAATAATGAACTATGTGGAAAGACTTGAACTTATGAAAGTAGATGTTGTTCACTTCAGAAAAACAAATAACAGGAAAAATAAGAGTACAGTCTAACATATATGTGTATGTGTGTGTGTGTGTGTGTGTGTGTGTGTGTGTGTGTGTGGGCAGGCATATGCTCAATTGTATTTTTCTTTAGGTAGAGGAGAATGAAGGGAGAAAATAAAATAAAATGTGCACAGATGAGAACAACAAAAACCCGACAAAGAAGCAAAAAGAAAAAAAATCATGGTTTTAATCCTAGCTTCTTTGCACTCTGGAATATCATATTCCAAACTCTCGGTTTCTTTAGTATAAACTGCTAAATCTTGTGTGATTTTGACTGTGGGTCTGATTGTTGTCAATATTTTCTCCCTTGATCTGAAAGCTCTGGAATTTGAATATGATATTCCTGAAAGTTTTCAGGTAGCCCAACAATTTCACAATTATCTTGAGTAATTACATGTTTATTATATTTGCCCAGATTTGTTCCTGTCTACTTTCTATCAAAATCTTTTTGAATTTGTTGTTGGTTTGTTTGTTTGGTTTTTTAGATCTTTTGGTCTTGGTAAGCTAATGACCAAAAGTGATTCATTTTCATTGTCACAATGTTTTTCCTGTTGTTTACTCTTTTATTTAGTCTATTTCTGGACTTTTAACTTTTAACTCTTTGCAAAAATAGGGCTCTGTTTCCAGAATTGAGGGCACAGGGTCCCATGGTTCAGGGATTTTGTACAGATATTTTCAGAGATACTTCTATGGATATGTAAAATTTCAATTCTTCCAAAGTGGCATATTATAGTTAGACCTGCATTGACCTGTACTTTGATCCATTAGCTCTCTTTTCTGTCCTGGAAATGTGGTGAGGGTCTCTCTTTTCCTATGACTACAAGCTCTTTGCCTTGGAACCGCCACTAAGGACTGTAACCCAGATCCGAGTATGGACAAAGCAATAGAGTCCTGCTTCCATAGTCAGCAATGAGACTTCTTCTGTATCTTCTTACCAGTTGTTTAGCATCTTCACTGTCTGTGAACAGAGAGTTCTGGAAGCAATGTTGTTGATCATGATTGTCAAGACCCACTACTAATTTGCTGTGGCACAGTCTGCTCTGGTCAGCTTGAAATGGATTAGCTTCACTGTCACCTTAGTGCAACAGAACTTTCCTGCCAACCTTTTAAGCTATCTTGGGGGTGAAAATTGTTTTATTCCATTATATGATGGCATTATGTGAAGTTGTTCCAAGGGGTTTTATGGCTATGTTAGATGAGATACTGCTTTTTTTTTTTTTTTTTTTTTTTTTTTTCAGCTTTCTTCATCACACAAAAAGAAATAGAGATTGGAGACAAAGATGCAGACCAGAGTCTAAGGATACTAAAGACAGACTTTTCTTTCTGCAAAGTTTGCCATAAAGCTAATGGATTCATAAGTGAAATCTGTCAAACATTTAAATAATGATTATTCCCAACACAATTTATAAAGTATTTGAAAAATTAGGCAAAGAAGCAGTACTACCAAATTACTTTCACAGTATAAATGTGATGTTGATATCTAAACCAAAAAGAGCAAAAATAGAGAAATAAAACTATAGACCAATTTCCTTAATAAATATTGATGTAAAATTTTTAAATTAAATACCATCAAGGAAATAAAGCAATATATCATAAAGATCATATACTATGATGAGGTGAGATTTATAATAGGAATGCAAGGTTGGTCCAACATTTAAAAATCTTCATAATTGTCAACCTGCCAAAACAAACCATGGAACTATATGAATACAATTATAATACACTTTATAGACAAATAAAGTCAGATTTAAACAATTGGAAAAAATATAAATTACTCATTGGGTAGGCTAAGACAACATACTAACAATGACAATTCTACCTAAATTTATTTATTCAGTGCCACATAAAACTCAAAAAAATATTTTATAGAGCTAGAAAAAATTAATAAATTCGATCTAAAAGAACAAAAAGTCAAGAATATCAAGAAAATCAAGAACTTGTGAAGGAAGGTGGCCTAACTATATTGGATCACAAATTGTATTAAAAGTGGTAGTTCTCAAAACAATATGGTACTGGGTAAGAAATAGAATGGTGGATCAGTGGAATAAATTAGATACATAATAAACAGGAGTAAATTACCATCATAATATAATATTTGATTAACCCACAGATTCAAGCTTTTATGAAAAGAACTTATTATTTGACAAAAATTACCTGGAAGGCTAGAAAGCAGTTTAAAGAAACTATATATACGCCAATATCTCATACTATCTAATTAGATGATGCCAAAAAAATTAGGGAATCATGAAATAGTTCAACTATCAGATCTATGGATAAAGAAAGAATTTATGACCAAACAAGAGAGTGAAAGCATCACAAGGTATAAACTGGATAAATTTGATACATTATTAGGAAAAGTGTTCTATTCAAAAAAACTAGTACAGACACAATTAGAAGAAAATCAGAAAACTAGGGGAAATTTTTAAAACAAATTTCTCTAATAAAAACTTCATTTCTGAAACATAGAGAATTGAGTCAAATTTACAGGAATTTAAGTCAATCTCTAATCAATAAATTGTGAAATGATATGAGCTAACAGTTTTCTATAAATGTAATAATAGTACTGTAAATAAAATAATGAAAACTATAGTCATATGAAAAATACTTTAAATCTTTATTGATTAAAGAAACGCAAATCAAAAGAACTCTGAGTTGGCACTTCACATACATTACATTATCTATGACAAAGAGGAAAATCACAAATGTTGGCGAGGATGTGGGGGAAAATGGACACTAAAACATTATTGGTAAAGTTGGGAACTAATCTAAAGTAATTTGCATCTATGTTGATCACTGTTAAACAGTGCTTTCTTTTTGCTATAGAATTACTACTATTGCATCTATATCAGAAACAAAACAAACAACAACAAAAAAAATGAAAAGGAGCTATGTTTACAAACATTTCTAACAGCTCTTTTTATCGTGGCAAATTAAAGGGATGCCCATTAATTGGGAAGTGGCTAAAAAAATGTTCTATAAAAATGATGAGCCGGATAGTTTCAGAAAACAAATGAAAATATTTATATGAACTTATGCTGAGTGAACAAAACCAGATAGCATACATAATAAGAGAAATAATATATGATGATCAGCTGTGAATGATAGCTATTCTCAGTAATATAATATCAATTCCAAAACATTTATGATAGAAAATACTATCAACTTTTAGGGAAAGAACTGATGGATTTTGAATGTAGATCAAAAAATCCTTTTTTAAATTATCTTTTTTTCTTTTTTTAAATTTTCTGTCTTCTTTTACAATATGACTACTTATGGTAAAATATTTTGCATGACTGTTAAAGTATAACCCATATCAAATTATTTGTCTTCTCAACAACTGGAAAGTGGGGGGAGAAAATAAGAAAATTTTGGAATTTAATGTAAAATTGTTTTATATGTAATTGGAAGAAATATAATATTTTTAAAAGTAACTGTTGGGAAAGCACTGGTTCTATATTTTAGAATCCTGGATTTTCACATCGTGAGAGTATAATCAAGTTATTATTGAATTGAATTGAATTGAATCATAACCTAGGGAAAAAAGTCTTGCAAGTTAAATATTATAATGTCAAACATCGCAATAGTATTAAAGCTGAATACCTGTAAGAGACTTGGAGTTCAACTGTCGCATTTTACAGTTAAGGGAACTTATGTCCAATGTATTTAAATGATTTACCCAAAATCATATAGATTGTAGAAACGGTCTTCCAATTGAAATACTGTGACTCTATGTTCAATATTCTTTTTTACTGTGAAACATTAATATATTCTCATGTTTCCTCTCCTGGATGACTGCATCCTTGCAATTTACTTATCATACTTAAATAGTTAAAGGTGAAAAATTCCCATGAGAATTTTTTCTTTATACAGTAAAAGACTTTTCATTCATGGAACTGATTTTAATCTCAATATTGTCAGAACTTTAAGGATATGATCTATTGAAAATGCCAAGAAGACAATTGTGAAATGAAATGTATGTAAATAAGCAGACTCTCAAGGTCTTATTAAATTAGAAATGAGTATGAAAAATAAGTAGGGAATTAATCAAAGTGTTGGCCTCCTGCCAAACAATGTTATGAATGATATCATCAGAATTTTTCATTTTCATAATATATTGATAGTAAATATTCCAATACTATTAAGGAAAAATAATTAGAAAAAGAGGCATGAGAGGTTCTAGAAATAGTGTTTTTATTATGTCATCTGTTCTAGGATTTACATTTTTCAGTCAGAATATTAGGGAGCAATCAGACATTTCTAACCATTTCCATTTTGAATTTTTGTTCCGGATGCTTTTTCTCCAGATGGATTAGAAAATTTTATTTATGTTTAACTGTGACATAATTAGGAAGGCATACAAGGTGATTGATTGTTCCATAATATTATAATAATACATATATGTTGTTTTCTGTTATCAAATCACTCCACTTTTGCTTGTGGTTCTAAGAAACTATAACATGTCCAGCAGCCAAATAATGCAAACCATCTAGGCAGATGACTAAACCAGCTTGATGGTCTTGAACCCATCAATGAGTTGGCAAGAGGATCATGGCAGGGGTGTTTACTTCTTGCATGTAAAGAACTTTATCTTACTTAAGTCCACTTCACCTGCAAGTTAAGATATTATCCATAATTTTACTGATGCTCTTCAAAATGAATTATGTTCAACAGTATTTGATAGCTTTCATTAAAAAAATAATATTAGGAGGCAGAGATAAGATGTCCCAGTGAAGGCAGGAATTCTCCTGAACTCTCCTCTGAACCTCTCCTAATACTTTTAAATAATTGCTAAATACGTTCTAGAGCCATAGAACCAACACAAAGGTGGAGTCACAGAATCAGTACTGGTAGCAACTACTTCCAGAGTGCTTAGCCCACAGATGGTAAAGGTATTAAACAATTACCAAAAAGGAGATTATAGGAGTTCCTTTGTTAACATTGAGGCAACACTTTGTTCCTTTGCCCATAGTTGGATCCAAGTCATAGTTCTGAGTCATAGTCCAGAGGTGAAGAGGATTACATGCCCACCAGAGTTTGTAGTCATAGTGGAGCAGGGATCTCCTCAAAGATCTATGGCAGAAATGAGTTTTAGTGATGGTTTGCAGTCAAGAGAATAGACCAGGAGAGTATGAAAGCACACCTCTCCTTATATTGTACTACCTTGGAAGAACTACAAATTTATGGATCTTTGGAAGAATCTCTGAAAACAGTTGCACAGAACCCTTGAAGCTTCACACAATGAAGCTTAAAGGCTTTTAAGATTACACGTGGCTATTCTTGAGTACGCTACCCGTTATTAAACTATAGATTCAAGAGTTCGTGGCCAGAGACCTTTGAAGGCCTCAGAGGAGGCAAGCCGGGTAGAGTTGACACTGCAAAGGTCAGTGGTCAAAGGTACTCTGTTGGGCCTAGGAAAGACTAGTAATTGTAATTGCCAGGAGTGCATGTTCCATTATGGAAGAAAAGTGTGATAATTTAGTTTCCTCATTACTTACTCTAATTCACTTAATCTTTTTTTCTTCTCTTATTGCCAAAGCTTACATTTCTAATACAATATTGAATAGTAATGGTGATAGTGAGCAACCTTGTTTTACCCCTGATCTTACTAGGAATGGTTCTAGTTTTATCCCTATTACATATGAAACTTGCTGATAGTTTTAAATAAATACTACTATCATTTTAAGGAAAGGTCGATTTATTCCTATAGTCTCTAGTGGTTTTTAATAAAAATAGTTGTTGATTTTTATCAAATGCTTTTTATGCATTGAGATAATCATATGATTTTTAAAGATTGGTTATTGATATAATCAATTATTCTAATAGTTTTCCTTATATTGAGCTAGCCTAAAATTCCTGGTATAAATCCTACTTGATCATAAATATCTATTCGATGTTATCCTAGGGATGACTTTCTGTAATCTCTTTGCTAATATTTTCTTTTTTTAAATTAAAGCTTTTTATTGATAAATCATATACATGAGTCATTTTTCAACATTGACCCTTGCAAAACCTTCTGTTCCAAATTTTTCCCTCCTTCCAATCTATCCCCTCCCCTAGATGGCAAGTAGTCCAATACATTAAATATATTAAAATATATGTTAAATCTAATATATGTATACATATTTATAGTTTTCTTGCTGAACAAGAAAAATCATTGGGTCAGTGTTGATTTATTCCTGGTGTTGGGTGGGCGTGGCCAGGTCCTGTGAGATTCTGGTGTTTCAGGGTTCACTGTTTACCTTTTGTGTTTGTGTTGGATGTTTTACAACTTCTCTGCTGATCTGGTTTGCAATCAGAGCAGAGTATTCAACATTGCTATAGATTCTTCCCTGTAGATTCTCCACCTTGAGAAATTCCCACCACCCTATGACTTTGTGCTATCTGGCCTGGCATCTGTGCTTAGCTGCTTGCTCTTGGCTACTTCGAAACAGACCTTTTCTGGTGATCTTAGAAATTATCTTCTGCTGCTAATTTGTTGCACTCCCAATATTCATTGATTCTGCCAGTCCAAAACTAATTCAGAGGCTGGATTTCTTAATTACTCTGAGGGTTGTAGAGAAGGTCAGAAAGAAACGTGTGTCCTTCTTGCCATCTTTATTCTGTCCCCTCTCTTTGCTAATATTTTATTTAATATTTTCCTTCAATATTTATTAGGGAAATTGGTCTATAATTTTCTTTCTCTTTTTTTTGCCCTACCTGGTTTATATATCATTAATATATCTGTGACTTAAAAAGAATTCAGTAGGAGTCCTTCTTTCCCTATTTTTTTCAAATAGTGTGCATGGTATTGGATTTAGTTGTTTTTTTAAATGTTTGGTAGAATTCACATGTAAATCCATCTGACTCTAGAGATGTTTTCTTAGGAAGTTGATTAATAGCTTTTTCTTTTTATTTTTTTAAATGGGACCAAATAATTTATTTCCTCTTCTGTTAACCTGGTCAATCTATATTTTTGTAGGTATTCCTCCATTTTAAGAATTCAGTTTTTTATTTTTATTTTTTATTTTTTTAAATTTTATTTATAATTTTTTGACAGTATATATGCATGAGTAATTTTTTATAACATTATCCTTTGTATTCATTTTTCCAAATTATCCCCTCCCTCCCCTTGATGACAGGCAATCCCATACATTTTATATGTGTTACAATATAACCTAGATACAATATATGTGTGTAAATACCATTTTCTTGTTGCACATTAAGTATTAGATTCCGAAGGTATAAGTAACCTGGGTAGATAGACAGTAGTGCTAACAATTTACATTCACTTCCCAGTGTTCCTTCTTTGGGTGTAGTTGTTTCTGTCCATCATTGATCAACTGGAAGTGAATTGGATCTTCTTTATGTTGAAGATATCCACTTCCATCAGAATACATCTTCATACAACATGAACATCTTCATACAACAATCTTCTGGTTGTATTCATTTCACTCAGCATCAGTTGATGTAAGTCTCTCCAAGCCTCTCTGTAAGAATTCAGTTTTTTAAACAAAACCAACTCTTACTTTTATTTATTAATTCAATAGTTTTCTTACTTTCAGTTTCATTAATCTCCCCTTTTATTTTTAGAATTTCAAATTTGCTATGTAATTAGGGGATTTTAATTTGTTCTTTTCTAGCTATTTTAATTGCAAGTCCAATTCATTGATCTTTTCTTTCTCTATTTTATGCAAATAAGCATTTAGAGATATAAAATTTCCCCTAATTATCGCTTCGACTGCATCCCACCCATTTTGGTATGTTGTCTTATTATTGTCACTCTCTTGGATGAAATTGTTGATTCTATCTATGACTTGTTTCATCCATTCATTTTTTAGGGTTAGATTATTTAATTTCCAATTACTTTTTGGTTTATTTTCCCCTGGCCTTTTATTGCTTGTATTTTTTTTTGCATCATGATCTGGAAAAATGCATTTACTATTTCTGCTTTTCTGCATTTGACTTTGAGGTATTTATGCTCTAATAAATGGTCAATTTTTGTATAGGTTCCATAAACCTATTTGCTTTTCCCAATGGAAAGCAAGAATCAAAACATTCAGTGCAAAGAGCATTATTGAATATAAACAGGAAGGTTTTATTGATGTGAATGAAGCACAGCTATTGACTGCATAAAAGAGACATATAAGGTAGTATATTGACCAAGAAGGAAATAAGTTATTTCTTAAACAAGGAAGAACTGTTTCTTTTAAAATATCATTTTATTTACATATTAACTTATTTAACACTTTTGGAACATAAAGTATGTCAAAATATGGTACCCAATTAGCATGGTATAATAGAGTATAACAGAGTAAGCCTAATACAATTATTACAAATTGAGAAGATTTGGATTGGAATCAGTCCTGAAACAATTCCAAAATAGGTAACTCCAGGCAAACCTTTTCACCTTTTTTCTACCTCAGTTTCCACACTTATAAAATGAGAACAATGATATCAATAATATTTAAGGATTCTTTTAAAGATCAAATGAGATGATATATGTAAAGTGTTTTGCAAACCTTGAATAATTATATAAGTATCATTATTACTATTGGAGAGACAAATGGTGTAAAGGAAAGATAACTTACCAGGATACATGGATTCTAATGCAAGGTCTTGTATTTCCTGTCTCCCTATGTAACCTTGTACAATTATTCATTCTCTTTAGTTCTTATCTTTCCCAGGTCTGAGATTTCTTCTAGCTCTAGAATTTCATGAAATTAATGGAAAAGAAGGATAAATGTAGAGAGAGGTGGAATTTCTTGTTAACAAATTTATCAGTCTTCAGGGATGTAAGATCCTAAAATTTAGAGCTCAAAGGGATTTTGGGAGTTTATTAGTCCAACTCCTTCATTTATAGGTAGTGATAAATAATTAAACAGAAAATTGAGCAGAGCTTAGCAAGTTGATGAAATAATGCTCAGTGCAAAAAAAATGAGGGAAATATTTTAAGCAAAGCAAGAGAAATAAGAAAGAATAGTGAGGGTGGAATTGGTAGCTAGTGGAAGAGGAAAGACAAAAGAAAATGTAATTATGTACTTAAAATACTATACTTTTGGCTTCTAAGAGAAAAGATTCTCTGACTTAGTTTTTAATGAATTCACACTCTTCCAACCTTGGAAAGTTCCTGAACCACCTTACTTTATTACTTTTTGAAGTGTAAAGTCATCTTTTTTTTATGAAATTTATGGTTAGATAAATGGAACTATTGGAAATAAAGAAGAGGACAGCTCTATCCATCTATCTAAAAATCATTTCTAGAAAATAGCAGCCTTGAAATGCTACATAGTATGAATTAATCCACATTTAACTGCTGTGCCACAAGGAAAATCCTTGAGTTCCAACTAAAAAATGATGGAGAGTCTCTCATTGCAATTGTAGTCCTACCAGTTTCAGTGAATACTTTGTTATAATTTCTTAGAAATTACTTTGGAATTGAGTAAATTTAGCAGTTTTATTGTTTGTTTTAATTTTGGCATCTTGTAAGAATGAAGTTTCCCCAAGAATGTTTTAAAGGCAGGTAAGCCTAGTGCTCAGACAGGTTATGCAATTAGGTAATTTTAATGAGCACAATGATAAGGTAAAATGAATAAGGCAAGCTGCATAACAAATAAAATGACATCTTAATTATGCCTATAAGGTATTTCCTTAGCCAATTTATTTTAAATAATGAATTCTTTATTCTTATATCTGGTGCCAAAATGTTTCCCAGCAAAGAACAGTGAAAATTCTTAGTTGTTTTGCTCAAGGTCAGACTTTTTTTAGGGCCAGAGTCACCTCTTCAGGTAGCCTGTTGGAGTGACTTTTCTCAGATCTGTAATAACTGGAAAAAGGAGGAAAAAGAAGAGGAAAAGTCTGTTGACTGTGATTGATTTCTCTGCTGCTTTTATTACTTAATATTTATGTCTTGATTTCTGTCAAACTTCAGTGGTTTTTTAATTCTAACAACAATGGTCACTATGCATAATCTTTTAATGTTTGCAAGCACTTTGAATTTACTATTTTCTCTTATTCATGGCAATACAGTGAGATTGGTGTTGCATACCCATTTTACATATGAGAAAACTAGGCACATATGGCTGGCTATAAAATTCTGGGACAGTAGTGGGAAAGCTTTAAGGAAAGCAAAAGGTAGCATGGTATATGTTTTCTTATTCCATACACTCTTGGAAATATCCTGAATTGATAAGTGAACATATTTCCTAATACAAGCTATCTTATATTTTTTCCTGTGTACCCCTGAGAGACTAATATACATTAACTGAATTCAATAAACAGAGGAATAGAGTCACATTTGGCAAGGCAGCCATTAAATCATACATGGTTAGCCAAGTTTAAGAGAGAATAAAAACTTTTAAGATTATTCTAGAAGACAGTGTAAATGCTTTTGGATTGGGTTGCTCTGTACAAATCACTGAATTTCTCATGGATATATTGAAATTACAAAGTTTCAGAAGAATAGTCATTTTGTTCTAATATTCTTCCCCATATGCCCCTCTTCCTCATATGCCCCCCCTTCTCCCTGACGCTGAAGAAAAAGAATCATCCTTATTTTTTGCAGTATTTCAGGAAGAGCTATAGCTTTCTTCTCACCTTTTCTCACCTATTCCCTCACCAATGACTATTTCATGGGATAATCTGTGATCCAAATTGGAGGTCAGGCTACATGATTTCTAAATTTTCTGAAAGCCTATGATCACATAATTCTCCTGTGAATATTTGAAAAGTATTTGTATCACGAATAAGAGAGTTACTCACTCAAATAGCAAAAATTTTCTTGGCACTCCTGACCATTGAAAAAATACACAAAAAAGAACTAAAAACCAAAAATAACTTTGTTCATATCTGTTGTGAAATTTTTTAAAAATAAGTAAAACAACTCAATTGAAGTCCTGCTTTTGAGAAAGAAGCTATAGACCAGTGGTATCAAACAAATAAAAATGCATAATTTATGGCCAAATATTCTTTTAGAAAAACACAAATTAGCATTATGTATGTTGTACTTTATTTTTTTTTTTTGTCAAATATTCCCCAATTACCTTTTAATGTGGTTCTGGTGGGAGAGTGACATGGCCTGCTAGTCCTGAGTTTTGGTAATACTGTTCTAGATTGTAATCATAGATTTAGAGTTGGAAGTAATCTCAGAGGAAATCTAATGTATTGGCATTGTGTGGATAATAATGTTTCATATAGACATCATGCATATATGCATCATATATATGTATCCGTTATTCTTTACATGAGTCATGTGACTGACTTACAAAGGCTTTAAGAGAAAGTTGCTATTACATTCATGAGAAACAGAGAAAAACCAAATTAGGATAATTGTCAAAAACAAAGCAATGAAATAAAAATTTAAATTCATAAGCTATTATTAAAAAGAGAAAAGTAATAGTCCAAATTCATAGGCTATTGGATTTTTTACAATTTAAATGAAGAGAAGAAGAAAAACAAAGGGGCCTTGTGAGGAGGCAATACTAAAAAGGCTAAAAACTTTAGGAGAATTTAAAGAATTAGGTTGGTTGAAAAACCAAATTATTATACTGTATACTAAAGAACATGCTACTCCATAAGTGAGTCAATATATTTTGTGGGCAGATAGCAAAGTCGAAAGATGAGTTAATAGGAAGAGTGAAAATAACTAATAGTGTTTTTTTCAATTACAAGTAAAGACAATTTTTAACATATTCATTTTTGAAAGATTTTTAGTTCCAGTTCTCTCTCTCTCTCCCTTCCTCCCGAAAATACCAAGCAATCTGAAACAAGTTATACGTGTACAATAATAGAAAGTACATTTCCACATTAGTCATGTTATGAAAGAAGAAAAATAGTATGCCTTAATCTGCACCTAGAGTCCATAAGCTCTTTCTCTGAATGTGGATAGCATTTTCCATGAGTCTTTTGCTATTGCCTTGGATCATTGTGTTGCTGGGAAGAGCTAAATCTATTAGAGTTGATCATCACACAGTGATTACCATTATTGCTACTGTTACTGTTACCTAGTGATACTTAGTGTGTGCAGTGTTTTGGTTCTGCTCACTTCACTCAGCATCAGTTCATGTAAGACTTTCCAGGTTTTTCTAAAATCCATCTGTTCATCACATCTTTTAAGAAATATATTATACTACAGTATAATAGTATTTCATTACATTCAGATACCACAATTTGTTCATCTAGTTCCAAATTTATGGGCATCCCCTTTATTTTCCAATTCTTTACCACCACAAAAAGAGCTATATTTTTGTATATGTAGGATCTTTCCTTTTTTATGATCTATGAGATATAGACCTAGTAGGGGTATTTCTGGATCAAAGAGAATAAAATATTTTATAGTCCTGTGGGCACAATTACAAATGACTGAATCAAATCATAGTTCCACCAATAATATAATAGGATTCCAACTTTCACACATCACTAATATTTATCATTTTTCTTCTCTGTCATATTAGCCAATCTGAGCTGCTACAAATATTTTTTTGCACATGGGCCCTTTTTATTATTTCTTTGGGATACAGACTCAATAGTTATGCTGCTGCATCAAAAAATTTGCACAGTTTTAGAACCTTGTGAACATAGTTGCAAATTGCTCTCCAGAGTGGCTGGATTAGTTCACAGTTTCACCAACAATGACATAATTTCCTAGTTTTCCCATATCCCTCCAACATTTATCATTCTTTTCTTGTTATCTTAGCCTGATAGGTATGAAGTAACATCTTAGTGTTGTTTTAATGTGCATGTGATCTAGAACATTTTATGTGATTATAGATAACTTTGATTTCTTCATTTGAAAATTGCTTGTTCATATCCTTTGACCATTTATCATTTGGAGAATGGCTTATATTGTTTAAATTTTGACTCAGCTCTCTATTTATTTGAGAAATTAAGTCTCTCTCAGAGATATTTGCAATAAATTTTATTTTTCAGCTTTTGATGTTTTTCTGATTTTAATTGCATCAGTTTTCTTTATGTAAAAGCTGTTTAGTTTAATATAATCAAAAGTATCCATTTTGTATGCCATAATGATCTTTTCTGTGGTCATAAATTTTTGCCTTCTCCATATATCTGAAAAATAAATCATTCCTTGCTCCCCAATTAATTTATAGTATCACCATTTATATTTAAATCATATGTCCACTTTGACCACATATTTGTATATGGTGTAAGATGTTGAAACCTACTTAGTTTTTTGCCATACTATTTTCCAGTTTTCTTAGAATTTTTTTTGTCAAATAGTGAACCAATTTCCCCAAAACTGGACCCTTTGGGTTTATCAAACAGCAGCTTTCTATTGTCTTTTGCTACTGTGTCTTGTGTACATAATCTATTTCACTTATCTACCTCTTTATTTTTTTAGCCAGCAGAAAATAAATTTTATTTTTATTTTATTTCTCTATTTCTCCTCTGGTCATAAATTCCTTCCTCCTCCACAGGTCTAAGAGGTAGACTATTCTCTGTCCCTCTAATCTATTTATGATCTCATTCTTCTGTTTCTCTTCAGTCTTGTAGATGTAGATCAAATTTTTTGTTTAAGTCTGTTTTTTTTGTTTGTTTTTGTTTTTGTTTTTGTTGTTTGTTTTTTATTTTTTAAGAAACAAATGGAATTCTTCTGTTTCATTAAATGACCATCTTCTTCCATGGAAGAAAATGGTAAACTTAGCTGGGTAGTTTTTTCTTGGTTGCAATCCTTGATCTTTCCAGGATTCTTCAACTGCAAAGAATAATAGTTTTGTTTCCTCATTGCCTATTCTAATTCCTTCAGTTTCTTTTCCTTCTCTTGTTACTAAATCTAACATTTCTAGTAGAATATTGAATAATAATAGTGATAATGGGAATTCTTGTTTTATTCAGTATCTTATTAGTAAAGCTTCTAGCTTTTTTCTACTGAAAATAATGCTTGCTAATGGGTTTAGATAGATATTACTTATAATTTTAAGAAAAGCTCCATTTATTCTGATGTAGCCTAGTTTTTTTTTTTTTTTTTTAATAAGAATGGGTACTGAATTCTATCCAAAGATTGTTCTGCATCTATTAAAATAGTCATGCTGTTGAAGTTCAAAAGGAGAGACCAATCCCACTGGGTTTGTAGACCAGTATAGTGAGGAATCTCAAAAGAATTTGCAGACTTAAACCCATCTCCATGGCAAAGGACAAAATAAGTAGGCTAAGTTCCAGAAGGATTTAGCAAAGAATCAGGGGCAGGAAGACAAATTTATAGGAAAAGTTAGGGATATGAGAGCTTCATGTTACTTATTGGCTAATTTTATAACTTACAAGTAGGTTTGAGGAACTTAGTTATTATTGAACAACAGATTATTTATCGGACAGTCAGTAATGTTTGTAGGACTATGATAAAAACCAGAAGATCATGACAGACAGATTATTTTAACAACAGTGCTCTGAGGACAAGGATTATTGCTATATTTCCCTTAGAAGCTGTACTCTCTTCAATATAATTTCTTTTGGCTTTATTATTGCTTTGGTCAATTATACTGATGGTTTTCCTAATACTGAACTACTTGTGAATTCTTGGTATAAATTATATATGGTAATAATATGCTATCCGAATGTAAAATTGAATGAGGCTTTAGTTTCCATGAAATTTAAATAAAAAACTGAAATGGAAAAGTAAGAAACACAGAACAAGGAAATAAAATTTTATGATTTTATCATAGATTAGATATCATGTAATCAGAGGTAGGGGCTTGCAAATGAAAGGGAAGATATAACTAAGGCTAACACTCAGCTGGGAAAAGAATTTATGATGTAATTGGAAGCACAGACTGGAGGGGAGAAAGGAGGAGTTAAATTCTTTGGATAGTTTGTAACTGCTATAGTACTCCATCAATGGGTAATCAGGGCAGGGATTTGTGTTTCAGGATAAGGAATAAAAGACTGAACCTTTGTGCTTCTAGACTGTGCCTATTTTACAGGACACTTGCTTCTGTAGGCCTGTAATAAAATAAACTTTTAATTTCATCCTCCCAAGTACAATGGAATTATTTCTTACACTCATGATACTTTGCTGTAATCTCCTTCCTAATATTTTATTTAATATTTTTGTATCAATATTCATTAGGGAAATTGGCCTATAATTTTCTTTCTCTGTTTTGGCTCTTCCTGATTTAGGTATCAGCCCCATATTTGACTTTAATAGGCCTTTGATAGGACTCCTTCATTTATTTTCCTAAGTTGTTTATACTATTGGAATTAATTGGTCTTTAAGTGTTTGGTAAAATTCACTTGTAAAGGAAGACTCTAAATAAGAGGCAGAGAGATGTATTGCCAGCAGTCAAAAGTAGGAACTATGGAGACATCAAATAAAAAGAATGCAGTTGGAAAGATTGGGGTTAGAAGAAAGGATGCCACTAACACATGTTCTAATATTATTAGGGTTGGTGCTGCTGGTGGTGAGGTTGATAAATGATGATAGATCTAAAAATCTATATCGACATCCATGTTAAATAGTTTTCTAAGCACTTAACTTCCCCAATCTCAGAGTTCTGAGTTACTTTAAAGTGATCATAACCAGTTTAAAAAAGAAAAGAACAAGTAAAAGAACCCAGAACTCCAGAGCCTCCTTAGTCTTGTCTATGAACTTTTAATTGTTACGAAAAACAACTCAATAGCTTCTCAAAGCTTTATCTCCCATGAAGTTTCTTTTTTTTTTTAATTTTAACTTTTTAAAAGTTTTAACATTAATTTTTGTAAGACTTCAATTTCCATTTTTCTCCTTCTTCTTTGCTCTCTTCTCCTCAGGATCCAAAGTATTCTGACACAAGTTATACAGAAACATTATGTTAAACATATTTTCACATTAGTCATATTGCAAAAGAAGAATTAAAGCAAAGGGGAAAAATATGAGAGAAAAAAATAAAAAAGGGAAAATATTAGGTTTTGATCTATGCTCAGATTCCAGTTCTATCTATAGATAGCATATTCCATCATGAGTCTTTTCTAATGGTTTTAGATTATTGTATTGCTGAGAATAGCTAAGTGTATCAGAGCTGATCATCACACAATGTTGCTGTTAGTGTACAAAGTTTTTTTTTTGTTTGTTTGTTTTGTTTTTTTTGCTTCTGCTTACTTTTTTGGGAGGCAATTGGGGTTAAGTGACTTGCCCAGAGTCACACAGCTAGTAAGTATTAAGTGTTCCAGGCCAGCTTTGAACTCAGGCCCTCCTGAATCCAGTGCTGGTGCCTTATTGACAGTGCCATCTAGCTATCTCCTGCTTCTGTTAACTTCACTCAGCAACAGTTCATGTAAATCTTTCCAAGTCCTTTCTGAAATTCACCCTCATCATTTCTTACAGAATAATAGTATTTCATTACATTCGGTACCATAATTTGTTAGCATTTTCCAAATGGTGGTGATCACCTCAATTTTAAATTTTTACCAGCACAAAGAAAGCTGCCATAAATGTGTGTGTGTGTGTGTGTGTGTGTGTGTGTACGGAGAGTGTGTCTTTTTCCCTTTTTTGTGATCTCTTTGGGATATGGACCTAGTAGTGGTAGTTCTGAAACAAATTGCAAGTACAGTTTTATTGCCCTTTGGGCACAGTTACAAATTGCTCTTCAGGATGGTTGAGTCATCATCAATGCATTAGTGGGAAAATGCACTTTTCCTACATCCTCTCCAACACTTACCATGGAGCTCTTTCACCACTGGAAAATATTTAACCTTTCCCCTCTCTGACTCTCTTGGGCAGTCTAGCACAGGTGCTCTGTGGTGCCCTGAATAACAATTCCTCAGCCTTAATTAAAGATCCTAGTTTTTGCTACCTTGGTAGTCATCTTTTTTTTCAGGTTAACACATATCATTTACATGTATAACTTAATATCTGTATGTGTGTGATATGGGCAGATTGGGGGTGTGTGTGTATATATGTGTGTGTGTGTGTGTGTGTGTGTGTGTGTGTGTGTGTGTGTGTGTGAGATAATAGACGGGACCTTACAGTGAGTTTTGAGTGGGAGATTCTACACATATTATGAGACAAATTTTATTCAAGGAAATCTCCCTATTCTGCACCTCACCTAAGGACAGTTTACTCCTCAAAGACAGCTTCCATTCACAGTGACAGGGAGGATATAACATCTGGGAAAGGAAAATTTCAATAGGACTAGTGAGTCCTCATGATAGTTCTCTAATGTTCAGGACATTCAAAATTCTAGTCAACATTTCTCTCTTCATGAATTGATATTTTAAAGACAGGTTTAGTAGGGAAAATTATTAAAAGCTAAATAAATCTAACAGAAAGATAAGTCAAAAGAAAAATAAATTACTAAGTAATTTATTGGAAAAGAAAGAACTTAAAAGACTTTTAGCATTATTTAAACTGTACTAAATAAACAAAGTTAAATAAATGGGGGGAAATGAAAGCCTGACATTCATAACTTTAAAGGTAAATATATTAAATAACCCAATAAAGCAAAGCAAAAAAGTGACAGAATAGAAGACAATACAAACCCAATTATCTGTTAAATACAAGAAATACATCTAAAATACTTATATTTTATACCATATTAATATACATATATACTTGTGTGTATTTAGTAACAATGAGTGACTGGAACCAAATTCAGAACACATTAGGACATTCCAAAAATAGACTTTAAAAATTGTGATATTAAATAAAGCAAAAAGAAAAACATATAACTCTGAGTATTAAAATGGAAAACTATATAATGCTTAAAAGAATCATAATTAAGGATCAAAATGCAACACAATATATATGCGCCAAATGATATAGATTTAAAATCTAACTGAATTGTAAGGTATGGATAGTAACATGATAATTATATCAGTCTTTAATGTTCTCTGGGAGCTAAATGAATCTAATAGGAAGATGTCAAAAGGAAAATATCTTACTGAGTAATTTATTGGAGAAGTTATAGCTGAAAGATCTCTAGCACAATCTCAGTGAGGATACTTAAGAATGTATATTTTTTCCATGTCACTTGGTACATTTATAAAAATTGATGATTTGTTAGAGCAAAGAAACTTTTTATAGCAATATTAAAAAACAAATAAAATCAAACAAAAATCCCCTCCAAAATCACTCAGTTATCTGTATAATAAGCACACAAGAAAACATGCCTAAAATGAAAACAATAATACTATCCTAAATATTAAAGATTCTAAAGATTACAGGAAAAAGTCCTACAAAATAATTGCTTAAGTAATTAAAGAAAATGATAACATCAAAAATTTTGGGCATGTAACTAATGTAGTTCTCAAAAAATCCACAACTCTATGAATATAGGGGGCTATCAATATAGGAGGCAAATGAGAAAATTAATGATGCATCTAATCTAGAACATCAGCAAATAGATACAAAAGAAGTCTCTAAAATTTAAAGAGAAATAGGTAAAATTTTTATAAACAAAAAAGAAATCTAGAAAAAATAATGAAATAGTTAAATAGATAAAATAGTTCTTTAAAAAGATTAATACCATGCCACAGGCTGGGCATGGTGCTTAATGCCTATAATCCCTGCCATTAAGGAAGAATGAGGACAATGGATCACTTCATTTTAGAAGTTCTGAGGTGCAGTACTGCTAAAATCTATTAGCTGTTTGCACTAAATCCAGTATCCCTAGGCTAGTAAAAGTATACCAGGATTCCTAAGGAAGAGGTAAACCATCCAGAGCAGCAACTGATAATTCAAAATTTCTATGCCAATTAGTAGTGGGATCAGATTCATGAGTGATCACTGTACTTAAGAGAAACATGTCTTGGAGAAACATGAACCCTTATCCTCAAAAAAAAGGAGTAAGGGTACAGAGGGGTCTAATAAAGTTGATAAAACATTAGCTAATCTGATTTTTTTTAAGAAATAAAAAGAAAAATCAAGTCTCAAAACTAAAAATAGATTTAAGAAAAGAAATTACAATGTATAGAACAGAACAGATGAGATTAACTAGAATCTATTACACATAATAGAATGTTAGAAAATTCAATAATTTAATAGGAAAAGATTACTTATAACAATGTAAAACACTGCAGCTAACATAATATGAAATAGAGATCTCAACCCAATTTCATAAAATGAAATTAAACAAGATATAAAGGAAAAGGGAAATCATACATATTCAGAAATGACAATGAAACAAAAGCAACAAATATCATTTTTTTTGAGAACTGAGCAAGAGGTGACAATAAATTATTAAGCTATAATATAATCATAGATTTTGTAGAGACTTTTAAAGTCACCAAGTTCAATAGCACACACTATATTTAATAAATGAATAAATTACAGCTCAGAGAGCTCATGTGATATATCCAAGGACACAGAGCTAATTACCAGAAGAACCTGAACTAGATTTACTAGTGTAATCTTTCATTTCCCTATACAGATCTTTAACAATATTAGTTGCAGAGAAGGTGCTGACCCACATCAGTACTGGGTGTTTTCTCAATAGGATATATGCTTCATATCAATGAAATCACAGTGCTAGTTCTATGAAAAAGATTATCTTGAACTAAACCTCAATATAAAATATAATAATGATAATGACTAAGGTACTAAAAATAATTTTAAAGATCATGAAATATACTCCTAAAATGATTGAGAATTATAGATGTGAACTTACTTGACTATGGTCAAATAGCTAGTTGATTGTCTCAGATTTAATCAAAATAGCAAACATTTCTGCTTTGGCAAGATACCTGGAGGATCTTCCCATCATAGATTTATTTATTTAGATTTAGGTGAAATTTTTTTTTTTTGCCTCAAGTGCTACCTAGCTTTACTCACTGAATGGGTGTAGCCTCAGACAAATTGAAACCTATTCAAGATGTTAATTTAAAAAGGTTGGCTCTTATTGCATGCAGGCCTAACTCCAATTGTTATGATCTGTATCTTGCCACTGGACCCTTAAGGCTCTGGAGGGGAATGTGAGACAGATGATTTTCTACAATTCTCCCTCACATATATCCATGCATCACCTTCCTGATATGATGTTCTTCAAGAATGAAGGACAAGGGGGCGGAGCCAAGATGCCGGAGAAGATACACACGACTCTGTGAACGTCCTTATTCCCTCACAACCAATAAGATAAATCAGCCTCAAAAATAGCGCTGGACTGATAGATACCACCAGGACTGGAAGCACAACTTACCAGCTGAAGAGAATGTGGAGTTTCAACAGAAAAGGTCAGTCCCCAGGGGAGGAAGAAGAGAGGACAGCACAGAAGGTTGGGTGCTAGCACACTGCACCGATCGCTCTGGGGAGGGCTCTGGGATCAGAGAAACCACTGAGATAGAAGAATCTGGCACAGGCTGTTACCTCTTCTCTGCTTATAAAACAGCAGTTCAGAAGAGAAATCTAAGCCACTTTAAAAATTTAAAGCCAGAGACTGGATCTTCCCAATCCCGGAGGTGACTCAGCAGATCTCAGCACTGTGGGTGCGGCCGACATAGGCTGTCCTAGCTTTCACCTGTGAGTAGTTAAGAGATTGAGAAGTGGGAGGATACGGCCCAAGACAACACATAGTGCTTGGCTCAGCTGGAGGCTGTGGAACTCAGCCCCGGGAAGTCCCAGAGAAGCGGAACCTTTGAACTAGGGACCACGGTTTCTGGCAGACACTTCCAGTGTGAGCGCAGGGGCTTTTCACATCACCTGCTGCTGACATCCATGCCCCACCGGGACATATAGGCTGGGCTTTGTGTCACCTTTACTGTTCAGTCTCAAACCTCAGGGAAGCCGCTAAGACACAGCACCCTCACAGCACAATCCTGCTGATCACCTGTGAGGCACTTCCAGGGAGGGGGTGGGGAACTCTCTCCCAGAGCTCTCTCTTAGCTCAGGCGCAGGAGCTGCTGCATCCATCCGGTCTGAGAGGAAGCTTGTAAAGAAATAAATAAATAATTTCCTACCCCAGGGAAAGACCCCAAAAGATTTTTTAATCATGAGTAAGAAGCCAAAAAGAACTATTGACTCATTCTACACAGAGAAAGAGCGGGTATCCAACCCTGAGGAAGTTAACAGCAGAGAGTCAGCAGATAACAACCTAAAGGGGTTGCCCCCCATCACATAACTCTCTCCTTGAAGAGACTATTAAAAAGCTAAGAGAGTTTGAAGAAAAATGGGGAAAGGAAAGAGAAGCTATGATAGAGAATAACAACATTCTGAAATTGGAGTTGGAAAAAATAAAGAATTCACAGGAGATGCAGGGAAACAAAATTTGTGAATTAGAAAAGGTTAAAAAATCACAGGAAAGTAGGATTTCTGAATTGGAAAAGATAAAAAAGTCTCAAGAAAATAGAATTTCTGAATTGGAAAAAGAAAATAATTCTCAAAAAAAAATTAGGGAAATGGAAAAAAATTCAATAGAGCAAAATAATTCATTTAAAAACAAAATTGGGCATTTACAAAAAGAACTAAAAACTGTGAAAGAAGAAAATAACTCCTTAAAATTCAGGATGGAACAAATAGAAATGAATGATTCACAGAGAACCCAAGAATCATTCAAACAAAAAAAAAAAAAAAAAAAAAGAAAAGCTGGAGAATAACGTCAAATACTTAATGTGAAAATCTATAGACCTGGAAAATAGATCTAGGAGAGATAATCTGAGGATCATTGGACTTCCCGAAAACTACGACCAAAAAAAGAGCCTAGATTCTATTTTACAGGAAATTATTAAAGAGAACTCTCCAGAGATAATAGAAACAGAAGGGAAAATAGGCATTGAAAGAATTTATCGAACACCTTCTGAAATAGACTCTAAAAAAAGAATACCACGGAATATTGTGGCTAAGCTGCAGAATTACCACACAAAGAAGAAAATATTGCAAGCAGCTAGAAAAAAACAATTTAAATACCAAGGTGCCACAATAAGGGTCACTCAAGATCTGGCTGCCTCCACATTAAAAGATAAAAGGGCCTGGAACCTGATATTCCAAAAGGCAAAAGATCAAGGACTGCAACCAAGAATGAACTACCCAGCTAAGTTTAGCATCTTTTTCCATGGAAGAAGATGGTCATTCAATGAAATAGAGGAATTCTATATGTTTCTAAGAAAAAAACCAGACTTAAACAAAAAAAAAAATTTATCTACATCCACAAGACTGAAGAGAAACAGAAAAAGGTACACAGAACCCTTGAGAACTGTGACTCTGTTGTGGGTATATAAAAAGTACTCAAGGATAATTTGATTTTACTGATATAAAAGAAAAAAAGGGGGGGTGTAGTAAAGGGAAGGAGGTCGTTTCAGAAAAAGGGGAAGGAATGATAAAAAGAGGGAAACTACATCCCAGGAAGAGGCACAGAAAATACACCATATCTGAGGGAATTTAGTGAGGAGGAGAATCATTGTGTGAATCTTACTCTCATCAGGAGAGGCTCAAAGAGTAAATAATTGACATATTTGTTTTTCAGAGAATTTTCTCTCACCTCATTAAAAGGGGGGAGAGGAAAAGGGAAAAGGAAAAGGAGAATAAGTGAAGGGACTTGGAGGGAGGGGGGAGGGATACTAAAAAAAGGGAGGGCTGCGTGTCACAAGGGGGGGTCTATAAATTGAATATTGGGGAAGGGGATCAGGAGTGTCAAGGGAAAAAGCATAATCTGGGGATAATATGATGGCAGGAAAAGCAGAATTAGTAATTTTAACTGTAAATGTGAATGGGATGAATGCTCCCATCAGAGACGGATAGCAGACTGGATCAAAAATCAGAACCCTACAATTTGTTGTCTACAGGAAACACACTTAAAGCAGGGCGATACATACAGAGTAAAGGTAAAAGGTTTGAGCAGAATCTATTATGCTTCAGGTAAAGCCAAAAAAGCAGCGGTAGCTATCCTTATCTCAGATCAAGCAAAAGCAGAAGTAGATCTAGTTAAAAGAGATAAGGAAGGAAACCATATCCTGCTGAAAGGTAGCATAAATAATGAAGACATATCAATATTAAACATATATGCACCAAGTGGTATAGCATCTAACTTTCTAAAGGAAAAGTTAAGAGAATTGCAAGAAGAAATAGACAGTAAAACTATAATAGTGGGAGATCTCAACCTTGCACTCTCAGATTTAGACAAATCAAACCACAAAACTAATAAGAAAGAAATTTAAAAAGTAAATAGAACATTAGAAAAACTAGGTATGATAGACCTATGGAGAAAACTGAATGGCAATAGAAAGGAATATACTTTCTTCTCAGCAGTTCATGGATCCTATACAAAAATTGACCATATATTAGGACATAAAGATCTCAAAATTAAGTGTAGGAAGGCAGAAATAATAAATGCCTTCTTCTCAGATCACAATGCAATAAAAGCTACATTCAGTAAAAAGTTAGGGGTAAATAGACCAAAAAGTAATTGGAAGATGAACAATCTCATCTTAAAGAATGACTGGGTGAAACAGCAAATTATAGAAACAATTAAGAATTTCACCCAAGATAATGACAATGATGAGACATCATACCAAAATCTGTGGGATGCAGCTAAAGCAGTAATAAGGGGAAATTTTATATCTTTAGAGGCTTATTTGAAGAAAATAGAGAAAGAGAAGATTAACGAATTGGGCTTGCAACTTAAAAAGCTAGAAAAAGACCAAATTAAAAACCGCCAACCAAAAATTAAACTTGAAATACAAAAATTAAAAGGAGAAATCAATAATATTGAAAGTAAAAAAAAAAAAACTATTGAATTAATAAATAAAACCAAGAGTTGGTTTTATGAAAAAGCCAATAAAATAGATAAACCTTTGGTAAATCTGATCAGAAAAAAGAAAGAGGAAAATCAAATTATTAGTCTTACAAATGAAAAGGGGGATCTTTCCACCAATGAAGAGGAAATTAGAGAAATAATAAGGAGTTACTTTGCCCAACTTTATGCCAATAAATTTGATAACTTAAGTGAAATGGATGACTTCCTCCAAAAATATAGGCTCCCTAGATTAACAGAGGAGGAGATAAATTGCTTAAATAGTCCCATTTCAGAAAAAGAAATAGAACAAGCTATTAATTAACTCCCCAGGAAAAAATCCCCAGGACCAGATGGATTCACATGTGAATTCTACCAAACATTTAAAGAACAATTAGCCCCAATGTTATATAAGTTATTTGAAAAAATAGGGGATGAAGGAGACCTACCAAATTCCTTTTATGACATAGACATGGTACTGATACCTAAACCAGGTCGATCGAAAAGTGAGAAAGAAAATTATACACCAATTTCCTTAATGAATATTGATGCTAAAATCTTTTTTTTCACATTAAATAGGAAACCTTTTAATCATATTGGTGTATATGCATCATCACATTTTATAATCTTGATTCTCGGTGCTTTTATGTGAGTAAAAAAGAATAGGTATTTGGAAAGACTCAAAAATTGCCACCCCTATGGCACTGTCATGTCTGCAACAAATCCTGACCCTACCTTTAGCATATAATGGGAAGAAACTAAACTGCATGATTTTAACAGTACTAGAATTTCATTTGCTAAAGTGATCAGTCTCTTAATTTTCTGACTTCATCTCTATAAAACAAAAATGTTGATGAAGGCTAGAAGTCCCAAGTTAAGCAAAATTTTCAGAAATCAGTTATAAGAATCATTGAATTTGATTGTTTCCACTAACAATGTTTAGCTACATTAGGATTTGGGGTACTATTTCATAACAAATAGCTATAATAAAATACTCAAAAGCAATCATGATTCTTTTGGTTTATTCTACCAACACATATGCTCAAGACTAAAATACTTAGGTTATTTTTTGAATTGGTGTGGCCATATAGCAATAATGATAGCCAGGAAGTGGCCAATCTTATGGTTAAATTAATATATCAAAAAGCAATAGTAGTTAATAAAGAAATGATTGGCTTTTGAGAAAACAAAGGAACTAATTATGGTGCTTTTTGGGGAGTATAATATAATTCTGTAACTTCACAGATTAAATATTGTGTATTTAGCAAGAATTATTAAATGAAATGAAGCTATTATATGCATATTGTTTGGCCTTGTACTCTTTTATCTTCTCAGTCTGTAATAGAAATTATTAAAGTTAGTACTTAAGCTAAATTTAAGAATCATAACCATTACTCACAACTTGTGCTGTTTTGAACAAGGAACATAAGGAACTTAAAAGGATATAGAATAGGTAAAATCTTCTCTTTTGATTCAACAGGCATTTTAAAGGTACTAATTTGAGACCCCACCATTGCAGATACAAAGGTGTCCCTCCCCCAAATAACTTACATTGTACTGGATGATACTTTTAGTAATTTTAAAATTTTGTTTGTTCTTTGCCAGTACCAGGGGTCAAGAATTTTTAGCAGGAAAGAACCTTGGAGATAATTTAATCTAATCAACTCAATTTAAATGGATACTGAAATCCAGAAAGGTTGAGCCTTGATTCAAGGTCAAATGGAGAGCCTGCAGAGCTGGTATTCAAATTTAAATTCTCTGAATTTAAATTCACTGGTCTTCTTATATCTTTTTGCTACTTCTACATATATGACCTAAAGGAGTTTCTCAGTTTGATCATCTTTTTCCTTTGGTTGACTCCTGTCAACCTTTAGTCCTAAAACCGTACTGGGTATTTCCTTTGAAAGATTAAGTCTGAATCTTCTTCCTCTAATCTTCTAGATAGCACTGATTTTGTAGGTACATCTTATGCTCCTGTTCTCAACTTTGCAGCCAGTCAAATAGCCCAAGGATTCTTTCTTTGCCTTGTGCTCTATGATCTTGAAGTTTCAGCTTCATTGGTGTTCTTCATATAAGGCCCTCTCCTAAAATCTTAAATAAGATATTAGCAAAAAGACTTCAGAAAATCATCCCCAGGATAATACACTATGATCAAGTAGGATTTATTCCAGGAATGCAGGGCTGGTTTAATATTAGGAAAACTATTAATATAATTGACCATATTAATAATCAAATTAATAAAAAACATATGATCATCTCAATAGATGCAGAAAAAGCATTTGACAAAATCCAACATCCATTCCTACTAAAAACTCTTGAGAGTATAGGAATAAATGCACTATTCCTTAGAATAATCAGGAGCATATATTTAAGACCTTCAGTAAGCATAATATGCAATAGAAATAAACTGCAACCTTTCCCAGTAAGATCAGGAGTGAAACAAGATTGCCCACTATCACCATTACTATTCAATATAGTACTAGAAACGCTAGCCTCGGCAATAAGAACCGAGAAAGAGATTCAAGCAATTAGAGTAGGAAATGAGGAAATCAAACTATCACTCTTTGCAGATGACATGATGGTATACTTAGAGAACCCCAAAGACTCTGCTAAAAAGCTATTAGAAATAATTCAAAATTTTAGCAAAGTGGCATGGATACAAAATAAATCCACATAAATCCTCAGCATTTTTATATATCACCAACAAAATGCAACAGCAAGAGATACAAAGAGACATTCCATTCCAAACAAATGTTGAGAGTATAAAGTATTTGGAAATCCATCTACCAAAGAAAAGTCAGGAATTATATGAGAAAAATTACAAAACACTTGCCACAAAAATAAAGTCAGATTTAAATAAGTGGAAAGACATTCAGTGCTCTTGGATAGGCCGAGCGAATATAATAAAGATGACAATACTCCCCAAACTAATCTATTTATTTAGTGCTATACCAATCAGACTCCCAAGAAACTATTTTAATGACCTAGAAAAAATAACAACAAAATTCATGTGGAAGAATAAAAGGTCGAGAATTGCAAGGGAACTAATGAAAAAAAACTCAGATGAAGGTGGTCTAAGTGTACCTGATCTAAAGCTATATTATATAGCAGCAGTCACCAAAACCATTTGGTATTGGCTAAGAAATAGACTGGTAGATCAGTGGAACAGATTAGATACAAAGGACAAAAAAGGGTACATCTATAACAATCTAATCTTTGACAAACCCAAAGATACCAACATTAGGGATAAAAATTCATTATTTGGAAAAAAAAAAACTGTTGGGAAAACTGGAAATTAATATGACAGAAATTAGATATGGATCCACACTTAACACCATATACCAAGATAAGATCAAAATGGGTCCATGATTTAGGCATAAAGAGTGAGATAATAAATAGATTAGAGGAACAGAGGATAGTCTACTTCTCAGACCTTGGAGGAGGAAGGAATTTATGACCAGAGGAGAACTAGAGATCATTATTGATCACAAAATAGAAGATTTTGATTACATCAAACTAAAAAAGTTTCTGTACAAACAATACTAATGCAAACAAAATTAGAAGGGGAGTAACAAATTGGGAAAATATTTTTAAAAGTAAAGGTTCTGACAAAGGTCTCATTTCCAAAATATATAGAGAACTGACCCTAATTTATAAGAAACCAAACCATTCTCCAATTGATAAATGGTCAAAGGATATGAACAGACCATTCTCAGATGATGAAATTGAAACTATATCCACTCATATGAAAGAGTGTTCCAAATCACTACTGATCAGAGAAATGCAAATTAAGACAACTCTGAGATACCACTACACACCTGTCAGATTGGCTAAGATGAGGAACAAATAATGATGAATGTTGGAGGGGAGGTGGGAAAACTGGGACACTAATACATTGCTGGTGGAGTTGTGAAAGAATCCAGCCATTCTGGAGAGCAATTTGGAACTATGCCCAAAAAGTTATTAAACTGTGCATACCCTTTGACCCAGCAGTACTACTACTGGTCTTATATCCCAAAGAAATACTAAAGAGCAGAAAGAGACCTGTATGTGCCAAAATGTTTGTGGCAGCTCTTTTTGTTGTAGCTAGAAACTGGAAGATGAATGGATGTCCATCAGTTGGAGAATGGTTGGGTAAATTATGGTATATGAAAGTTATGGAATATTATTGCTCTGTAAGAAATGACCAGCAGGAGGAATACAGAGAGGCTTGGGGAGACTTACATCAACTGATGCTGAGTGAAATGAGCAGAACCAGAAGATCACTGTACACTTCAACAACAATACTGTATGAGGATGTATTCTGATGGAAGTGGAAATCTTCAACATAAAGAAGACCCAACTCACTTCCAGTTGATCAATGATGGACAGAGGTAGCTACACCCAGAGAAGGAACACTGGGAAGTGAATGAAAATTGTTAGCACTAATGTCCGTCTGCCCAGGTTACATGTACCTTCGGAATCTAATGCTTATTGTGCAACAAGAAAATGGTATTTACACACATTTATTGTATCTAGGTTATATTGTAACACATGTAAAATGTATGGGATTGCCTGTCATCGGGGGGAGGGAGTAGAGGGAGGGGTGCATAATTTGGAAAAATGAATACAAGGGATAATATTATAAAAATATATAATAATTAGAAAAAAAAAGAATGAAGGACAAAAAAACAACACTTAGTTCACTACTAGATGTGAGTAATAGAGTTCCATTATTTATTTTCCAAGACTTCCTATAGAGAAAAAAAAATCAATAAATTGGGAATGCAACTAAACAAGCCAGAAAAAGAACAAAGTAAAAAAAAAAATCATACCAAATTTGAAATTCTGAAAATAAAAATGGAGATTAATAAAATTAAAAGTAAGAAAACTATTGAACTAATAAACAAAACTAAGAGTTGGTTTTATGTAAAAAAAAAACAACAAAATAGATAAACCTTTTGTTAATTTGATTAGAAAAAGGAAAGAAGATAATCAAATTGTTAGTATCTAAAATGAATTGTGTGTACTTTCCATCAGTGAAGAGGAAATTAGAGCAATAATAAGAGCTATTTTGCCCAACTGTATGCCAAAAATCTGATATTCTAAGTGAAATGGATAAATACATATAAAAATATAGATTTCCCAGATTAATGGAGGACGAAAAAATTACTTAAACAGTCCCATTTTAGAAAAAGAAATTGAACAAGTTATTAATCAATTTACTAAGAAAAAAAATCTCCAGCTCCAAATGGATTCACATATAAATTCTACCAAACATTTAAAGAACAATCCATGCCAACCAATATTATGCAAAGTATTAGGAAAAATAGGAAAAGGAATCCTTCCAAATTCCTTTTTATGACACAGATATGGTGCTGATATCTAACCATGTAAGGTCAAAACAGAGAAATAAAATTATATAACAATTTCCCTAAAGGATATTGATGCAAAAAATCTTAAACTTTAAAAATTATTAGCAAAGAAAACACAGCAAGTTATCTCCAGGATAATATAACACAAACAAGCAGGACTTATAGCAGGAATGCAAGGCTGGTTCATTATTAGGAAAATTATTAGCATAATGCACTATATCAATAACCAAACTAACAGAAATCATATGATTATCTTAATAGATGCAGACAAAACATTTGACAAAATTTAATACCCATTCCTATTAAAAACACTAGAGAATATAGGAAAAAATGAAGTTTTCCTTAAAATGATCAGTAGCATTTATTTAAAACTATCACTAAGTATCATATGTAATGGGGACAAACTAGAACCATTCCAATCCCAGTAAAATCAAGGGTAAAATGATGTCCACTATCACCATTACTATTCAATATTATATAAGAAATGTTAGCTTTGGCAATAAGAGAAGAAAAAGATTAAAGGAATTAGAGTAGGTAATGAGGAAACCAAATTGTTATTCTTTGCAGATGATATGATGTATATATAGAGAATCCTAGAGAATGAACTAAAAAAAGCTACTAGAAACATTTCAAAACTTTAGCAAAGTTTCAGGATACCAAAAAATCCATAGAAATCATTAGCATTTTTATATATTACCAAAAAAGTCCAGGAGCTAGGGTTACAAAGAAAAATTCCATTTAAAATAATGTAGGTAATACAAAATATCTGGGACTCTACCTGCCAAAATAAAATCAGTTACTATGTGAACTGAATTATTATACATTTTCCCATATAAATAAAGCCAGATCTAATCAATTGAAAAAAAATATCAAGTGCTCATGGGGAAGCTAAGCAAATATAATAAAAATGATAATTATATCTCTCTACTTATCTACCATCTACTTATTCAGTTCCATCCCAGTTAAAATTCCAGGAAATTATTTAACAGAACTAGAAAAATTAAAAGCAAAATTCACCTGGAAGAAAAAAAGGTCAAAAATCTCAAGGGAATTAATGAAAAAATGCAAATGAATTTGGCCTACTTTTACAGAACTATTATAAAACAGTGGTCATCAAAATATTTTGCTACTGTCTAAGAAATAGAGTAGTCAATCAGTGGAATAGCTTAGGTTCACAATACAATAGTCAGCTACTATAGTAATCTAGTGTTTGATAAACCCAAAGACTCCAGCTTCTGGGATATGAACTCATTATCTGACAAACTTTGCTGGAAAAATTGGAAACTAGAATGTTAGAAAATAGACATTGACCTACACCTAACATCATATATTAAGATAAGGTTGAAATAGGTTCATGATTTAGTTATAAAGAGTGATACTATAAGCTAATTAGAAGCACAGAATATAGTCCATCTCTCAGATTTGTGGAGAAGGAAGTAACTTGTGCCTAAAGAAGAAAGAACCAGAGTGGAAAATGGAATGAAAAATGGGTAATTTTGATTATATTAAGTTAAAAAGCTTTTGTACAAACAAAACCAATTCAGACAAGATTAGCAGAAGACTGCTAGAAAAGAAGCAGAAAACTGGGAAAAACTCACATCCAAGAGTAATGATAAATACCTCATTTCTAAAATATATAGAATTGATTAAGATGTATAATAATACAAGCCATTGTCCAATGGATAAATGGTCGAAGGATACAATCAGACAAATTTAAGATGAAGACAATTTCTAGTAATATGAAAAAATGTTCTAAATCACTGTTGATCAGAGAAATTGAAATTAAGACAACTCTGAAATACTACTACATACCTCTTAGATTGGCTAAGATGACAGGAAAAGATAATGATGGATGCTGGAGGGGATGTGGGGAAACTGGGACACTGATACATTATTGGTGGAGTTGTGAACTAATTCAGCCATTCTGGAGAGCAATATTGAACTATGCTATCAAACTGTGCATACAGTTTGATCCAGCAGTATCTCTACTGGGTCTGTATCCTAAAGATATCATAAAAAATGGAAAAGGACCTGCATGTGAAAAAGGTTTGTAGAAGCCCTTTTTGTAATGTCAAAGAACTGAAAACTAACTGGATGCCCATCAGTTGGAAAATGGCTGAAATTATGGTATATGAATGAAATTATAGAAAATTATTGTTCTGTAAAGAATAATTAGAAGGATGATTTCAAAAGAGACCTGGAGACACTACATGAAATGATGGTAAGTGAAGTGTGTAGAATGGAGATAACATTGTATTTAGCAACAACAGGATTATATGATGATCAATGTTTCAACAAAAAGGTGATCCAGGCCACTTCCATTGGACTTGTGATGGAGAGAGCCATCTGCACCCAGAGAGAGGACTGTGGAGATCAAGTGTGGATACAACATTGAATTTTCACTTTTGTGTTGTTATTTACTTGTTTTTTGTTATCTCTCTTTAATATTTACAGATTTTTTTTCACTATCCAAAGTTGAATGACTCATAAGTACCATGCTGGTCAATCCCAGGAACTGATGACTTCATTAAGAGTTAACAACAACAATAAAATCTTGTCGTTCTATGATGATGTAATGAATGCCTTTGGCTGGCAAAGCAGGCTTAAATAACATATTCTTTAATATCTGGACAGTTAGATAGCTCAATAGGTAGAGAGAGCTCTGGTCCTGAAGTTTGGAATAAGTGAGCTCAAATACAACCTCAAACACTGACTGTCTGTGTGACCTTGGTAAAATCACAACTTCTCTTTTACTTAATCCACTGGAGAAGGAAATGGCAAATCATTCCAGTATTTTTGTCAAGAAAACCCCATGGAGTGTATAGTTTATGAGGTCAGGAAGAATTGAACATAATTGAAAAAAAATCTTTAATACTTCAAAATGCCTGATTTTCATCCATGTCACTATGCATTCCAGTATTCCCAATCATCATACCCTTATACTTTAGTAGAATATTTTTTTAGTTGGTTTAACCAAAACCAGTAACCCTTTCTTGGTCAGTTTTATTTTTTTAATTAATTAATTAATTAATGCAACATTTCCCCTTCTTACATTTAAAACAAATTTTTGCACGCATTTTTAAAACATTTTTGAATTCCACATTCTCTCCCTTATACCTATTGCTGGTCTCCAATAAGAAACTAAATGTAAATGTACTCAAAATATTTCCATAAATGTCATATTGTAAAAGAAAACATAAATCCCCTTACTGCACAAAAACAATCAAGAAACATAAAGAGAGAAAGTAGGAGAGAGAGAGAGAGAGAGAGAGAGAGAGAGAGAGAGAGAGAGAGAGAGAGAGAGAGAGAGAGAGAGAAAGAGAGAGAGAGAGAGAGAGAGAGAGAGAGAGAGAGAGAGAGAGAGAAAGAGAGAGAGAGAGAGAAAGAGAGAGAGTTTCAATCTATATTCAGACAAAATTAGTTCTTTCTCTGGGTATGGCTAGGTTTCTTCTTCATAAGTACTTCACAGTAGTTGTGGATCATTGTACTGCTGAGAATAGCATGTAACTGATCATTCCAGAACATTGTTATAACTTTATAGTATATTTCATTTTGTTTGAGCTCATGGAGGAATTTCCAGGTATTTCTAAGAGCATCCTGATCATTTCCCACAGAATAATATTATTTAATCATAATCACATGCCACAGTTTATTCAGCTATTCCCCAAATTATGAGCATCCCCTCAAATCCACTTTTTTTTACTCTGAGAAAAGAGCTGCTATAAATATTTTTGTACATATAGGTCTTTTCCAATGCTGGAACTCTGTCTTCCCAGAAATCAGCCGGAATCAGGATTACTAAATTGTAGCGAGCTGTTGTCTCCAGAAGCAGCTGGATCGCTCTCTGGGAAGAGATCTGCTGTGTCTTCTACTCAAATCTCTCAGACAGATTCTTCTTCCTGTAACGAACCTTTGTCTCCACGCAGTTGCTGTTAACTCTTGTCCTTAGAAGTGATTTCCCTTCCTGCAGAGAGCCCCGTCACGCCTGATGCAATGCAGAGTCTTTCTTCTTGAATCCTGGCTCTGAATCTCCTCCAGCTCTTATCCTTCTCCAGGCCGATCTGCTCTCTGCGCCCAGTGCTGTCTCTTTTTATCCTCCCAGAGAATGGGCGTGGGATAATGCAAGGGCTTCTGGGAAGAACCACCCAGCCAATGAGCTTGCCCCCTCTATCAAGTCATTCCTGAGTTCTCACCTTGTAATTGTCCAGACAACCTGAATTCTCACCTTGTCACTGTCCAGACAACCTGAGTTCTCACCTAGTAATCCTAACACTAAATGTCTTTATTCTTGATCTTTTACGGTCAAGGTCAGGGGGTTAGGTCTAGCAATCTCATACACACCTTCCTCCCTCAAACACCCGGTGAGACTGATTCAGCGTCAGCATCTCAATTTCCTCTTCCTCCTCTTACTCCTCCCACACACTTCACTTCCCCCTCTTTGTCCCACCAGTCAAGTCAGCACAGAACATCTGGGGAGGGTCAACCTTCAAACAAGTTAATAGGGAACTGTCCAATTGGCAATTAGTCTCAAGTGCTTCATTATCCAAGTGCATTGCTCAGTTCTAGACCTTCACACTTTCCCTTTTTAAAAAAAATCTCTTTTGGGATTCATACATAGTAGTGGTATTATTAGGTCAAAGTATACCCATGAATTTATAGACCTTTGGGCATAGATCATATTTCTTTATCAATTGGGGCATGGCTCTTATTTTTTATAAAGTTGACTCAGTCCCCTTTATATTTGTGAAATGATGCCTTATCAGAGAAACTTGCTTCAAAATTATTTTTTTACAATTACTATTGCTAACTGTGTTTCCCCCATTTATTCTATTCTCTCTATTCCTTTCACCCTGTTCCTCCTCAAAAGAGTTTTGCTACTGATCACTCCCTTCTCCAATATGCTTTCTTTTATCATCCTCCCCTCTTCTTGCATCCCATTCGTCTCCTATTTTTCTGCAGAGATAAATAGATTCCTATTACCATATTAAGTATGAAAAATGCTGAAAAGTTGGGTTACCACAGTGTTATAAGTTTTGAAGTAGTGTAGGATAGTGGGTACCGCTGATCAAGAGGTTTTCAGAATGTGAAAGGTTAAGGCAGATTAGGATTCATAGAACAATTAAGTGATCAATAGAAACTTTGAGCAACAAGAAATTGGGGGAGGGGGAAGTTAGGAAGGCACAGGTGGATTCAGCCAATCAGAAAGAATCTTGTGGTTTTGAGAAAACTACAAACTTAAGATAATAGTCTATCCAGCCCAAAGTAGTTAGGGTCACTAGTTAGATTAACCAAATCACTACTGCATATGCTTAATAGACTAAGTGAATATTAAACAACATACTCCAGAGGAGGAGTTTTCCACCATTTTTCATATGGGATGTATGATGGGGGGGGGGGGCATGTTTTATACATATTAAGGGCAAACATGTAGTAGGTGTATCAGATAGACAGTAACCCAGATAAAACAGACGAATCAGTTTTCTGAAGGAAGGAGCTCTTACACCAGCTAGTGTAAAGGTTCCCTCATTTCTGTACTCAGTGTACTGCCTAGTCTTAAAGAGGAGTGGAGCCCACTTCTGGCCAGAAGCATTAAAACAATTTCTTAAGATTCTTCTTTAATAATTTTTTCTTGCTATCTGATTTTCAGTGTCAAGAGTGTTATTTTTAACATTAAGTGTAAGTTATTTTCTCTTTGGGCCATTCAATCCCTCTCTTCCCCCCTTTTTCTTTCCACTGTAAAAGCTTTTTCTTGTCTCTTTTTATGTTAGATAATTTATACTATTCCACTTCCTTTTTTCCATTTCTTCCAAAACATTCCCCTCTCACCTTTTAATTTCATTTTAAAATTACCACTTAATATTCAACTCACACCTGTGCCCTCTGTCCATATGTATACTTTCTAACTGTCCTAATAATAAGATTACAAGTATCATTCTCAACTGTAAACAGATAAACATTATTAAGTCATTTTTTTTATATCACTTTTCTGATTACCTCCTTATGCTTCTCTTGAGTCCTGTATTTGAAAATCAAAATTTTATTCAATTTTGGTCTTTTCATTCGGAATGTTTGAAAATTCCTTACTTCATTGAATGTTTGCCTTTTTCTCCCTGAAGGATTTTATTCGGTTTTGCTTGGTAGTGATTCTTGGTTGAAATCCTAGCTCCATTGTTCTCGAAAATATCATATTCCAAGTCCTCCAGTTCTTTAATGTAGAAGCTGCTAAATATTGTGTGATTCTGGCTATGACTCCATAATATTTGCTTGCAATATTTTCTTTTTGACTTGGCAGCTCCAGAATTTGGCTCTAATATTTATGGATGTTTTCATTTTTGGACTTCTTTTAGGAGGTTACAGGTAGATTCGTTCAAATTGTTTTTTAACCCCCTGCTTCTAGAATATCAAGACAGTTTTTCTTGATAATTAATAGAAACATGATGTCCAGGATCTTTCTTTTTTTGATTATGATTTTCTGGTAAGCCAGTAATTTTAAAATTATGTCTCCTGGGGGATGATTTTGAGAAGATGACAGAGTAGATCAGTAAATTCCAGGCTCTCTAAATTTTCTTCACAAAAAGGACAAATTCATGCCTGAAGGTGAACAAAGACTGGTGAAAAATCCAAAAGAGTTAGGATAGTACACAGGTCCTCTTGATACAACCCAAGGAAATATGGTGATTCCATGCTCAGGATTAACTAGTTTGAAGTGTAAATACCTCCAGTCTACATCCACAGAAACACCAAATGGGGAATCCTTGAGCTAGCTGGTTTAACTGGAGCCTCAGTAAGTACCACTGAAACTTTCACTCCCAGACTACCTGTGAGTGAGTGAACCTCAGCTGATTAGGAATACTAAGCCCAGCTGTGGTGCAGAGAAGCAGCCCTAGGGGAGAAGAAACCAGCACATGCAGTGAGTGCAGAAGCAGAGGGGTGAAGACAATGATGATAGGGCAGGTGAAGCTCTTAGTTTTCAGTTTTATGTTAGGAAGGAGCAGTAAAGTGAAGCTAGAGGCATCATCTTCCCACCCCATGATTAAAGGTGATTACACTAATACTTTTTATTTTAAAAAATGAGCAAGCAAAGAAGAAAGAACCCTAAGGAAACAGGTAAGACCAGGGTTCATTTTCAGAGGAGGACACTGAAGTTAAAATAAAAGCTTATTATATCCCAAAGACTATTGACCCAGAGAAAATTTGAACTAGAAAAATAATTCAAAAGTCAAACGAGAAACATTGAGGAAAAGCTAAAAAAATAAAAACAATTCATGAAAAATAAGATTATGGAAAATGCTAGCCAACTAGAAAAAGAGCAAAGATGAAAATAATTCCAAAAATTAGAATTGGACAAGGGGAAACCAATGAAGCTATAAGAGACCAAGTCATAACAACAACAACAACAACAATAACAACAACAAATATATATATATATATATATATATGAAAAAAATAGAACAGAATGTGAAATATAAAAGAACAGATCTGGAGAACAGATCAAGAAGAAAAAATTATAGGAATAATTGGACTATCTGAAAGATGTGTTCAAAAAAGGGATCTTGACACAATAATGAAAGAAATAATCCAAGAAAATTGTCCTAGAGTGATAGAACATGAGGGGAAAGAAAGAAAAAATATCCACCAATCATCATCTCAAAGAGAACCTTTGTGAAACATACATAGAAATATTATTGCCAAATTTTGAAATCCCCAGATCAAAGAGAAAAATTTACAAGAAACAAGAAGAAAGCAATTCAAATATACTGGAGTTTCAGTTATAATTGTGCAGGATTTAGAAAGAGCCACAATAAAGGACCATAGGTCCTGGAATCATACATATCAATAATAAAAAAGGCCTGTAGATAAAAATATTATATCCAGCAAAATTATCCATAATATTGAATGGAAAAAAAATGGACATTCAACAAACTGTCAGATTTTCAGGTCTTTCAACCAAATCTGAAATCAATGGAAATTTTAAGACATAAGAGCCAATATCAAAGATCAGTTTCAAGAAACTTAACATGAACTATTTGTTTATGTTTTTATCTTATGTTTAAGATTAACACCAGCAATTGGGAAGCTCAAAGGAAATATTGAGACAGAGTTAAGGTAAAAATACAAATTATGTTATACTAATGAGGTATAGAGGAGGAATAGACAAAGAGGCATTAGAGGGAAGAAGGCTTGTAGTTTTGAAAACCTATACACATTGGGAATGGGTTAAATAGATAACCTATATATATATATATATATATATATATATACATATATATATATATATATATATATATATATATATATACACACACACATACCATAAAGGGTATAATACCCTCTAAAATTTATAAAGAAATAAGGGAGGAAGGGTGGGTGGAAGAGAAGCAAAGAGTGTATGATGAAAACAACAGAGGAATGGGTGGGGGAAGGTTAAGTAATAGCAAGGCAAGGAGCAAAATTAAAGCAAAGAGTTAGGAGGAATAGGAAAAATATATGTGTCTGTATGGGGGAGGAACAGGATATGTATGTATATGTGTATGTATATATTTATATATGTATACATAAATATATCTTTGTTTAACTATAGCTTGCTAAGGAGAGGTGAGGGGATAAAAAGGGTAAAAAGGAATGGAATAAAAAATGTGCAAAAGGACAAAAGTATAACCTTCAAGGAAGGAAAGAAATGATGAACACATGAATATAACGTCTTCTACTATTATATATCTTTCCTTGAATTGGTAATTTATTGTTATATATTTTGAATTCTCCCTGATGTTCTGCTGGGCACATGACAATGTTCTGTTCTGTTTTATTTTGTTTTCTTTTTTTTTTAACAAAATAAATTTTAAAAAGAGAAAAAATATCTCTTTTGAATCTATTTTCTGGGTCAGTTGTTTTTCCAATGATATATTTCACACTTTTTCCTATTTTTTTTCCTTTTTTTAGTTTTCCTTTATTGTATCTTTGTTTCTTTTAAAGTCATTAGGTGCCATTTGTTTTATTGTAATTATTCTTCAGTAAGCTTTTGTACCTACTTTGTCAATTTTGCTTTTTAAGGCATTCTTCTCATTAGCTTTTTTTGTATTTCTTTTTGCACTATTCTCAATTATCTTCCTAATTTTTCCTCTATCTCTCTTACATGATACCTAACATCCTATACCAAGATGAGATCAAAAGGGGTTCACAATTTAGACATAGTGATTTTATAAGAAAATTATAAGAACAAAGGATAAGTTTCATCTCAGATATGTGGAAAAGAACACAGAAAAGGACAATGAAAAAAAAAACAGGAAAAGAGAAAAAAATTACAGGTAGTTCAGAATCTTGGGGAACATCTACAATCAGAGAGTAGGAAATAGGAGTACAGACATAGAGATTTTAAAAAGTAGAATAATGTAGTAGTAGAATTAGCATTTTGCTAGAAATTCACAGCATTTATTAACTAATATCTTAGACAAACTAGACATAGTCAAGAGAGTAACTCTTGGGATCAGGAAGATTTATCTTCAGAAATTCAAATCCTGCCTCAGAGACTGACTTCCTGTGCAATCCTGCCTCAATTCCTCATCTGTAAAATAATGTAGAGAAGGAAATAGCAAGCCATTCCACTCACCAAAACAAAACAAAACAAAAAGAAAAAATTAAGATTATGAAGAGTTAGCTATGACTGAAATGACCCAACAAAACCAAATGAATATCTTTGCTTGCCAAATAAAGATGAATTGAGGACATGTATTATTACTGTGTGGAAATAACATTGAATAAATTCATGAGAGTTTACAAAGATCACATAAGGTAATAAAAGGGTCAAATTTAGGGAACTAAGGTTTAGTCCTGATACTACAACTTTGTGAATGTAGATGGAAGTGAAATCTTTATTGAGACCCTTTTTCCATTTCCATTTCATTTGCATATGAAGTCCAAAAGATTTTAGGGGACATAATAAACCCAAAATGACTCAGATATACACAAATTTTCAATATATTCAAAAGCAGCAACCTGTATTGTTTGGAAGGGATGTAAACTGGCCATTACGCTTGGATTTTGCAAAAGAAATATTTTTAACCTTATAAACATAAGGTCCCACTCCAGATTTATGATCTCTAATCATAGTGGGACCTTTATATCAGCAAGGGAATTCTTTTACTCTTCTCTAATTTTTCTCTATATTATTCTCAGTGACTGTTCCAAAGTCGACTTCTCTCATTAAACTTCCCACACAATTCCCTCTCTATTCCTGCAACTAACATCTCCTTTCACAATTCTTTGACATTATCTTAATTTTCCCCTCCTTTATTACAGTCTCAAATAATAATGTAATATTTCTTCTCATTAAGGTCAACTCCCCTTCTTGTATCCTTTATTGCATCTTCACTAGCATATTTCCCTGGCAACATTTCTTCCATCCCTCAAATCTTATTTTTTTCCCCCTATCTACTGACATTTTTTAAAACAACATACCCAAGAAAGAATTTTTAAATTTAGTTTGCATTATTAATTTTATTTGTGACTTTCTTAACTTTATGCAATCAACAAAACAAATTAAAATCTGATTTGTAGCATTTAGCTTTTTTTCAGGTGTAAGTGCTCATGCTAAAATTTGAATAAGCAGGTCTTATAATCTAGTTTGAGCTATCTCTAGCTTACTTCAAGGTTCTGCCATGAGTGCCCTGATTATTTATCTTTTTATTCAATCACTTGATAACCACATTACCTTCCTTGTATTGAATTATCCCCCTGATGTACATAATACCCATATCTATTCATCTGGTCTAAATCTCTCTCCTAGGCTTAAGTCCTCTATGATAAACTTCCTGTCTCACATTTCAAACTCAACATATTCAAAATTGAATGCATCATCTTTTTGTCCAAATGACCATTCTCCTTAAATTTCCTTATTTTTGTAGTGAGCATTATGGTTCTTTCAGTTATGAACGTTATCTCAACTATTTTCCTTCATTCTACCTATCTAATTGATTGTCAAGCTTATTAATTCTACTTCTTCACATCTATGTACTATCTTAGACCAAATCCTCATTACTTCCCTTGAGCATAGCAAAGGCCTGAAAATCTGTTTCTTTACTTGAAGGCTCTCCTCTCTCCAAACCATTTTTATATACCTGTCAAAATTATATTCCTAAGGATCATTTCACAACTCTATTTAGTAAATTCCAGCAGTTCCTTATTATTTTTAGAATCAAATATAAGCACTCCACCCTTGCTTTCCAGCCTCATTATACATCAGTCCCCTTTATAATGCTATGATCGATGAATCAAGCAGTAAATAGCCATTTTGTTATTCTTCACAAAACAAAACAAATTATCAAAATCATTTCATCTCTTGATTATGCCAGTGTATCACACTGTCCTGCAAATAACATATGCTTAGGAAATTTTTGTTAACCTAATTGATTTATTGATAGGTCAGGTAGAGACTTGGGACAGAGATGTTTATTCTTCTAGCAGGAAAAAATGTTAAATAAGCAGATTTACTTTTAGCCTGAAGTCAGTCTACCTAAGCATTGTTGCATGGCCTTGATTGGATGATGGCTCACAGTCTTAACTAGGACTAAAGAGCTGTCAGCCTGTCCTCAGAAAGGAAGCAAGCACCTATAAATTTCTGCACCCAAGCTGATAGGAGCCAAGAAACTGTAGCTACATGAGTTCTTACCTTGTCATATATTTTCTCTATCTACAAGAGTTTTCTATTTATGTATCTTCCATGTGAGTGTCCTTTCATCTGAAAGAAATAATTCATTTTAAACCCTTATTCTATTTCAATTACTTTAATCAATTTGATAAAATCATAACAAAATTCACTGTACAAGATCCTAGAGCTATGAGCTACAGATTCTAAATTCACTTGATTAACTGCAGTCAGTAAAAATCCTCTACCTTTGTTTTGACTTGTGACAATGACTAAGCTCAGTGTGACAGAGGGACAATTACATGAAAAGTACCCCAAAATATTTTTGAACCTCTGTAACAATCACTTGTCCAACAGGAAGAGATGGCCATCTTATGACCATTTAGGTCACTGACAATGACAATATATACTATCTTCTTCTAACCAAATATAGGAGAACTCTGACTATCTTTGTGGAGAGATTCCTTGCTTCACCTGACTCTTGATCCTGCTGACATATTTTGCTTATTTAGTAGAATTATTCTATATTTAGTTTAGCTATTCTGGAATGACTGAACATCTAACCCTATAAAAAGAGGGCCCTGAAAGGAGGTGACATTTCAGATCATGAAAAAAGATCTGAGGTCCATTCATTTAATTAAGTGCCTTGGCTCAGACCTTTATCTCAGTCTCTCTTATTATAGATTGGGGAGAAAATAAATCAGTAGCATTGAGGAAAGCAAAGGTAGCTCTCCAATATTAAAAACAAAACATAACAAAAAACATATATTTTGTTCATTTGAATATAAAGTGTTCTTGAGACTTCTGAAAACCTAAATCAAATCTGATCCATTATTCTTTCTTTGTTGGTTTTATTCTTATCAGATCTTAAATCATTAGTAGCATCTGGTTAGTTTTCTCACTGTTTTAATGGGCTTTGCCATATTGTATTTTTCAGGCCTAAAGTAAATCTCATTTGCTTTCCAGAAAACTTTGCCAGATGTCTCATATATCTGATGGTAGGTTTGTATGGAATGCAAATAATTGACATTTGGAAAAGTAAAAATTTCTGAGTCTACATACTCAAGATATTTGGAAGGCAATTTAAAAATTAAAAAATCCCACAAATAATGTGTGTAATGACAACTTTATAACATTTCTAACATTTTTGGGCTTATTAAATAGTTTTCCTCACAAAGTCCCTCTGATACACATAATCATGATTGAACATAAGTAACACATAGTGCTTTAAAATTTGAAAAACACCTTATGTGCATTAGCTCATTTGATCTTTACAACAATTCAGTGAGGTAAGTGTTATTATTACACTCATTGTATAAATGAGGCTGAGACTTCTATAGGGCTTGATATGCTCATAGTAATGCACTAAGTAATTGTTAAAACCAAAATTCAAATCAGGGTCTTTCATAAACAATACTAGCTTTCCTTCTAGTACACCTAATCTATTATCATATGAAGACACAGCCTGTGCCCTTAGGAGGGGCAGTAACTAGTTTTCCTATGATATGAATTGATTTTTCTTCCTATCTGTGCTAGAGTGATTATTTTGCTCATCTGTGAAGGATGCAGAATTTTTTTATTTGATAGGGGTAAAAAAAAACACCACTGTCACCACAACAATAAAAACCTTTGAATGAAAGAGGAAAATAAAATAACTATTCACTATTAGTGCTTTATGGAGTAGTCAGTCTGGAGTAGTTAATCTTAACTCTCTGATTGTAGCATCTTTAACCTACTCTGATTGTAGTATTTTATATTATCTAATCACATGTAAAGATTTTAACATATTTTCATAAGATTTTGAGTTCCATTTTTCTCCTTCCCTTTCTTCTGTATGTCACTCCTCAAGATAATAAGCAATTTCATATAGGCTATACATGCACAATCATTTTAAACATCAACATATTAATCATGTTGTGAAGGAAGAATTATAACAGAAAGGAAAAGGCATGAGAAAGAAAAAAAAAGAAAATATTTTTAAATCAGCATTTAGATTCCATGGATCTTTCTCTGGATGTGTACAGCCTTTTCCATTATGAATCTTTTGTAATTGTCTTGGATCATTGTATTGCATAATAGTATTACATTATATTCCTATATCACATTTTTGTTTTGTCATTCCCCAATTGATGGGGATCCCCTCAATTTCCAAATCTGCTACCACAAAAGAGCTGCTATAAATATTTTTATTCATGTGGATCCTTTTTCTTTTTTATGATCTCTTTGGGAAACAGACCTAGTAGTATTATTGTTGGATCAAAGGTTATGCACAATTTTAATAGCCCTTTGGCCATAGTTCCAAATTGCTCCCCAGAATAGTTGGATCAATTCACAACTCCATCATCAATGTATTAGTATTTCAATTTCTGTTTCCTCCAATATTTATTATTTTCCTTTTCTGTCATATTAACTAATCTGATAGATGGTAGGGGATACCTGAATTGTTTTTATTTGCATTTCTCTAATCAATAGGAATTTCAGCATTATTTCATATGACTATAGAGGGTTTTAAGTTCTTCAGTTGAAAATTGCCTGTTCATGTCCTTTGAACATTGATCAATTGGGGAATGACTTGTTTTCTTATACATTTGATTTTACCTGATGCTATGTTCTTGATATGCAATATTTCTAACTCCTAGAAATTTTAATCTTTACTTAAATATAATGTACACTACCATTGTAGTACTTGATATACCCCATAACTCACAAATGAGTTTCTTAAAAAAATTATCCTAGTTCAAAGCATTTTTCAAACCTGTATCTCTCTCCTCTCAAATTCTCTCTTTCTCTCTCTCTGTGTCTCTCTACCTCTCTGTCTCAGTTTCTCTCTCTTAAAAAAAAGATATAGCACAAATTTATAATAATGTATTTACATTTACTGGTCCACTAGAACACATAATTTATCAAATCTGATATTCAATGTTCTGTCAGTCAACAAACATTTAATAAGGACCACAAGTTTTATGTTAAGCTTTATGATTAAAAGAAAAACAAAAAGAAAATAAAAAATAAACATAAAAACAAGCAAATAAAAAGAAAAACTGTCCTGTTACTCAAGAAAATCAGACTCTAATGGGGAAACTATATGCAAACAGCTATGTACAAGTAAAATATAAGGATAAATTGATGACTGTCTCAGGTGGAAGAGATTAAGATTGAGAATGACAAAATTATTCTTCCACAAAATGAAAATTTACCTGAGAATTAAAGCAAGTAAAGTAAGCAATGAGAAAGATTTGAGAAGGGAGAGAGTTCCAGGTATGGGAGACAACCAATGAAAATATTTACTTAGGAGATGACATATTATGTACATGAAATAGCAAGGATATTGTCACTGGATCACAGAGTACATGGTGTGAGGAGTAAAGTGGGAAAAAAGGGACAAGTAAGAAGAAGCTATATTATGAAGTTAATAAAATTAATGTTTGATTCTGAATACAATGGATAATTACTATAGTTTACTGAAGGTAGGGGTAGCAGTTAACATGGTCAGAACTGTTTTTTTTTTTTTTGTTTGTTTGTTTGTTTCTTTGGAGTTAAGTGACTTGTCCAGGGTAATACAGCTAGGTAGTCTTTAGTGTCTGACATCAGATTTGAACAGAAAGTTGATACCACCTAGCTTCCCACCATGGTCAGCAGTATTGATGGGATTCTGATTGCTGCCCCAGATCACCTCAACCCAAAACATCCTTCAGCCTCAAATACCATAGAAATAATTGATTATGGATCTCACTAGAACAATGATCAGGCCAGAATATTCTGTTACCACTTTACTGGGTTACCACTTGATGGTTATTACAAAACACAACAAAGAAATCAGTCGATAAGAAAGTAGGACTAGCAGGATGCAGAACAGAATATTGGACTACAAACCTCAATAAAACTTCCCTTAGGGTACTTGCACAGTTTCCCCTTTGCAATCCTTGATGAATCTATGCTAGTTATAATATCATTACCATAATTTAATACTCCCCTAGTGACTTGCAATGTTTTCTGGGTAACAACATCTATGGTTTTACTAAAGTTTTTGAATCTCCTCATGTTATCAAATTCTCATATTATCAAATAACATCAAAATTACATCTTATGATGTAATCAGCATGATTTACTTTATGTAATCCTTGTCCTGATTTGCTAAGCTGCTGACTTCCTCAGGGAGCTTGGCCCACCTACTCAATGAATGCTTAAATCTCATTAAAATGCCTTTGCTTGGTTTGGAGATTGAGCCTGAATTCTTTCAGAGGGACCATGACCCATACATGATATTTCCATACTGTGATTTTAAAAAATTAATTTAGGAGCTGAATGGAGGATATTGGAGCGGGGAGACACTTTTGGGTTAAAGACCATTAATCAGTGCATTACAATAGTCAAGGCATAAGGCAATGAAGGCCTACGCTACGATGGTAGCAGTCTCAGAGGAAGGGAGAAAAGGCACATACTAGAGAGATGTTAAGAAGATAGAATTGATAAAACTTGAAACTGATTAGGAGGGAAGAATGAAAAACAGTGGAAAAGTAATGATGATAACTAGGTAGAGAACCTGACTGAGAGAAGGGTAGTATTCTTCCCAGTAATAAGAAAATAACAAGAGAAGAATATTTGGGGGGAGAGGGGAATAATGAATTAAATTTTAGATATGTTGAATTTAAGATATCTGCAAATTATTCAGTATGATGTAAGACCAGATATCAGGAGAAATGTTAGAACTAAATAATTAGATCTAAGAATTATAAGAATTATTAAAAATATAAAAAATAATCAAAATTACAGAAGTTGATAAGATAACCAAAAGAAATAATATAAAAGGAGAAGAGATAGGGTCCAGCTAAGCCTTGTGAGATTTCCTTGGTTAGTTGCCATGATATGTATAAAGATCCAGCAGAAAAGACTGAGAAAGAAAATAGAACAAGAAGAGAGTAGTTCCACTAAAACTAGATAAGAAAGTATCTTTTTTAAAAAATAGCTTTTTATTTAAAAAAATGATAGTTTTCAGCATTTACACTTATAAAACCTTTTGTTCCAAATTTTGTCTCTTTCCTTTCCCCCCACACTATCCCCTAGACAGCAAGTAATTAAATATATATGTTAACCATGTGCAATTATACTATGCATATTTCCATAATTTAGATAAGAGAGTATCCTCTCTAGGTGGCTATAGAGGATACCTGACAAAGGTATTTAATAAAATAGCTTTATAGTAAAACTATCAATTGATTGTTTTCCCTCATAAACCTGGGTCATACTCACAAATGCAAATCTCATCACTGGTAAAAGTGAATGTATATAGAAGAACACATGTGCAGAAAATATAACAAACTCATGTGATATTATAGACCAATTTATCTTCCCCCACATTCTTCCCTCTCTGGGTTTTCAAGACACTGTTTTCTTGTGGGTTTTTTTTTTCTCTTTGGTTCATTGATAAACCTCTGCTGGTTTATTATATGTGTATTATATGTGGGTATAACTCAGAGCTGTACCTGGACCCTCTCCTTTTGTCTACATCTTCTCTTAGAAGGAGTGTCAACCACTAAACCAGATGGCCACAAAACCACAGTTATAATACTACAGAATATAATGGAAGAAGATTAAAATGTAATTTAATAAAATCAATAAAACACAATAAAATAATATTATATTTTAAAACCTAGTTAATATGTGGCTCACATAATACTTACATACTGTTTAGTGGCCCCTATTTCTATTTGAATTTGACACCACTTCTCTTTGTAACTTAATCAATCTCCATGAGTAAAATCATACACTATGTAGATGACTCCCAGATTTACTTGTTCATCACTAGTATCTTTCCTGAGGTCCACATCTCCACTTATTAAACATTTCAAACTAGATGTTCCATACATGTACAAAATAGAACCAATGCATTATTAATCAGAGAAATGCAAATTAAGACAATTCTGAGATACCACTACACATGTCAGATTGGCTAGAATGACTGGGAAAGATAAGGTGGAATGTTGGAGAGGATGTGAGAAAACAGGGATACTGATACATTGTTGGTGGAACTGTGAATACATCCAGCCATTCTGGAGGGCGATTTGGAACTATGCTCAAAAAGTTATCAAACTGTGTATACTCTTTGATCCAGCAGTATTTCTACTGGACTTATATCCCAAAGATATCTTAAAGAAGGGAAAGGGACCTGTATGTGCAAAAATGTTTGTGGCAGCCCTCTTTTTAATTTTTTTAAATTAATTTTTATAATTATAACATTTTCTTTGATAGTACATATGCATAGGTAATTTTTTTTTACAACATTATCCCTTATACTCCCTTCTGTTCCGAATTTTCCCCCTCCTTCCCTCCACCCCCTCCCCTAGATGGCAGGCATTCCCATACATATTAAATATCTTATAGTATATCCTAGGTACAATATATATGTGCAGAACCGAATTTTGTTGTTGTTGTTGTTGCAAAGGAAGTATTGTATTCGGAAGGTAAAAATAATCTGGGAAGAAAAACAAAACAAAACAAAACAAAAACAGTGCTCAGAGTTTACACTCATTTCCCAGTGTTCCTTTTCTAGATGTAGTTGATTCTGTCCGTCATTGATCAATTGGAATTGGATTAGCTCTTCTCTATGGTGAAGATATCCACTTCCATCAGAATACATCCTCATACAGTATCATTGTTGAAGTGTATAATGATCCCCTAGTTCTGCTCGTTTCACTCAGCATCAGTTGATGTAAATCTCTCCAAGCCTCTCTGTATTCCTCCTGTTGGTCATTTCTTACAGAACAATAATATTCCATAACATTCATATACCATAATTTACCCAACCATTCTCCAATTAATGGACATCCATTCATTTTCCAGTTTCTAGCCACTATGAAAAGGGCTGCCACAAACATTTTGGCACATACAGGTCCCTTTCCCTTCTTTAGTATTTCCTTGGGAAATAAGCCCAGTAGTACCACTGCTGGGTCAAAGGGTATGCACATTTTGATAAATTTTTGGGCATAATTCCAGATTGCTCTACAGAATGGTTGGATTCTTTCACAACTCCACCAGCAATGTATTAGTGTCCCAGTTTTCCCACAGCCCCTCCAACATTCATCATTATTTGTTCCTGTCATCTTAGCCAATCTGACAGGTGTGTAATGATATCTCAGAGTTGTCTTAATTTGCATTTCTCTGATCAATAGTTGTAACGTGCTCTCCTGGCAGTTACAATTACTAGCTTAATAACCGGTAGCACACTCAAGAACAACCATGTGTAATCTTAAAAGCCTTTATTATACCTACTCACATAATGCCCTAACTGATGCCCTGACTTGTTGGTTCCCGAGTGAACACCTGGTCAGAAGACCCATGTGTTCACTACCAAAACCCTTACCTCTTTTGGCTATCCATCTTGGCTTGGCCACCCAGGCTAGGGAGCCAGGGTGAAGAGCGCCAGGTTAAAGAGGACTGCCTGCTGCCTGCAGTGGGCTTACATAGGGCCTGTGAGGTCACACATACAGCCAATCAGTGAGAGAGTCACCCATTAGGAAGCTATCTCAATATGGCCAGGATCCCGCCCAAGGGCAGTCCTAATATCCACAGAAATTACTTCCGGGCCTCAATCTCCCGATTTGCTGTGGCACCCATTTAAAGGCCCCTTACAAATAGTGATTTGGAGCACTCTTTCATATGAGTGGAAATAGTTTTAATTTCATCATCTGAAAATTGTCTGTTGATATCCTTTGACCATTTATCAATTGGAGAATGGCTTGATTTCTTATAAATTAAAGTCAATTCTCTGTACATTTTGGAGATGAGGCCTTTATCAGAACCTTTAACTGTAAAAATTTTTTTCCCAATTTGTTACTTCCCTTCTAATCTTGTTTGCATTAGTTTTGTTTGTGCAGAAAATTTTTAATTTGGTGTAATCAAAATTTTCTATTTTGTGATCAATAATGGTCTCTAGTTCTCCCTTGGACACAAATTCCTTCCTCCTCCACAAGTCTGAGAGGTAAATTATCCTTTGTTCCTCTAATTTATTTATGATTTTGTTCTTTATGCCTAAATCTTGGACCCATTTTGATCTTATCTTAGTATATGGTGTTAAATGTGGGTCCATGCCTAGTTTCTGCCATTGTGGCAGCCCTCTTTGTGGTGGCCAGAAACTGGAAACTGAGTGGATGTCCATCAACTGGAGAATGGCTGAATAAATTGTGGTATATGAATGTTATGTAATATTATTACTGTATAAGAAATGACCAGCAAGATGATTTCAGAAAGGCCTGAAGAGACTTACATAAACTGATGCTGAGTGAAATGAGCAGGACTGGGATTTCTGGCTAAGAAGGCGGCGTGGAGGCAGACAGCTGCTTGAGCTAGCATTTTCTCTCAGGACTTACTTCATGACAACCCTAGGAATTAATGCTTGACCGAAAAGAAACCCACAAATAATCACCAACAGAAGACATCCTTAAAATTTGCCAGAGAAGTTCTGTGTTTGCTCGGGGAGGGTCTAACAGGCTGGGCACAGACTGAGGGCAGGCAGCTAGATAGAGCGAGACAGGCAGCTCACACAGCTCAGACCAGAGGGGGGAGAGGTTCGATCTTAGCATAAAGTTGAGCAAAGTAGCTCCTAACTATTGTTCTAATTTCCTCTTCATTAGTGGTGAGTTCTCCCTTTTCATTTTTAAGACTAACAATTTTCTTTTCCTCTTTCCTTTTTTTAATCAGATTTACTAAGGATTTGTCTATTTTGTTGGTTTTTTCATAGAACCAACTCTTAGTTTTATTAATTAAATCAATAGTATTTTTACTTTCAATTTTATTAATCTCACCTTTTATTTTTAGAATTTCAAGTTTCATGTTTGTCTGGGAGTTTTTAACTTGTTCCTTTTCTAGCAATTTTAGTTATAAGCCTAATTCATTGACCCTCTCTTTCTCTATTTTTTGCAAGTAGGCCTCTAAAACTTCCCCTTATTACTACTGCTTTGGCTGTATCCCACAGATTTTGGTATGATGTCTCATTATTGTCATTTTCTGGGGTTTCTAAGACAAATTATACATGTGTTCTTTACATATCTTTATGGCATAAATATAGTTCTCAAGATTTATTTTTACCTTTTTAGAAATCTCTTGAGTTCTGTATTTGAAGATCAAACATTTTGTGTAGATCTGGTTTTTTCATCAAGAATAGATGGAATAGTTATTTTTGGAAGGCCTTCACAGACTGGCCCATGTTTATCTTTATTTTCTTATGTATCATTCCCCTTTCTGCATTTTATCATTCAGAAAGATTAGAATTCTAATTATTCATCATTCATGTTTTCTTTCTCTTTTTTTATATCCCTCATACATCCAGTGAATGGACTAGAGAAAAACATTAAATTGCATTTTCTCTCCAATTAAAAGAGTCTATAATTACTCATTGTTGAACTTTTTCCCTCCAAAAGGAGAATCCAAGAACTATGTATTTGGAAAAGCCAACAGTCTGCTAGCTGAGTGGAGTATGTTAGCTTGAAGCTTATTTTAAACTTCTGTTCATTGCCTATTAACAATAGTATCTATCTATTTATTTGCTTAAGGTTAAAATAGAAAAGGTTGAATTATGATATGGAATTGTATTCAGGCATCAAGTTCAAGGGCCACCTTTGAGTTTCACAAAGGAAATGAGTCACTTCTACTAATAGCCCTCAAGAGTTTAGCAGTAGGTAGATTTTATCTTTTACTTCTATCATTTCTCACAAAATTGTAATCTGGTCATCTCCATTACACCTCTGAAACTGCATCACATAAAATACTTTAATCCTAGACTTCACACCTTGCAATTACTCTCACCCTTAATTCTTAGTTCCCTTTATTTGATTGGGCAGCTTTTCCCATAATTTTCACTTAAGGAAAGTGCAAAGGTCTTTTATCACTTTATTTCTCACCAAGTTATATTCCACTCTCCTTCATTGTATCTCCATGCCAGTCACTTTGTCTCCTTTCCTTTCCAGCATTCTTTTGTTAGTTATCTTCCTCATTAAATGTAAGAGAGTTTACATTTTTAAATGTACTTATTTCTTTGAAACAAATAAAAAATAGAAAAAAAACAAAAAAATTGTTATTGACAGCAGAACATAAGAGGATTCAAAATATGAGAAAAAAAATTTCCATTTCAAGAAAACATATATAATAAATACTACATATGTAATAAAAACTGTCCATGTTTGTTTCCTTGTAAGTTTTCTTTAGTTTTCTGTTGTGTCCTTTTACTTTATTTTCTTACCCTTCCACCTCTTCAACGCAAGCTACCATTAAGCATGTTTGTGTGAGTGTGTGTTTTTATACACACACACATCCATACACACACACACACACATATATATAGAGAGAGAAAGAGAGGTGTGTATACATATATAAACACACATATATACAAACATGTAGACATATACACCCATATATGATATCTATAATTATACACACACACACATATATATATTCCTATACATTTTGGTAACGATGTAGTACACATATATGTCTTTTTGTTTCTCTGAAGGTGAATAGAATAGCATCATCCTTCTAAGGTCCAAGTCTTTCCATATATTTCTAAATCTACCAACTCATCATTTCCTACACCACAGTGATATTCTAACCTTTAAACATCTAGTTGCTTTAAATAGTCTAAAAATATTAGTTAATATGGCTGACATATAATTTCTATGATTTCTTCTTTTGATTGAATGTATTTTAATGTTAACTTTAAGATCCATGCTTACTACCCCTACTTTTTTCTAATAAATCTACTCCTTATATTATTATTACATTTGTGTATAGAAACTTCCGGCCAAGATGGCGGCGTGGAGGCAGACAGCTGCTTGAGCTCCTCCTTTTCTCTCAGAACTTACTTCATGACAAGCCTCTGACTTAATGCTTGACACAGAAAGAAATCTACAAATTATCACCAAGAGAAGACATCCTTGAAAGTCGCCAGAAAAGGTCTGTGTTTGCTCGGGGGAGGGGTCAATCAGACTGGGTGCAGACTGAGGGCAGACAGCCAGAGCAAGACAGGCAGCTAACGCAGCTCAGACCGGAGGGGGAGGGGTGTGATCTCTGCCGTTTCTGTGAAAGGGCTTTTGCCCCAGTGTGGATGCTCCGTCTTGGCAGCAAGCCAGGAGCAGCGGAGAGGGTGTAAACACCGGAGGTGAAGATTAAAACCCCAGAAAGCTAGCGTCTCTCAGAGCCCGGCCACCCCCAACCCCCACCTGGACTGACTCGGTGCGTTCTTGGAGCCTCAGAGCGCAGACTCAGTACAGTCATTGCTGTTTTGTTAGTGGCTCTCTGCTGCCCTACCCCCAGTCTGTAGAGGAAGCCCATTAATACCATCCAGCCCTATCCCCCGCAAAACAGACCAATTGTTTCTCTTGTCAGTTTGTTTTCTTTGATTCCTACTCTGACAAAATGAACAATAAATTCAAAAGGGCTCTAACCATTGACAGCTTCTGTGTGGAGAGGGAGCAGACTTCAAATGCTGAGGAGACTAGGAACAGACTGTCCCCAGATGTATCCCCCTGGGAGGGATATAAGCTGCTCCTTAATACAAAAGAACCTCATAGAGGAAATCAAAAAGGCTCTCACAAGAGAGCTGGAAGAGAAATGGGAAAAGGAAAGGGAAGCTTGGCAAGAGAGCCTGGAGAAGTCATCCCATGCATTCAAAGACAGAGTGGATAAAGAAATCAAATCATTGAGAAACAAAATTAGTGAGCTGGAAAAGGTAAACAACTCCAAGGAAAACAGGATTAGTGAGCTGGAAAAGAAATCAGCTCTCTAAAAAATAAAATGGATAAAATGGAAAAAAATTCCATAGAAGATAAAAACTCAATTGGACAATTACAAAGAGATATAAAAAAAGTGAGTGAAGAAAATACATCATTGAAAATTAGACTGGAACAAGTAGAAATGAATGACTCAAGGAGAAACCAAGAGGGAGTCAAGCAAAACCAGAGAAATGAAACAATTGAAAAGACTGTCAAGTACCTTACCAGAAAGACAACAGACCTGGAAAATAGATCCAGGAGAGACAATTTGAGAATAATCGGACTCCCTGAAAAATGGGAGGAAATAAAGAGCTTGGACACCATTTTCGAGGAAATTATCAAAGAGAACTGCCCAGACATTTTGGAAACAGAAGGTAAAATAGACATTGAAAAAATTCATCGATCACCTACTGAAAGGGACCCTAAAATCAAAACGCCAAGAAATATAGTGGCCAAGTTCAAGAACCATCAGACAAAGGAAAAGATATTGGAAGCTGCTAGAAAAAAACAATTCAGATATGGAGGATGCACAATAAGGATAACCCAGGATCTAGCAGCGTCCACATTAAAAGAACGCAGGGCCTGGAACATGATATTCCGAAAGGCTAAGGAACTTGGTATGCAGCCAAGAATAACTTACCCAGCAAGAATGAGCATCGTTTTCCAGGGAAGAAGATGGACATTTAACGAAATAAATGAATTCCATCGATTTTTGATGAAAATACCAGACCTACATAAAAGGTTTGATCTTCAAATTCAGAACTCAAGAGATTTCTAAAAAGGTAAAAAGAAATCTTGAGAACTATACTTCTGTCAAAAAAATATGTAAAGAACATGTACAATTTGTCTTAGAAACTAGAGGTGGAAAGGAAATTATATCATAAAAAAGTGTAAAGTGGTGGTACTACATCTCATGAAGAGGCAAAGGTAACCTATTATATCTGAGAGAAAGAAAGGAGGGAGATGAACATAGCGTGTACCAATAGACATATTCAATTTATGGTGAAACTTCTTCCACTTCATTGAAAAGTGAAAGGGAAGGAGTAAGCTAAGGGGAAGGGAATACAGAAATTTTGAGGAAAAGGGGTAAAATAAGGGGAGGATCTTTAAGTTGGGGGAGGGATCCTAAAAAGGGAGGGCTGTGAAAAGCAAGTGGTGTTCACCAGTTTAATACTGGATAGGAGGGTAAAAGGGAAGGAAAGGGGAAAAGCATAAGCAGGGGTTAATAGGATGGCAAGCAATATAGAATTAGTCTTTCTAACCATAAATGTGAATGGGGCAAACTGCCTCATAAAGAGGAAGCAGTTAGCAGACTGGATTAAAAGTCAGAATCCTACTATATGTTGTTTACAGGAAACACACCTGAAACAGGATGAGACATTCAAACTAAAAGTAAAAGGGTGGAGCAGAATCTATTATGCTTCAGGCAAAAGCAAAAAAGCAGGAGTAGCCATCCTCATCTCAGATCAAGCAAAAACAAAAATTGATCTAATTAAAAGAGAGAAGGAAGGGCATTATATCCTGCTAAAGGGAAGCATCAATAGTGAAGCAGTATCAATATTAAACATGTATGCACCAAGTGGTGCAGCATCTAAATTCTTAAAAGAGAAATTAAGAGAGCTGCAAGAGGAAATAGATAGCAAAACTATAATAGCGGGAGATCTCAACCTTGAACTCTCAGAATTAGATAAATCAAACCACAAAATAAATAAGAAGGAAGCCAAAGAGGTAAATAGAATACTAGAAAAGTTTGATATGATAGATCTTTGGCGAAAGCTAAATGGAGACAGAATGGAATATACTTTCTTCTCAGCAGTTCATGGAACCTATACAAAATTTGATCATATACTAGGGCATAAAAACCTCAAAATCAAATGCAGTAAGGCAGAAATAGTAAATGCATCCTTTTCAGACCATAATGCAATCAAAATAAATTTAATAAAAAGCCAGGGGAAAATAGACCAAAAAATAATTGGAAACTAAATAATCTTATACTAAAGAATGATTGGGTAAAACAGCAAATCATAAACATAATTAATAACTTCACCCAAGAAAATGACAATAATGAGACATCATACCAAAATGTGTGGGATACAGCCAAAGCAGTAATAAGGGTAAGTTTTATATCTCTACAGGCCGACTTGCATAAAATAGAGAAAGAGAGGGCCAACGAATTGGGCTTACAACTAAAATTGCTAGAAAAGGAACAAATTAAAAACCCCCAGACAAACACAAAACTTGAAATTCAAAAAATAAAAGGTGAGATTAATAAAATTGAAAGTAAAAAACTATTGAATTAATTAATAAAACTAAGAGTTGGTTTTATGAAAAAAACCAACAAAATAGACAAACCCTTAGTAAACCTGATTAAAAAAAGGAAAGAGAAAAAGCAAATTGATAGTCTTGAAAATGAAAAGGGTGAACTCACCACTAATGAAGAGGAAATTAGAACAATAGTTAGGAGCTCCTTTGCTCAACTTTATGCTGATAAATTCGGTAACTTAAATGAAATGGAAGAATACCTTCAAAAATATAGCTTGCCCAGATTAACAGAGGAAGAAGTAAGTAGTCTAAATAGTCCCATCTCAGAAAAAGAAATAGACCAAGCTATTAACCAACTTCCCAAGAAAAAGTCCCCAGGACTGGGTGGATTTACAGGTGAATTCTACCAAACATTTAAAGAACAACTAACTCCAATGCTATGTAAACTATTTGAAAAAATAGGGATTGAAGGAGTCCTACCAAATTCCTTCTATGACACAGACATGGTACTGATACCTAAACCAGGTAGATCGAAAACTGAGAAAGAAAACTATAGACCAATTTCCTTAATGAATATTGATGCTAAAATCTTAAATAAGATATTAGCAAATAGACTTCAGAAAATCATCCCCAGGATCATACACTATGACCAAGTGGGATTTATACCAGAAATGCAGGGCTGGATTAATATTAAGAAAACTATTAGTATAATTGACCATATTAATAATCAAATTAATAAAAACCATATGATCATCTCAATAGATGCAGTAAAGGCATTTGATAAAATCCAACATCCATTCCTACTAAAAACGCTTGAGAGTATAGGAATAAATGGACTATTCCTTAAAATAATAAGGAGCATATATTTAAAACCTTCAGTAAACATCATATGTAATGGTGATAAACTAGAACCTTTCCCTGTAAGATCAGGAGTGAAACAAGGTTGCCCACTATCACCATTACTATTCAATATAGTACTAGAAACTGTAGCCTTGGCAATAAGAGCCGAGAAAGAGATCCAAGGAATTAGAGTAGTAAATGAAGAAATCAAATTGTCACTTTTCGCAGATGACATGATGGTATACTTAGAGAATCCCAAAGACTCTTCTAAAAAGCTATTAGAAATAATTCAGAATTTTAGCAAAGTCACAGGATACAAAATAAATCCACATAAATCCTCAGGATTTTTATACATTACCAACACAATCCAACAGCAAGAGATACAAAGAGAAATTCCATTCAAAATAACAGTCGATAGTATAAAATATTTGGGAATATATCTACCAAAGGAGAGTCAGGAATTATATGAGCAAAATTACAAAACACTTGCCACAAAAATAAAGTCAGATTTAAATAATTGGAAAGACATTCAGTGTTCTTGGATAGGCCGAGCGAATATAATCAAGATGACAATACTCCCCAAACTAATCTATTTATTTAGTGCTATACCAATCAGACTCCCAAGAAACTATTTTAATGACCTAGAAAAAATAACAACAAAATTCATATGGAAGAATAAAAGGTCGAGAATTGCAAGGGAACTAATGAATAAAAAGTCAGAGGAAGGTGGTCTAAGTGTACCTGATTTAAAGCTATATTATAAAGCAACAGTCACCAAAACCATTTGGTATTGGCTAAGAAATAGACTAGTTGATCAGTGGCATAGGTTAGGTTCACAGGGCAAGATAGTGAATAAAAATAGCAATCTAATCTTTGACAAACCCAAAGATCCCAAATTTTGGGATAAGAATTCATTATTTGACAAAACTTCTGGGAAAACTGGAAATTAGTATGGCAGAAACTAGGCATGGACCCACATTTAACACCACATACTAAGATTAGATCAAAATGGGTCCAAGATTTAGGCATAAAGAACGAAATCATAAATAAATTGGAGGAACATGGAATGGTTTACCTCTCAGACTTGTGGAGGAGGAAGGAGTTTGTGTCCAAGGGAGAACTAGAGACCATTATTGATCACAAAATAGAACATTTTGATTACACCAAATTAAAAAGTTTCTGCACAAACAAAACTAATGCAAACAAGATTAGAAGGGAAGTAACAAATTGGGAAAAAATTTTTACAGTTAAAGATTCTGATAAAGGCCTCATCTCCAAAATATACAGAGAATTGACTTTAATTTATAAGAAATCAAGCCATTCTCCAATTGATAAATGGTCAAAGGATATGAACAGACAATTTTCAGATGATGAAATTAAAACTATTTCCACTCATATAAAAGAGTGTTCCAAATCACTATTGATCAGAGAAATGCAAATTAAGACAACTCTGAGGTATCATTACACACCTGTCAGATTGGCTAAGATGACAGGAACAAATAATGATGAATGTTAGAGGGGCTGTGGGAAAACTGGGACACTGATGCACTGTTGGTGGAGTTGTGAAAGAATCCAACCATTCTGGAGAGCAATCTGGAATTATGCCCAAAAAGTTATCAAAATGTGCATACCCTTTGACCCAGCCATACTACTACTGGGCTTATACCCCAAGGAACTACTAAAGAAGGGAAAGGGTCCTGTATGTGCCAAAATGTTTGAGGCAGCCCTTTTCATAGTGGCTAGAAGCTGGAAGATGAATGGATGTCCATCAATTGGAGAATGGTTGGGTAAACTATGGTATATGAATGTTATGGAGTATTATTGTTCTATAAGAAATGACCAACAGGAGAAATATAGAGAGGCTTGGAGAGACTTACATCAACTGATGCTGAGTGAAACGAGCAGAACTAGGGGATCATTATACACTTCAACAATGATACTGTACGAGGATGTATGCTGATGGAAGTGGATTTCTTCAACATAGAGAAGAGCTAATCCAATTCCAGTTGATTAATGATGGACAGAATCAGCTACATCCAGAAAAGTAACACTGGGAAATGAATGTAAACTGTTATTTTTACCTTCTGAATCCAATTCTTCCTGTGCAACAAAATATTCGGTTCTACACACATATATTGTATCTAGAATATACTGTAATATATTTAACATATATAAGACTGCTTGCCATCTGGGGGAGGGGGTTGGGGGAGGAAGGGAAAAAATCTGAATAGAAGTAAGTGCAAGGGATAATGTTGTAAAAATTACCCATGCATATGTACTGTCAAAAAATGTTATAATTATAAAATAAAATTAAAATTAAAAAAATATTATTATTACATTTGCATGTATCTCTTGTTTCTTATTCTTGCTGACTCTTGCACTTTAATTTCTACTTGCTATCTTGCCTTGTGTTACTTAATTTACCTACTTCTAACAATATGTCCTTATCTTCTCCCCTCACATTTTCCTTTCATCATTTCCCTTCCTTTTATCCTATTCCCATTAATCCATACTCTCTTATATACCCTCATTGTATTTCTTCCCTCTCTTACTTCTTAATAAATTTAGAACACTTTATATATATACATATATATATATATATGCATATATATATATATACATATATATATGTATATATATATATATTTTTTTTTTTAAACCTATTTAACCTTTTCCTGATGTTAGCAGGATTCCAGAACTACCAGCCTTCCTCCCCCTTCTAATTCTTCCATGTCAATTCTTGCTCTCACATCTCAGACATATAATCTAATTACTCTTTTTTATCTTTTCCTAAATTTTTGCCTTTTAAAATCACATCATTCTCAGCTCCACTCCAATTTTTTCTTTCAAACTACCCACTTAGTAATGCCAGTCCTAGACATATGATTTACATATCCATGCATAAAACATACTTTATATACATACTATGGACTCTTATTGAGTCCCTTGAAATTAATTTAGTTCTGATGTTTACCTGATATTTCACTTCCATTTGATATGTCAAGTTTTATATTAAGTTCAGGTCTTTTTACAACAAAATCCTGAAAAATATAACTTGTCAAATATCTTCTTCCTTTTTTCCTTCAGTGTAGAGGCCTGGGCACCAAAATGTAATGTCCGACTAGCTTTCTCAAGGGTCTCGGGATGGGCCTTGGTCTTAGCAGGAGAGTCCCTATGAGGATGGTCAAGGATAAGAGTCTGTAGTCTGAAGGGTTTTTTTTTTTTTTTTTTTAGTCTGAGATCAAGCTCCAATACACACTCACTTACACTTTCCCCACTCCCTCTCTGTCTCTAGTTCTCTCAGCCCTTAAATACCTTAGTACAATTATATCACTTACAGCACACTGAGCATGTGCCAACTGTGGAACCATTGCATCACCATATTAATTACTAAGTACATGTGAACTAGAAAACCGTTATCTCATCAATTACACTGAGTAAACATCCTGCTGTAAGCATCCTTATTTCAAGTATACTTTTCCAGAGTTCCAGTCCTCTATAATTCAGGATTATGATTAATTTTGTTGGGTATAATATTTTCAAACAAAACCCTAATTCATTGGCTCTTTGATATGTAATATTATAAGACCTGTGGGCTTTTAATATAGCCTTTGAAAAGCCTTGTGTGATTCTTGTAGTGGCTCTGTCAAATTTGAATTGATTTTTTTTGATGCTCATAAGATGATTACTTATAACAATGTAAAACACTGCAGCTAACATAATATGAAATAGAGATCTCAACCCAATTTCATAAAATGAAATATGTGTATGTGTATGTATACAGATATATGATGTATAATAAGGCATATACTATGGCTATTAATGTGTTGATTATTAATTATAAGTTGATGATAATTTAGCAGGCACTTAGCTGTGAACTGTTATTGTACAATTTTAATAAATGCTTTTTAAAATCAAGTATTTATTAAAATGGTACAATAACAGTTCATAGAAATCAGGGCTTCCTATTCTACAAATACATACAAAATCCAGGCTAACCTAATATTAAACTTGGAGAACATATGTGTCAAAATAGGTAACTAAGATGCCTACAAATAATATTGTTAGAAATCCCGAAGTTTATATGAAATTATCCCTTAGGCCTGGTGTAGTTTTCTTCTAGGTTCCTTGAAGAGCCTTGAGACAGTCTTTCTTCCATGTATTGTTGTTCCTCAACTCTTCATGCAAACATGGCCACTGGTTGCTGCAGTTCCTGGGATGCTAGTAGGGATTGCTTTTGACACAAAGAAGTCCAAATCTTCTAGCTTTATGACATTATAAAAGTTTTCCTCTGCTTGCAAATGGGGAGTAAAAGGTGTTCTCCTAACTCCAATCCACCTATACCTACTCCAATATTTTTCAAGGAATTGGCTGGGACAGCTTCCACTTATACTGTAATGTCTGATTTCTTAAATAGCTTGATATTTCACAGAAACCTCTAGGACATGAACAAAATGTCTCCTTAGTCACTTCAAACACAACTATGCAGAGATACTCCATTTTATTTAATGGTTTTCATTGCTTCCAAATAGATCAAGAAAGTTTTTCGCAATCTATTATACCCTTAAGTGATTGATGGAAGGTGGAGTGATTGATTGACTCAACCCATTTCTTTCTTTTACTAGAATTTAGGCTATTTGGAAAATGCCAATCATAACTTTCCTAGGACTTTGGTTCAGGTGGTATACAAAATATAATGGAGTAAAAAAGGGTAAATAGGAAATTTTCATAGAATCATAGAAAGACTTGAATAAATAAGTGTTAAGACTGCATTGAAATCAGTAAGAAAAAAAATTTGTACATAAAGTAAAAGAAGTGTCACTAAAAAGTTGTTGAACTTTAGAGATCTTGAACATGTAAGAGATTAAAAAACACAGGAAAAAAGAAGTGAACATAGCATATGATGATTTACATTTGGTCTCTTTAATTCTATTTCTGAACATAGATGGAATTTTCTATCCAAAGTCTAGTGGAATTTCTTTGGATCACTGAACCACTGAGAAGAATCAAGTCTTTCCCAGTTGATCATCGCACATACTTGCTGTTATTATGTACAATGTATCCCTGGTTCTGCTGGTTTTGCTCTGCATAAGTTCATGTAAATCTTTCCAGGTGTTTATAATTTTTATAGAATAATAATTTTCCATTACTTTCATAAACCCACAACTTGTTCAGCTGTTAGGATTACAAGGTGATAACTCAGGTTGTCTAAACAATTCTCTAGATCAGAATTCACACCTTTGGTTCAGGCCTTTGAAAGGAGTTTGCACCTTTGGATTTCTGGGGGAGAGTTTACATGTTTAAAGGAGTTTGCACCTTTAAGAGGAGCAAGTTCATTGGTTGAAGTATTTTTCTACAAGCCCCTGAGTTCTCACATGCCCCTTTAAAAGAATTAAGTTCTTTGGTTGAAGTATTTTTCCCACAAGCCCCTGAGTTCTCACATGCCCATTCTCTGGGAGGATAAAAGAGACAACATTGGGCCTGGAGAAGAGGCTAGTCTGGGACAGAGTTAGGACAGCAGTCTGGAAGGAGAGAGTCTGGCTGGAGGCTCCAGAAGCTTCCCAAAAACCTGCTCACAGTGGAAAAGATATTACAGAAAAGAGATTTCCTCCCAGAGAAGGATTATAACTTAGAGACAATAGGACCTTTACATTCAGCCATTCTTCAATTGATGAGCATCTATTCATTTTCCAATTCTTTGCTACCACAAAAAAAAATTGCTACAAGCATTTTTGCACATGTGGGTTTTTTTTTTTCTTCCTTTGTGATTTCTTTGGGATACAAAACTAGTAATGGCACTATTAGGCCAAAGGATGTGCACAGTTTTAAAGTCCTTTTGGCTTAGTTCTTTTTTTTTTTATTATAGCTTTTTATTTACAAGATATATGCATGGATAATTTTTCAGCATTGATAATTGCAAAACCTTTTGTTCCAACTTTTCTACTCCTTCCCCCCACCATTTCTCCCAGATGCCAGGTTGACTAATACATGTTAAAAATGTTAGAGTATAAGTTAAATACAATATATGTATAAAGTCCAAACAGTTATTTTGCTGTACAAAAAGAATCAGATTTTGAAATAGTGTACAATTAGCCTGTGAAGGAAATAAAAAATGCAGGTGGACAAAAATAGAGGGATTGGGAATTCTATGTAGTGGTTTTCCCAGAGTTCTTTCCCTGGGTGTAGCTGGTTCAGTTCATTACTGCTCTATTGGAACTGATTTGGTTCATCTCATTGTTGAAGAGGGCCACGTCCATCAGAATTGATCATCATAGAGTATTGTTGTTGAAGTGTACAATGATCTCCTGGCCCTGCTCATTTCACTCAGCATCAGTTCATGTGTCTATATATATATATATGTATGTATATGTATATATATAAATATATGCATATACATATATATGTGTGCATATATATGTATGTATATATACACACATATATATATGCATATACATATATATATATATATATATATATATATATATATATATATATATATATATATATATATATATATGATTCATAGATTGTATTTCCTGTTTTACAAATGAAAAATTGCCTGAATAGACAAGCTATTTTAAAGTCATATAGAACATTGAAATTTCATTCTGAGTTACCTCTGACAGGGAAAAGAATTCAATACTTTAAAAATCTTTTGCCACCCTTATTTTCAATTCCAAAAGGAGTTAGCCTGACATTTGCTAATGTTTGACCTTTTCTTTATAAAAGAAAATCCAACATTCAGAAGGCAATTAGTTTTACATGGTTGCTGTCCTTCCTGTGCAAGGGTGGTTGAAATTACATTTCCAGCTGTTGTAATAGCTTTATGATCATTAGTCTACAATCTTTTAACAGGTATGTCTTATGGGACACTATGTTCTCTTCTCACTGGAGATGTTTAAGCTTGGGGATGTTGTAGGAGTATTTCATTTCAACAAGTTTGTATTAAGCCCTTACTAGTCATAAAGTATCACACAATATCAGTCAGTCAATCAGTGTTGTTTGTTCTTCATTGTTGAAAAGGACCAATGTCTTTACTTGTGCATAAATTGGATTTAAGTGAGCAGAACTGTTTAGATTCATTTTTCTTAAGTCATCAAAGGTTTGTGGCTAGTCAGGGTGACTGGAAATGGCCCATAATTCAATGGGTGGCATTGATGTCTTCAGTGTTTTACTAAATTCTAAGCAATCCATAGAGTCTTCAGTCAGTCAATAAGCATTTAAGTGTATTTTGGGCTGTGTACAAAATGCTGGTGATAATTAGAAAAAGAGAAAGAAAGAAAGTTAGAAAGGCAAAGACAGTCCCTGTTCTCAAAAAGCTGAGGTTTTAGTGGGAGAGACAACATGCCAGAAATTGTATTCAAATCAATTACATATAAAATACATTGGAGATGATCAACATTAGCATTAAATAGGAAGAAATTAGAATAGCCTTTTTGTAGAAGATGGGATTTTAGCTGGAACATGAAAGAAGACAAGGAAGCCAGGAGGAAATGAGAGGAGAGAGAATTTCAGGCCTGATGTCCAGGTAATGAAAATGTTGGAAATTTAGAAGGTCCTGTTTAAGCAACATTAAGAAGGTCAATGTTGCTAGTTTAATGAATACTTAGTGATAGTAACAATTTTAGTATGAAGTATTGAAAAATATTGGAAAAGTGAGTAGAGCAGATCATGAAAGACTTTGAGAGAATATTTGAAAAGCACTTAGTATAGTGCCTGGCACATAGTAGGCACTATACAAATTATAATAGACATTATTAATTCTCATTCCTTCCCCTACATCCATCCAAATAGTAGAATTTGCATAGTACTCCACACCTAATACTCATTTAGTTATTGATGAGAATTAGATAAGGAGTATCTAAATGAAATTAGGTTTAATTGAGGTCTAGTGGCAGGTTCGGGGTACAGGGAATCAGAGCTCCCTTGCAACTCCTTTGGATTTGGTGCAAGGATACAGAGTTAATGCGGTCTAGAAGCAGCACAAGAGTCCTCTGTAAAGGAATTCACAGACCTAGATTGATAAAAGAGGTTTATTGTGGAATTTGGAAGTAAGGTTGAAAGGTAGAAAAACACCAGGACCAGGGCTGGCACCAGTGGGCAGAAATCCTTGACATGGCCAGCATAAGGATGCCATGTTTGGGACTTTTGCAAAGAGTGGACTCCAGTTTTGCCCTTTTTATAATGAGGGGGCTTTTGGTAATCTGAAGGGGCTGGTGGGTGGAGTCCCATGTTGGCCTCTGGCTTTCTTAGACTTCATGATCTTCATAAGTAGACCATTTCTCAAGATAAAATTAATTCTGAAACTTGCATCTCCTTAAAACCTCCTCTAGGACCTATTTCTTCCTCTGATTAAGAGGGTAAAGGATAGACATTGCAAATTTCCTTTTTCTTCTACCACTTAAGAAGGCTTTAAAAGAAATCATCTCATTTCCCACCTGACTGTTTATCATTGCTATATATTTCTACCAGGTTCTTGGAGTTCTAAATAACCTCTTTCTGTTTGCTTACTACATAGGCATTTAGGAAGGGAAAGAGTCAAACATTGTGCTGAGGACACAAAAACAAGAAATGATACAATTCCTATTCTTAAGGTAGAATTTTAGGATAAATATAAGTTGATGTCCTAAAAGATTCCCATTTCTTCCATTAAATATACTTTTAAAAATTAGATCAACAATGGATTTCTTTCTGTCTTGTAATGTAAGCACAATAAAGAAAAGTTCTCACACAATGAAAAAAATTACTGGGTAAAACTGAGAATAATTATAAACAAAAGAGTAAATAATTTGTGATTGCTAAAACTAGAACTATATAAACAAAAACAATATCCACAAAAACCCCAAGAGTGATTTAAAAATTTAGCAATTATCTTTTGTCCTTCATTACTGAAGTGGATCAGTGACACTAGGAGGGTGAGGTCTTGATTTGCAAGTGAATTGAATTGAAAAACAAGATAATACATGATTATTAAAATTCTTTTAAAAAAATAAAACAAATGAATTAATGATCTTTTATTAGAAACTGGAAAAAGCTTAACAATTCAGTGGGACAGAGACTTGAGAAGATAGTACACAAAAAATAACACAAGAATCATTTGAAGAAAGATTTTTTTTTTAAGTAAGATGAAAAGGACAAGTGACTTAAACTAAGAAAAGGATTCAAATGGATTGAGGGGGGAAATGGGCATTAACTGTTTATGAATGAAGCCTGATATCCTAAATGTATAAGGAATTGTTCTAGATGATATGAATGTTGTAATAGACAAAGTGATATAATGATATGAACAGTTTTCAAAATAAATGATATCCATCAATCTCCATGTGAAACAAATGTTTATTGCCACTAGTACTTAGAGAAGAACAAATCAAAAATAATACCACACAATGTAGTATTATACCACATTAATCATATTAAGAAATATGTTAGAAAAAAATCACATGATAAGTACTTCTGGATTAAACCTAAATTTATATTTTCTAATATCAAGTCAGCCATGGATTTGGCATGGGAATCCTTTTTTTTTTCTTCTTGATTAACTATCTTATACTCTTCATAGCAATTGTTTCAATCTTTTTTCCATTCAACATCATTATAGCAGGGTTTTCTTTTCCTATCCTCAGCAGACATGATTATCTTACTAAGAAAATCGAGACCATCTCTCATGAATTTCCTCTTCTCTACTCCACATCTCCAATGTCTTCTATCTTGTTGTCTGACTTTTGTCAGGGGCTGGAGAGCATTCAAACTCTGAAGATATAATCCACCTTACTAAAGATAGTCACTCTATTTGTTTACTTTCTATTGTCTCTCATCTCCTTTGGGAGCTTGTCCCTTTAATTCTGGTCTCACCTTGTTTCCTTATATCTTTTCCAGTTGATTGATTCCTTTTCTGCTTCCTTTTCACAGGAATCTTATTTTTTAAAAGTCTTCAATTGAATTTGCTATATTTGCAATAAAACAGCTTATAGATGTTTCCTCTTTAGTAACCAAATTCACAGTTTTTTTTTTTTTCTATGTTTGGTGCTTTGATTTCCTCACTTTCCATTCAATTGTCAATCCTTTGCCATATGATTTTTGAGTCTACCACTTTACTGAAACTGCTTTCTTTGGAATTATCAACAATCTCTTAACTGATACATCTAAAAGCTGTTTTTACTTCTTGGCAATTTTTGACATAAAAACTACTACATTTTCTTTAATAAATTATATTTCATTGGTTTAACTAAAATAGGAATAATCTTGATTTTCCTCCCGCCTGCCTGAACAACTTTTTTCTTTTGCAGGATCATCATCCATCTCTCATCTCTCAAAGATTGTTTCTCTTAAGGATCTATTCTAGGTCTTCTTTTCTTCTTGTTTTATATAATCTCTCACCATTTTATAATTTTTTATTTAATTCAAAATTTAGGTCTTAAGCCAAAGCACATTTCATCATTGCTTGGATCCTGCTTGACTCAAATTGAATGTAAATAGCAGTCATTTTTGTTTTGTCCAGAAATCTTCCCCTCCCAGATTCATTTATTTATTTATTTTGATTTTCTTGGACTAGGTAAAAGATTTTTTGCTTCAATTGCTACCTAACATGAATCATTGAATGGGTGTGGCCTCAGCCAATCTGAGACTTCTTGAAGACTTTAACTTAAAAAAAGCCTCTCCCATTTCATCCAGGGAGATGGCCCTGGATGTCTTGATTCATGTCTTGGCAACCGACTCAAATTATTCTGGAGGGGAAAGTGAGGCAGGTCACCTTGCTCAGTTCTTCCTCCCTTAAATCCAATTTACTTGCATGGTATAGCATCACCTCCCTGATGTCAAAATTCTCTTTGAGAATTAAGGGCAAACAACAGCAACAGCAATTTAGAATCTCCTTATTTTATACCAAATTTAGAAAACTCAACAACAATCTCTTTCCTGAACACTAGACCTACATTACCAAATGTCTATTAGTCATCTCTATAGCAGCACCTCAAAATCAACATACCCCAAACACAACTTCCCTGAAACCATTTTTTTTCAAACATCCTTCTTTCTCTTTGGTGAATCAATATCCTCCCAGTCATTCAGGTCCTCAACATCAGTGTCATATTTAGCTCTTTTCTCTTCTCCTCATATCCAATCAGTTGTTGTTTGTGCATTTTACCACTACTCTCTCTTCAATATCTCATTGCTTTCACTACACTCATCTATCCACTACCTTAGTTCAATGATAATTTTGATGCAGACTATTACTAAATCAATTTATCTAAGACAAGTCTTTTTCCTGATCTCTAGTTCCACATCATCACCTGCCTTTGAGGCATATCAAACTATCATCTCATATGTATTTCAAAGTGAACATGTTTATAACTGAACTCAAATCTTTTCCCCAAACTGCTTATCTTTTAAAACTACATTAATTTACTACTTTAAACAGCAGCATCTTTTTAATCACTCAATCTTACCACCAACTAGGTAATGCAATAGAGTACTGGGCTTGGAGTTAGAAAGTCTTAAGTTAAATCTGACCTCAGTTACTTACTAATCTATGTGACTGAGCAAGGTATTTAACTTATGGCTCCTTTTCCTCTGTAAAAGAGAGGTAGTAAAGTAGTAATAGTAGTATTTCACAGGTCTGTTGTGAAGATCAAATGAGTAAATATCAAACACTTAGCATAGTTGGGACATTGTAAACACTATGTAAATGTTAGCTATTATTATTCTCTTCAATCTGATTCACCAAACATGAACAATCCATTACCAAACCTTATCATTTTTACCTTCATAACATATCTTACGTATGTTCTCTTTATTCCATTCATACAACTTTCATTCTGATGCAGGCTTTTATTACCTCATTCCTAGACCTAAGGGCCTAATGGTTATTTTACCTGTCATATGTCTCTCTCAATTATAATCTATCCTCCACTTTACTGCCAAATTTATGCTTTAGTTTTCTAAAGCATAGCTATCACTTAATAATTCCTAGTGATTCCCTAGTAACTCAAGAATCAAATATAAAGTCCTTTGGCATCTTTACAACTCTATCTTTCCATTTTGCTTACACTTCTCATGGTGTTCATTAATTCTTCTGTTTTGGGTATGTTGACCTATTTCTTTCATTATATTTGGAATTCTAGCTCCAAAGTCCATGCCTTTGGACTGGCCTTCCCCCATTTTTCCTTATAGCATCTCATTCTAGGATGTTATCTTTTCACCTCTTCTTTTTGTGACCCTTCCTTCCTTAAATACTTAACTCAAATCCCATTTTCTATAGGAAAATTTTCTTGGTTCCTCCTGCTGCTGGTCCCTCTCTCTCTGAGGTAATTTTTCATATTTTGTGTATATATCTTGTTATGCTCAATTATTTACCTATTGTCTCTCCCATTAGAATATGAAGTCCTTAAAGGCAGAAACTGTTTTTGTCCTTCATAGCTCCATCATTTAACACTGTGCCTGGTATACATAGCAAGTACTTAATAATTACTTCTGACTACCCAATTAACCAATTCATGTTTTAAACACCTCTAGCTAGCTTTTTGCAATAGTCTCTTAATTCAATTCCTATATTCATCCTTTCTACTTTATAATCCTTCCTCCAAATATCAGTGAAATTATTATTCCTTCAACATAGTTTGGATCATGGCACTCTTCTACTAAAAAATTCTGAGCGTTTCATTATTGCTCCTAGGCAATACAAATTTAATTAAGTATTTAAAGTATCCATTCTATCTGCCACCTTGTCACCTTTCCTGATTTATTTCTGATTACTTCCTTTGATGCACTCTGTTTCAGCTAAAATAGTCTCCTAAATGTTCCCTTAACCAGCTTCCCACATTCTTCCTATAAATCTTGGTACCAGTTTTTTTCATATACCTGGAATATTCCCTATCTTTGTCTTTCTTTCTTGGAATTTCTAAATTCCATTCAAAACTCAAGTCAGACACTACCTCCTATCAGAAATATTGCCTAATCTCATAGGTTATTGGATTTTCTCACTCCTGAAATTACTTGATTAAAAAAATCAATGTCATATTTCAGCTCACTCCCAGTATTAACACCTAAATGGTAATGATGCTCAAATTATGTCTAACCATAGCCTCTCAAAAGAGAACAGAGCTGTAAGTTCAAGCTTGCATTTGTGCTCATCCTTGAATATGTTTCTCAAATCCAGACTTTTTAGTTATGCTTCAAGTTAGGATAAATTTATTCAGATTGGTTACTATGGCTTCTTGAAGTTAGGGGTCATGCTGTTTTTGTCTCCCTGTCCCCAACTTGTACAATAGTGCCTAATAGATTCTAGATGCTTAATAAATGTTACTTGATTTGAGTTATAATTGCTATTTAAATACCTAATGGAATGAAACTAAATAGGATCTCTTGATGAATCAATGTTGTTGCAATACATTTTCAGAACTTTCTCTGCCCTGACTTGGTAGACATTAATTAGCTCATTGTCCTTGTGACAGAGAAGATGTGCAGGTTTATTTCTCTCTAAATATTTCTAAGCTACCCCAACTATTTCATGAAGAAGTAGGAAATCATTAAAATTGAAAGGTAAATAAATGAAATTCAAATTATCACTTCACAAGCCTTAAAAAAAGCTTTACTGGTGATAATTATCAAAGTCATTTTTAAGGGCCTAAGCAGAGTTAATGAGCACTGGTAGCTCCAAAAAGATAATAGGCTTCTAAGATTTTGCTTGCATCTGTGCTTAATCCTGTTCCTATTTTGTAAATTCAAGTTTTTAGTTATGTTTAGAGTTAGGACTGTGTGGGATAGTGACCCTTACCCAAATTAAAATCAGAGACTCTCAAGGTAAAAAGCAAAAAAAAAAAAAAAAAAAAAAAAAAATTTATTTGATCTTGGAAGAAAAGGCAAGTCCCAAGTAATTAGTAGAGAAGTGCAAAGTGCAAACTGCAAAACAAAAGATTACATAGACCATAACCAGAAGCCCCCACTACTCCTCCTGACCTATTTTACCATTGACTGGAGAGTTCTAATTTATCCCAATCCAGAAAACAAATAATTCCAGGTGTACAAAAAAGCTGGTACCAAGATTTATAGGAAGAAGGTGGGAAGCTGGTTAAGGGAACAGTTAGGAGACTATTTTAGCTGAAACAGAGTGCATCAAAGGAAATAATCAGAAACAAATCAGGAAAGGTGAGAAGGTGGCAGATAGAATGGATACTTTAAATACTAATTAAATTTGTATAGCCTAGGAACAATAATGGAACACTCAGAATTTTTAGTAGAAGAGTGCCATGATCCAAACTATGTGTGTCAATAGCACAGTCTTTACTGCATTAGGTACATAAATACTAATGAAAAGGGGTGTGTGTATGGGAGGGGGGACTGAAGGGAAGTGTTTATTTATCTAAGATAATTGAACATCTGCATCTTTTAGCTATAGCTCAATTTGTTATTGCATAAAAAAAATAGGGCATAGATCAAGGTCACATTCTTATGTAAGGTCTTCTCTCAGTATATCCTGTTAGGGATCAAATTAGTTGTTCTAGTTCATTGACAAATGTTAAGGATTTGAAATCAAAGAACCTGGTGTCAAAATTCAGTTCTAGTCCTTATACTTCTAGAGCTTTAAGCCCATCTCTTTATTTCTTAATGCCATAAATTGGTCATTGGTAAAATGGAGTGGGTAATTTCAGAAAGATGAACTACAGTTTTTTCAATATTTTCCCACTTTTTAAATATCAGATCTATGATTCATTTTAATGACTTCCAGTGATTATTTCAGATGGCCTCCTTTAAAAATAAAATAAAATAACCATATAGATGTAAATTAGGAGGAAAAGTCTGATTAATGAAAAAAATAAAAACCTTGGTAAAACCCAGTTTTGAGCATAGAGTGTTAACCATGACCTTGGCTGGCTTGATGTCCCTAAATTCAATGAATGGAAACATTTTGAAAGGCAGAGTTGAAAGGGTAATGAGAGTGCTATACTTGAAAGACATATGACTTTGGCACTAAATTTCTATATGTCCTGGAGGAAGATATTTGCTATCTCTGAACCTCATTCATTATATTGATAGAGCCAGACTTTTAAACTTTTAAATTCAATAATTCAATATTTATATTCTTAATATAATTATATATATATATATATATATATATATATATATATATATATATTCTAATTATTGTTAAGACTAAACACTTGATAATTACCAAGAGATTCCAGTTCTATGTATGAACTCTGAAAGTTCATTTTATTCCTTTAGCCACAAAACATATAGTAATAGTAATTTCAGTCTAGATTTAATAGCTTTTTTCCTATGGATAATAGCATTTCATCCAATAGCTATATTACCATCAGTTTTCTTTTCCCCTAGCTTATTAAAAATAGGAAATAAATAATGCTTTATTTATTACTTTAATTCCTTTTAAATATGTATAACTATGTGATTATAATTTTTAATTTATTTGGTTACTTTTAAATATTTAATTTTTAAAATTTTGAATTCCAAAATCTTTCCTTCCCTCCCTAAGAAGGTAAGTGATCTCACATCAATATGCATGTGCAGTAATGTGAAAGTTTTGCATTTGGATATTAGTTATATTGCAAAAAAGGAGAAAAAGCAAAGAAAATTATGGTTTGATTTTATCTCAGAAGTCATCAGTTTTCAAATTCATTTTCTAGAGAAAATTCATCATTTTCTCTAGAACTGAACAGAATTTTTCATCATAAATCCTTTGGAACTGTGGTAGATCATTTTATTGATCAACGTTTTTAAGTTCTTTACAATATAATGTACAACATTCTGATTTTACATCACTTTGTATAATACTTAATAATTTTTCTAAAAAGCATTTACTTGTTATTTCTTATAACAAAACAATATTCCATCACAATGATATTCCATGACTTGTTATGGAAATGATAATGGTGGTAAAGAAAACAAAGATGGGAAAATTAGGTGGACCAATTTAAATATGCTCAAAAAGCAACACTCTTTTAATAAGATTGAAGGTGAATTTTCAAGGTATATGAAAGAAGAGGTTATTTATGATATGGATACTAATCACAAATTATAACGAAAAAAGCCAATCTATAAAATTGCATAAGAATTATCTATATATTTAATATTTACTCAAATCATCCACAGTCTTTTTAAGGTAAGTAATAAGAAACTCATTCATTCAATCAATCAATCAGTCTTAATTTTTAGATTAAATTTACCTTATATAGCACACATGGCAAAAGTGTAAGCTTTCAATGCCTGGTGGCTCACTTGCTGTCTCTCTCTGTCTCTTTGTCACTCTCTGTCTCTTTTTGTGTGTCTTGCTATATGTGCTACCTAAAGTGAACCCCTTTTCTCTGGACCCTTTATGTACTTGTAAAAGAGTGTCATAGATATTTTTGGGGAAAGAGTGTGATATCTTGTGCCAAATATTCTTACTGTTCTATCTCAGAAAAAAATTCTTTCTAAAATTTAAAATTAGTTAACTATTTTCTATAATAGATACTAATATAGAGTATATGTAATATATTTATATATTATATATAATGTAATAATACATAATTGACTAATATCAACTGGTAATCTTAGAAGATACCCATGGGTGCTTGAGGTAATGACATTAGATATTCAATTTCATTTCTCAGGGTGGTACTTCTATAATTTTAAGAGAGATTTTGCTATAGGACCAAATACTTTCTGGAGCTTTTATGTGCTATTTTTTGTTCATTTTTCTGTTGTGTTCTTCATATGACTCTTCATGATCCATTTTGGGTTTTTATAGGTAAAGAATGTTCTTCCATTTGCTTTTCCTGATCATTTTACAGATTTTAAACTGAGGCAAACCAGGCGAAGTGACTTGACCAAGGTCACAAAACTTGTAAAGGTATAAGGTTGGATTTGCATATAGGAAGATGATACTAACTGACTTAAAAACCAGTATTCTATCCACTGTACCACCTACATAGGCATTAATGATATCCTTGATGACTTAAGCAAGAAATAAGATAGAAGTAAGACACAAATATATGAAAATGGGATATCACTGAATTTGTATTGTTTAGCACCAAATAAAGTGTGTGTGTGTGTGTGTGTGTGTGTGTGTGTGTGTGTGTGTGTATGTGTGTATGTGTAGAAAGTTAGATAGATAGATAGGTAGATAGATAAAATAAGACAGTGGGGTATAAAGAACACTGTATTTAGAATCAGATGATTGGAATCAGATTCAAAATCTAGCTCTTTTTTTATGCTTTCTTATTTGCTAAAACCCAAGATGCTACTAGTTAGTCATACAATTGCCAAGGTTCGTAGCCTCAAAATAATTTGATTCTTTCTTCTCCTTTGTCCTAATTTTTCATTAACAGCCAATTTTTTCATGTGTTCTTGATTCTCTACATCAACACATGGTAGACATTTGATAAATGATCTCTGACTTGAATTTTTCATATGACCTTGGAAACATTATTTACATTTTTAGGGCTTCATTTTCTTCATTTGTAAAATGAAGGTGTGGGATTAGATAAATTTTTTTTCCTCTCAGTTTTAAAATTCAATGAGTCTACACATTTAGAAAATTTTAAATATATGGTCATGAGGCTTAACAAAGAATACAGTATTAAATTTGAAAGCTGGTATTAAATTTAGATAGATAATCAGAACAGAGTCAAGAAAATTCAATTAAAACTTCATGATCAAAAGCATGGAATTGGAAATCTACATGGCATTTTAAAAGAAAAGGGTATAGACCAGCTGAGCTGAAAGGGAGTGGTAGGAATTAGCATTTAAATAACTAGCACTCTAATTATATTAGACCACAGTCTACATATGGGTCCAAAACCCAGAGGAGAGCCACTGCCTCATAATATCTTTCCCTCCTCCAACTTGTCCAGGATTCCATCCAATCAATTCAATTTGACCAGTAGTCATCACTTTGAGTTGTCATTGCCTTCTGAAAATAAATATTAAGTGATATATGTGCCACCAAAACCCACTAACTAAGCTTATGTGAATATTTTCTAGAATTACAGAATTTTTGGTTCTTTTTCCTATTTTGCTTCATTTTTTGAAATCTTCTTATTTGAATTTCTTTATGCACTTCTCTTACATTCAGCAATTCCTCATTTTGGTGTATTCACAGGTTGTTCCTTATGTTTAATATTAACAACTGTAAAACTATGAATTTTTTCAAACCAATAAGACTTTTCTTATTGGCAATAACTCCCTTGCATGTTCTCAAAGGTGTTTCTTTAGGTCAAAAAGAACATAATAATTTTTATAACTTTCCTTATATAATTACAAATCATTTCCCAAAATGAGTACCAAAAATATGTGTACCAATTCACAGAAGCAAAATAGGATGCCTATTTTCTCATTTAACTGATTATTTTTGAACAACAATGTACTTTTATAGTTCTTGTCCTGAAAGAGCTCAGGACAAATGTTACTGCCAACATGACCTAATGAGGACAAATCATTTAAATGTAAAAAGGAATGGAATCTGTTTTATCTTAAGCGATTATAGCCTCCTTAATTGATAGCAGGTGTTGTGTTCATTGGTACAAAACAGAAGCTTAGAGCAAATATATTTTTCCATAGTTAACACTGGCAACCTACCTAATTTTCTAACTTGAGAAAGATATTATTACTAATTAGTCATAGACACCCTCTATTCACATTGTCTTCAACCTTAAAACTCTCCCAATTAAAACATGCTCTATCTGAGAAAATTATTAACATACACACACACACACACACACACACACACACAGAAATTTATCATTACTCCACCTTCTAGTACCTTTTTAAAATGGAAATTTCCCAGGTGATTAACCTTTTAACAATTTGGCTTTGATAGTAATAATACTTTATCAAACAGCATAATATCATCTTTAAAGCAGAGATAAAGAAGTTGAAGGGGTATTGTATAATACTAATACATTTTGAAAGAAGAGAAAGCAGAGGCAAATAATTTGAATACAGAATAGTTTTGGAGAGGTTAGACTAGAAGGATGCTTTGCATTAAAGAACCTATGTCAATATGATGGCTCTATGAAGTTATTAAGGATGGGATATAGAACAATTGAGAAAGAATGACCCTGAAATTATTTTACTCTTTTTAAGCAACTTGAGCTTATTTATATCCTCTTGCTCCATCCAGCATAAAACATTAAACAGCAGATATTACTCAAGTGTTACCTGAATGAACATTCAATGAGAGAAAAAGTTAGAATATTTAGGATGACCCCTATTTATTGTGGTTGTATAAAATATAGATAATCTGAACTAGTACTGATCTCAGGATAGTTTCTTTTGTTGTAACTTTTTCCAGTACATCAAAAGTTGCTATTGCAACATATGTGCTGTCTTACCACCATCAACACTACCACTACTAACTTCAAGGAGGAAACTGTCTTCTTTGTAAATTTTTAAAAAATAATAGTAGCTTTTCATTTTTCAAAATGTATGCTGAGAGACAGAGGGCTTCCGGCCAAGATGGCGGTGTGGAGGCAGGCATCTGCTTGAGCTCTGCACTTTCTCTCAAGACTTATTTCATGACAGCCTCAGAGTTAATGCTTGACCAGAAAAGAAACCCACAAATAATCACCAAGAGAAGACATCCTTGAAATTCGCCAGAGAAGGTCTGTATTTGCTCAGGGGAGGGTCAAGCAGACTGGGCACAGACTGAGAGCAGGCAAGCCAGAGCCAGACAGGCAGTTCACACAGCTCAGAGGGGAGGGGGGAGAGGTACAATCTCTGCAGTTTCTGTGAAAAGGCTTTTACCCCAGTGTGGATGTCCCGTCTTGGCAGCAAGCCAGGAGCAGCAGAGAGGGTGTAAACACCAGAGGTGAAGAATAAAACCCTGGAAAGCTAGCATCTCTCAGAACCCAGCCACCCCCAACCTTTCTCTCAAGACTTATTTCATGACAAGCCTCAGAGTTAATGCTTGACCAGAAAAGAAACCCACAAATAATCACCAAGAGAAGACATCCTTGTAATTCGCCACAGAAGGTCTGTATTTGCTCAGGGGAGGGTCAAGCAGACTGGGCACAGACTGAGAGCAGGCAAGCCAGAGCCAGATAGGCAGTTCACACAGCTCAGAGGGGAGGGGGGAGGGGTACGATCTCTGCAGTTTCTGTGAAAAGGCTTTTACCCCAGTGTGGATGTCCCGTCTTGGCAGCAAGCCAGGAGCAGCAGAGAGGGTATAAACCCCGGAGGTGAAGAATAAAACCCTGGAAAGCTAGCATCTCTCGGAACCCAGCCACCCCCAACCCCCACCTGGACTGACTCAGCACATTCTCAGAGCCTCAGAGCACAGACGCAGTGCAGCCATCACTTTCCTGTGAGTGGCTCTCTGCTGCCCTACCCCCAGTCAGTAGAGGAAGCCCATTAACACGATCCAGCCCCATCCCCCCCAAAACAGACCTATTGTTTCTCTTGTCAATTTGTTTTCTTGGATTCTGCTCTTGACAAAATGAACAAAAAATTCAAAAGGGCTCTAACCATTGACAGCTTTTGTATGGAGAGAAAGCAGACTTCAAATACTGAGGAGGCTAAAAACAGACTGTCCCCAGAGGAATCCCCTAAGGGGGATATGAGCTGCTCCTCAATACAAAAGAATCTCATAGAGGAAATCAAAAAGGCTCTCACAAGAGAGCTAGAAGAGAAATTGGAAAAGGAAAGGGAAGCTTGAAAAGAGAGCCTGGAAGAGTTATCCAGAGTGGATAAAGAGATCAAATAATTGAGAAATAAAATTAGTGAATTAGAAAAGGCAAACAACTCCAAGGAAAAAAGGATTAGTGAATTGGAAAAGATAAACAACTCCAAGGAAAACAGGATTAATGAGCTGGATAAAGAAATCAGCTTTCTAAAAAATAAAAGGGAAAAAAAAATTCCATAGAAGAAAAAAACTCACTTAAAAACACAATTGGACAATTACAAAAAGATATTAAAAATTGAGTGAAGAAAATACAATATTGAAAATTAGAATCAAACAAGTAGAAATGAATGACTCAAGGAGAAACCAAGAGGTAGTCTAGCAAAACCAAAGAAATGAAACAATTGAAAAGAATGTTAAGTACCTTATTAGAAAGACAACAGACCTGGAAAACAGATCCAGGAGAGACAATTTGAGAATAATCGGACTCCCTGAAAAATGTGAGGAAAAAAAGAGCTTGGACACTATTTTCGAGGAAATTATCAAAGAGAACTGCCCAGACGTTTAGGAAACAGAGGGTAAAATAGACATTGAAAAAATTCATCCATCACCTACTGAAAGGGACCCTAAAATCAAAACGCCAAGAAATATGGTGGCCAAGTTCAAGAACCATCAGACAAAAGAAAAAATATTGGAAGCTGCTAGAAAAAAGCAATTCAGATATGGAGGAGCCACAATAAGGATAACCCAGGATCTAGCAGCGTCTACATTAAAAGAACGAAGGGCCTCAAATATGATATTCCAAAAGGCTAAGGAATTTGGTATGCAGCCAAGAATAACTCACCCAGAAAGAATGAGCATCGTTTTCCAGGGAAGAAGATGAACATTTAATGAAATAAATGAATTCCATCTATTCTTGATGAAAAATCCAGACCTACAAAAAATGGTTGATCTTCAAATATAGAACTCAAGAGATTTCTAAAAAGGTAAAAAGAAATCTTGAGAACTATACTTCTGCCAAAAAAAATATGTAAAGAACATATGTACAATTTGTCTTAGAAACTAGAGGTGGAAATGAAATTATATCATAAAAAAAGTGTAAAGTGGTGGTACTACATCTCATGAAGAGGCAAAGGTAACCTATTATATCTGAGAGAATGAAAGGAGGGAGATGAACATAGTGTGTATCAATAGACATATTCAATTTATGGTGAAACTTCTTCCACTTCATTGAAAAGTGAAAGGGAAGGAGTAAGCTAAGGGGAAGGGAATACAGTAATTTCGAGGAAAAGGGGTAAAATAAGGGGAGGAACTTTAAGTTGGGGGAGGGATTCTAAAAAGGGAGGGCTGTGAAAAGCAAATGGTGTTAACCAGTTTAATACTGGGTAGGGGGGTAAGAGCGAAGGAAAGGGGAAAAGCATAAGCAGGGGTTAATAGGATGACAAGCAATATAGAATTAGTCTTTCTAACCATAAATGTGAATGGGGCAAACTGCCTCATAAAGAGGAAGCAGTTAGCAGACTGGATTAAAAGTCAGAATCCTACTATATGTTGTTTACAGGAAACACACCTGAAACAGGATGAGACATTCAAACTAAAAGTAAAAGGGTGGAGCAGAATCTATTATGCTTCAGGCAAAAGCAAAAAAGCAGGAGTAGCCATCCTCATCTCAGATCAAGCAAAAACAAAAATTGATCTAATTAAAAGAGATAAGGAAGGGCATTATATCCGGCTAAAGGGTAGTATCAATAATGAAGCAGTATCAATATTAAACATATATGCACCAAGTGGTGCAGCATCTAAATTTTTAAAAGAGAAATTAAGAGAGCTGCAAGAAGAAATAGACAGCAAAACTATAATAGTGTGAGATCTCAACCTGGTACTCTCAGAATTATATAAATCAAACCACAAAATAAATAAGAAAGAAGTCAAAGAGGTAAATAGAATACTATAAATGTTTGATATGATAGATCTTTGGCTAAAGCTAAATGGAGACAGAAAGGAGTATACTTTCTTCTCAGCAGTTCATGGAACCTATACAAAAATTGATCATATACTAGGGCATAAAAACCTCAAAATCAAATGCAGTAAGGCAGAAATAGTAAATGCATCCTTTTCAGACCACAATGCAATCAAAATAACATTTAATAAAAAGCCAGGGGGAAATAGACCAAAAATAATTGGAAACTAAATAATCTTATACTAAAGAATGATTGGGTAAAATAGCAAATCATAAACATAATTAATAACTTCACCCAAGAAAATGACAATAATGAGACATCACACCAAAATATGTGGGATACAGCCAAAGCAGTAATAAGGGGAAGTTTTATAGCTCTACAGGCCTACTTGCATAAAATAGAGAAAGAGAGGGCCAAGAAATTGGGCTTACAACTAAAATTGCTAGAAAAGGAACAAATTAAAAACCCCAGACAAACACAAAACTTGAAATTCTAAAAATAAAAGGTGAGATTAATAAAATTGAAAGTAAAAAAACTATTGAATTAATTAATAAAACAAAGAGTTGGTTCTATGAAAAAAACCAACAAAATAGACAAACCCTTAGTAAACCTGATTAAAAAAAGGAAAGAGAAAAAGCAAATTGTTAGTCTTGAAAATGGAAAGGGTGAACTCACCACTAATGAAGAGGAAATTAGAACAATAGTTAGGAGCTACTTTGCTCAACCTTATGCCGATAAATTCGGTAACTTAAATGAAATGGAAGAATACCTTCAAAAATATAGCTTGCCCAGATTAACAGAGGAAGAAGTAAGTAGTCTTAATAGTCCCATCTCAGAAAAAGAAATAGAATAAGCTATTAACCAACTTCCTAAGAAAAAGTCCCCAGGACCAAATGGATTTACATGTGAATTCTACCAAATATTTAAAGAACAACTAACTCCAATGCTATGTAAACTATTTGAAAAAATAGGGAGTCCTACCAAATTCCTTCTATGACACAGACATGGTACTTATATCTAAACCAGGTAGATTGAAAACTGAGAAAGAAAACTATAGACCAATTTCCTTAATGAATATTGATGCTAAAATCGTAAATAAGATATTAGCAAAAAGACTTCAGAAAATCATCCCCAGGTAATACACTATGATCAAGTAGGATTTATACCAGGAAAACTATTAGTATAATTGATCATATTAATAATCAAATTAATAAAAACCATATGATCATCTCAATAGATGCAGAAAAAAACATTTCATAAAATCCAACATCCATTCCTACTAAAAACACTTGAGAGTATAGGAATGAATGGACTATTCCTTAAAATAATAAGGAGCATATGTTTAAAACCATCAGTAAACATCATATGTAATGGCGATAAACTGGAACCTTTCCCAGTAAGATCAAAGTGAACAAGTTTGCCCACTATCACCATTACTATTCAATATAGTACTAGAAACACTATCCTTGGCAATAAGAGCCAAGAAAGAGATTCAAGGAATTAGAGTAGGAAATGAGGAAATAAAACTATCACTCTTTGCAGATGACATGATGCTATACTTAGAGAACCCCAAAGACTCTTCTAAAAAGCTATTAGAAATAATTCAGAACTTTAGCAAAGTTGCAGGATGCAAAATAAATCCACATAAATCCTCAGCATTTTTATACATTACCAAAACAATCCAAGACCAAGAGATACAAAGAGAAATTCCATTCAAAATAACTGTTGATAGTATAAAATATTTGGGAATATATCTACCAAAGGAAAGTCAGGCATTATATGAGCAAAATTATGAAACACTTGCCACAAAAATAAAGTCAAATTTAAATAATTGGAAAGATATTAAATGCTCTTGGATACACTTAGCTAATATAATAAAGATGACAATACTCCCTAAACTAATCTATTTATTTAGTGCTATACCAATCAGACTCCCAAGAAACTATTTTAATGACCTAGAAAAAATTAACAACAGAATTTATATGGAACAACAAAACATCGAGAATTTCAAGGGAAGTAATGAAAAAAAAAAAATAAGTGAAGGTGGTCTAGCCATAACTGATCTAGAGCTATATTATACAGCAGCAGTCACCAAAACCATTTGGTATTGGCTAAGAAATAGATTAGTTGATCAGTGGCATAGGTTAGGTTCACAGGGCAAGATAGTGAATAAAAATAGCAATCTAGTGTTTGACACACCCAAAGATCCCAACTTTTGGGATAAGAATTCATTATTTGACAAAAAAAGCTGGGAAAATTGGAAATTACTATGGCAGAAACTAGGCATGGACCCACATTTAACACAACATACTAAGATAAGATCAAAATGGGTCCAAGATTTAGGCATAAAGAATGAAATCATAAATAAATTAGAGGAACATAGGATAATTTACCTTTCAGACTTGTGGAGGAGGAAGCAATTTCTGTCCAAAGGAGAACTGGAGAACATTATTGATCACAAAATAGAAAATTTTGATTACACGAACTTAAAGTTTCTGCACAAACAAATCTAATGCAAACAAGATTAGAAGGGAAGTAACAAATTGGGAAAACATTTTTACAGTTAAAGGTTCTGATAAAGGTCTCATCTCCAAAATATACAGAGAATTGACTTTAATTTATAAGAAATCAAGCCATTCTCCAATTGATAAATTGTCAAAGGATATGAACAAACAATTTTCAGATGATGAAATTAAAACTATTTCCACTCATATGAAAGTGTTCCAAATCACTATTGATCAGAGAAATGCAAATTAAGACAACTCTGAGGTATCATTACACACCTGTCAGATTGGCTAAGATGACAGGAACAAGTAACGATGAATGTTGGAGGGGCTGTGGGAAAACTGGGACACTGATGCACTGTTGGTGGAGTTGTGAAAGAATCCAACCATTCTGGAGAGCAATCTGGAATTATGCCCAAAAAGTTATCAAAATGTGCATACCCTTTGATCCAGCCATACTACTACTGGGCTTATACCCCAAGGAACTACTAAAGAAGGGAAAGGGACCTGTATGTGCCAAAATGTTTGTGGCAGCCCTTTTCATAGTGGCTAGAAGCTGGAAGATGAATGGATGCCCATCAATTGGAGAATGGTTGGGTAAATTACAGTATATGAATGTTTTGGAATATTACTGCTCTGTAAGAAATGACCAACAGGAGGAATACAGAGAGGCTTGGAGAGACTTACATCAACTGATGCTGAGTGAAAGGAGCAGAACTAGGAGATCATTATACACTTCAACAATGATAATGTATGAGGATGTATTCTGATGGAAGTGGATATCTTCTACATAGGGAAGAGCTAATCCAATTCCATTTAATCACTGATGGACAGAATCAGCTACATCCAGAAAAGGAACACTGGGAAATGATTTTAAACTGTGAGCATTATTATTATTTTTTTTTTCTTTCCAGATTATTTTTACCTTCCGAATTCACTTCTTTCTTTGCAACAATAACAACAACAAAATTCGGTTCTGCACATATATATTGTACCTAGGATAAACTATAAGATATTTAATATGTATTGGAATGCCTGCCATCTAGGGGAGGGGGTGGAGGGAAAGAGGGGAAAAATTCAGAACAGAAGGGAGTACAAGGGATAATGTTGTAAAAAAATTATCTATGCATATGTACTGTCAAAAAAGTTCTATTTATAAAAATTAGTAAAAAAAGGAAAATACACATTTGCAATCAATAATATCTTATCAACAAGTTACTCAGGTCTTTGTTTTTTCTAGAGGCCCAAGTTTGCCTTAATTTTCTTCCTGGTTTCTGATGTCTGACATTCACAAACACCTTCTTCCATGATGTGCCCTCATCTCTTACCCCAAATCTTTTTACTTTCAGTTTCTCTTTTTTTTGTTCAGACTTTTCTAATTAAGCATAAGATCACTGAAGTAAAACACTCTCTTTTTACTTGTATTTATTTCCCCAGTGTTTAGTCCAGTGTCTACCATTAATGAATCACTTAATAAAGACTGAGTATTCTACTTGTCTTTCATGTGTCACCTAACTTAGTTTACTCTGTTGTCCAAGTATGGCATTTTGTACTAGAACACTATGGTCTCTAATACATTGAAGATGAACATTACTCCTGGATTAATGAAGTGGAGTATAATAATGTGAGTAGGAAAATATAAAATAAACTGAAAATTTCAAAGGGAAAAATGAGTAAATTATATCATCAAAGAATTATATAACAGAAAGAGTAAGTTTAAGTTGGCTAGTTTTGTGGCAAGAGGCAGAATAGTATCCTTGAAATTTTGAAATGAAACAAGAAAAGTCTTCACTATGTTGAGTGGATCCTATATGGTGAATGTTTACTAGGACATAGATAAGATTCTAATAGATGAACAGATGTAGATGGACTGCAATCTGCATCAATGACAAATTCATTTGAGAATTTGAATGACATTTATATATCTATATCTATGTTCATATATACTTAGCCAGATATATATATCTATATCTATGTCCATATCTAGCTAACTAGATATAGTTATCTATATAGTTAGATCACATGAAGATATACACAAATAGATCACAGTGACCATTAGCAATTCAATGTTCAAATTCAAAGAATGATGAATAACAGAAATAACATTGACATTGCTTTGCTAAAGTTTTAAGATTTAAGCCATATGTAAGCCTCTTTTTTCTCATCACATGTTGACTATGCTTTTTGTCTTCAGACTTCAGTTTTATAAGATGCACTTTATAGTCTAGTAGATAATAAACTATGTAAAATGTAATATCTCTAGTTATTCCTTAATGTAAATATAATAAATGATTAGTCATCTTTCCATAGCAAATGTATACTCTCTAAGGTATTAGAGGGGCATTTAAAAACAACTTCACATTTTGAGGTAGAACTAATATAACTTCTCTGCTCACGTCAGATGATTTTTGGTTTATATTCTATGCATTTTCTATTTTTTTCTGTAAATGCTTATTTAAGAAGGACATGTGCTTTGTTGGAGTACTGGCAATGGCTGATAGCTTATGAGCCTTCAATATAGTGTTTCTAATAACTTCTTGAGGCAAATCAAATATTTAAGATAATTTGCATATATGGGAACTGGTTAATGAGGTGCATAAGGATAATTGAAAAGACTAATGGAAAGAAATGTGTGTGCTCATCATTTGAAGAAAAGTTGAAATATTATTGAATCTGAATGTAATATGAAATTAAAATATCAAAAGTAGCAATGAAAGAAATGATTTCTAAGAATCCTGAGAAGATTTACATGAACTGTTGCAGAATAAAATCAGTAGGAAAAATACACAATAAAGATAACCTTGTAAAGCCAAACAATTTTAAGATGTATGAACTCTGATCAATGCAATAACCAGTAATGATCCCAGAAGATGGATTGCTTCAGCACGCAACACTATTTGACATGAAGGTGATGGACTCAAGTCTTGTGATGATTTATATTTTTGGACTTAGGAAGTGTGGGAATTATTTTGCTTGACTATGCATATTTTACAAGAGATTTTTCCTTTACAATGGAAGGAAACAAAAAGAAAACTGATGTTTTTTTAAATTAAGACCAAAAAAGAAATATATTTTAAGTGAAGTGAGCAAAACATTATCCATAGCAACTATAGTATTATCATGATGATCAATTGTGAAAGATTTAGCTATTCTAATCAACACATTGATACTAGACAATTTCGAAAGATTTATGGGTGAAAATGTTATATGCATCCAGAGAGAGAGAAAAAAGCAACTAGTGAACTCTAAGTTCATATTGGAGTGCTTGTTTTTTTTTCCTTTTCCTTCCTTTCTTCCTTCCTTCCTTCCTTTCTTCTTTCCTTCCTTTCCTTTCTTCCTCCCTCCCTTCCGTCCTCCCTTCCTTTCTTCCTGCAGTATGAAATGCAAAATATATAATTTTGATTATATTAAATTAACAAGATTTTGTACTAACAAGATCAATGCTGACAAGATTAGAAGGCAAGCAGAAAACTGGGGGGAAATTTTACATTCAAGGGTTCTGATAAAGGCCTTATTTCTAAAATATATAGAGAATTGAATAAAATTTGTAAGAATACAAGCCATTCTCCAATTGATAAATGGTCAAAAGATATAAACAGGCAATTTTCAGATAAAGTAATAAAACCATTTCTAGTCATATGAAAAAAATGACCTGTCACTACTGATTGTAGAAATGCAAATTAAGAAAACTCTGACATACCACTACACACCTCTCAGATTGGATAAGATGACAGGAAAAAATAATTATGTATGTTGGAGGGGATATTGAAAAATTGGGACACATAGATTTTTAGTGGAGTTGTGACCTGATTGAAGCATTCTGGAGAGCAATTTGGAGCTATGCTCAAAGGGCTATGAAACTCTGCATATCCTTTGGTTCAGAAATGTCTTTACTAGGTCTATATCCCAAAGAGATCATAAGAAAGGGAAAAGAACTCACATGTGTAAAAATATTTGTAGCAGACTTTTTTATAGTGGCAAGGAAATGGAAAGTGAGTGCAAGAAATGATCAGCGGGATGATTTCAGAAAGGCTAGGAGAGACTTACATGAACTGATGCTAAGTGAAGTCAGTAGAACCAACTGTGATGGACCTGGATGCAGGCTAATTAAAATAAACTTGTGATGGGAGAGCCATGTGTACCCATGGGACTGAATGTGCATCACAATATAGCATTTCCTCCTTTTTGTTGTTTGCTTGATTTTGTTTTGTTTTGTTTTTCTCATTTTTCCCTTTTGATCTGATTTTTTTCTTAAGCAGCATGATAAATGGGAAAATATGTATAGAAGAATTTAACATATTTAACATATATTGAATTATTTGCTCTTTAGGGGAGGGGTTGGGAATGTGGGAGGGGGAAAATTTGGAACACAAGGTTTTGCAAGGATGAATGTTAAAAACTATCTTTGCATATATTTTGAAAATAAAAAAGCTACTTTTAAAAAAGAAAATAATTGAGAATTTTGGCAAAATGATAAAAAGATAAAAAACTTATAGAAATACATTTGGAATAAGCAATTATTAATTCACCAAGCAATATTAGAGGTCAATAAAGTATATACTATTGAATTTTTCAAAGTTGTCTAAAGTGGAGTCAAATATATGAAATGGCTGATATCCAAGTATAAAACGAACAGGTCTTCAATGAGTGACATCACCATGGACTCAATGAAAAATATTTTGATTGTGAAGCATTGAACATATATCTTCATTGTAGATTTATTTCTGGAAATAGAACACATCATGGCAATCCAAGATCAAGTCATTGAGAAAAAATGTGCAATATTCTTTTTTTATTGAAGCTTTTTATTTTTCAAAACATATGCGTGAACAATTCTTTGCCATTAGGCCTTGCAAAAAACGTGTATTCCAATTTCCCCTTCTTTCTCCCGCACCTACCCCTAGATGGCAAATAGTCCAATATAAGTTAAATGTGATAGAAATATATATTAAATTCAATATATGCTTACATATTTATACAATTATTGTGCTGTACAAGAAAAATAAAATAAAAAAGTGAAGCAAAATAAAATGCAAGGAAACATCAACAAAAAGAGTGAGAATGCTATGCTGTGAACCACATTCAATTCCCACTGTCTTCTCTCTGCATGTAGATGACTCACTTTATCATTGAACACTTGGAACTGGTTTGAATTATCTCATTGTTGAAGAGAGCCAAGTCCATCACAATTTGATCATCATATAATCTTGTTGTTGCCATGTACAATGATCTCCTGGTTCTGCTCATTTCACTTAGCATCAGTTCATGTAAATCGCTCCAGACCTCTCTGAAATGTTCCTGCTGGTCATTCTTATAGAACAATAATATTCTGTAACATTCATATACCACAATTTATTCAGACATTCTCCAATCAATGGGCATCCACTTATTTTCCAGTTTCTTGTCACTACAAAGAGGGTTGCCAAAAACATTTTTTGCATATGTGGGTTCCTTTGCCTTCTTTAAGATCTCTTTGGGATATAGACCCAGTAGAAACACTGCCAGGTCAAAGGGTATGCACAGTTTGATAACTTTTTGAACATATCTCCAAATTGCTCTCCAAAATGATTAGATTGGATTCTTTCACAATGTATATTCCCAGTTTTCCCACATCCCCTCCAACATTTATCCTTATCTTTTTCTGTCATCTTAATCAATCAGAGAGATTTGTAGTGATATCTCAGAGTTGTCTTCATTTGTATTTGTCTGATTTATAGTGATTTAGAACACCTTTTCATATGACTAGGAATGGTTTCAATTTTTTCATCTGAAAATTTTCTGGTCATATGCTTTGACCATTTATCAATTGGAGAATAACTTAAATTCTTGTAAATTAGTCAATTCTCTATATATTTTAGAAATGAGGCCTTTATCAGAACTTTTGAATATAAAAATATTTTCCAAGTTTGGTGCTTCTCTTCTAATCTTGTCTGTATTAGTTTTGTTTGTATAAACACCTTTTAAGTTAATATTATTAAAATTATCTATTTTGTGATCAATAATGATCTCTAGTTCTTCTTTGGTCACAAATTCCTTTCTCCTCCATAAATCTGAGAGGTAAATTTATCCTATGTTTTTCTAATTTGTTTATAATGTCATTCTTTCTGTTTAGATTATGAACTCATTTCTACCTTATTTTAGTATACAGTCTTAGGTGTGGGCCAATGCAAAGTCCGTGCCATACTAGTTTCCAATATCCCCAGCAGTCTTTGTCAAATACTAAATTATTTATCCCAAAAGCTGGGATCTTTGGGTTTGTCAAACAGTAGATTACTATAACTAATGAATATTTTGTCCTATGAAGCTAACCTATTCCACTGATGAAGTACTCTATTTCTTAGCCAGTACCAAATGGTTTTGATGAATGCGGCTTTATAATATAGTTTTAGATACGGCACATCTAGACCACTTTCATTTGCATTTTTTTTTTCATTAAGTCCCTTGAAATTCTTGACCTTCTGTTCTTCCAGATGAACTTTGTTATGATTTTTTCCTAAGTCAGTAGAATAGTTTCTTGGGAGTGTGATTAGTATAGCACTAAATAAATAGATTAGTTTAGGTTAGCATTGTCATCTTTATTATATTCATTGTACCTATCCAAGAGCACTTGATATTTTTCCAATTGTTTAGGTCTGACTTTATTTGTTAGAAAAGTGCTTTGTAGATTTCCTGGTATACTTCTTGACTTTCTCTTGGCAGAAAGATTCCCAAATATTTTATACTATCAACAGTGATTGTAAATGAAATTTCTCTTTGTATCCCTTTCTGTTGGTTTTGTGATGTATAAAAATGCTGATGATTTATGTGGATTTATTTTGTATCCTGCAATTTTGCTACAGTTGTGGATTATTTCTCATAGTTTTTTACTTGATTCTCTAGGGTTCTCTAAGTATACCATCATAATCTGCACAGAGTGATCATTTGTTTCCTCATTACCTAATCTAATTCTTTTCATTTCTTTTCATTCTCTTATTGCCAAAGCTAGTATTTCTAATACAATATTGAATAGAAATGGTGATAGCGGGCAACCTTGTTTCACCCCTAATGTTATTGACAATGATCCCAATTCATCCCCATTACATATGATGCTTGCTGATGGATTTAAATAGGTGCTACTGACTATTTTAAGGAAAATTCAATTCATTTCTATATTCTCTAATGTGTTTAATAGGAATAGATGATAAATTTTATCAAATGCCTTTTCTGTATCTGTTGAGATTATTGATTGCATATATGATTTATTGTTTTACCCATTCATTCTGTATGATGAGATTATTTAATTTCCAATTACTTTTTTATCTATTTCCCCGGGGAACCTGGTCTTTCATTGAATGTAATTTTTATTGCAATGTGATCTGAAAAAAAATTGCATTTACTACTTCTGCCTTTCTGCTTTTGATTTTGAGGTCTTTATGTCCTAATATATTGTCAATTTTTGTATAGACTCTATGAACTTCCAGAGAAGAAAGTGTACTCCTTTCTGTCTCCATTCAATTTTCTCCTAATATCTATCATACTCAACTTTTCTAATATTCTATTTACCTCCTTTACTTCTTTATTATTTATTCTGTGTTTCAATTTATATAGTTCTGAGAGAGCAAGGTTGATATCTCCCATTTTTATAGATTTGCTGTCTATTTGTTCTTGCAACTCTCTTAACTTCTCCTTTAGGGATTTAGATGCTATTCCACCTTGGTTCATATATGTTTAGAATTGATATTGCTTCATTATCTATGGTACTCTGTAGCAAGATATAGTTTCCTTCCTTATCTCTTTTAAGCTTTTGCTTGATCTGAGATCAAGATGGCTACCTGGTTTGTTTTTTTTTTTTGGGTTTTTTTGTTTTTTGTTTTTTGGTTTTTTTTAAATTTGATGTGAAACATAATATATTAATCCAGTTAGCTATCTGCTTCTGCTGTATGGGAAAGTTCACCCCCATTCACCCTTATGGTTAAAACTACTATTCTGTATTTCCCAAAATTTTATTTATTCCCAATTATACTTTTTTCTTTATTTTCCCCCTTTCCCTCCTCCCTAGCATTTTGCTTATGAACACCACTTGCCTCAAGCAGCCCTCCTCCTATAGAATCCCTCCCTTTTTCTTATACCTTTTCATTACTATTTCTGTTTTCCTTTCTGTTCCTGTACCCCTTTCCTTTTCACCTTTCTTCTCCCACTTTCCTATAAGGTGAGAGGAGGTTCTCTGTGAAACCAAATATGTCTAATATTCTCTCTTTGAGCCAAAGCTGGTGATAGTAAGATTCACATAATGTTCTTCTCCCTCCCATCTTTGTTTTAATTATAATAGGTTTTCTTTACCTCTTGCTGAGATGTAATTTCCCTCACTTTACCTCACTCTCTGCTTTTTCTGTACAATCCCCTTTCCATTTTTAGTTTTTTATATTATAACAGTAAAATCAAATTATACATACATTCTCTATGTACACCTATAACAGAAATCAATTCCCAAGAGTTTTTTTTTTTTCTTTTTACCCTTTTATGTTTCTCTTAAGTTCTATATATGGAAGTCAAAATTTTTGTTTAGCTCTGGTCTTTTCATCATTAAATGGAATTCACCTATTTTGTGGAATGTCCATCTTCTTCCCTGAAAGAAATATATTTATGGCTGTATTTACAAGTTCCTATGCCTTTTTGAATATCAGAATCCAGGCCCTTCAATCCTTTGACCTAGAAGCTGCTAGGTTCTGGGTAATCTTTATTGTGGCTACTTGCTACTTGAATTGCTTATTTTTTCTGTCTGCTTGCAATATATTTTTTTTATGGCTCCAATAGTTCTGAAATTTAGCCACAATATTTCTTGGAGTTTTTTGGGGGGGTCTCTTTCAGAAAGTCTTTGCTGAATTCTTTCAATGGATATTTCTGTGATATCAGGGCAGTTCTCTTTTATGATTTCCTGAAAAATAAGGCTTTTTTTTAATCATGTTTTTCAGGAAGTCCAACAATTCTTACATTGTCTCTCTTAGCTCTTTTTTCCAGGTCAGTTGTTCTCCCAAATAGATATTTTATATTTTGTTCTATTTTTTTTTTTTTTCATTTTTGCTTGATTGATTCTTGTTGAATCATTGAGTCATTCGTTTCCATTTCTTCAGTTCTGATTTTTAGTGAATTATTATTTACTTCTTTTTGTATTTGTCCAATTGGAATTTTAAATGAGTTGTTTTGTTTTATGTTTTTTTTTCTATTTCACAAATTCTGTTTTTAAGGAGTTATTTTCTTTTGCCTGTTCATAAATTCTGTTTTTCAGGGAGTTTTTAACCAATTTTATGCTTTTTCCATTTCACTAACTCTATTTTGTAATAAATTTTCTTCAGATAATTTCTTGTGTGGTAGGGGCCAATTTTTATCACCCTTTGAGGCTTCATACAGAGATGATCTACTTTTATTATCACAGGGTTTGAAATCTGTTCTTTTTCACCATAAAACTGTCCATGGTCAGAGTCCTTTTTGCTTTTATTACTCATTTATTTAAAAGTTGAGATTTGTTTTTAGGACAAGGGAGATTGTCCAAGATTCCTCTATGACTGGAAGTGGATGCACTGAGTCCATGCTGACTCACTGCTGGTGATGGGTGAACATGACCAGGTCCGGTGAAATCCTGGCATTTCAAAGGTTCACTATTTCTTTTTTGTGTTTGTGTTAGAGGTTTTATAACTTCTCTGCTGATCTACTGGCTTGCATCTAGGACAGAGTAACCAACACTGCTGTAGATTCCTCCCGGTATATTCTCTAGTGTGCACTGTCCCAGGATTCTGTGCTGCCTGCAATTCTCAACATCTGTGCTCAGCCTGCTTGTGCTTAAAACACTTCCCTCTTTGCCTTATTGGAACAGAACTTTTCTGGAGATCTTTGAAATGATCTTCTGCTGGTAATTTGTTACATTCCCAATATTGGTGGATTATGCCAGTCCAGAGCTAATTCAGAGGCTGGATTTGGTAATTAGTCTGAGGGTTGAGGGATGAGGTCAGAACCATGGAGGGGCGGAGCCAAGATGGGGGAGAAGACACCAGATATCTTTCTGAGCTCTCATTACCCTCAAACTATTTTAACAAAATTCAACCTCTGAATTAATGCTTCACTTTCAGAACCCACGAATATTGGAGTACAACACATTGCCAACTGAAGATAATCTCAAAATTCACCAGAAAAGGTCTGTTTTTGCTCACACACAGGGACAGAATGGAGCTAGGCCAGGTGCAGATTCAGGCAGGTAGAAAGTGAGAGCACAGGAAATAGCTCACACTGAGCAGACCTGAGGCAGTTGGGGGGTGGTCTTTGACATCTGAAAATTTGCAGGAAGAACTTCAAGACATTGTTGGCTACTCTGCTTTGGCACCAAGCCAGTAGATCATCAGAGAAGCTATAAACATAAAGGGTAAAGATTATAACACCAGAGCAATCTCTTGGACCTGGTCACAACCATCCAACACTTAGAATGACCCACACTTAACACCATACACCAAGATAAGATCAACATGTGTTCATGATCCAGGCATAAAGAATGAGATTATAAATGAATTAGAGAACATAGGATAGTTTACCTCTCAGATCTGTGGATGAGGAAGGAATTTGTGACCAAAGAAGAATTAGAAATCACTATTGATTATAAAAAAATTATTATATCAAGTTAAGAAGCTTTTGTACAAGCAAAACTAATGCAGACAAGATTAGAAGGGAAGCAATACACTGGGAAAACATCTTTATAATTAAAAGTTCTGATAAAGGCCTCATTTTCAAAATATATAGAAACTTGACTCAAATTTATAGGAAATCAAACCATTATCCAATTGATAAATGGTCAAAGGATATGAACAATTTTCAGATGATGAAGTTGAAACTATTTCTATCCATATGAAAAGGCATCTCATATAATTATTGATCAGAGAAGTGCAAATTAAGACAACTTTGAGATACTACTACACACCTCTCAGATTAGCTAAGATGACAAGAAAAGATAAAGACGAATATTGGAGGGCATGTGGGGAAACTGGGACACTGATACATTATTGGTGGAGTTGTGAATGGGTCCAACTATTCTGGAGAGCAATATGGAACTATGCTCAAAATGTTGCCAAACTGAGCATATCCTTTGATCCAGCAGTGTTACTACTGGGCTTATATCCCAAAGAGATATTAAAGAAGGGAAATGGACCCATATGTGCAAAAATGTCTGTGGCAGCCTTTTTTGTAGTGGCTAAAAACTGGAAATTGAATGGATGCCCACCCGTTGGAGAAGGGTCGAATAAATGATGGTATATGAATGTTATGGAATATTATTGATCTATTAGAAATGACCAGCAGGATGAATACAGAGAGGCTTGGAGAGACTTACACAAACTGATGCTATGTGAAATGAGCAGAACCAGGAGATCATTATACACTTCAACAACAATACTATATGAAGATCACTTCTAATGGATGCGACTCTCTTCAACAATGAGAGGATCCAAGTCAGTTTCAATGGATCAGTAATTAACAGAACCAGCTACACCCAGAGAAAGAACACTGGGAAATTAGTATGGATCACAACATAGCATTTGCACTCTTTCTGTTATTGTTTGTTCTCATTTTTGTTTTTTCTTCTCAGGTTATTTTTACCTTTTTTCAAAATCTATTTTTTCTTGTGCAGCAAGACAATATATATACATATATTATATTTAACATATACTTTAAATTTTTAACATGTATGTGACTAGGGAAGGGGGTGGAGGGAAGGAGGGGAAAAGTTTTTGCAATGGTCAATGTTGAAAAATTACCCATGCATATGCTCTTTTATATAAAAAGGAATAATAAAAATGTAATATTAAAAAAAAAAAAGAAATGTGTGTCCTCTCTGTGATTTTGGCTCTACTCACTCCTCCCCCCATCTCATGAATTATTCTTAAAGGAATCCTCCCTTAGTGTTAAGCGTAAAGCATGAAAATACTGCATTTAGGGGCATAGGCAAGATAGTGTAGAGGAGATATGTCTTTATCTGAGCTCTGTTTCTCTGATCAACACCAAACTGATGTTAAGTGAAATAGGCAGAACCAAGAGATACATGGCAACAGCAAGCTTATATAATAATCAATTCTGATGGTCATGGCTCTCATCAACAATGTGGTGATTGAAACCAGTTCCAATGGCCTTTTGTTGAAGAAAGCTATCTGCACAAAGAGAGGATAGTAGAAACTGAATGTGGACCCCAACGTAGCATTTTCACTTTGTTTGTTGTTGTTTGCTTATATTTTGATGTCTTTTTCATTTTTCCCTTTTTTATCTGATTTTTCTTGTGAAGTATGGTATTTGTGGAAATATGTATGGAGGAATTGCACATGTTAAGCATATGTTGGATCACTTGCCAACTATGAGAGGTGGTGGGGGGAAGGAAGGTAAATATCATAACCTAGGGTTTTATAGGAGTGTCTAAATGTATATACTTTTAAAAAAGACAAAAAAAGAAAATACTGAAAACAATATGCCTGTAGCTTTCAAGTTTAACACCTCCTGTATGTCTAGTAAAACCAGGTCAGGTAGGTAGATTACACATTGGAAGCTAACTTTGATGGATCTGCAAACAAGAAATCTCCATAATATGGATACAAGCTTTAAAATATCTTGGGTTAATAAATGTACTAGAATCAGATATTATCATTGTCTTAAATATTGGGCATACCTACTTTTCATGGAATTTTTAAAGTAAGGTTTTTAAATATACATTACCATTCATAACACTCTTAACCAAGGTATAAGGAAGGAAAAAAAAAACTTCAAAATATACAGAATTGGAAGAGGAAATCAGAATCATTTGGGAACAATATCACTTGCTTTGTCTGCTACACAATTGTACATAACACATTTTCAGAGAACTTCCCAAAATTAGTGTAATATCCTAATGCTTTTTGTTCACATAGAACTAACAATTATGTTGTATCCTTGTGTAATAGTCCATTGGACACTAAATATAAAAGAATAATGGTTAGAAAGCATTTTCCTTTTTTGTCATACTAACCAATCTGATATGTATGACATGGTACCTTAGAGTTGTTCTAATTTGTATTTTCTAACCAACAATGATTTAGAACATTTCTCCATATACCTATAGAAAACTTTGATTTTTCATTGGAAAACTCCCTGTTCACATCCTTTGACTATTTATCAATGGGGAATGGCTCAGATTCTTATATATTTGACTCTATTGATTCAGTTCTTTATATATTTTAGAAATGAGGTCTTTATCAGAAATAGTTTCTGTAAATGTTGTTTCCCAGGTTTCTATTTTCCTTCAAATGTTAGTTGCACTGGTTTTCTTTGTATAAAACTGTTTAAGATAATCAAAATTATCTATTTTATATTTCATAATGATCTCTATTTTTGTGTGGTCATGAACCCCTTCATGTTAGAAAAATAGCTATATCTATTTGTATCTAGGTATATTTAAAATCACCTCCTTATTCCCCCCCCCTCTCTCTTTTTTTTTTTTTTTGGTGTGGAGGGAGTCTCCAGATGATAGGATTAGGATTAGTATATAGAAATAATAATAAAGCAAAATGTAGGTTTCCAAACTGTTTTGCTAGTCTAGAAAGAAATGGATTGCCATGTGAGTTAGAGAGCTTCCATCACTGATGATGCAGAAGCTGAATGATGATCTAGTATGGATGTTTCAAGAGATTCTAACATGAACCAGGTATATGAAATAGATGACCAATTCTAAGAGGCCATAATTTTATAGGACAAATTATAAAATAGTTGCTTGCTTTGGGGAATTTTTTTTATTCTAAATTATAAATACATAGAAAGTTAAATGTTTTCTCATGATCAATTCATTTCACCAAATATTGATATTTCTGTGCATAGATAAATCATCCAGCAAAAAAGGAAAAAAAGAATAGCACAGAGGCTATAGAATGGAATTACATAATCAGTTATACAAAATATTTGTGAAAGAAATTCCACTCAAAGAACACAAAGGGAAAGGGGAAAGGACTTCCCCACAAGGACAGGAACAGATGAACTCAATGTAAAGTAACTTTAAAACTATCAAGACATTATATATTGGGCATCATTGTTTTAATAGGATAATTTTAAAATAATTATTATTTCTGGATATATTCATAAAGCTTATTCTAATATGGGTCATTTATTTATTCACCTCAAGGTTCATTTCCTAACAAGTCTGGATGTTAAGATATTACCCTTCAGATATTAAATATTTGAAACTCTTAAGAATGTTCTTTTCAGGACCTATATGTACAGGAATACTTATAGCAACTCTTTTTTGATGGCAGCATAGAATATTGGTAGATTGCCCATCAATAAGGGAATGACTAAATAATTGTGTTATGTGATTGTGACAGAATATTTTGAGGCTATAAGAAATAAAGAGTAGGATGTTCTCAGAAAAACCCATAAAAAACTTACATAAGGTGATGCAAAGTAAAAATAACTATTCAAAGTAACTGCAATAATGTAAAATGATCAGCTGCGAATGGCATCTATTTTCAGAAATACAATGATCCAAGACAACTCTGAAAGATTTATCATAAAAAGTTCTATCCAGCCACAGACAAAGATCTGATAGTGTCTGAATACAGATGGAAGCATATTTTTTTAAATTTAAAAGAATGTTCTTTTTAATTTACCAAATGCTCTTTGCTGGGTGGTTTCCAGAAACTTGTCACCTTCTCTTGGCCCAGATAACCAGACCTTTGACACTAAGGAGCTCTCACACCACTGAAAATGCAGAAACTTCAGTTAGTCTTTATTTTTAAAGAGGAAGGCACAATTTATGAATGCAAAATCAGTGGATACAAAGATGGATATACCATAATATTTGCCACATTCAGCCCATATGAGGTATATAATAGGACCGACAATAAAAAGACATGTTAATTCTGATGTCTACTTCAAGGTAGGCACAACATTCTAGAAAAATTCATTTCTTTATAGGGGCAAGATATTTTGATAGCTTTATTTGATATCTTTGATACTTTGATATCTATAATCTCACTCTGATTGAATAGCAAAATATTTCTTGTGCCCTTCTTCATTGCAATCTCACTGGTTTGTTTTATTAAGGTAAAGATTAAGGTTACATTTCAAAGTGCTGTTACTCTGCTTCATGCAGTTTACAATTTAGGCTTCTTACTGGTCCTCCTATTTGAAGCTACATCTTCATCTCTGTGTCTTTGCACTGGCTGTTGTCTGTTGCTAGACTCCAGATTTTCTTCATTTTTTCCATTGTATTGCCTTAGTTTAAATAAGAGCTCAGCTATAACATCATTATGAATATGGAGTTTTGCTGATACTTCTCCTACTTCTGCCTGTTAATACTTACCTCCCACAACTACACTATGTGTATTTTGTATTCATTTATAGATTTGCTTCTTGTTTTCTCCAAGATAATACAAACATATTGAATCCAAGGACTGTTTCATAGTTACCTTTGTCCTTAGGACAGTGGTCAATACATAGTAACTACATAAAAGTTCATTGATTGATTGTTCATTTTTTTGCCCATGTTCAGGATAATTGTTTCTTGTTATGCAAAATGTTTATGTTGAGCGGGTGGGTATCTGCCATAGCTAAATCATTGGTCATCTTATCTTGATGTGTTATACATATATAACACCAACAATCAACAACAACAACAAAAAAAAAAAAAAAAAAAAAAAGATGAAGGAGCTGAATAAATTAGGTAAATTTCTCCTAAGGCTTTAGATCTTGGAAAGACCCTATATTTTGTGGATTTTCTTCATTTTATAGATAAAGAAACTGAGTTTTAGAGAGGTAAATAGACTTACCCAACATCTTAGCCATGGGACAGACTATAGTAATTAAAAAAAAAAAAACAACAAAAAAAAAAAACAGACCTTTACAGGCAACTAGATGGTGCAGTAGATAGAGCAGTAGCCATGAACTCAAGAGGCCCTGAGTTCAAATCTGGGTTCAGACACTTAATACTTCCTAGCTGTGTGGCCTTGGGCAAGTCACTTAACCCCAATTGCCTCAGCAAAAAACAAAAACAAAAAACCTAGAACTTTATTTGAAATGTGTTTCTATATCAAATCCAATCTATTAGCCTCAAAATTCCTCAATGTGACTTTATGGAAAGAGTACTGAATTTGCAACAAGGAAACTTGACTTTGAGATCTAGCAATATTGCTTAGTAGGTGTGTAATCTATATAAAGTCCCTATTTCTCTCAACATCCCATTTTTCTCACTTATAAAATATGGATTTGTTCTTGGTGATTCCAAACTTCCTTGATCTGATTAAGTCATCTTCATTCTTTCTATAGATGAGAAGACTGAGGAATTAAACTGAGAAGCAAAATGACTTATAAAGTGATGAATTAATGGTAGGCCTTGGTTTAGGACTCAGAGTTTAGGTCTTCACAATTGCATATGAGAACTTGAAAATGGTTAAGTTTCACAATTGTCATCTTTATTAAATTGATTCTCAAATGATTGCATAAATTATGCTCACTCCCCTCTTTCTCCCTGTTCCCCATAAAATGACTATTCCATAGATCTCTAAGAAAGAGCATTATTAAATGTAATCAAATTTAGAATGAAAATATACAGGCAGGGAAAACAGAATATGAGATTATTTTATTTGAGAAATCAAGTACCTCATCAGAATATCTCTAGAAAGCAAATGTTTTCTTCAATAACAGCTGTAAGTTCACTATGATGCTAAGGAAGATATTTTTGTTCCACTGAAGTCTTTCTATGCTTTCCTCCAGGCTGGTTGTATATTTATTTGCATATTGGAGACTACACTACCTGTTCTCTTTTTTTGCCAGAAAAAATGGAAAACAAAACAAAACAAAACAAAACAAATTACAACAATCTATCAATGTTGTATCATGAGATACAACAAATCATGATATTGTATCATGAGATTTTCTCAATTCCTCTTTCTCAAAAGGCAGATGTTCATTTTATGGCTAAACCTTTGTAATGAAACTTCTTTGCAAAGATAAATCATTTTTCCCCTTGACTTAGTTTTCTTTACTCTTCTTTTAACTTTTTTCAGTTTCCCTACATAATTATATATTTTTTTTAAAATAGAGAAAACTAAAAATCAGTTATAAAATTGTAAAAGAGATCAAAGTGTTGCTGAGAATAAAGACAGAATAATTTCCTGACTCTTATTTTAGTAAAATAATTATTTAATATTATAATGTTGTGTGTTGAGACCCTGTCTTCGCAGAATCAGGCAGCCGGAGTCAGGATAATCAAAAATCTTTATTCTTGGTCTTTTTCAGTGGAGGTCAGGGGATTAGATCTAGCAATCTCCACACCTCCTTCCTCTCTCTCCACTCCAGGAGAATGCCTCAATTTCCTCCTCCTATTCCACCCACTCATGTCACTTCCACTTCTTTGTCCACACCCACCAACCCAGCCAGCACAGAATAGTTGGGAAGGGTCATCCTTCAAACATGTTAATAGAGAATTGTCCAATTGGCAATTAGTCTCATGTGCTCCATTATCCATGTGCATTTACTCAGTTCTAGCCCTTTAGAGTTGTGACAATTTTCCTGAATATGCTTCACAGAAAACATGCAATTATTTTCAATGTAAAATGTTTCATAAAATCATATACCTGACCCATTTTCAAATTTTAAAATTTGAGAAGAATGCATTTAAGAATTATGTGTGCTATATAAGGGTGCATGTGTATTTAAATATGCATGTATAAAAGCTCTCTCTATTTCTCTTTCTGTCTGTCTCTCTCTTACTCTGTATCTCTATCTTTTTCTGTCTCAGTCTCTCTCTGTCTCTCTCTCTCACACACACAATTATATGGCATATATAATTATTAAAATTTCATAAGCTTTCTTGCAATAACTAACAATAATACCTATCATTTTCATAAGCATTTTACATATATAACATTATATATTACTTAAAATAACCCTGAAAAGAAAGTCTAATTATTATTATTCCTAAATTACATATGAAGAAATAAAGGATGACAGAAAGAAGTAAAATGAGTTGCCCAGGAAGATAAATCAACTTAATGTTGAGGAAAGATTCGAATTCATATCCTAATGATCTTATTCATTCACATTCTACCATCTAGCTGCTTTATAAAAGTTCTCAAAAGATAGGCTTTGCAATTACATGGAATTTCAAAACAGACTTGGTCTTGTCTGATAAATCTGGATATTGATTATCATGACTAGCCAGTTGGAAAGGCCATTGTAAAATTTTTATTTTTTTTTTAATTAAAGATTTTTATTTTCAAAACATTGACAGGGGTAATTTTTCAACATTAATCTTTGCAAAACCTTGTGTTCCAATTTCCCCTGATCTACTCCCCACAGCCTTCCTAGATGACACATAATACATCATATGCTAAATATGTTAAAATATATTTTAAATCCTATATATGTATATGTATTCATACACTTATCTTGTTTGACAAGAAAAATCAGATCAAAAAGGAAAATGGAGGGCGGAGCCAAGATGGCGGAGAAGAAACACACGACTCAGTGAACGTCCTCACTCCCTCACAACCAATTAGATAAATTAAGTCTCAGAATTAGCTCAGGACTGATAGATACCACAAGGACTGGAAGCACGACTTACCAGCTGAAGAGAATCTGGAGTTTCAACAGGAAAGGTCAGTTCTCAGGGGAGGAATAAGAAAGACCAGCACAGACGGTGGGGTAGGGGCACACTGCGCCCATTGAGCTGGGAAGGGCTCTGGGATCAGAGAAGCCACTGAGGTAAAGGAATCTGGCACAGGCTGTTAGCTCTTCTCTGCTAATTATTTAGCAGTTCAGAAGAGAAAGCCAAAATATTTTAAAACTCAAATTAGATTTTCCCCGATCCTGGGGGTGACTCAGCAGACTCGGCACCAGGGGGTGTGGCCTCAGCTACCACCTGAGAATAGTTAAGAGATTGACAAGTGGGTGGATACGGCCCAAGGCAACACACACTGCCTAGCTTAGCTGGAGGGAGTGGAACTCAGCTCCAGGAAGTCCCAGAGAAGCGGAACCTTTGAACTAGGGACCGCGGTTTCTGGCAGACACTTCCAGTTTGAGCACAGGGGCTTTTCACGTCACCTGCTGCAGACATCCACTCCCCACCCGGACACATAGGCTGGGCTTCCTGCTGTCTTCACTATTCTACACCCTCGAAGCACAGTAGTGCTAATCACCTCTGAGGCACTTCCAGGGAGGGGGTGGGGAACTCTCTCCCAGAGCTCTATCTTAGCTCAGGCGCAGGAGCCGCTGCATCCATCCAGTCTGGGAGGAAGCTGGTAAAGAAGTAAATAATTTCCTACCCCAGGGACAGACCCCAAAACATTTTTTTAAATATGAGCAAAAAAGCTAGAAAAACTATAGATTCCTTCTATACAGAGAAAGAGCGGGTATCCAACCCCGAGGAAGTTAACAGCAAAGATTCAGAAGATAACAACCTAAAGGGGAACGATTCCTGCCCCCCATCACATAACTCTCTTCTAGAAGAAGCTCTTAAAAAATTGAGGGAGATCGAAGAAAAAATGGGGAAAGGAAAGGGAAACTATGATAGAGAATAACAACGTCCTGAAATTGGAGTTGGAAAAAATAAAGTATTCACAGGAGATGCAGGGAAACAAAATTAGTGAATTAGAAAAGGTTAAAAAAACACAGGAAAGTAGGATTTCTGAATTGGAAAAGATAAAAAAGTCTCAAGAAAATAGAATTTCTGAATTGGAAAAAGAAAATAATTCTCAAAAAAAAAATTAGGGAAATGGAAAAAAATTCAATAGAGCAAAATAATTCATTTAAAAACGAAATTGGGCATTTACAAAAAGAACTAAAAACTGTGAAAGAAGAAAATAACTCCTTAAAAGTCAGGATGGAACAAATAGAAATGAATGATTCACAGAGAACCCAAGAATCAGTCAAACAAAACAAAAAAAATGAGAAGCTGGAGAACAACGTCAAATACTTACTGGGAAAATCTATAGACCTGGAAAATAGATCTAGGAGAGATAATCTGCGGATTATTGGACTTCCAGAAAACTATGACCAAAAAAAGAGCCTAGATTCTATTTTACAGGAAATTATCAAAGAGAACTGTCCAGAGATAATAGAAACAGAAGGGAAAGTAGATGTGGAAAGAATTCATCGAACTCCTTCTGAAATAGACCCTAAAAAAAGAACACCACGGAATATTGTGGCTAAGCTGCAGAATTACCACACAAAGGAGAAAATCCTGCAAGCAGCTAGAAAAAAAAAATTTAAATACCAAGGTGCCACAATAAGGGTCACCCAAGATCTGGCTGCCTCCACATTAAAAGATAGAAGGGCCTGGAACCTGATATTCCGTAAGGCAAAAGATCAAGGACTGCAACCAAGAATGAACTACCCAGCTAAGTTTAGCATCTTTTTCCATGGAAGAAGATGGTCATTCAATGAAACAGAGGAATTCTATATGTTTCTAAGAAAAAAACCAGACTTAAACAAAAAATTTGATCTACACCCACAAGACTGAAGAGAAACAGAAAAAGGTACACAGAACCCTTGAGAACTGTAACTCTGTTGTGGGTATATAAAAAATACTCAAGGATAATTTGATTTTACTGATATAAAAGAAAAAAAGGGGGGTGTAGTAAAGGGAAGGAGGTCGGTTCAGAAAAAGGGGAAGGAGTGATAAAAAGAGGGAAACTACATCCCAGGAAGAGACATAGAAAATACACCATATCTGAGGGAACTTAGTGAGGGGGAGAATCATTGTGTGAATCTTACTCTCATCAGAAGAGGCTCAAAGAGTAAATAATTAACATATTTGTTTTTCATAGAATTTTCTCTCACCTCATTAAAAGGGGGGAGAGGAAAAGGAAAAGGAGAATAAGTGAAGGGACTTGGAGGGAGGGGGGAGGGATCCTTAAAAAAAAAAAAAAAAAGAGGGAGGGTTGCGCGTCACAAGGGGGGGTCTGTAAATTAAATATCGGGGAGGGGGATCAGGGGGGTCAAGGGAAAAAAGCATAATCTGGGGATAATACGATGGCAGGAAATACAGAATTAGTAATTTTAACTGTAAATGTAAATGGGATGAACGATCCCATCAAACGGAGACGGATAGTAGATTGGATCAAAAAGCAGAACCCTACAATATGTTGCCTACAGGAAACACACTTAAAGCAGGGAGATACATACAGAGTAAAGGTAAAAGGTTGGAACAGAGCCTATTATGCTTCAGGTAAAGCCAAAAAAGCAGGGGTAGCTATCCTTATCTCAGATCAAGCAAAAGCAGAAGTAGATCTTGTTAAAAAAGATAAGGAAGGAAACTATATCCTGCTGAAAGGTAGCATAAATAATGAAGCCATATCAATACTAAACATATATGCACCAAGTGGTATAGCATCTAACTTTCTAAAGGAAAAGTTAAGAGAACTGCAAGAAGAAATAGACAGTAAAACTATAATAGTGGGAGATCTCAACCTTGCACTCTCAGATTTAGACAAATCAAACCACAAAACAAACAAGAAAGAAATTAAAAAAGTAAATAGAACATTAGAAAAACTAGGTATGATAGACCTTTGGAGAAAACTGAATGGCAATAGGAAGGAATATACTTTCTTCTCAGCAGTTCATGGATCCTATACAAAAATTGACCATATACTAGGACATAAAGATCTCAAAATTAAATGTAGGAAGGCAGAAATAATAAATGCCTTCTTCTCAGATCACAATGCAATAAAAGCTACATTCAGTAAAAAGTTAGGGGTAAATAGACCAAAAAGTAATTGGAAACTGAATAATCTCATCTTAAAGAATGACTGGGTGAAAGAGCAAATTATAGAAACATTTAACAATTTCACCCAAGATAATGATAATGATGAGACATCATATCAAAATCTTTGGGATGCAGCTAAAGCAGTAATAAGGGGAAATTTTATATCTTTAGAGGCTTATTTGAAGAAAATTGAGAAAGAGAAGATTAACGAATTGGGCTTACAACTTAAAAGGCTAGAAAAAGACCAAATTATAAACCCCCAACCAAAAATTAAACTCGAAATACAAAAATTAAAAAGAGAAATCAATAAAAATGAAAGTAAAAAAACTATTGAATTAATAAATAAAACCAAGAGTTGGTTTTATGAAAAAGCCAATAAAATAGATAAACCTTTGGTAAATTTGATCAAAAAAAAGAAAGAGGAAAATCAAATTGATAGTCTTACAAATGAAAAGGGGGATCTTTCCACCAATGAAGAGGAAATTAGAGAAATAATAAGGAGTTACTTTGCCCAACTTTATGCCAATAAATTTGATAACTTAAGTGAAATGGATGACTTTCTCCAAAAATATAGGCTCCCTAGATTAACAGAGGAGGAGATAAATTGCTTAAATAGTCCCATTTCAGAAAAAGAAATAGAACAAGCTATTAATCAACTCCCCAGGAAAAAATCCCCAGGGCCAGATGGATTCACATGTGAATTCTACCAAACATTTAAAGAACAATTAGCCCCACTGTTATATAAATTATTTGAAAAAATAGGGGATGAAGGAGTCCTACCAAATTCCTTTTATGACACAGACATGGTACTGATACCTAAACCTGGTAGATCGAAAACTGAGAAAGAAAATTATAGACCAATCTCCTTAATGAATATTGATGCTAAAATCTTAAATAAGATATTAGCAAAAAGACTTCAGAAAATCATCTCCAAGATAATACACTATGATCAAGTAGGATTTATTCCAGGAATGCAGGGCTGGTTCAATATTAGGAAAACTATTAATATAATTGACCATATTAATAATCAAATTAATAAGAACCATATGATCATCTCAATAGATGCAGAAAAAGCATTTGACAAAATCCAACATCCATTCCTACTAAAAACTCTTGAGAGTATAGGAATAAATGGATTATTCCTTAGAATAATCAGGAGTATATATTTAAGACCGTCAGTAAGCATAATATGCAATAGAAATAAACTGCAACCTTTCCCAGTAAGATCAGGAGTGAAACAAGGTTGCCCACTATCACCATTACTATTCAATATAGTACTAGAAACGCTAGCCTCGGCAATAAGAGCCGAGAAAGAGATTCAAGGAATTAGAGTAGGAAATGAGGAAATTAAACTATCACTTTTTGCAGATGACATGAGGGTATACTTAGAGAACCCCAAAGACTCTGCTAAAAAGCTACTAGAAATAATTCAAAATTTCAGCAAAGTGGCAGGATACAAAATAAATCCACATAAATCCTCGGCATTTTTATATATCACTAACAAAATGCAACAGCAAGAGATACAAAGAGAAATTCCATTCCAAACAAATGTTGAGAGTATAAAATATTTGGGAATCCATCTACCAAAGAAAAGTCAGGAATTATATGAGAAAAATTACAAAACACTTGCCACAAAAATAAAATCAGATTTAAATAATTGGAAAGACATTCAGTGCTCTTGGATAGGCCGAGCGAATATAATAAAGATGACAATACTCCCCAAACTAATCTATTTATTTAGTGCTATACCAATCAGACTCCCAAGAAACTATTTTAATGACCTAGAAAAAATAACAACAAAATTCATATGGAAGAATAAAAGGTCAAGAATTGCAAGGGAACTAATGAAAAAAAACTCAGAGGAAGGTGGTCTAAGTGTACCTGATCTAAAGCTATATTATATAGCAGCAGTCACCAAAACCATTTGGTATTGGCTAAGAAATAGACCGGTAGATCAGTGGAACAGATTAGATACAAAGGACAAAAAAGGGTACATCTATAGCAATCTAATCTTTGACAAACCCAAAGATTCCAACATTAGGGATAAAAATTCATTATTCGGAAAAAACTGTTGGGAAAACTGGAAATTAGTATGGCAGAAATTAGATATGGATCCACACTTAACACCATATACCAAGATAAGATCAAAATGGGTCCATGATTTAGGCATAAAGAGGGAGATAATAAATAGATTAGAGGAACAGAGGATAATCTACCTCTCAGACTTGTGGAGGAGGAAGGAATTTATGACCAGAGGAGAACTAGAGATCATTATTGATCACAAAATAGAAGATTTTGATTACATCAAACTAAAAAGTTTCTGTACAAATAATACTAATGCAAACAAGATTAGAAGGGAAGTAACAAATTGGGAAAATATTTTTAAAAACAAAGGTTCTGACAAAGGTCTCATTTCCAAAATATATAGAGAACTGACCCTAATTTATAAGAAACCGAACCATTCTCCAATTGATAAATGGTCAAAGGATATGAACAGACAATTCTCAGAGGAAGAAATTGAAACTATATCCACTCACATGAAAGAGTGTTCCAAATCACTACTGATCAGAGAAATGCAAATTAAGACCACTCTGAGATACCACTACACACCTGTCAGATTGGCTAAGATGACAGGAACAAATAATGATGAATGTTGGAGGGGATGTGGGAAAACTGGGACACTGATACATTGTTGGTTGAGTTGTGAAAGAATCCAGCCATTCTGGAGAGCATTTTGGAACTATGCCCAAAAAGTTGTCAAACTGTGCATACCCTTTGACCCAGCATTGCTGTTATTGGGATTATATCCCAAAGAAATACTAAAGAGTGGAAAGGGACCTGTATGTGCCAAAATGTTTGTGGCAGCTCTATTTGTTGTAGCTAAAAACTGGAAGTTGAATGGATGTCCATCAGTTGGAGAATGGTTGGGTAAATTGTGGTATATGAAGGTTATGGAATATTATTGCTCGGTAAGAAATGACCAGCAGGAGGAATATAGAGAGGCCTGGAGAGACTTAAATCAACTGATTCTGAGTGAAATGAGCAGAACCAGAAGATCACTGTACACTTCAACAACAATACTGTATGAGGATGTATTCTGATGGAAGTGGAAATCTTCAACATAAAGAAGATCCAACTCACTTCCAGTTGATCAATGATGGACAGAGGTAGCTACACCCAGAGAAGAAACACTGGGAGGGGAATGTAAATTGTTAGCACTAATATCTGTCTGCCCAGGTTGCATGTACCTTCGGATTCTAATGTTTATTGTGCAACAAGAAAATGATATTCACACACATGTATTGTACCTAGACTATATTGTAACACATGTAAAATGTATGGTATTGCCTGTCGTCGGGGGGAGGGAATAGAGGGAGGGGGGTAATTTGGAAAAATGAATACAAGGGATAATATTATAAAATATATATATATATATAATAAAAAAAAGGAAAATGAATGAGAAAGAAAACAAAATATAAGCAAACAAGAAAAAGGATGAAAATTTTATGTTGTGATCCATATTCAGTTTCTACAGTCCTCTCCTTGCATGTAGATGGCTCTCTTCATCACAAGGTCACTGGAACTAGCCTCAATCATCTCATTGTTGATAAGAGGCACTTCCATCAGAATTGATCATTATATAATCATGTTGTTTCCATACACAATGATCTCCTAGTTCTGCTCATTTTACTCAGCATCAGTTCATATAAGTATCTCCATACCTCTCTGCAATCAATCTGCTGATAATTTCTTGTAGAATAATAATATTGAAAGTATTCTTATACCATAACTTATTCAACTATTCTTCAATTGATGGACATCCACTCAGTTTCTAGTTTCATTAAAAAAAGAGCTGTCACAAACATTTTTGCACATGTGTGTCTCTTTCCCTCCTTTAAGATTTCTTTAGGATATAAGCCCAGAAAACCACTACTGGGTCAAAGGGTATGCACAATTTAATAACTCTTTTTTATTTTTTTTTTATTAATTTTATAATTATAACATTGTTGACAGTACATATGCATAGGTAATCTTTTATAACATTATTCCTTATACTCCTTTTTGTTCTGAATTTTTCCCCTCCTTCCCTCCCAACCCCTCCCCTAGATGACAGGCATTCCCATACATATTAGATATGTTATACTATATCCTAGGTACAATATATATGTGCAGAACCGAATTTTGTTGTTGTTTTTGCAAAGGAAGAATTGGATTCGGAAGGTAAAAATAACCTGGGGAGAAAAACAAAAAATGCTAACAGTTTACACTCATTTCCCAGTGTTCCTTCTCTGGGTGGAGCTGATTCTGTCCATCATTGATTAATTGGAATTGGATTAGCTCTTTTCTAAATTGAAGATATCCACATCTATCAGAATACATCCTTCTATAGTATTGTTGTTGAAGTATATAATGATCTCCTAGTTCTGCTCATTTCACTCAGCATCAGTTGATGTAAGTCTCTCCAAGCATCTCTGTGTTCATCCAGTGGGTCATTTCTTACAGAAAAATAATATTCCATAACATTCATATACCATAATTTATCCAACCATTCTCCAATTCCAGTTCATTTTCCAGTTTCTAGCCACTACAAAAAGGGCTGCCACAAACTTTTTTGGCACATACAGGTCCCTTTCCCTTCTTTAGTATTTCCTTGGGATATAAGCCCAGTAGTAGCACTGCTAGATCAAAGGGTCACAGTTTGATAACTTTTTGGGCATAATTCCAGCTTGCTCTCCAGAATGGTTGGATTCTTTCACAACTCCACCAACAATGTATCAGTGTCCCAGTTTTCCCACATCCCCTCCAATATTCATCGTTATTTGCTCCTGTCATCTTAGTCAATCTGACAGATGTGTAGTGGTATCTCAGATTTGTCTTAATTTGCATTTCTCTGATCAATAATGATTTGGAACACTTTCATATGAGTGGAAATAGTTTCAATTTCATAATCTGAAAATTGTCTGTTCCTATCCTTTGACCATTTATCAATTGGAGAATGGTTTGATATCTTATAAGTTAGAGTTAATTCTCTATATATTTTTGAGATGAGACCTTTATCAGAACTTTTAACTGTAAAAATGTTTTCCCAATTTGTTACTTCCCTTCTAATCTTATTTGCATTAGTTTTGTTTGTACAAAAGCTTCTTAATTTGATGTAATCAAAATTTTATATTTTGTGATCAATAATGATCTCTAGTTCTTTGGTCACAAATTCCTTCCTCCTCTACAAGTCTGAGAGGTAAACTATCCTATGTTCCTCTAATTTATTTATGATCTCGTTCTTTATGCCTAAATCATGGACCCATTTTGATCTTATCTTAGTATGTGGTGTTAAATGTGGGTCCATGCCTAGTTTCTGCCATAGTAATTTCCAGTTTTCCCAGCACTTTTTGTCAAATAATGAATTTTTATCCCCAAAGTTGGGATCTTGGGGTTTGTCAAACAATAGATTGCTATTATTATTCACTATCTTGTCCTGTGAACCTAACCTATTCCACTGCTCTACTAGTCTATTTCTTAGCCAATACCAAATGGTTTTGGTGACTGCTGCTGTATAATATAGTTCTAGATCAGGTATGGCTAGGCCACCTTCATTTGATGTTCTTTTTCATTACTTCCCTTGAAATTCTTGACCTTTTGTTCTTCCAAATTAATTCTGTTGTTATTTTTTCTAGGTCATTAAAATAGTTGGGAGTCTGATTGGTATAGCACTAAATAAATAGATTACTTTAGGGAGTATTGTCATCTTAATTATATTAGCTAGGCTTATCCAAGAGTACTTAATGGTTTTCCAATTATTTAAATCTGACTTTATTTTTGTGGCAAGTGTTTTGTAATTTTGCTCATATAATTCCTGACTTTCCTTTGATAGATATATTCCCAAATATTTTATACTATTGACCATTATTTTGAATGGAATTTCTCTTTGTATCTCTTGCTCTTGGATTGTTTTGGTAATGTATAAAAATACTGAGGATTTATGTGGATTTATTTTGTATCCTGCAACTTTGCTAAAGATCTAAATTTTTTCTAATAGCTTTTTAGCAGAGTCTTTGGGGTTCTCTAAGTATAGCATCATGTCATCTGCAAAGAGTGATAGTTTTATTTCCTCATTACTCTAATTCCTTGAATCTCTTTCTCAGCTCTTATTGACGAGGCTAGCATTTCTTGTACATTATTGAATGCTAATGGTGATAGTGGGCAATCTTGTTTCACTCTTGATCTTACTGGGAAAGGATCCAGTTTATCACCATTACATATGATGTTTACTGATGGTTTTAAATATATGTTCCTTATTATTTTAAGTAATAGTCCATTTATTCCTATACTCTCAAGTGTTTTTAGTAGGAATGGATGTTGGATTTTATCAAATTCTTTTTCTGCATCTATTGAGATCATCATATGGTTTTTGTTAATTTGGTTATTGATAGAGTCAATTATGCTAATAGTTTCCCTAATATTGAACCAGCCCTGCATTCCTAGTATAAATCCCATTTGGTCAGAGTGTATTATCCTGGGGATAATTTTCTGTAATCTTTTTGCTAATATTTGATTTAAGATTTTAGCATCAATATTCATTAGGGAGATTGGTCTATAATTTTGTTTCTCTGTTTTCAGTCTATCTGGTTTAGGTATCAGTACCAAGTCTGTGTTATAAAAGGAATTTGGTAGGACTCCTTCAATCCCTATTTTTTCAAATAGTTTATATAGCATTGGAGTTAATTATTCTTTAAATGTTTGGTAGAATTCACATGTAAATCCATCTGGTCCTAGGAATTTTTTCTTAGGGAGTTGATTAATAGCTTGTTCTATTTCTTTTTCTGAAATGGGACTATTTAGACTACTTGATTCTTCCTCTGTTAATCTGGGGAAGATATATTGTTAAAGGTATTCTTCCATTTCATTTAAGTTATTGAATTTATTGGCATAAAGTTGAGCAAAGTAGCTCCTAACTATTGTTCTAATTTCCTCTTCATTAGTGGAAAATTTTCCCTTTTCATTTTTAAGATGAATAATTTGATTTTCCTCCTTCCTTTTTTTAATCAGATTTACTAAGGGTTTGTCTATTTTATTGTTTTTTTTTTTTTTTTTATAGAACCAACTCTTAGTTTTATTAATTAATTCAGTAGTTTTTTTTTTTTTTTTTTTTTTACTTTCAATTTTATTAATCTCACCTTTTATTTTTAGAATTTCAAGTTTTGTGTTTGTCTGGGGTTTTTTAATTTGTTCTTTTTCTAGCAATTTTAGTTGTAAGCCCAATTTCTTGGCCCTCTCTTTCTCCATTTTATGCAAGTAGGCTTCTATAGATATAAAACTTAGCCCTTATTACTGCTTTGTCTGTATCCCACATATTTTGGTATGATGTCTCATTATTGTCATTTTCTTGGGTGAAGTTATTGATTATGTCTATGATTTGCTGTTTTACCCAATCATTCTTTAGTATGAGATTATTTAGTTTCCAATTATTTTTTGTTCTATTTCCCCCTGGCTTTTTATTAAATGTTATTTTGATTGCATTGTGGTCTGAAAAGGATGCATTTACTATTTCTGCCTTACTGCATTTGATTTTGAGGTTTTTATGCCCTAGTATATGATCAATTTTTGTATAGATTCCATGAACTGCTGAGAAGAAAGTGTACTCCTTTCTGTCTCCATTTAGCTTTTGCCAAAGATCTATCATATCAAACTTTTCTAGTATATTTACCTCTTTGACTTCTTTCTGATTTATTTTGTGGTTTGATTTATCTAATTCTGAGAGTGCAAGGTTGAGATCTCCCACTATTATAGTTTTGCTATCTATTTCTTTTTGCAGCTCTCTTAATTTCTCTTTTAAAAATTGAGATTCTGCACCACTTGGTGCTTATATATTTAATATTGATATTGCTTCATTATTGATGCTACCCTTTAGCAAGATATAATGCCCTTCCTTATCTCTTTTAATTAGACCAATTTTTACTTTTGCTAGATCTGAGATGAGGATGGCTACTCCTGCTTTTTTGGTTTTGCCTGAAGCAAAATAGATTCTGCTCAACCCTTTTACTTTTAGTTTGAAAGTCTCACCCTGTTTCAGGTGTGTTTCCTGTAAACAACATATAGTAGGATTCTGGCTTTTAATCCAGTCTGTTAACTGCTTTGTTTTTATGGGAGAATTTTCCCCATTCACATTTATGGTTAGAATGAGTAATTCTATATTGCTTGCAATCCTGTTAACCCCTGCTTATGCTTTTCTCCTTTCCTTCTCTCTTACCCCCCTCGCCAGTATTAAACTTGCTTCTCACAGCCCTCCCTTTTTAGTATCTCTCCTTCACCTTAAAGTTCCTCTTCCTATTTTACCCCTTTTCCTCACAATTTCTGTATTCCTTTCCCCATAGCTTTCTCCCTCCCTGTTCACTTTTTTCATCCCACTTTTCAATGAAGTGGAAGAAGTTTCACCATAAATCGAATATGTCTATTGATACACACTATGTTCACCCCCCTCCTTTCTTTCTCTCAGATATAATAGGTTACCTTTGCCTCTTCATGAGATGCAGTACCACCACTTTACCCTTTTTTATGATATAATTTCCTTTCTCCCTCTAATTTCTAGAACAAATTATACATGTGTGCTTTACATATCTTTAAGGCAGAAATATAGTTCACAGGATTCCTTTTTACCTTTTTTAGAAATCTCTTGAGTTCTGTATTTGAAGATCAAACATTTTGTTTAGTTCTGCTTTTTCATTGAGAATAGATGGAATTCATTTATTTTGTTAAATGTCCATCTTCTTCCCTGGAAAAGGATGCTCATTTTTGCTGGGTAAGTTATTCTTGGATACATACCAAGTTCTTTAGCCTTTCAGAATATTATATTCTAGGCCCTTCATTTCTTTAGTGTGGATGCTGCTAGATCCTGAGGTATCCTTATCCTTATTGTGGCTCCTTCATATCTGAATTGCTCTTTTCTAGCAGATCCCAATATTTTTCCTTTGTCTGATGGTTCTTGAACTTGGCCAGTATATTTCTTGCCGTTTTGATTTTAGGGTACCTTTCAGTAGGTGATCAATGAATGTTTTCAATGTCTATTTTACCCTCTGTTTCTAAAACATCCAGGCAGTTCTCTCTGATAATTTCCTGGAAAATAGTGTCCAGCCTCATTTTTTCCTCACATTTTTCAGGGAGTCCTATGATTCTCAAATTGTCTCTCCTGGATCTGTTTCCCAGGTCTGTTGTCTTTTTAAGGTACTTGACATTTTATTCAATTGTTTCGTTTTTCTGGGTTTGCTTGACTACTTCTTGGTTTCTCTTTGAGTCATTCATTTCTACTTGTTTGATTCTAATTTTCAATGATGTATTTTCTTCACTGACTTTTTTATATCTTTTTGTAATTGTCCAATGGAGATTTTATCTTCTATGGAATTATTTTTCCATTTCATTAATTTTATTTTTTAGAGAACTGTTTTCTTTTTCCAACTCCTTCTTTCCTTGGATTTGTTTACCTTTTCCAATTCACTAATTTTATTTCTCAATGATTTGTTTTCTTTATCCATTCTATCTTAAATGCCTGAGATAACTTCTCCAGACTCTCTTGCCAAGCTTCCCTTTCCTTTTCCTATTCCTCTTCTATCTCTCTTGTGAGAGCCTTTTTGATTTCCTTTATGAGACTTTTGTATATTATGGAGTAGATCATATCTCCCTTAGGGGATTCCTCTGGAGGCATTCTGCTTTTAGTCTCCTCAAGGTTTGAAGTCTGTTCTCTATCCATACAGAAACTGTCAATGGTTAGAGCCCTTTTAAATTTTTTGTTCATTTTGTCAGAGTGGGAATCAAAGAAAACAAATTGACAAGAGAAACAATTGGTCTGTTTCTGGGGGGGATGGGGCTGGATGGTGTTACTGGGCTTCCTCTATAGACTGTAGGAGACAGCAGCGAGGCACTAGCAGGACTGTGATGCTGTGCTGAGTCTGCACTCTGAGGTTCTAAACATGCACTGAGTCACTCTGAGTAGGGGTTGGGGTGGCCGGGTCCTGAGAGATGCCAGCTTTCCAGGGTTTTATTCTTTACTTCCGGTGTTTACACCTTCTCTGATGATCCTGGCTTCCTGCCAAGATGGAATATCCACACTAAGTTAAAGTTCATTTCACAGAAGGGGAAGAGATCATACTCCTCTCCCACTGCACAGTGTGAGCTGCCTGCCTCACTCTGGCTGCTTGCCTTCAGTCTGTGGCCAGTCTATTTGTCCCATCCCCAAGCAAACCCAGACTTTTTCTGATGAATTTCAAGGATGTCTTCTGTTGGTGATTCTTTCTGTTTTTTTTTTTTTTTTTTTTTTTTTTTTTTCTGGTCAAGCATTAATTCTGAGACTTGTCATGAAGTAAATTCTGAGAGAAAATGCAGAGCTCAAGCAGCTGTGTGCCTCCTCTCCGCCATCTTGGCTGGAAGTTTCTTGATAACTCTTTGAACATAGTTCTAAATTATTTTCCAGAATTGTTGGATTTGATCACAGTTCCACCAACCACGCATTAGTGTCCCAGTTTTCCCACATCCCCTCCATCATTCTTCATTATCTTTTGTTATCATCTTAGCCAATCTGAGAGGTGGATAATAGTACCTCAGAACTTTCTTAATTTTAACTTCTTTGCTCAATAGTGGATTAGAGCACATTTTTTTATGGCTAGAAATGTCTTTTTTCATCTGAAAATTGTTCATTAATTTTGACTATCAATTGGAGAATGGCTTGAATTCTTATAAATTTGAGTTAATTCTCTATAAATTTTAGAAATTAAACCTGTATCAGAACCCTTGAATATGACTGTTTTCCCAATTTATTGCCTTCCTCGTAATTTGGTCTTTATTGGTTTTGTTTATACAAAATCTTTTTAAATTAATATGATCAAAATTACCCATTTTGTATTCAATAATGAAGTCAGTTCTTCTTTGGCCAAAAATTCCTTCCTTCTCCACAGATCTAAGAGATTAATTAGACTTTGGTCTTCTAATTTGCTTTTAATATCACTCTTTATGTCTATGTCTATGAACTTTATGTTTATGTCTATGAACTCATTTAAACCTTATTTTGTTATAGGATGATAGGCATAGATCAATGCCTAGTTTCTGCCATAGTAATTTCCAATTTTCCCAGCAGTTTTTGTCAAATAGTGAATTCTTATCCCAAAAGTTGGAGTCTTTGCATTTGCCAAACACTAGATTACTATATTTATTGACTATTTTGACCTGTGAACCTAATCTATTCCACTGATTAACCACTCTATTTCTTAGCCAGTGCCAAACAGTTTTGAGGATCCCTGCTTTATAATATAGTTTTAGATCTGTTATAGCTAGACCACCTTAATTTGCATTTTTTTCATTATTTCCCTTGAGATTCTTGACCATTTTTTTTTTTTTTTTTAATCTTTTGCCTTTGGGAATATCAGGTTCCAGGCCCTTCTATCTTTTAATGTGGAGGCAGCCAGACCTTGAGTGACCCTTATTGTGGCACCTTGGTATTTAAATTGTTTTTTTCTAGCTGCTTGCAAGATTTTCTCCTTTGTGTGGTAATTCTGCAACTTAAACACAATATTCTGTGGTGTTCTTTTTTTAGGGTCTTTTTCAGAAGGAGTTCGATGAATTCTTTCCACATCTACTTTCCCTTCTGTTTCTATTATCTCTGGACAGTTCTCTTTGATGATTTCCTGTAAAATAGAATCTAGGCTCTTTTTTTGGTCATAGTTTTCGGGAAGTCCAATGATCTGTAGATTATCTCTCCTAGATCTATTTTCCAGGTCTATAGATTTTCCCAGTAAGTATTTGACATTATTCTCCAGCTTTTCATTTTATTATTATTTTTTGTTTGTTTGTTTTTGTTTTGTTTTGTTTGACTGATTCTTGGGTTCTCAATGAATCATTCATTTCTATTTGTTCCATCCTGAATTTTAAGGAGTTATTTTCTTCATTCACATTTTTTAGTTCTTTTTGTATATGTCCAATTTCATTTTTAAATGAATTATTTTGCTCTATTGAATTTTTTCCATTTCCCTAATTTTTTTAGAGAATTATTTTATTTTTCCAATTCAGAAATCCTATTTTCTTGAGACTTTTTTTATCTTTTCCAATTCAGAAATGCTACTTTCTTGAGATTTTTTTATCTTTTCCAAGTCAGAAATCCTACTTTCCTGTGATTTTTTAACCTTTTCTAATTCACAAAGTTGTTTCCCTGAATCTCCTGTGAATTCTTTATTTTTTCCAAATCCAATTTCATAGCTTCTCTTTCCTTTCCCCATTTTTCTTCAAACTCTCTTAATTTTTTAGTCTCTTCTAGGAGAGCGGTTATATGATGGGGTGCAGTTATTGTTCCCCTTTAGGCTGTTATCTGCTGACTCTCTGCTGTTAACTTCCTCGGGGTTGGATACCCACCCTTTCTCTGTGTAGAAGGAATCAATGGTTCTTTTTTGCTTTTTACTCATATTTAAAAAATTTTGGGGGGTCTGTCCCTGGGGTAGGAAATTATTTATTTATTTCTTTACCAGCTTCCTCCCAGACTGGATGGATGCAGCAGCTCCTGTGCCTGAGCTAAGAGATAGCTCTGGGAGAGAGTTCCCCTCCCCCTCCCTGGAAGTGCCTTGGAGGTTATTAGCAGGGCTGTGCTTTGAGGGCCCTGTGTGTCCTGGCGACTTCCCTGAGGTTTCAGACTGAACAGTAAAGGAGACACAAAGCCCAGCCAATGTGTTCTGTGGGGTGTGGATGTCAGCAGCTGATGTGAAAAGCCCCTGCGCTCAAACTGGAAGTGTCTGCCCAGAAACCGTGGTCCCTATTTCAAAGGTTCCACTTCCCTGGGACTTCCCCAGGTGAATTCCACAGCCTCCAGCTAAGCAAGGCACTATGTGTTGCCTTGGGCCGTGTCTGCCCGCTTTTCAATCTCTTAACTACCCCCAGGTGAAAACCTGGATAGCCTAAGTCGGCCACACCCACAGTGCTGAGATCTGTTGAGTCACTTCCAGATTGGGGTGGTTCTAGAATCTGGCTTTATATTTTAAAGTGGCTTGATTTATCTTCTGAACTGCTGTTTTATAAGCAGAGAAGAGCTAACAGCCTGTGCCAGATTCTTCTGTCTCAGTGGCTTCTCTGATCCCAGAGCTCTCCCCAGTGCCCTCGATGCAGTGTGCTACCACTCAACCATCTGTGCTGGCCTCTTTTTTTTTTTTTCCTCCCCTGGGAACTGACCATTTCTGTTGAAACTCCAGTTTCTCTTCAGCTGGTAATTCGTACTTCCAGTCCTTGTGGTTTCTATCAGTCCAGCGCTATTTTTGAAGCTGATTTAACTAATTGGTAATGTGGGAAGAAGGGAGCTCACAAAATCGCGTGTATCTTCTCCACCATCTTGGCTCCACCCTGACTTTTTTTCTTTCAGATGAACTTTGTTATTGTTTTGTCTAACTCTGTGAAGTAATTTCTTGGGAGTTTCATTGGTATGTAACTGAATAAGTAGATTAAGTTGTATTGAATTTTTTATTATATTAGCTTGGCCTACCCATGAACACTTGATATTTTCCAATTGATTGGATCTGACTTTATTTATGTGAAAACTGTTTTGTAGTTGTACTCATATAATTCCTGATTTTGCTTTGGCAGGTAGACTACCAACTATTTTATATTACCTACAGTTATCTAAATGGAATTTCTCTTTGTATCTCTTGCTGCAGGATTTGATTGGTAATATACAAAAATGCTGATTGTTTCTGTGGATTTATTTTGTATCCTGCAACTTTGCTAGAGTTGAAAATTATTTCTAGTAGTTGTTTAGTTGATTTTCTAGGATTCTGTAAGTATACCATGATATCATCAGAACGAGTAATAATTTGGTTTCTTCCTTAACTATTCTAATTCTTTTGATCTCCTTTTTTCTCTTGTTATCAAAGCTAACATTTATGATACAGTACTGAATAGTAATGATGAGAGTGGGCAACTTTGTTTCACCCTTGATCTTACTGGGAATGGTTCAAGTTTGTCCCCATTGCAAATGATACTTAGTGATGGTTTTAAATAGATGCTATTCATCATTTTAAGAAAAACTCTATTATTCCTATCATCTCTAGTGTTTTTAGTAAGGATATTTGGGTGCTGGATTTTGTCAAATGCTTTTTTCTGCATCTATTGAGATAATCATGATTTTTTTAAAAATTTGGTTATTGATATATTCAATTATGCTCCTAGTTTTCCTAATATTGAATCAGCCCTGCCTGTGTTATAAAAGGAATTTGGTAGAACTCCTTCTTTCCCTATTTTTTCAAATAGTTTGCACAGTATTAGAATTAATCATTCTTTAAATGTTTGGTAGAATTTACACATAAATACATCTGGCCCTAAAGGTTTTTTCTTAGGTAATTGATTAATAGCTTGTTATATTTCTTTTTCTAAGTAATTTATTTTCTCTTCTGTTAATCTGGCCTATCTATATTTTTATAAGTATTCATCCATTTCACTTAGATTAGAAGATGTATTTTCATATACTTGGCAAAATAAATACTAATTATTGCTCTAATTTCCTTTTCATTGGTGGAAAGTTTTTTGTCTTCTTTTGCATTTGGCCAATTGAACTTTTAAATGAGATGTTTTGTTCTTTACCTTTTTTTTTCCCATTTCACAAATTTTGTTTTTCAGTGAATTGGTTTCTCTTTCATATTTGTTTTGTAAGGTGTGATACACTTCTCCTATTTCATCATATCTATTTTGTAAGGAGTTATTTGCCTTTTCTATTTTTTAAAAATCTACTTTGTAAATTTCATCAAATCTATTTTAAGTAGTTTTCTTCAAATAATTTCTTTTTTTTCCTTTTTGAAACTCTCTTACCAAGTTCTCATTTCCTTTCCCCATTTTCTTCTCTCTTTTAAAATCCTTTTTGAGTCCTTGTTAAGATAGCCACATAAAAGAGTACCAACACATATCACCCTTTGGGGTTTCGTCTGGAGATGATTTTCCTTTAGGATCCTCAGGATTTGAAGTCTGTTCTTCTCTTTCTCAATAAAAGCTATCTATGGCCAGTGGTCTTTTTTTTTCTCATTTTTTGAATGCTCATTTTTAACAGGTATAGGTCTGCTCTTAAGGCAAAGAGGCAACAGACAATTTAGGTTGCCCTGGGGCCAGTTCTAGTATCTACTTCTTGGTACTGGGTACATATGGCGAGGTTCTGTTTTCTGGTGTTGATCTGAAGGATACTAGTAGAAGCTCAGATAAAGAGGTATCTACTCTCTGCTTTCTTGGCTCTGCCCATGCATATCATCTAGTTTTTGGAGAACTAAAATAAAAAAAAATATTATCTGTTGTCTAGTTGAAGGAAATAGATATTTAAATATGTCACAATTAACTCATGGCTATTGCCTGCTTAATAACTGTGCATAAAATGACTCTTAATGGAGCAAAAATTTTACTCTCTTTCTCTCATCACTATTTATTTATCATCATTCTTATTTCTATCTATTGGTCTGTCTGTCTGCCTGTCTATCTATTTATCTACGCTGCAATTTCTTTCACAACAGAATTTTAATTATATGATCACAAAACATGTGGTAGTCATTTTTGGTGCACCAAGAAGTGAAAATACTAAGGCAAACCTTTCTTAAAGATGAGAGAGAGAGAGAGAGAGAGAGAGAGAGAGAGAGAGAGAGAGAGAGAGAGAGAGAGAGAGAGAGAGAGAATGACTGAATGCCCCTGATTGCACTGTCAGCTACTGTGCTCAAGTAAATACATACTTGCTCAGTTTAAGAAAAGTCACTAATCATCTCTAAAGAAAAAAAAAAAAGGGGGGGGCAGCTAGGTGGCGCAGTGGATAGAGCGCCAGACCTGAATTCAGGAGGACTTGAGTTCAAATCTGGTCTCAGACACTTCACACTTTCTAGCTGTGTGACACTGAGCAAGTCACTTAACCCCAGCCTCGGGAAAAAGAAAAAAAAAAAAGCCTGGTGGCTGTAGTCCTGAACCACCAATATTTAGGAAAATATATTTCTCTTTTCAGTAAAATTGAATTGTATACATTAAACATGTATAGAATTGAACACTCTGATTACTTATAATTCACTCTGACACTTATAATTCAGTCAAATGAAAAGAATTTATTACATGCCTACAATTTGCCAGTCACTATCCTAAGGACTAGAGATACAATTTTGATAGAAAACAACAACAAAAAAGTCTCTCTTCTCAAGAGGATCATGGTTTAATAAGAAAGATGACATGAGGACAACTGTAAAAAAAATAACTATGTATAGGATAAGTTGGAAATAATAGAGGGAGGGGCACTAGAATCAAGAAGGATCATGAAAAGTTTTCTAGCCAGTGGGCTTTTATATCTGAGGAAAGAAGTGAGAAGAGAGAACTTTCCAAGAATGAGGGACAGCTAATGAAAATGCCCGGAGAGGAAAGTTGGATAGTCTTGTTTGTGGAACAAAAAACAAACAAAAATAATTTGATAGCAGAATTTAGAGAGGATACTGGATAGGGGCAGAATATAAACTGTATATATACTGGGAAGGAGATACCATTTTATATTGCCTTTGAATGCCAAATATAGAATTTTATATTTGATTCTGAAGGTAACAGATTCATTAGATGAATGACATGGTTAGATATTTAGGAAAATCATTTTGATAAGTGAGTAGAGAATTTATAGGAATGGGATATTATAGGCAGATCAACCAGTGAGTTATTGCAATATGATGAGAGCTTGCAGGAAGGTGGTGGCAGTGTCAGAAGAGAAAAGAGAAGATAATGCATGATATGTTAAAAGGGTAAAATCCATAAGCCTTGGCAACAGACTGGTTATGGGAAATGATAGAGAATAAGCTGAAGAATTTATGGCTTATGCAGCAGAAATAATTGGTAGAATATATAACCTTTAATTTGTAATGGTATGTCTTGCCAAAGAAAAGAGAATTTTACTGATTGGGAATGAAAATACATTTAAGAATGAAAAATAAACTAGATTTTTTAAAGCAAAAAAAGAAAATAACTCTCAATTCAAATAAAATATGTTGGCATTGAAGATAGGATAAGTAGAGACAACTTAAAGATTTTAGTTTTCTAAGAAAAACATGGCAGTGCAAAACGCAGATCATAATGTAAGGACACAATATGATTTCTCAGGACTTCTGAAGGTTAAAAGGAATTGCCAAATAGAAGAACACCTATATATCCTGCAGGAAAAAAAAATAGAACAAGGCTACAAGTTCAAGATATATAATAATTAAACAACAATTTAGAAACACCAAATTCTGTAAAGACCTTCAAACAAATAGTTGTAATATTATAAGAACAACCTGTACTTCATAAAAAATGGAATAATGTGTTTTGAAGATCAATAAAACTCAGGTTGCAGCCCAGGGTGACCCACCATACAAATCTGAGCTTAACCACACATGGAAAAAGTTACATATTTAATAAAAGAAGCGATCAAAACATTCTTAGAAAGAAAATCAAAGCTAACATGTTATTTACTTCTCAAATGCCATCAGTTTAGGAATAAATGAACGCAACAACTAAGGACAGCAAAAACAATAGAATGAAAGCAAAGAGACTATTTAAGGGACAGCTTTTCTAAATATACATAAGGAAACAAGAGTGAAGTCAGAAATCAGAGAAGTGACCCTGGTGCCTTATGGATGAAATATAATTACATCCTGCCTAGAGTTGAATTAATATTTTTTGTGGGACTACATTACAAAATGGGAAAGTGCATGGATGCAAAGAGAGAGGGAGAAGGATAGAGGGAAATGTTTAATGCATCTGAATTAAATCAAGATCTAATCATATAAGAAAATTCTCCCAGCAGAAGTTTCTAAGGAAAAAGGAGTGAGAAGAGCAGGTGAGGATTAAAAGAGGGAAAGGACAAAAGAGGCTTTTTTTTGGTGATGAGAAAATTCCTAGACCTGAGAAATGGAGTATTTTGTACTTAGAACAGCCATAGGTTAGTGTCACTAGATCAAAGGGTACCTATTTGGATATAAAGTATAAAAATACTGAAAAGGTAGAAAGGAGCTAGTTTATGAAGACTTTTTAGAAAGAGAACCAGTTATTGCGTTTATACTTCAAGGAAGCCACTGATAAAAAGAAAATCTATATAAAAACTAATATTAATATATTTATAGTACTTTTTATGATAGTGAAGAATTGAGAAAAAGTAGTTTGATTGATAAATGACTAAATATATTGTGACATTTATATGGAAAGGAATATTATTTTGTTATAAAGAATAGCATGATTAATTCAGAGAAACAGAAACATTTATATCAACTGATGCAAAGCTAAGTAAGCAGAATCAAGAAAACAGTATACAATCCAATAATGTATAATTGAAAAGATATACCTGGAAAGACTTCCATGAACTCAAGCAAAGTGAAATGTACTCTATATATGAAGTAATAGCAATGTTCTGGCTTGATAAACTTTTAATGATTTCCTGTTCTCAGCAGTACAACAATCCTCAATTATTTTGAAAGACATGATGAAAAGTCTTATTCATGCCCAGAGAAAAAACTGATTGTGTCTGAATACAAAAAAAAAAAAAATCTATATATCTCTCTGTCTCTGTTTCTCTTTCTCTGTCTGTGTCTGTCTCTCTTCTCTGTCTTTCTGTCTCTTTCTGTGTCTCTATGTTTTTCTCTCTGTGTGTGTATCTCTTTTTCTCTGTCTCTGTCTCTATTTTTCTTTAAGGTTTTTTTTGGGAGGAGATCTATGTTTTCTTTCACAATGTGATTTTCATGGAAATGCTTCGTTTAACTTCACATAGGCTTTCTTAATGGGAATTAAAGTGGGAATAAGGGAAATAATTTAGAACTCAACATTTTAAAAACAAATGTAAAAATTGTTTTAAATATAACTGGGGGAAATAAAATATTAAATTACAAAAATAAGACTCTTTTGATCTCTATCATCCTCCTCCCAGCGTTAGTGTACTTCATTTGTAAACTTTTATTCATGCTGTATATATACATATTATATATGTATTTATATGTATATGTACTGTCTCTTCTATTACCATGTAACATCCCTGAATGTAAGAACTGTCTTACTTTTGTCTCAGTCTACTTAGTGTGCTGTCTGACACAAAATGCATGTTTAATAAATATTATGCCTTCTTGATTGATTGTATAAAATATAGCACCAAACCAATCAGACCATGTCACTGACCTGTGTGTGTGTGTGTGTATATATATATATATATATATATATATATATATATATATATATATATATAATCAAGAGAGTAATGTTTCCATAAGATGGTGAGAGAACAGTACTATTGAACCCTTGACTTACTTTTTATTTTGACTTTAATTTATTTGTAGATGAACCAAAGATAATTTTGGCAGTATATAGAAATATAAAACCATAAATTATGTAGCAAAATCCAGATACATTGCTCCCGGCCTACAAATAAATCTTTCTTTTTGGACCCCTTTTCCTTGGACCAAAATTAAAGTCACTGCTACAGACAATCTCCTAATTTACCATTCCACACTCTTAATTACTCCCAAGATTCTCTTTTACTTAACTGCAAATGACCAGAGCAAAAGGTAAATTAAGAGGCTTAGATCAATCCATCCTGTCTACAAAATTTCAGATTCTGGCTTTTGTCATCCATATCTATCAAATGTTCTTTTTCTTCATTACCCTATTTGGGCCAAACAACCCTTATTTTCCCCAAAGCATAAACATATGCATAGTTTACAAAGTGTAAAGTATAAGCTAGCAACAGGTGTACAAAAAGCCTATAATGCTCAAAAAGCAAGGCAGCAGAGAGCATGATGATATCAGAAGTACACAAGATATGGGAGCAGAACACTGAAAAAATATTTTATAAGTCTTCTATGTGAACAGTAATGATTTTGGAGTGCCCCTCAGAGGGTTAGTTCAACTTTTTAATTCTTAGGTTTTAAAATCTGTAATAAGGGAATAATATTACTTTTACTATTTACCTCATAGGACTGTCATAAAGATTACAAAGTGACATAATGCACATGAAGGCATTCTAAAGACATAAAAGTCTATTTAAATATAACCATTAGTGTTTCTTGACAAGTGAAAGTTTTGAGGGTCTTTGTAAAGAGAAAAGAGGGCAGTTAAATCAGTTAAATAATTGAAAGTTTGGAGACTTTAAAATTGACCTTTTTAAAAGTTTTTTTTCTTTCTAGAAGCAATTTGGAGTTGCTATAGAATTTTGAAAGGAGAAATCATCTGATTAAAGAGATTCTCAAAGAAGATGACTCTAATTGTATATAGAAGGCCCCCAAAACAGGGAAACCAACATGGAGATGATAGTATGATTTGGGCATGAGATGAAAATATATTCATAATAAGAATGGCTGTGAAAATGGGAAGATTTAATATTAACCAAATAAATCAATGTTATTATGAATATTTACAAAACTCAAAACAATTTTGCATTAATAAAGTAATAAATGCAAAAATGAATGAAATTGATCTGGAACTAAAAGTTGCACAAAGCATATATCAGGCTGATAGTGGAGAAAGCAGAGTACAATCTCTGAAACTGAGACACATAGAGATGAATTACTCCATGCAATTTTGTTTCTACTACTAAAACATATTATTACTTTTATTTAAATAACTTTTAAAGTAAGGATCATTTCCAACAGGGAAAGAAGCTTTGTTCTCTCCTTCAATTCAAACTGTTCTTTTCAAATAGATCATCTCCAACTTCACTCTTTTAAATACCAAGGTTTAAATTGATACCTCTAAACTCTAGTGATGTTACCAAATATCATTGTTTCTTGAAGAATAGCATATCTGGTTCATACTTTAAGAATTCCTTTTATTGTGGTTGTGAATTTATTAAAAAAACTTCACTGCTATCTCTCTGTGCATGTGTTCATTAGTTATATGCCTAGAATCTATTTTTATCTTGCTTTTTATCTTGCCAGAGTGATCAAAAAATGAAAGCTCTTTCCAACATCATTGGATTAGCTCTATGGAGAAAAAAAGAAAAACAAGCAATGAATTCTTCATTTCTTTTCTAGAATTTACCTTTCTGACCCAGTGCCAATCTGTCTCAAAATTATAGATGGAAGGCTTCTTGAGATCCAAGAGAAATTTTTGATGTCATACAAAATTTCTAGCCAATTCATTTTCATGGTATAGACCAAATATTTTCCATTCATTACACATATTGATTTATATGAGTTATTGATATATGATTTTGCCAATTTAAGGAAATCTTCTCTTAAAAGCAGAAAACCATATTGTCTAATGTACATGGTAGTTAAATGATGCCTAGAGTCATAAAGCTATTAAGAATCAGAGATGTGACAAAGTCAGATGTTTCTCACTCCAAATAATGTTCTATCTGCTAGGTCAAGTTGTTTCACCCTCATTTATTGAGCTAAATATTTGGGGAGAAAAGGGGAAAAATTGAGAGCCATTATGATATATGATAGAGGTCAGACTTAATCCTCAGAAAGATAAGCATTCAAATTTCACCTCACTCTTCCTAGCTTTGTGATTATCAGTAAATCACTTGTCTTTCAGTGCCCCCAAACAATTCTCTGACTCTGTTTTATAGATGAGTCCCTCATCTGCATCAATAGAGAGTATTTTGGCCATAAAGAATGGGATACAGGGCATGAATAATATAAAATAATGGCTACTAAGATAATTACAATAAATATTGTAATACAATACAAATATTACAAAGCAATATTTTTGAAAGTTTATAAATAGGATTACTAGACAAATGATAGCCAATGAATTCATTAGAAGATGTATTTTACTTATTTACTCCTCATTGATCTCCCTAATAAATGTTTAATTTTTTTCATTAAGGTATTTCATATTAATTAATCCTTTTGAAAATCTATAGTTAACTTTCTTCTAGAACTAATGATATTCTAAATGGTAAGTTCCCTTTCAAGAAGATCAAAGCCTAGGCTATTTTCTAAATAACAGGTCATTTTACACACTCAAAATCTAAAGTCATTTTGTTCCATTAATGGAACACATGAGCATTAGCTGCATTCAGACTGGCACAGAAAATTAAAAGCCCTGCATGGTACCGGGCTTTAGGAAATGGAATCTAAATGATGCCATAAAGGATGGTGTTCTTGAAAGAGAGCAATTTCTCTCCACACTAATGTAAGGCAAGACTTATTGGAATGGATCAAGGAACTATCCAGCCCATCATAAACTCTCTGAGAGTGGTACTTTACAACAAAATAAGGGACAACTTCTAACCAAAGTGGTGAAAAAATAGGGTGTCCTACCCTTCTGAATCTCTAGGATTTCTTTATGTCTCTTTACCAGTTTTTTTCTATACTATACCTTCTTTCATTATAAGAGATTTAGATTGAAAAGGAGCATCAAAGGTCATTGAGTAGAACTTTCCCCATCCCTCCATCTCATTTAAGAAATGGGAAAACAAAGTCCTGGAGGTCTTGTTATTTGCCCAGTATTAGATAGATATTATATAGGTGAGGCAGGATTAAATTTCAAGTTCTTTAATCCAGGGGTGATGTTCATTTGCTATTCTGTACTGTCTTCCAAGAACCTCCAAAAATAAAAAAGAGTGAAATATAGTTAGCTGGTTTTGAATTTATGTAAGAAGAATAGCATTAGCAAAGCACTTAGAGATCTTTATATTTTAAAAAGTCATAAGGAAGAGCTACTATTCTAAGACTTTTAGACACATCATTTTCATTTTATTATTTTTGCTCTCCATCTTTCCCCAGAGATGTATGAACAATAATTCCCTTAGAAAAACTCAAAATGCTATGCATTTGTTTCAGGGATGAACAATAGAAGAGGTGAATGTGGACCAATGTTCAATATGGTTGTCATTCTACAAGAGAAAATGCAGATTGAAAACTGAGTTATAACGGTGAACAACTGATTTTCCCAGGATGAAATTAATGACTGCCTGCATTCAAGCTATCATTTTCAATTTTCTTCCACCCTAATTTTAAACCTCTATCTCTATGTGTATGGCTCTAATAGGGAAGATTTTAGCTTCCCATATTGTCCTTTGCAAAAGCCTCAGTGATAATTTTTTCTCTTTTGCTATAGAACTATAAAAGGGAAGAGAGATAGGATTTGATTTCATTTGTATAGCAAATGCTTTCAAGAGGAAACTCTTTTTTTAAAATGAAGGACTGCATTTTCTTTGAAACATATAGTTCTACAGCGTTGCCCAGAATACTGAGAAATTAAATGTTGCCTAGAGACAAAGAGTCATCATGAGTTAGAGTTTGGATCTGAATCTTGTTTTTATTGGTTTTCCAGTTAGCTCTCTAACTACTCCCTCTCAGGGCCACCATTGATGCTGCAAACCAATGCAAATGATATTCTGAAATACCAGAATTCTTACTTTTCTGCCAATCTTTCCATTATACTACAGCTATTACTTTCTCTCCTATGTGTGCATAGATACACAGGTGTACATGAATACATGTATATGTTTCTTTATTTAGCTTATAATCAAATAGTTCCCCTTCTTTCCCATCTTAGTTATTTTTGTCATTGTACTTATTGTTATAATGTCAGTCATGTTTGCCTTGTCATGACCCCATTTGAAGGGTTTGGTTATTTGTTTGTTTTTGGCAAAGATTCTTAAGTGGTTTGATATTTCCTTCTCTTGCTCATTTTACTGATGAGGAACTGAAGAAAATAGAGTTAAGTGACTTGATTAGGGTCATACAAGTAGGAAGTTTTGAACTCAGGTTTGAATGTAGAGATAACTCCACTTCCAGTGCACTGACTACTGTGACACCTAGCTGTCCCTTCACAACCTAGCTGCCTTTTCACTTAGTTATAATTAAAAAATGTATCTGGAAAGTTAAAAAAGTAAAAAAAAAAACATTCTAAATTGAATCAATGGGGTAAATACAGTAGATTTATCAAAATTAGGACTACATGACTGTTCTCACATGTAGCTTCATGCTAAAATTTTGATTAACTTACCTGTTTCCTTAAGCAAATTTTTTAGTTTACTGCTTAATATACCTGATTCAAGTGCAATGAAGTTGAAAGGTACACCTCAGAAGATTAGTCTAAAGTTTGCTTTTTATGATTACTATTTGAATGGGCAGCTACAAATGGCAGCTATCAAAGATTGTATGTATCACTACTCTGTATAGATTTCTACAGAGAAATTCCATAAAATCAACTCTATTTCTTTCTTCTCATTTATCTTTATTTAGCAAAACTGACATGAAGTAAATATTATTCAAAATATCTATATTAGCATGCATCAATCCCTGAAAATATGATTGTATTTTCAAAAAAATTAACTTCTTTATATGAGAACAAGTTTACAAAAAATAAAATATAAGAATCTTTATTAAGGTATTGCAAGCGAGTCTTCCCAGGAGGGTCCTGATATTTTAAGCTCATTTTTGATTTTGTGTCAATGAATGACAGATTCACAGGATTTTAAAATTGAATAGGAACCTGTTGACCATCTAGTAAAAAGGGTATCTGAAGAAGAATATAACCTATTATTACTCTGAGAAACCAAAGTTCAATTATAGATCTTTACTGAGAGACAAATTATTACATAGTAAGGCATCCCATCCCATTTTTGGAAAATACAAATTTGTTCTATTCCTTATATTACTATTGAATCTACCACTTTATAATTTTTTTCTAAATAACTAGTTCTGCTCTCAAGCTGAGCAGAAAATCTAGTGACTTTTGTGTGGTAGTCATTTCAATATTTAAAGACGTCTATGATGACATTCTCTGTGCTCTAAGCTAAATCGCTTCCAATTCTTTTAAATGTTCTTAGCTTAAGATAATTGCCCTTTTTTTTTTTTTTTTTTGAGTTTTTCCCCTCCATGGGACAATTTATCAGTTAACATGATACTTATCACAAAGAGAGGGTTTAATGTATATTTGTTAATTGATTACTCTTTTACTTGTGAATTAGGGTTGGAAGGGTTTGTTATTTCATAGGGAAGTAATAACTTTAATTGTAAGAAAACTGTTGAAGCAGGAATAAGATCTTAATGTATAGTCTATGGAATTATGATTAGAAATTATTGGACCTATAACACTATATTCCCTGATTTTATAGTTTCCTTTTTTAAGAAATACATTCTGGATGGAATGACTAGACTATACATCTGGAGTGAAGATCTCTTCCCTGAGATAAAAGCAAGATTTGCAAATGAATAAATAAATAATGCCAAACAGTAGCTCCAGAGGCATCCAGAATGATCTTACTATGCTTTAAAGGTTTGTATCTTTTGTAAATTTGGTGCTTTGTCTCTTTTGAAATTTAACAGCCATGCAAAATATTAAACAGTGTGAAGTGAAGCCAATCTAAAAAGGGAAAGGAAAAAAGAAAAGGAAAGAAAGGAAAGGAAAGGAAAGGAGAGAAGAGGAGAGATGAGGAAAGGAGAGATGAGGATAGGAGAGATAAGGAGAAGAGAGATAAGGAGAGGAGAGGAGAGAGAGAGAAAGAAGTAGAGAGGAGAGGAAAGGAGACAAGAGGAGAGGAGAGAAGAGAAAGAGGGAAGGAGGGAAAGAAGGAAAGAGGAAAGGAAGGAAGGAAAAAAGGAAGGAAAGAGGAGAGGGGAGAAAGGAAGAAAAACCAAGTTATAGAAGGAAAAAGAAATATGTCTTGAGGAAAAGAATTAAAAACATTGTATTAGAATTAAAAATCCCTTTAGTTGGAACTCTGAAAATTAGAAGCAATGAACGTATAGGAAGATTCATTGAGTGATTCTTGATTATTCAAAGAGAAAAATGACTCCATTTGCCACGAGTTCCAGTTACTGCTATGCTGAGAAGTGAAATAATTTCTTTTTTTAATAGTTTTTATTTACCATATATACACATGGATAATTTTATAACATTGACAATTGTCAAACCTTTTGTTCTAATTTTTCCTCTCCTTCCCCCCTCCCAGATGGCAGGTTGACGAATACATGTTCAATATGTTAAAGTATAAATTAAATACAATATATGTATACATGACCAAACAGTTGTTTTGCTGTCCAAAAATAATTGGACTTTGAAATAGTGCACAATTAGCCTGTGAAGGAAATCCAAAATGCAGGTGGATAAAATTAGAGGCATTGGGACTTCTATGTAGTGGTTCATAGTCATCTCCCAGAGTTCTTTTGCTGGGTATAGCTGGTTTAGTTCATTACTGCTCTATTGGAACTGATTTTATTCACCTCATTGTTGAAAATGACCACATCCATAATAATTGATCATCATATAGTATTGTTGAAGTATTCAACGATCTCCTGGTCCTACTCATTAGTGAAATAATTTCTAAGGATTTCTTGCTCTTTGCTGCCATCTTTCTCAGCAATTTTGCAGCTCCTTTAAAGAATCAACCTGAATCAACCTGAGAAATGTTGATGTGAGATTCATTCTGATTGGACAATGCAGCATCTGGATGAATGAACACAATGTAGTATCTAGTATGTTTAATGAAAAAATAGCTAGTTTATGGGAAAACATTTTCACATTTAAGGGTATTGATAAAGGCCTCATTTCTAAAATATGTACAGAATTTATAAGAATTCAAGCCATTCTCCAATTGATAAATGGTCAAAAGATATGAATAGACAATTTTCAGATGAAGAAATTGAAACCATTTCTAGTCACATGAAAAGATGCTCTAAACTATTGATCAGAGAAATGCAAATTAAGACAACTCTGAGATACCACTAGATCCCTCGCAGATTGGCTAAGATGATAGGAAAATATAATGGCAAATGGTGGAGGGGATCTGAGAAAACTGGGACATTGATACATTGTTGCTGCAATTGTGAATGGATAAAACTATTCTCGAGAGCCATTTGGAACCATGCCCAAAGAATGATCAAACATACCCTTTTATCCAGCTATGTTTCTATTAGACTTATATCTCAAAGAGATTTTAAAGAAAGGAAAGAGGCCCACATATGCTAAGTGAAATTAACAGGACCAGGAGATCATTGTACATGACAACAAGATTATATGATAATCAATTCTGATGGATTCTTCAACAATGAGATGATGCAGTCCGGTTCCAATGATCTTGTGATGAAGAGAGCCATCTATACCCAGAGATAGGAGTGTAGAAATTTAGTATTTTCACTCTTTTTGTTGTTCTTTGCTTGCATTTTATTTTCTTTCTTATTTTTTCCTGTTTCACTTGATTTTTCTTGTGCATCAAGAGAATTATATAAATATGTATTCATATATTGGATTTAGCATATATTTCTATGATGTTTAACATATTTTGGATTACTTGCCATTTAGCAGAGGAGTGAGGGAAGGGGAGGGAAAATAGGAACACAAAGTTTTGCAGGGGTTTATGCTGAAAATTATCCATGTATATGCTTTGAAAATACAAAGCTTTAATAAAAATAGCTAATTTAATGAACTCTGAAATTCTCTGGCTTAAAGAGGATTGCTATAAAAATGCATAAAAGATCATAACATAAATGCTAAAATTCTTAAATGACTAATTGAAAGAGTTTGTAAATTCTTTGTTTGAATGGGGAAGAAAATCTCCCTGGTTGAAGATCAATAATGTTCAGCTTTCAGTTAGTGAGAAGAAAAAGTTTTGTATAGACAGATATCCAATAACATTGAAACTTGCAGTCCAGAATTCAGAATTTTTGATGTTTTCCTTCTTTTTGCCAGGTTTTCTATAAGTGTTTACCCATTATTCACTATAGATATTAAATGAGTTGGTGAGGGAGAGTGAGATGGATTTATATTTATGTTAGAATATATAATATTATTTGTTTTGTGTCATAAATATAACCATTTATTTATTAATGTAGCAAAATTTCTGAAATCAGCCTCTTCGTTATTTCTTTTAGAACAATAATATTCTATTACATTCATGTACAATGACTTATTCAACCATTTCCTAATTTATGGGTATCTACTCAGTTGCCAGTTCCTTGCTGTCACAGGGAGGGCTGATCCAAACAGTTTTGTATACATGGGTCCCTTTCCCGCTTTTGTGATCTGCTTGGGATACACACCCAGTGGAGACACTGCTGGATTAGGGAGTATCCACGGTTTGATAATCTTTTGGGTATAGTTCCAGATTGTTGTCCAGAATGTCTGGATAAGTTCACAACTCCATTAACAATGCATCGTTTCAGTATTCCCACACCCCCTCCAGCATTTATCATTTACTTTTATTCAGTTAATTTTCTAAAATTTTAATTTGCAAAGAATGTTTTGACCTACATTGATGGAGATAATGTCTTTACTGTGAATTCTTAAGACCAATGAATTCACAAGTCCAGTACCAGAAATATATTAATTTCACTGACTCTAGGTTCTTGGACTTTGGAACCTGGCTAGACTGTCTACCCCCATCACTCTTGGAGATATATAGCCTCAGGTTTTTGGACTTTACTTGTATCCTGCATTCATGTATTAATGAATATTATTTATTAAGTGTTCATAAGCAAAATCAACAAATGAATGAATGAATGAAGTGCTAACAAACAAAACAATGTCCCTCAACATAGGTAGTTAATTAGATCAAAAGTAGTTAGGGATTATCACTTTATCACATTTTTATCATTGAGATATATAACTGCAAGTTTGTGAACTTGATTTGTATCCTGCATGCATGTATGAATGAATATTATTTATTAAGTGCTCACAATGTATCAGGCACTCTGTTAATCACTGGCGATGTAAATACAAAAGAAGGATATTCTCTAGCTTCAAGGAGATTACATCTTAACTGGAGAGATCATATGTAAGGGAAGTATGGCTAGAGAAGATGTTTTTTCCATTCTTTTTTCGGGGAAATCACAAGAAAGTTATATAGAACCAAAAGACCAACTGTACATATTTTAAGTAACAGAGTTCCAGCTAAACACAAGTTCCCTTAAACTCTGGGGTTCAAGTAAAAAAAAAAAAAGCAAGATCTTAAAATTTAGCATTTAGAGGATGATTGCTATTAAAAGTCCTAGCCATGTAATTGGAAGAATTTTCCCCCTTTTTATAGGAATAATCTTTTATATGTAGCAAAGTTCCCCACAAGATGTATTTACTTATAGAAAAGCTAATGAGAATTAAGGTGATTATATAGATTATTGAGGAAAAACAAAACAACATCTCTCTCTCTCTCTCTCTCTCCATATATATATATATATATATATATATATATATATATATATATATATATATATATATATATATATATAGTTAATTGGGTCAAAAGTAGTGAGGTTTTATTACTTTTCAAATGGATTATGGATAATATTAATTTTCCACTTTGCTTGGCATACATACAAAATAAAAATGCTTGATAGGGGAAGACACAAGCAGCTAGACAAACAGAATCAAGACAGACCTCATGTAGTGGAGAGCAATTGATATGGATTTGGAAGTAAACTGCATTATAAGAGATAGAGGTAATAAAGAAATACATTTAAAGTATGGGGAACAGCCTGTACAAAAATCTGAAGATGTGAGATGAAATATATTCATGATGGTCACTGTGTCTCCTTGTAATCACTATCCAACCATTTTACCTCTTTTAATTTCTGTAAATGTAACTAATAATCTACTTGATATTTGGTTCCTTCCTGCCTCAATCCCTGACATCTGAAAAGTCAACCTGGACTTGATCTTTCCCCAGTTGAAATCACTGTTTCACTATCCATACTAAGAATAAAATATGCATACTAAGAAAAAAAAAAGATCAAGTTAAAGAGCATCAGCCAACCCAGAAGGAAATAAGATGTTAACTCATCTATGTGAGAGGTATGATGTTCCTATATAATGTAGGTTTTCAATGCCTTCCCCAATTTACTGATTCCACTTTTATTGTATAATATTAAAATCATACTTATAATTGGTTGGAAAAGACCTTAAAGGTTATCCTGTTCAAACATATCACTGTACAGATAAAGAAACTGAAGACCCAAAATATTAAGCAATTTACCCAATATTAAACAGCTAGAGTGAAGATTTAAACTTAAGCCCTCAGATTCTAAATCCAACAGTCTTTCAAGTACATCACCTTTTCATAAAGTGATGTCTCAAATTTTCCATCTTCCTGATCAAACCTCCTTGGATATGTTTTCACTTGTCAATATCCTTCCTAAAACATGATACTCAGGAACAAACTCCTTAGTCCAAATGTGAGCAGAGAAAGGTTTTGTTATCATTTATCTCATCTAGATATCATTTCTTATCTGTATTCTGGCCTTCTCTGCCATACCTCCCTCAATCACCATTTCATCCTGGGAAACCCTTCTAGTCCTGGAATTCATATGATATAAATATCTTTACTTCTACAGTCTTTCTCTAGTATCTCTTTGTCTCTTTCTCCCTGTCTTCTGCTTTCTCTCTCTCTCTACCTGAGTAACTTATCCTAGAACATCTTTTTAAGGAAGGCATACAGATGAGTTGTGTCTTCATTTCTCATCAGTCAGTACTACAGACTTCAACCATGGCCAGACCCAGTACTTTTATTCCCCTTCCCTCTTCTCAGCTTTCTTTTATAGCTGGGTTTTCCCCCTTTAGAATATATGTTATATATTATCTTATAAACACACAAAGATTTATATAAACACGCTTTAGGATCTATTCATTATAACCTGAGCAGGCTGAAGTCTAGAGAGATGAAATGTCTTTCTCTGTATCACAAAATGAAAGTTGATGCCTTTTGTTTCATGTGTGGAAACTGAGTAGGTAAAATGTTAACTTCCATAAATGAAAGTATTTGACTTCAATCACAGAATGACCTCCATACAACTACTGCTTAAAAATGATAAAAGCATAGCAATAAATTGTAACTTCCATAGCAGATACATTGTGATTTTCCTTCTTTTGATGATATTAAGAGATGTAGCCCAAAGAACTTAGGTCATGCCAGTTAAAATGGCATATTAGATCAAGAATCCTAAGTACATCTTTGATAAAGGTCAGTATTTCAGTATGATAGATGTTTGTTGAATATTTGATTATGCAAGAAATAGTGGTAAATGATGAGAGAGAATAATCAGTGACATGGTCTCTAATATGATGGAACTTACTCTCTGTATGGAAGATATTAAAGAATTTTGTATATAAATGAACATAATTTAGAAGAGTGTTGTGAAAATACAGAGAGAAGGTACAAAATATATTCCTAAACATTAAGGAGAGAGGGAATACTTCTGTTTGAGAAAATCAGGAGAAAATATATGGAGAATGACAAAATCATAGAGATTTCAGGGCCTACCTCATCCAATCTCATTTTATATGTGAGGAAAATGAGAACAAGTAAGATTAACTAATTTGCTCATTATCAAATGTCTGGTAAGTAAGAGATCCAGGATTCAAATCCATGATATTTAAATTCAGACCTAACATTCTTCTCATGACATTGAAAAAATGCATGCATGTGTGCATTAGTGAATGAAGTAGTTATGAAGCACGTATAAAACACTATTCTAAGCACAGCTAAACACAAAGACAGTTCCTGTTTTCAGGGAGCTCACATTGCAATGGGGGAAGTAACAATATGGAAAGTTTCAGCTCTCTCCCATAAGGATCTGAGGATAGAAGGTGATCAAGGTTATGGTATTAGCCTGACTGGCCTGGCTGCCTCCCACCTTTCCATTAGTGTGCCTTGCTTTTTCACTGAGGCTAGCTTGCTTCCTTTGTATGTGGCAGTTGGGTTGACAGATGGTAGAAATGGATGACCCCCTCTTGGCAGGAATAGAGAATCAACAGGACTTTGGTTACAAGATGCATGGAACCAGGATATTCTAGGCATGGGAGAAAGAATGAGCAAAGGAGAAACAAAAAAGCTCAGAGTATATTGATTTGTAAAAGGAACATTACAGAAAAAAATATATCTTCAGGTTATTGTGCTTGGGGGAACTGAAGCAATTATTTCATTGTAATTGAAGGAGCTTTTTTTCTCTAACCCCACTAGAAGGCATAACAATCAGACAAATAGCAACAGGCTGATTAACATCTCTGAATTTGGCATTAGTAGCCTATTCTCTCCTACAATTATCTTACTAGGCAATTATACAGAATATAGTTGATTGATAATTCTCAACATAGATTTGAGAAGTGCTGACTAAGAAAGAATTCAAACTCCCATCTCCTGAGGAGTTACTCCTGTTTTCTTTTTTATAGATCCTTTTCATTGTTCTTTTTCTATCTGGCTTCATAAAAAAAAGTTTTTATGCATAATTTATGTACAGATTTATCATTATTAAGACCAATTATTATTTCCTCTGCTAGGAGATCATCAAAATGAGTAGAAATCATATTAAAAATAAGTTCTAGTTAAATGCCAGTGTTTGCAAATGCTCACACAGTATCAGATATGAGATCTAGCTTTTTTCCTCTTTTACCAGCTTCCCCCAAAAAGTTAATTTGGATTCCAAACTCCAAATCGAATTATGCAGCAGAGAAAAATAAGGAAAACTCCAAAAGGTGGATTGAAAAGCTGGAGCTCTCTGGGTGCTCCCAGGGTGAAATTATTTGTAATATTTACATCAACTATATTTTGAAGAAATATAAACATCAGAAATAATGCTTTAATGTCTTGCAACAAAGAATTTGGATGCAATATAATTGGAGATGGAACCTGTAATTTGATCCTTAAATATTTTAATGGAATATGAGGGTATGGAATGTGCTAATTAAGATTTTTGTTTGAGTAAGGCAACTTTGTCACTTATTTTGCAGCACTTCAAAATAATTCCAGGGTGAAGTATTTAATTCCTCAGTCTATTGCTTTCTTTGTACCTCTAAATATTTCTTTCTTTACAAGTCCTATGGAGACATCAATGGGGGGATATATTCTGTTTCTCCAAAGATGTTGTCTCTACTTTGCCAAGATGCTGTTATATAATTTGTCTGATCTCAGTAATTTCTTTTTGATAAATCTCAGTCTCCCTGTAATGGGGAATCTACAAGCCACATTATTAACTACTGGATTTTAAGTCAATTTACTACATATTCAAAAAGGACCTACTATATGCCCATAAAAGATCTGTATTCAGAGTCTTACTGATGTATATCAGATCTTTGATCCTGGGAAAGACATATAATCTCCTTGAACCATAGTCAACAGATTTCTCTACTGAATGAGTTGCGATTAGTACTGCTTTTCTTAGATTTGCTCTACCTGAGCTGGTTGAGATAAAGCAGCATTGATCTCTTAGGAAGAGACAGAAATTGTCTCTTTTTTAGGTCTCCACGCTTTGTAGACTTCATTGGAGATAGCCAGGACACTGAATCCCAAATCCTGAGTAATAGAAACAACCGGAGAAAACACATTGAAAGAAATCTCAAACACATTGAAAATACCCTGATACACTCCTAATTGCTATCAACCATATTGAAATATAATTTAAAATATCTTGGGGGCAGGTAGGTGGCACAGTAGATAGAGCATTAGCCCTGAAGTCAGCAGGATCTAAGTTCAAATTTAGTCTGAGACACATAATACTTCCTAGCTGTGTGACCCTGGGCAAGTTACTTAATCACAACCACCTCAGCAATAAATAATTAAAAATTAAATAAAATATTTCATGCATGCTTTTTAATTTCTTCATATCTTTACTAAGTCCCTTATATTAATTAGTCAATTATCATTTGTTAAATTCCTACTATGTATCAGACACTGGATTGAATACTGGGAATATAAACCAAAAAAAAAAAAAATCAAATATTTTTTGCCCCCAAGGAACTTATAATCTATCAAAGAGGCAACATATGTACATATATACATATATGTATATATATATATATATATATATACATACATACATATATATATATATATGTATACATACATATATATATAGAGAGAGATTGCTTATACTATTTATATATATTTACTATATACTATCTAGATATATAGATAGATTATATAAGCAATTAAATAATTACACACAATCACATGAATTGTGTAAATGAAATGAATTACTCAATTAAGTTGATGTTCGTTGTGCGAAGGGGTGAGGAATGCAAAGGAATTAAATATAAAAGAAATCAAGGAATGTTTCTTTTAGAAAATAGTTCTTTAACTGAATGTTAAATGAGTATAGAGATTCTAAGAGACCAATGTGAGGGAGATGTGTATTCCAGGCATAGGGGTGAGACAGTTGAAAAGCAAAGACACATGAGATTAAGTGTAATATGTCAGAAAAAGCAAACAAGTAAACAAGTTTGGCTGGCTTGTAGAGGGCATGAAGGGAAATATATGTATATATATATATATATATGTGTATACACACATACGTACATACATATACACATACATACATATACACATATACATACATACATACATACATACATACTTGTATATGTATATAGGAAGAAAGACAGATTGGAGTCAAGTTGCAAAGGGTATATGTATGTATGTATGTATGTATGTATTTGCACACACTTTTTAAAAAAATTTTTGTTTGTTTTTAGTTTTTAATGCAATATGTATTAAGCTTTTATGTGCAAAATCAAAAAAAGGAACCTAGCATAGTGGATAGAAAATTGCTTTTAGGGATAGAAAGACCTTGATTCAAGTCATTTTTCTGAGAGACTATCTAGAGGATTATGAGTCAGTTATTCACCTATTCAGTGACATAGGCTCTTCTCTAAAACTATTAGTTTGAAGTTTTCATTTCATCTTTTAGACAAAATACAAACTTATTTTTTTTGGCATTCAAAGCCTATCTTACCTTTTTATATGCAATTAAAATTTTACCCAATTATATGTAAAAAAAAATTAAACATTATTTTTTCTTAATTTGGAATTCCAAAATCTCTTTCTCCTTTTTCTTGAACCTTTCTTGAAATGGCAAGCAATTAGATATAGATTACACATGAGCAATCATGCAAAACATATTGCCATATTAGATATGTTATGGAAGGTTAGAACTCATGACTCCCAAATCTCCCATACCCCCCCCCAAAAAAAAAAAAAACCACTGAAAAAACACAATGAAAATTAGTATGGTTCAATATACATTCATACTTTTAAGTTCTTTTTTTTCTGGAGATGGTTAGAATTTTTCATTGCGAATCCTTTGGAATCCTATTGGATCATTATATTTCTATGAATAACTATCTTTCATGGTTGATCATGATACAATGTTTGTTGTTTTGTGTACAATGTTCTCTTCATTCTACTCATCACTCTGAATCAGTTTATATTTGTCTTTCCAAGTGTTTCTGAAACTATTCTCATTATTTCTTATAGCACAATCATATTCCATTATAATCATATATAATAGCTTTCATAGTATTGATGTAAGATTTCAGTTATTAAAATTTACATTAAAGAAACCTATGTGGGACAAATGCTTAATTGTTTTAGTGATCCATTTCCTTAAAAAAAAAAAAACTCATTTGGAATACAGATCCAGTAGTATTACTGCTGGATCAAAGGATACACACACACACACACACACACACACACACACACACACACACACACACACAAGGAGTTTTATATCCCTTTGGGCATAGTTACAAATTGCTGTTCAGAATAATTGGATCATTTCATTATTCCATGGACAGTGCATCAGTGTTCCAGTTTTCAACATCCCCTACAACATTTATCATTTTCTTTTTCTTTCATATTAGGCAACCTGATAAGTGTGATGTTGTACCTCAGAGTTGTTTTAATTCGTGTTCTGTAATCAATAGTGATTTAGAGCATTTTTAATATTACTTTGCACTTGTTTAAGTTTCTTGGAGAGAAAGATGAGAATTGAGTAACAAATGGATATCAAAGTATTTGGTATTGACAGCCTTCACCTCAGAATAAAAGGTATTCAGGGATGATTAGCATATCAAGATTTATCATATGGGTCATTTCTCTTTCTTTAGCATTAACTTAAAGATGGAATGATAAGTTCCTTCTATTTCACTTATTTTTTTCATATTGATTAGACTCTGGCACACAATGATATCTTTTCTATCACTTCATTTGAAAGAATAAAGTTATCACTAAGACAACTAAGCATTTGTCCCACATATGTTTCTTTAGTGTAAATTTTAATAACTGAAATTTTATATCAACAATATGAAAGATTTGGAATGGATACCTATTACTAAAAAATTATAATCTATTTCCTCCTTCTTAATCTGTGGACTTCAGCATAACACCATATTACTTTTACTTTTTCTCAACTAATCTCCTGGGAAAATTATCTCACTAGATGGGATAAAATAGATTTAGAATAAGAAATAGGCCTCAGACCCATCTTGGGTTAAGGTGATATCTAACTCCAAGAATGTATAGACTGTCCCCAGTGGCATGGACAGAATGGAACAATTTGTTTTAATAACCACAATGAAGGTGGCTGAAGCAAGTGTTGCAATTAGAGCTTGTTCAGATATCAAAGACTATAAATTGCAAACAAAGCCATCACCAGCTTTGAATTTGGTCTTGCCATAGGACTCCAAAAACAATATTAAAAGAGGAGCTCCAAAAATTTTCTGAGCAAATTTTCTGAGTGTGATTAAATTAAGTTTACGATCTCCTACTTTAAATGGGTTAATATTGTTTTGGCAAAGTAAGTTATAACATCTTTATTTTAAACTATCCCACTTAAATCCAATTCATGAACTAGTCAAGATATCAACCCATCTCACTGATCCTTTCATTGTTTTTGTTTATTCATTTTATTTATTTATTTATATCATTGGACCTTTTTGAAAATGGATGAAAAAAAAAACACAATTGTCTGAACATTCTTGACTTTCTCTTCAGCTTTCTACCTTTTCAGAGGCATATTTAGCACCTCATTTTAAATCTAAAACTCATTTATTTTTGATAAACTGACAAAATTATACAGACAAAATAATAAAATGTTTAGACAGCACATCTAATTTCTTCTACTTTTAGAAACACACTTCTATTTTTAGAAATTCAACAGTTTTGTTTTATATTTTTTTAAGAAATGAAGGAGACTCTTAAATATCAACATTGAATTCTGATTAAATAATAGAGTTGCCACTTAGTTCTGATTTCCTACTCTACCACTATAGGGGCATATGTATCTTCATTTTAATTATTGTTTTATTCTTTTTCAGCTATGCAAATGAACAATAACCATTTCATATAATTTCAGTCACTACAATGACAAGATTAGAATACTTTTCAACCCAACAGATTATTTCTTCATATATTTGTATGTCTGTGTATTTTCCAAAACTAATGTTATTTTTCTTTTTTTGTTTAGATTATATATGTAGGGAAGCAACACATTTAAGCCATAGGTATGACAGTATTTTGGAATACATCACTGAATATTTGTTAGCAAAAGCTCTTGCTGATATGTTTGAATGCAAAATGATTGTGCAGTGTTCTATAATATAGCCATTATTTCTCTTTTCCAAAAGATAATGGTGACTGCAAAAATGTTTTGGCCATAATAATGTTATGTGTGAATTTTTGTGAAATAGTCACAGCAATTGTCTTGCTGCACATATCAATAGTATTAAATAGATATTTTGGCCTTTATATTGTATTAATAATTTGCTCTCATAAATAAGAATACTAGATAAAGAATATTGGATCTTTCCCCTGATTTCCCCTAAGCTAAGATATTTATTTTCCCTTCTTGAATCTCTTTTTGATAATGTCACAACTCCCATATATAACTTTTTTTTATTTTTAGCATTTCATTCAAATGTCATATTTTTTGTCTATTGCTTTAGACAGTGAGATCCATGAGGGTAGGAACTCTGTCATTTTTTTCATCTTTCTTTTCCATTATTTTGTACAGTAACTTACACTGAGTATATGCTAAGTGAAGCAAACATGATTTGAATTCTTCCCAAAGGAGAAAAGATATTAAGGATAATTTTTCTTTGCTTAAATTATATGAAGAAAAAGTGAGAAACAGATATGCACTAATATTGGGACATGCTTTGTATAAAATGATAAAATTATCAGATTAATAATTCCTCTGTTGCCAAAGCAGCTTTATTTTCAACTACAGAATATCTGATGTTTATTTGTTGTCAAAACAAGCCAATCATATACATTGATCATATTTATTATATAGATTTGTTTATTCTTGCTGAACAGTGTTGTCTGTTGAATTGCATTTGACTAGTCAAGAATGACTGACTTTAACATATTTTTTTTTTAAGTTTGGAAGTTTTATAATTGTCCTTACAAGCCACAACGGAAATTTAAAACCTATCTAATAATGAATAATTTGTATTCCTACAATAATAATTCATCTAAAAGTTCAAAAGGGTTTGAATTCTTTATATCTTTTTAAAAAGTGTTTATATTACATTTAACTCTCAATCTGTCCTTCTATGTTTTTCCCTACTATCAGGGGGAACAGTGGGCCCTCAGTTGTAACCAAGAATTTAAAAAAAGAACAATTCAGCAAAAGTAGCCACCCTATCACTGGTATCTTAAACACACACACACACACACACACACACACACACACACACACACACATACACACACACAATATACGATGTCCCACAATCCCCTACCTCATCAAAGAAGGGAGCACAGTTTTTGGGTTCACCTTAATAATTATAACTATACAATATTTAAGATTTTTCATTGGCCCTTACATTTATATTGTTAAAATCATAATACATGTTGTTTTCCTGCTTTCACCTAATTCACTTTCTACAAGTTCATCTGTCTTGCCCTATTGCTCTAAATTTTTCATATTTGTTGCATCTGAAAGCACAATTATATATCATCACATTTTTGTATTGCAATTTGCTTGTTTATTATTTAATCATAGTTTTTTTCCATAGAACAATGCTGCTATTTGTTTTCCTTAATATGTATATCTAAAAATGAAATTCTGGAATCAAAAGATATTTTTCCATTTTTAAAGCTAATTTAAAATTTCTTTTCTGAATGTCAAGATAAGGAATATGATATTCTGGAAGGAAAAGAAGCTTGAAATACAACCAAAAATAAATTATCCAGCAAAATTGAACATTTTTCAGGGAAAAGATGAACATTCAGTGAAATAGTGGATTTTCAAATTTTCTTATAGAAACAAAACAAAGCTGAATAGAACATTTGATATTCAAATACAAGATTCAAGAGAAGCATAAAAAGGAAAGAAAAAAGGGAAAAAAAAGTACATATTATTCAATAAGATTAAACTGTTTACATCTCTATAGAGGAAAGTGATGTTTATAACAGTTGAAAACTGTCTCTCCTTAATGGCATTTAGAAAGAGTAACCACAAACAAAGGATGTGAGTATAAATTGACTTTAATATGATGACATAAAAGGTTAAAAGGTAAAAATAGGACTATACTAGGAGAAAAAAAAAAGAGGAAAGTAATATAGGGAAATTACATTGTATGAATAGATAAAAATGATGTGTTACAATAGAGGCAAAAAAGTAAGAAATTAGCATTATTTAATCTTACTCTCCTTGGATTTGGCTCAAGAGAAAATAACAAAACATATTTGTGTACAGAAATTTATCTTACTCTATAGGAAAGTAGGAAGGGAAAAGGAAAAAAGTGGCACTGATAGGAGAGAGGCAGATTTAGGGTGGTAGGGTTCAGAAGCAAAATACTGATGAGGAGGGACAGAGTGAAAAGATAAAATTATAAATGGGGAAAAAAGTAGGATGGAGGTAAATACACAGTAATCATAACTTTAAATGTGAATGGAATGAACCCTTCCATAAAATGGAAGTGGGTAGCAGAGTGGATTAAATGTTGTTTACAAGTAACATATTAGAAACAGAGAAATGTTTATAGAATAAAGTATAAGTCTAAGGTGGAATATATTATGCTTTATCTGAAGTAAAAAAAAATAAAGCAATGGTAGCAATATTGATCTCAGACAAGCAAAAAGCAAAAAAAAAAAAAAATAGATCTATTAAAAGGGATAAAAGGAAACTACATCTTGCTAAAGGAATGTTAATCCCCAATTAGGCTTTTCTCCTTTCCTTTCCCCTTACCCCCTCCCCAGTATTAAACTTGTTAGCACCACTTGTCTCATAAAGCCCTCCCTTTTTAAGATCCCTCCCCCAACTTTAGAGTTTCTCCCCTTTTCTTACCCTTTTTCCTCATATCTCTAGATTCCCTTCCACTTAGCTTAATCTTTCCCTTTTCATTTTTTCCTCCCACTTTTCAAGAGGTTCAAAAAGTTTCCCTTTAAATAGAATATGTCTAATATTTTCTCTTTTTTATTAATTTTATAATTATAATTTTTTGACAGTACATATGCATGGGTAATACATTTTACATTATCCCTTGTACTCACTTCTGTTCCAAATTTTCCCCTCCTTCCCTCTACCCCGCCCCCTAGATGATAGGCAATCCCATACATGTTAAATGTGTTATAGTATATCCTAGATACAATATATGTATGTAGAACTGAAATTTTTGTTACACAGTAAGAATTGGATTCAGAAAGTAAAAGTAACCTGGAAAGAAAGACAATAGTGCAAACAGTTTACACTCAATTTCCAGTGTTCCTTCTCTGGGTGTAGCTGATTCTGTCCATCATTGATCAATTGGAACTGAATTAGATCTTCTCTATGTTGAAGATATCCACTTCCATCAGAATATATCTTCATACAGTATTGTTGTTGAAGTGTATAATGATCTCATGGTTCTGCTCATTTCACTCAGCAACAGTTGATGTAAGTCTCTCCAAGCCTCTCTGTACTCATCTTGCTGGTCATTTCTTACAGAGCAATAATAACATTTTTCTCTTTAAGCCAGTTCTGATGAGAGTAAGATATACACACTATGTTTATGCCACTCCTTTCTTTCCCTCAGATATAATAGGTTTCCTTTGCGTCTTCATGAGGTGTAGGACCCCCACTTTACACTTTTTCTGGTACAATTCCCTTTCCACTTCTAGTTTATTTTTATATTATAACAGTAAAACCAAATTATACATATATTCTTTATGTATACTCATTCCAGAAATATAGTTCCCAAGATTTATTTTTTACCTTTTTATGCTTCTCTTGAGTTTTATATTTGGAGATCAAACTTTTGGTTTGGTTCTATGTCTTTTTTTTTTTTTTTTTTTTTGGTCAGAAATAGATGAAATCACCTATTTCAGTGAATGTTCATGTTCTTCCCAGGGGAAAAAAATGCTCATTTTGTCTGGGTAAGTTATTCTTGGCTGCATACCAAGTTCCTTAGCCTTTTGGAATATCAGATTTCAGGCCCTTTGATCCTTTGATGTGGATGCTGCTAGATCTTCATTGTGGCTCTTCTGCATTTGAATTTTTTTTTTCCAAGCTGCTTGTGATATTTTTTCCCTTGGTCTGATAGTTCTGGAATTTAGCCACAATACTTCTTAGAGTTTTGATTTTGGGATCTCTTTCAGTAGGTGATCAATGAATTCTTTCAATGTCTATTTTGCCCTCTGTTTCTACAACATCTAGACAATTCTCTTTGATAATTTCCTGAAAAATTGTGTCTAGGTTCTTTTTTTTATCATAATTTTCAGAAAGTTCAATAATTCTCAGATTAGCTCTCCTAGATCTATTTTTTCAGTCTGTTGTTTTCCCAAGTATTTAACATTTTTTTCATTTTTTTTTTTGCTTTTGCTTGGTTGATTCTTGCTGTCTCCTCAAGTTATTCATTTCCATTCATTCAATTCTGATTTTTAATGAGCTATTTTTTTCATTTCCTTTTTCATTTCTTTTTGTTATTGTCCAATTGAGTTTTTAAATGAGTTGTTTTGTTCTATGGAATTTTTTTTTCCATTTTGCCAATTTTATTTTTAGAGAGGTATTTTCTTTTTCCAATTCACTAATTCTTTTTTTCACGGATTTGATTTCTTTATTGACTTTATCTTCATGACTGGGATGACTTATGCAGACCCTCTTGCCAAGCTTCCCTTTCCTTTCCCCATTGTTGGTAATGTGTTGTACTCCCAATATTCATGTTTTTTTTTTCAGTCAAACACTAATTCTGAGGGCATTTCCCTTTCTAGCTCTCATGTAAGACCTTTTTAATTTCTTCTATAAGAGCCTTATGTGATAGGGGCAAGATTATATCTCCCTTTGGGGTTTCATCTAGAGAAAATCTATTTCAAATCCTCAGGATTTGAAGTCTGTTCTCTATCCATATAGAAGCTATCTATAGTTAGAGCTTGCTTTAACTTTTAACTCATTTTGACAAAAAAGAAACAAAGAAAACAAACAAACAAAAAAAGTAAGTGGGGTCTGCTTTTTGGGCAGTTATGGTATTGCAAAGCTTCCTCTACAAACTACAGGAAGTAACAGTGAAGCAGCAATGTGACAGCAATGGCTGTGCTGTGTCTGTGCAGTGGTTGCACTCTGAGACTCTGAGAGGATGCTTCATAACTCCCAGTGCTGGGTGAATGTGGCCAGGTTCCAAGAGACCTTAGCATTTCAGGATTATAGTCTTTACCCCCTGTGTTTATAGTTTCTCTGCTGATCTACTGGCTTGCTGCCAGGGCAAAGTGGCTCACAGTCATAAAGTTCTCCCCACACATTTTCCACTGGCTGAGATCACACCCTGCCCCACTCCAGTCTGTTCAGCATTAGCTACCTTCCGTGCTCTCACTGCCTGCCTGAGGTCTGAGCCTGGTCTAATCGTCCCCACTGCAAGCAAAACAGAGCTTTTCTGGCAAATTTTGAGGATATCTTTTGTTGGTAATGTGTTATACTTCCAATATTCATGTTTGTTTGTTTGTTTGTTTTTCAGTCAAGCACTAATTCCAAGGCCATTTCATGAAAGAAGTCATCTGAGGGCAAGGAAGAGCTTAGATTGAAATGTGTGTCCACTCTGCCATCTGATATTCTATTAGTTAACAAAAACATCCAATTTATTTTTTAAAAATGATAAAATATTACATTTTAACTGTCACCATCAAACAAAAATTTAATAGTCATTGCTCTTGGTAAAGAACATTGCATATTATTCCAGTGTTAATAATTTGTATTATTACCATATTTAACTTTTATGATTATGAAGAAATAAGAGAATGAATATAGACAATTTGGCAACATTTTTTTTAATGTATCACTTATATAATGGTCATGAGATTCATAAAGTTTGTGTTGGGAAAATCCTCAACAGCTATGTACTCTAGTTATTTTACAGATGGATAAATTGATATTCAAAGAAGTTAAGCTGTTTTTCAACAGTGCCCCGCAAAAAATAAGAACAAATAAACAAACTAAAACAGAATTTAAAATATGGTTCTTTGACCTCTGACTTAGGAATATTTTTGTTTCCCTGGTCATCTTAGTCCAATATGATCTAATATGCAAAATCACATTATACCTTATATCCTATTATCAAAATTAGTTTTCAGTTCAATTATTTTGGTCTTTCCCCAAACAGCCTGAGCTAATTTATATGTCAATGAATGATGTTTTATTCCAGAATTTCTTCCCTTCTGCCATCCTAGAGATGGTTATCATTAGACATACACACATGCACAGACACACATATACACAGATACAAATACATACACTTATGTACAGATATATACATAGATATGTGTATGAATATATATATATATATACATATATGTATATACATGTATATATATGTATAAAATAATTCTCTCTATATTTCTATTTATCAGTTCTTTCTCTTGATGTATATGGCATCTTTCTTCACATGTTCTTTATGGTTAATTTGGGTGTTTATAATAGACTAAATAACATTCACTTGAAGTCATTTAAAAACAGTATTACTGCTATTATTGTTCTACTCATTTAGTTTTTCATCATTTCATGCCAGTCTTTTCGTGTTTATCTAAAAGTCATAGATTCATCATCTTTTCCCTTAACCATCTTTGGAAATAGACCTAGTAGTGGTAATGCTTGGTGAAAGGGTATAGGTAGTTTATATTCTTTGGCCATAATTCCAGATTGCTCACCAAAATGTTTGGATCATTTTAATATTTCAGCAATAAATTAATTTCCCAGTTTTTCCTCACCCTCTCCAAAATTTACTATTTTTTTCTCCCATTATTTTAGCCAATCTGATAATTGTAAAATTCCCTCAAAGTTGTTTCAATCTGCATTTTGAAATGAGTAGTGATTTAGAGAATTATTATATTACTACAAATTGTTTTGATTTTCCATTGGAAAACTGGTCATATTTCAAGAATTTGAACTATTTCAGTTTATGAAGTAGTTTTGCATTAAGACAACAGTGTCTCTAGAGAGAAAGAAAAGCTAAAATAAAGCATGACAAAGTAGAAGATTCCACTGGGCAAATTTCCGTTGAATGTAGCCATTTTTATATTATCATATTGCAACAATATAAAAATCTAAGAGAACAGAATTAGTAAAAATTCACTTTTTGTTAGCAGTTGTGATTAGTTTAGTAGGAAATGTAGGTAGCAGAATTAACCCTGATATAAAATATTTTGGGCAGAATATATCAACTGAAGCTACATGTGCCAATAATGAACTTGAGAAACTCTAGCCATTGCAGGTTATTGAACTTGAATGCAACAAAAATAATGGCACTCAGTAAGTGACAATAAAGTTTGATACAGCTGGCTTTATATAGCACACTGTATCACACAGTAAGTACTCTGCATATATCTATATATCTATACTCTAAATAGGTTGAGATACTCAGGGAATATGACCAGGTATACTAATTCTGGATGATGTACTCCTTTTTCCAGGCCAGTGTCTGAGATACTGGTTCAACAGAAGATGTTGGCCCACTTTCTTGGACTAATGTAGCTATTGTGGCCAAGCTATTCTTCGATATCATGCTTTAGCTCATACCTGCTTGATGCATTATACAAAGACAAGTTTGAAGTCTCAGATTGTAAGAGGAAAGCAAAATATTGTTAGCAGTTCTCTCCTAAAATCAAACTGCCTAAGGGTTGTTTATTTGAATTCCTGGGCTTAGAAACCAAGTCTAATTTTAAATCCTTTTTATTCTTAGATTTTGTGCATTTAAATTTTAATTATTAAAATAATTTTTACTTTGATTTTATGGTTCATGAACACCCAATACAAAAAAACAAAAAACAAACAAACAAAAAAACAAAACAAAAAAAACAAAACAAACAAACAAACAAACAAACAAAAACAAAAACCTTGAATCTGGTAGACTAAGGCAAATTAAAAAAAATAAACAAAAAAACAAAACAAACAAAAAAAAAACAAACAAAAAAAATAGATATCAAGTTCTTTCTTCTACCAGAATAAAGAACTTGATAGCTATTTTTTTGTTTGTTTTTTTTTTTTTTTTTTTTTTTTTTGTTGTGCTATGTTGTAAAGTAATAGCAATAGTAACTGGGCCTAAATGGAATTTGAGGGGAGTTCTTAAATATTTTGAACATTCTACAATGTACAGTTTAGGTTAGATACAAAAAGATAAAAATGAGCTTACTATGTGAACTTAATTCTTTAGGGTTACATCCAAATAGTCTCTCCTTACTTTTCTATGACTAGCCATATGTATGTTATTCCCTTTATATCAGCATCCATGCTACTTTAAGATATGATCACTCAATGCTTCCTTTAGAAATTAATGTATTCTTAAGCCCTGAAATCAAATGTCCTTTTAACTAGGAGAATATAAAGTGCCCAATTCCACCTGAAGCTTTTCAGTGATGAAGGTCAAAGTTGGAAGTCTTCTGATCATCTAACCATCATGTGCTATGCCAAATAGCAAAGATAGTTCAGGGAGAAAGAACAAGCTTTCAAAGATTCTCAAAAGTCTAGCTCTATCCCCTATATATGCCTATTAATATTCCTTTATGGATTTCAATGTTCATCTGATTAGATGTGTGTGTGTGTGTGTCTGTGTGTGTGTGTGTGTGTGTGTGTGTGCAGTTGGACTTATAGTTCATTGGGCCACTACTCACAGGGGGATTCCTTCCTTTTTCCTTTGAAACACAGTTTTAATGTATTTTCATGACATGAATATGATGTAATACAGTCAATCAAATAAGCATGGCCTAACTATATACAATTTTTACACAGAATAAAAATAAAGGCAAGATACAGTACAATAACTTTTACACACTATCTACTTTTAGATTCCCTTAAGTCTTGGGATTTTAGGAACATAGTTTGGATGCTTAGATTTAGCCAACCCACTTTAACTCCTGAAGGAAGAAAACAATGTTAACCTCTTAACTCTATCACCTTCCATCTGAACACTCTAGGTCCTTACCTATAAGATTATTTGAGTTGCCAGACACTGATGAGAATAGTCTAAATAAGTCTTGTCTGAGGGACATGCTGTTTTGATTTCATACTCTTTCCTCCACATGTTTCTAAAAGTAAAGGAAGAGGAAAGAAACATACCCATTCAAAATTCAGTGTACAGAGATATTTTTTACAGAAAGAACATTGAAACTGATTTGATAAAGTTTTTTTTTTCTCCAATGAAGAATTAATTACCACTGCACTCATGCAATGAATCTTTAAGCTAAATGTTAGTAATAGTTTTTGTCATTTGGAATCATCACCTATGCTGTTAGCTTTTATTAAAAATTTCAATATTAAAATAATAAACACTGTACTCAGTTCTTTCAAAATGAGCTTTTAAATATATATATATATATATATATATATATATATATATATATATATACATTTTTAAATCAAAGAAAACCTCACTTCAGTTCAGTGCTGTCTTTTAAGTAAAATCTGGTTAACCATTGTCTTGCATGTTGAAATCAGGATTCGGAAGTCTGAGTGGGACTCAAAGATTAAATCTGATTGTTATAGCCTATCAAACAAAAAAAAAATTATTGATGAACTTACTCTATCTAATTATGCAGTGAATAATAGAGCAATTGAAAAAATATAATGTTAGATTTCATTGAGGATTTAACTTTGGCAATATGAACTATATATTCTCTCACATAACCAACAGTTATCATCTTCCATTCTCTTTTCCCAGCTCTTGACCCTGATGGACTGGTCAAAATTAGTTTTATCATAATGTATTTTGATCATTTTTGTTGAAGTCTCCCCTGGGACAAAGTTTTTTGGCAATTAAATGGAACATCTTATTAACAAAGTATAAGGGCACATTTGAATTCACAGCAGAAACTGAGAAAGCTGTGACTATTTTACAGTCAGCTCTTTGTCATTCTAAAACACACAAGAACAGTCTTCTCCTGGAAACCCATAGGGATATATTGTTTGAGCTGTTTTGTCAACTGACCAAACTGAACTCAATAACCAAATGGTATATCTGAAAGAAGGGTAAGGACAAATTCCATGGCATCATTTATGGCCATTACCAATCATTTATTTAAATATATATGCTTAAGTTTTAAAGGAAATATTGAAATTGTACCAGAATATTAGAAAAAAATTATTATTCCATGTTTCTATCAATTATTCACAAAGGTTATTTTAAAGGCACTAAACTTAGTATAGTGAAAATAAGGTTAGATCTGGATTGAAGATCAGAATTTGAGTCCTATATCTGACATTTCTTTGATAATTGAACAAATCACCAAATCTCTCTGTGTTGGTGACAACTGTCTAAGACTATAAATTACTGATGGATTTTCAAAAGATGTATATGTACATGAATAATATATATATACATATACATATATGTATATATATATATATAATCAGAAATATATTAAAATTGGTATACCATTCTTTTTCATATAGTTATTTTATCAAAGCAGTGATTTTAATTTCCATTTTGCTGGTAAAAAATAAGTAAGAAAAATGGAATTTTGTTATACCAGATTTCCTAAAACAAAACAAAAACAAAGTATTACATAGAATATTGTGATACATGACATTCTGTTTATAATGGAGACATCATAAAGGGGGACAACTATTTAAAGCATTTGCTATTTTCTCTTGAAGATTGAAAAGTAGTAGATAATAATGCCTTATGACTTCTTAGAATCCTTAAAGCCATCTCTCAAGAAGCCTTGTTCTTGTTGCACCACTAGGAAGATATTTTATTTAGTTAAGACATTTTGAAATATAGATATAATAATTTTTACATCTAAAAACCTCATTTTTAAAATATAGAGAGAATTGACTTAAATTTATAATAGTTCAAGCCATTCTCTAATTGATAAATGATCAAATGATATGAATAGACGATTTTCAGATGGAGAAATTGAAAGTATTTGTAGCCATATGAAAAGGTGCTCCAAATCATCATTGATTAGAAAAATGCAAATTAAGACGACTCTGAGATACCACTACATACTTGTCTGGTTGGCTAAGATGACAGGAAAAGATAATGATGAATGTTGGAGGGGATGTGGGAAAACTGGGACACAGATACAATGTTGTTGGAACTGTGAACAGATCCAACCATTCTGGAGAGCAGTTTGGTACTATGCTAAAAAAATGTTATCAAACTGTGCCTACCCTTTAACCCAGCATAGTTTCTACTGGGCTTATATCCCAAAGAGATATTAAAGGAGGGAAAGGGACCCACAAATGTTTGTGGCAGTCCTCTTTGTAGTGGCAAAAAACTGGAAACTGAGTGGATGCCCATCAACTGGAGAATGGCTGAATAAATTATGCTATGTGAATGCTATGGACTACTTTTGTTCCATAAGAAATGACCAGCAGGATGATTTCAGAGAGGCCTGGAAAGACTTACATGAACTGATGCTGAGTGAAATAAGCATAACCAAGAGATCGTTATACATGGCAACAACAAGACTATACGATGATCAATTTTGATGGATGCGGTTCTCTTCAAAAAGGAGATGATTCAAAGCAGTTCTACTTGTTCAGTGATGAAGAGAGCAATCTACACCCAGAAGAGGACTGTGGGAGCTGAATGTGAACCACAAGATATCATTCTTACTCTTTGTTGTTTTTTGCTTGCATTTTTATTTCTTTTTTAACAATTGCAAAACCTTTTATTCTAATTTATCCCCTCCTTCCCCCAATCTCTCCCCCAGATGGCAGATAGACCAATACATGTTAAACATGTTAAAATATATGTTAAATACAATAAATGTATACATATCCGTACACTTCTTTTGCTGCCCAAGAAGAATCAGACTTTGAAATAATGTACACTTAACTTGCGAAGGAAATCAAAAATTCAAGCAGGCAAAAATAGAGGGATTGGAAATGCCTTGTAGTGGTTCTCATTCATTTCCCAGAATTCTTTCGCTGGGTGCAGCTGATTCTATTCATTATTGAACAAATGGAACTGATTTGGTTTATCTCATTGTTGAAGAGAGCCACGTCCATCAGAATTAATCATCATATAGTATTGTTGTTGGAGTATATAATGATCTCCTGGTTCTGCTCATTTCACTCAGCATCAGTTGATGTAAGTCTCTCCAGGCCTTTCTGAAATAATCCTGTTGGTTATTCCTTATAGAAAAATAATATTCCATAATATTCATATACCACAATTTATTCAGCCATTCTCTAATTGATGGGCATCCACTCAGTTTCCACAAACATTCTTGAACATACAGTTTTCTTTTACTTCTGTAACATCTCTTTGGGATATAAGTCCAGTAATAACACTGCTGGACCATAGGGTATGCACAATGTGATAACTTTTTGAGTATAGTTCCAAATCACTTTCCAGAATGGCTGGATGTATTTACAATCCCACTAACAAGGTATCAGTTTTCCCACATTCCCTCCAATATTCAGCATCATCTTTTCCTGTCAATCTAGCTAATCTGACAGGTATGCAGTGGCATCTCAGAGTTGTCTTAATTTGAATTTCTCTGATTAATAATGACTTGGAGCATCTTTTCATATGGCTAGAAATAGTTTTGATTTCTTCATCTGAAAATTGTTTGTTCATTTATCAATTGAAGAATGGCTTGATTTATAAATTAGAGTAGATTATTATATATTTTGGAAATGAGGCCTTCATCAGAACCTTTGACTGTAAAAATGTTTTCCCAGTTTATTGTTTCCCTTCTAATCTTGTCTGCATTAGTTTTGGTTGTACAAAAGCTTTTCAATTTGATATAATCAAATTTTTCTATTTTGTGATCGATAATGATCTCTACTTCTTCTTTGGTTACAAATTCCTTCCTCCTCCACAGGTCTTAGAAGTAAACTATCCTATGTTCTTCTAATTTATTTATAATCTCATTTTGCATTTTGTTTTCTTTCTCAGTTTTTCTTTTTTCTTCTTTCTTGATCTGATTTTTCTTGTGCAACAAGATAACTGTATAAATGTGTATACATATATTAGCTCTAACATGTGTTTCAACATATTTAACATGTATTGGACTACCTGCCAGCTAGGGAAGGGGGTGGGGAGAAGGAGGGGAAAATTTGGAACAAATGGTTTTGCAAAGATCAATGTTGGAAAAATTACCCATGCATATGCTTTGTAAATAAAAAAAAAATTTTTTTGCAAGATGGCAGAGAAGATACACACGACTCTGTGAACGTCCTGACTCCCTCACAACCAATTAGATAAATCAGCCTCAGAAATAGTGCTGGACTGATTGATACCACAAGGACTGGAAGCACGACTTACCAGCTGAAGAGAATCTGGAATTTCAACAGAAAAGGTCAGTTCCCAAGGGAGGAAGAAGAGAGGCCAGCACAGACAAGTGGGTGCTACCACACTGCGCTGACCACGCTGGGAAGGGCTCTGGGATCAGAGAAGCCCCTGAGATAAAGGAATCTGGCACAGGCTGTTAGTGTTTCTCTGCTTATAATACAGTAGTTCAGAAGAGAAATCTAAACCACTTTAAAAATTCAGAGATAGATTAGATCTTCCCAGATCCTGGGGGTGACTCAGCAGATCTCAGCACTGTGGGTGTGGCCCCTAGCTCTCACCTGTGACTAATTAAGAGCTTGAGAAGTGGGCTGATACGGCCCAATGCAACACACACTGCCTAGCTCAGCTGAAGGCTGTGGAACTCAGCCCTGGGAAGTCCCAGAGAAGCTGAACCTTTGAACTAGGGACCACGGTTTCTGGCAGACACTTCCAGTGTGAGCGCAGGGGCTTTTCACATTGGCTGGGCTTTGTGTCATCTTTACTGTTCAGTCTTAAACTTCAGGGAAGTCACTAGGACACACAGCACCCTCAAAGCACAGCCGTGCTAAACACCTCTGAGACACTTCCAGGGAGGGGGAGGGGAACTCTCTCCCAGAGCTCTCTCTTAGCTCAGGCACAGGGGCCACTGCATCCATCCGGTCTGGGAGGAAGTTGGTTAAGAAATAAAGAAATAATTTCCTACCCCAAAGACAGACCCCAAAAGATTTTTTAAATAAGAGTAAAAAGTCAAGAAGAACGATTGATTCTATACAGAGAAAGAGCGGGTTTACAACACCAAGGAAGTTAATAGCAGAGAGTTAGCAGATAACAGCCTAAAGGGGAACGATTCCTGCCCCCCAGCACATAACTCTCTCCTAGAAGAGACTATTAAAAAATTAAGAGAGTTTGAAGAAAAATGGGGAAAGGAAAGGGAAGCTATGATAGAGAATAACAACGTCCTGAAATTGGAGTTGGAAAAAATAAAGAATTCATAGGAGATGCAGGGAAACAAAATTTGTGAATTAGAAAAGGTTAAAAAATCACAGGAAAGTAGGATTTCTGAATTGGAAAAGATAAAAAAGTCTCAAGAAAATAGAATATCTGAATTGGAAAAAGAAAATAATTCTCAAAAAAAAATTAGGGAAATGGAAAAAAATTCAATAGAGCAAAATAATTCATTTAAAAACAAAATTGGGCATTTACAGAAAGAACTAAAAACTGTGAAAGAAGAAAATAACTCCTTAAAAGTCAGGATGGAACAAATAGAAATGAATGATTCACAGAGAACCCAAGAATAAGTCAAAAAAAAAAAAAAAAAAAAAAAAAAGGAGAAGCTGGAGAATAACGTCAAATACTTACTGGGAAAATCTATAGACCTGGAAAATAGATCTAGGAGAGATAATCTACGGATCATTGGACTTCCTGAAAACTATGACCAAAAAAAGAGCCTAGATTCTATTTTACAGGAAATTATCAAAGAGAACTGTCCAGAGATAATAGAAACAGAAGGGAAAGTAGATGTGGAAAGAATTCATCGAACTCCTTCTGAAATAGACCCTAAAAAAAGAACACCATGGAATATTGTGGCTAAGCTGCAGAATTACCACACAAAGGAGAAAATCTTGCAAGCAGCTAGAAAAAAACAATTTAAATACCAAGGTGCCACAATAAGGGTCACTCAAGATCTGGCTGCCTCCATATTAAAAGATAGAAGGGCCTGGAACCTGATATTCCATAAGGCAAAAGATCAAGGATTGCAACCAAGAATGAACTACCCAGCTAAGTTTAGCATCTTTTTCCATGGAAGAAGATGGTCATTCAATGAAATAGAGGAATTCTATATGTTTCTAAGAAAAAAACCAGACTTAAACAAAAAATTTGATCTACATCCACAAGACTGAAGAGAAACAGAAAAAGGTACACAGAACCCTTGAGAACTGTAACTCTGTTGTGGGTATATAAAAAGTACTCATGGATAATTTGATTTTACTGATATAAAAGAAAAAAGGGGGGTGTAGTAAAGGGAAGGAGGTCGTTTCAGAAAAAGGGGAAGGAATGATAAAAAGAGGGAAACTACATCCCAGGAAGAGGCATAGAAAATACACCATATCTGAGGGAATTTAGTGAGGGGGAGAATGATTGTGTGAATCTTACTCTCATCAGGAGAGGCTCAAAGAGTAAATAATTGACATATTTGTTTTTCATAGAATTTTCTCTCACCTCATTAAAAGGGGGGAGAGGAAAAGGGAAAAGGAAAAGGAGAATAAGGGAAGGGACTTGGAGGGAGGGGGGAGGGATACTAAAAAAAGGGGAGGGCTGTGCGTCACAAGAGGGGTCTATAAATTAAATATTGGGGAATGGGATAAGGGGGGTCAAGGGAAGAAGCATAATCTGGGGATAATACGATGGCAGGAAATACAGAACTAGTAATTTTAACCGTAAATGTGAATGGGATGAACGCTCCCATCAAACAGAGACGGACAGCAGATTGGATCAAAAATCAAAACCCTACAATATATTGTCTGCAGGAAACACACTTAAAGCAGGGAGATACATACACAGTAAAGGTAAAAGGTTGGAACAGAGCCTATTATACTTCAGTTAAAGCCAAAAAATCAGGGGTAGCTATCCTTATCTCAGATCAAGCAAAAGCAGAAGTTGATCTAGTTAAAAAAGATAAGGAAGGAAACTATATCCTGCTGAAAGGTAGCATAAATAATGAAGCCATATCAATACTAAACATATGCACCAAGTGGTATAGCATCTAACTTTCTAAAGGAAAAGTTAAGAGAATTGCAAGAAGAAATAGACAGTAAAACTATAATAGTGGGAGATCTCAACCTTGAACTCTCAGAATTAGACAAATCAAACCACAAAACAAATAAGAAAGAAATTTAAAAAGTAAATAGAACATTAGAAAAACTAGGTATGATAGACCTTTGGAGAAAACTGAATGGCAATAGAAAGGAATATACTTTCTTCTCAGCAGTTCATGGATCCTATACAAAAATAGAACATATATTAGGACATAAAGATCTCAAACTTAAATGTAGGAAGGCAGAAATAATAAATGCCTTCTTCTCAGACCACAATGCAATAAAAGCTACATTCAGTAAAAAGTTAGGGGTAAATAGACCAAAAAGTAATTGGAAAATGAACAATCTTTTTGGTTGGGGGTTTTTAATTTGGTCTTTTTCTAGCCTTTTAAGTTGCAAGCCCAATTTGTTAATCTTCTCTTTCTCTATTTTCTTCAAATAAGCTTCTAAAGATATAAAATTTCCCCTTATTACTGCTTTAGCTGCATCCCACAGATTTTGGTATGATGGCTCATCATTGTCATTATCTTGGGTAAAATTATTGTTTCTATAATTTGCTCTTTCACCCAGTCATTCTTTAAGATGAGATTATTCAGTTTCCAATTACTCCCACTATTATAGTTTTACTGTCTATTTCTTCTTGCAACTCTCTTAACTTTTCCTTTATAAAGTTAGGTGCTATACCACTTGGTGCATATATGTTTAGTATCTATATGGCTTTTTTTTATATATTTGTTTCTCTGGACCATTCTTTATTGTCTAAAAGGAGCAGATCACCACCTTGTGAACACATAGTCGGTGGAGATACTCCTTGCTTTACCCAACACATGCTGACATATCATTTTTGCTTATGTGGTCTTTGTCCACATAATGAAACTGTATGTTACCATGCCTCTTCTGCATATTCAGGTAACAAATTTTATAAACACAAGGATTTGGAAGAAAGGAGCATCTTAGATCCTGAGGAAGTTTTGAGGTCCACTTTGTTAGAAGTGACCATAGACCCATAAATAATGTGCCATTGGTTCAGAACTCTGTGTTAGTCTCTTATGTTGCACATGGGATGATTTTAATTTCTACGATATCTTCATGTCCAGTTTTACCACTTATATTTGTTGCAAACATCTCCTCTTCTTTTTATAACTTGTTTATATTGCTTTAGTTTTTATTTTTTTTATTATATATTTTTTATAATATTATTCCTTGTATTCATTTTTCCAAATTATCCCCCCCTCCCTCTATTCCCTCCCCCCCAATGACAGGCAATCCCATACATTTTACATGTGTTACAATATAACCTAGATACAATACATGTGTGTAAATACCATTTTCTTGTCGCACAATAAGCATTAGATTCCGAAGGTACATGTAACCTGGGCAGACAGATATTAGTGCTAACAATTTACATTCACTTCCCAGTGTTTCTTCTCTGGGTGTAGCTACCTCTGTCCATCATTGATTGATCAACTGGAAGTGAGTTGGCTCTTGCAACTCTCTTAACTTTTCCTTTAGAAAGTTAGATGCTATACCACTTGGTGCATATATGTTTAGTATCGCTATGGCTTCATTATTTATGCTACCTTTCAGCAGGATATAGTTTCCTTCCTTATCTCTTTTAATTAGATCAACTTCTGCTTTTGCTTGATCTGAGATAAGAATAGCTACCCCTGCTTTTTTGGCTTTACCTGAAGCATAATGGATTCTGCTCCAACCTTTTACCTTTACTCTATATGTATCTCCCTGCTTTAAGTGTGTTTCCTGTAAACAACATATTGTAGGCTTCCGTTTGATGGGAGCGTTCATCCCATTCACATTTACAGTTAAAATTACTAATTCTGTATTTCCTGCCTTCATATTATCTCCAGATTATGCTTTTTCCCTTGACCCTCCTGAATCCCTTCCCCAATATTTTATTTATAGACCCCCCTTGGGATGCGCAGCCCTCCCTTTTTTTTTTTTTTTTTTTTTAGTATCCCTCCCCCCTCCTTCCACGTCCCTTCCCTTATTCTCCTTTTCCTTTTCCCTTTTCCTCTCCCCGCTTTTAATGAGGTGATAGAGAATTCTCTGAAAAACAAATATGACAATTATTTACTCTTTGAGCCTCTTCTGATGAGAGTAAGATTTACACAATCATTCTCCCCCTCTCTAAATTCCCTCAGATATTGTGTATTTACTATGCCTCTTCCTGGGATGTAGTTTCCCTCTTTTTATCACTCCCTCCCCTTTTTCTGATACTACCCCCTTTCTTTTACTACACCCCCTCCTTTTTTTTTCTTTTATATCAGTAAAATCAAATTATCCATGCGCACTTTCTATATACCCACAACAGAGATATAGTTCTCAAGAGTTCTGTGTACCTTTTTCTGTTTCTCTTCAGTCTTGTGGATGTAGATCAAATTTTTTGTTTAAGTCTGTTTTTTTTTTCTTAGAAACATATGGAATTCCTCTATTTCATTGAATGACCATCTTCTTCCATGGAAAAAGATGCTAAACTTAGCTGGGTAGTTCATTCTTGGTTGCAGTCCTTGATCTTTTGCCTTATGGAATATCAGGTTCCAGGCCCTTCTATCTTTTAATATGGAGGCAGCCAGATCTTGAGTGACCCTTATTGTGGCACCTTGGTATTTAAATTGTTTTTTTCTAGCTGCTTGCAAGATTTTCTCCTTTGTGTGGTAATTCTGCAGCTTAGCCACAATATTCCATGGTGTTCTTTTTTTAGGGTCTATTTCAGAAGGAGTTCGATGAATTCTTTCCACATCTACTTTCCCTTCTGTTTCTATTATCTCTGGACAGTTCTCTTTGATAATTTCCTGTAAAATAGAATCTAGGCCCTTTTTTGGTCATAGTTTTCAGGAAGTCCAATGATCTGCAGATTATCTCTCCTAGATCTATTTTCCAGGTCTATAGATTTTCCCAGTAAGCATTTGACGTTATTCTCCAGCTTTTCATTTTTTTTTGTTTTTTGTTTTTTTTTTTTGTTTTTGTTTTGTTTGACTGATTCTTGGGTTCTCTGTGAATCATTCATTTCTATTTGTTCCATCCTGACTTTTAAGGAGTTATTTTCTTCATTCACAGTTTTTAGTTCTTTTTGTAAATGCCCAATTTCGTTTTTAAATGAGTTATTTTGCTCTATTGAATTTTTTTCCATTTTCCTAATTTTTTTTTGAGAATTATTTTCTTTTTCCAATTCAGAAATCCTATTTTCTTGAGACTTTTTTATCTTCTCCAATTCAGAAATCCTGCTTTCCTGTGATTTTTTTTACCTTTTCTAATTCACTAATTTTGTTTCCCTGCATCTCCTATGAATTCTTTATTTTTTCCAACTCCAATTTCATAGCTTTTCTTTCCTTTCCCCATTTTTCTTCAAACTCTCTTAACTTTTTAATAGTCTCTTCAAGGGGAGAGTTATGTGATGGGGGGCAGGAATCGTTCCCCTTTAAGTTGTTATCTTCTTAGTCTCTGCTGTTAACTTCCTCGGGGTTGGATACCCGCTCTTTCTCTGTGTAGAAGGAATCTATATATTTTTTTGGCTTTTTGCTCATACTTAAAAAATCTTTTGGGGTCTGTCCCTGGGTTAGGAAATTATGTATTTATTTCTTTACCAGCTTCCTCCCAGACCGGATGGATGCAGAGGCCCCACACCTAAGCTAAGAGAGAGCTCTGAGAGAGAGTTCCCCACCCCCTCCCTGGAAGTGCCTCAGAGGTGATCAGCACTGCTGTGCTTTGAGGCCTCTGTGTTCTAGCAGCTTCCCTGAGGTTTGAAACTGAACAGTAAAGGAGACTAAAAGCCTAGCCTATGGGTCCCGGTGGGGTGTGGATGTCTGCAGCAGGTGATGTGAAAAGCCCCTGTGCTCAAACTGGAAGTGTCTGCCAGAAACCACAGTCCCTAGTTCAAAGGTTCCGCTTCTCTGGGACTTCTGTTCCACAGCCTCCAGCTGAGCCAAGCACTATGAGTTACCGCCCCGCCCACTTTTCAATCTCTTAACTACCCCCAGGTGAAAGCCTAGATTGCCTATGTCGGCCACACCCACAGTGCTGAGATCTGCTGAGTCACCCGCGGGATCCGGGAATATCCAATATGGTTTTAAATTTTAAAGTGGCTTAGATTTCTCTTCTGAACTGCTGTATTATAAGCAGAGAAGAGCTAACAGCCTGTGCCAGATTCTTCTATCTCAGTGGCTTCTCTGATCCCAGAGCCCTCCCCAGCACGACCGGCGCAGTGTGCCACTACCCCACCGTCTGCACTGGCCTCTCTTCTTCCTCCCCTTGGAGCTGATTCTCTTCAGCTGGTAAGTCGTGCTTCCAGTCCTTGTGGATTTTATTAGTCCAGTGCTATTTCTGAGGCTGATTATATCTAGTTGGTTGTGAGGGAAGAAAGGAGCTTACACAGTGGCATGCATCTTCTCCGCCATCTTGGCTTCGCCCCCCGTAACCCTGATGTTTTAAGGAATTCACATTCACCTAACCTGTATTCACCACATTTTAAATTCTACTGGAAGATGTGATTGGTGAGATATTCTCAGTGACATTTACAAAATCGATAAAGGATAAGTTGCCATGGGATTGGAAAAAAGGTAACATCCAATATAAAAAGACAAGAAAATCAAGTCAAATTCAAAGGTACTAGAGTGTCTCTCATTTCCTTCTCTAGCTCATTTTACAGATGAGAAAACTGAGATCTGAATTCAAATTTAGCCTCAGATATTTATTAGCCTTGTGACTTTGTTACTTTACCTCTCTCAATCTTTGTTTCATCATCTGTATAGAAAAATGAGCTTGTCTTGTTTATGGAAAAATTCTGGAACATATTATAAATATGTTCTAATGAACATAATAGAACTAATGAACATATAATACAAGGAATGTTGATTTTGAAGGGCCACCATAGATTCAAATAGAACAAATAAAGGCAGATTAATATTATTTCCTTTTCAAAAGAATTAATAACTTGGTAAATAAGGGCAATGGTGTGCTTATAATTTTCCTAGATTTTAGGAAAGTTTTTAAAAATAATTCTCATGCCATTTTATGAAAATGATTAAGAGTTATAGTGTAGAAGAGCTAAAAAGAATAGATTTCAGATCTCAATGATCAAACTTAAAAGATAATCATTAACAGTTTGATGTTGGAATGGAGAGTGATTTCATTCCATTTTGCTTAAATTAGCTTAAATTTCATTGAATACAAGCTTCAAGATTTCATCCAACTTTTGTTCACACTCTTCTTTTTCTTTTTCAGTAACAATTAACCGGAATCATTTTCCTTATTACAGTATAAAAAAATCCTATGCAAAAGAAGTGGCTTAATTTTTTTTTTTTTTTTTATCACGTTAATGATCCTTCTTGGGGATTTCTTTTTAAAGATACTAGAGAGGTTTCCCATTTCTTTCTCCAGCTCATTTTATAGATGAGGAAACAGAGACAAACAGGATTAATTGACTTGCTCAGAGTCACACAGATATAAGTATTTGAGGTCAGATTTGAACTGAGGAAGATGATTCTTGCCAACTTTTAGCCTGCTACTCTATTAACTATGCTACCTAGCTGCTATAAGCTTACTGCTGGTCTATAATGTGATCTACAGGCAAAGAAATTAAAATTCCAGTTTACTTTGCACTAAGTGAGCAGAGTCAACAATATAAAGAAATTGTCTGCTCTACTCATACTGGTATTTTGCCTTCACTTCTAGCTTCCACATTTGGAAAGGACATTGATATATTCTCTAGAGAACATTGAAAAGTGGGCAACCATGAATCCAACCATTCTGGAGAGCAATCTGGAATTATGCCCAAAAAGTTATCAAAATGTGCATACCCTTTGACCCAGCCATACTACTACTGGGCTTATACCCCAAGGAACTACTAAAGAAGGGAAAGGGACCTGTATGTGCCAAAATGTTTGTGGCAGCCCTTTTCATAGTGGCTAGAAGCTGGAAGATGAATGGATGTCCATCAATTGGAGAATGGTTGGGTAAACTATGGTATAAGAATGTTATGGAATATTATTGTTCTGTAAGAAATGACCAACAGGAGAAATACAGAGAGGCTTGGAGAGACTTACATCAACTGATGCTGAGTGAAATGAGCAGAACCAGAAGATCATTATACACTTCAACAATGATACTGTACGAGGATGTATGCTGATGGAAGTGGATTTCTTCAACATAGAGAAGAGCTAATCCAATTCCAATTGATTAATGATGGACAGAACCAGCTACATCCAGAAAAGGAACACTGGGAAATGAATGTAAACTGTTATTTTTACCTTCTGAATCCAATTCTTCCTGTGCAACAAAAAATTCGGTTCTACACACATATATAGTATCTAGAATATACTGTAATATATTTAACATATATAAGACTGCTTGCCATCTGGGGGAGGGGATTGGGGGAGGAAGGGAAAAAATCTGAATAGAAGTAAGTGCAAGGGATAATGTTGTAAAAAATTACCCATGCATATGTACTGTCAAAAAAATGTTATAATTATAAAATAAAATAAAAATTTAAAAAAAAAAAAAGAAAAGTGGGCAACCAGAGTTATAAAAGACATTAAGTCCATATCCTTTGAGGATATTTTGAAAGCGCTGGTAGTGTTAATCCTGAAGAAGAGAAAATTGTAAAATGACACTATAGCTACCTTGCATTTGATGGGCTGTCATGTAGAAGGATTGGACTTGCTTTGTTTGGTCCTTAAAAAAAGAGAAATTGAGATGAATGGAACATTAATAATTCATGTATACTTGACCAAGTTACAAATTATCTGTTCTTCACTTTCTCTGTTGATACAGTAAGAGTTTTGAACTAGATGGTTTTTAATTTTATTTCAATCTCTAAATCTATTATTCTATGATGCTACATTGCAATGAGAAAATTTAGGTTTCACATGAAAAACAAAAACAAACAAAAATTAAACAAATAAAAAAATTCCTAATAATTAGAACTGCTATATTTCATGATGAAGACTGAATTACCCCAGGAGATACAGGTCTATCTTTCTTCTTTTTCCTCCTCCTCCTCCTCCTCCTCCTCCTCCTCCTCCTCCTCCTCCTCCTCCTCCTCCTCCTCCTCCTCCTCCTCCTCCTCCTCCTCCTCCTCCTCCTCCTCCTCCTCCTCCTCCTCCTCCTCCTCTTCTTCTTCTTCTTCTTCTTCTTCTTCTTCTTCTTCTTCTTCTTCTTCTTCTTCTTCTTCTTCTTCTTCTTCTTCTTCTCTCTCTCTCTCTCTCCACACACACACACACACACACACACACACACACACACACACACAACACAGGACACTGTCACCTAATAATATATCAGTTCCTCTAGAGATATTTCAGTAACTTCAAATCAAAGCAAAGTGAAAAGGTGCAGAATTAGTTGAACTTTTTTCTACAAATTCAAAATTAGTTCATGAATACCTAAGTGATAAAATCATAAATCAAATAAACAATAAATCCATGTGAGAAATAAAATTTTACTATATTTAGTGGAAAGATTTCTAACAACATAAATCTGCTTTAGAGTGCTGTCTATAGCACTTAAAATAATATCCAATTAACAAGTCAATTAAAATCAGATGGAGTCCAATAATGAGAGATGCAGGATATTTAAATATAAATGAGGAATGAAAGAACGGTACATTTCCTACATAAACAAATAATGAATTTCCCAAAAAGCTAACAAATAGCTTAATGGGTGTCAACTTTTCTTGAAAATGGAGTTCTTTAATAATTTATAGCTATGCAGGAGGTACACCCCAGTGGACAGAGCCAATTCACCTGCCTTAATTGATGGAGAAAAATAAGAAAGAATAGTATTTAGCTATGAAAGCCATTGGCTAGTTGACAGACATGGTTGGATAGCTACATCCAGAGGACAAAAGACATTTCACAAACATCTTATTTTAGGTAGTGGCAAAAATGGATTTGTCAAAAGTCCTCTTTATTCTGTTGACAGAGTGAATTTTCTCAAATGCCTATTGTCCTTTGGTCAACAACAGAAAAAAAATAATTTTATTAAGCTCCTATTCTCTTTCTGAGAACAAAATGTACTTTATCCTTTCCTTGTAACAGAATACTTAGGCACTGTGACAACAAAGAGGAACTATGTAGCATTATTTTATTGCCAACATCCTTTTAGAGAATTTATTCTTTCAGCATAAAATGGATTAATTTACTCTCCCAGGAAACAGAAAGCTTCTCATACTGTGAGTAAGTATGTGGGTGGTACCATTTGGGGGCTGCCTAGGCAACACCCAAAGTAAAATCACAATTTACACAAGGCTCCAGGTGAAGAGAATGTTCCAAAGTAATTAGCTATAGTCAACCAAGACTAACACTAAATACTTTATTTATATTCAAAGATAGCATTTTTTGGTACTGATCAATAATTGTAGCATACATCCTTTTCTGATTAAATTTCTACCCTGTCAGCCACTCACTTTCTCCCTTCTGTCTGATTAGTCTCAGGTACTTCAATTTCACTTTTTACTTGCTGGAATGTGGTTTTCTGTAATTATTTTGATCTATTGGTAAATGATTTATTTTAATTCCAGGCACCATGTTTCTATCTTTGTTTCTCCTTCATTGCAAGTATAAGACTACGTATATAATAGATTATTAGTAAATGTTTATTAACTATTGATTTGTGGCCAGTTCAATCATTTTACAATATAACATATGAAATAAATTATTATGAATATAAAATATATACTATATTATATAACATATATATTATATACATTATATCCATATGTATATATGTACATCCATGAATATGTTTATATCTGTATATATACATTCATGAGTGTATTTGCACAATACTCACATACACAAATATAAATATATAGCTATGTTGCATAATGGATAGAGATAGATTATAACCTTGGGTTCAATTATATCAGAAAGATCTGGGTTTAATTTTATCTTTCAAATACTGGTTATATAATTCTGGGCAAGTTATTAAAACTCTCAGTGCTTCAAGTAACTTTGTAGACTTCTAATTATAAAATAATTTTTGATCCTCATTTGTAGAGAGTGTTTTTTCAGTGAAAGTTTCTATCACTATGAAATTGTAATTCTATACTCCTACCCCTCATACATATTTTTGATTTACACACATTCACAAGTACATATTGATGTTTCAAAAAGTAGAAACCAAACTAATCAATTCGTTAATCAACAAGTACTTAAAAGTTTCCTATGAATCAGGCTGCAAATTAAGACCTACAAACAACAAAGAAAAATAAAAAACAGCTTCTGTCCTCAAGTAGATTACATTCCAATAGCTGAAGGAAGTATATCTATATCTATATCTATATCTATATCTATCTATCTATCTATCTATCTATCTATACATACATACATAAATTTGTATAAGGTATATAAAAAGTAGTTACATAGTGATTTTGAAGATGAAAAAATTCTTAATAATTGGAGGTTTGAGGGTGGGAGAAATTGGAAAAATACAACCTTCAGAAATTTATATTTGTTCCCTTCCCTTATTACTCTTTACCTTTTCCTTTTTCTTCTCCCCCTTTCTAATGACATGAGAGAGAATTCTCTGTAAAAACAAATATGTCAATTATTTTCTCTTTGAGCTAATTCTGATGAGTAAGATTCACACAATGTTCCTTCCCCTCTCTAACATCCCTCAGATATGATAGTTTTTCTTTGCCTCTTTGCGGGACGTAGTTTCCCTCTTTTTATCTCCCTTTTTCTCTTTTTCTGACACTATACCCTGTCCATTTCTACTTCCTTTTTTTTTTTTTTTTGTTATATCAGTAAAATCAAATTATACATGTAGCCTTAATGTATATCCACAACAGAAATACAGTTCTCAAGAATTCCTTTTACCTTTTTCTGCTTCTCTTGAGTCCAATGGTTGGAGATGAAATTTTTTGTTTAGATCTGTTTTTTACCTTAGAAACAAATGGAATTCATTTGTTTCATTAAATGTCTATCTTCTTCCATGGAAGAAAATGCTAAACATAGCTGGGTAGTTTATTCTTGGCTGCATTCCCTTTCAGAATATCTGATTCCAGGCCCTTCAATCCTTTAATGTAGAGGTAGCCAGATCTTGAGTGACCCTTATTGTGACCTTGGTATTTGAATTTTTTTTTCCTGGCTGCTTGTAATATTTTTTCCTTAGTCTGATAGTTCTGAAATTTGGCCACAATATTTCTTGGAGTTTTTCTTTTCTTTTTTTTAAGAGTCTTTTTCAGAAGGTGTTCGATAAATTCTTTCAATGCCTATTTTACCTCCCAATTCTATTACATCTGGGCAGTTCTCTTTGATGGTTTCCTGTAAAATAGTATCTAGCTCTTTTTTCATCATAATTTTCGGGAAGTCCAATAATCCTCAGATTATCTCTCCTAGATCTATTTTCCAGGTCTGTCAATTTTTGCCAAGTTAATATTTGACATTTTTCTCCAGTTTTTCATTACTTTGGTTTTACTTGACTGATTCTTGGTGTCTTAATGAATCATTCATTTCTATTTGTTCCATTCTGATTTTTAATGAGTTATTTTCTTAATTAGCTTTTTTTTTTAAACTTCTCTTTGTATATGTTCAATTGAGTTTTTAAATGAGTTGTTTTGCTCTATGGAATTTTTTTTCCATTTCACTAAATTTGTTTTTAGTGTTTATTTTCTTTTTCCAATTCACAAATTCTACTTTCTTGGGAATTCTTTATCTGTTCCAATTCACAGATCCTACTTTTTCTGTGATTTCTTTACCATTTCCAATTCACTAATTCTGTTTCCCTGCACTTCCTGTGAATTCTTTACCTTTTAAAATTCACATTTCAGGAAGTTGTTTACCTTTTCCAATTCACATTTCTGGAAGTTGTTACTTTCTTGCATAGCTTCTCTCTCCTTTCCCCATTTTTCTTCTAACTCTCTTTTGAGATTTTTTAATAGTCTCTTCTAGGAGAGCGTTTATTTGGGGTATTGTCTAGAGGCTGTTTGCTATTAGTCTCCTCAGGGTTGGAAACCGGCTCTCTTTCTGTATAGAAGTTTTCAAACATTCATTTCATTTTTTAAAAAGCCTTTAGCGTCTGCCTTCAAGGCAAGGAGGCTCCCAGCTTCTTCAGCAGAGTAAGCCCTCTTAATGGGCTGCAAGGAACAGTAGAGCTGTGGGAGTGCTCTGGGAAGAGCTCCACATGGAAGTGACTAGGCTTGGGTATAAGGGCCAGGCTGGGTAAGTGCCCTGCTAGGAGCCCCGCTGTGAGGATTAGTGATTGCCTTGGGGCTAGAGGTTAAGCAGCAAAAATATCACTGCTCCCCCACAAATGCCTGCTTTGAGTATTAGTAGCCTCCCTATCCCTTATGGTACTAGAAGTGTCTCTGCCTGCCAAGCGCAGTGGAGCTTGGGAAACTCCACTACCCCACGCCAAGTCCCCCACTGTGCAGATGAGAGGCTACCCCAGGCTGTGCCCGTGTCATGCAGGTTTGTGACTGTTCCCCAACAAGAGCCCCTCGCTGCAGAATGCCCTGAAGAGCTGTGTTATGGTCTGAGCTGAGTCACTTCCAGTCCTGGGTGGGTAAAGCCAGATCCTCTTAGGCTCTGGTGTCCCTCAGTATACCCTCTACCCTAGGCTCCAATTTCTCTGCTGGTCTACTACTCTGTGACCAAAGCAAAGCAGTCAGGCTATGGCAGAGGGCTCTATGTAAACTTTCCAACTGCAGAGGTTGCCCCTGCTCCTGATTCTATCCCTGTCCTGAGCCAGTCTGTTCCTGCCACTCAGGACAAACCTTTTCTGGTGATATTCCTGATTATCTCCAGCTGGTGAGTTGTTGTATTTTCAATATTCATGAACCTTACCTTACTATTGAACCTTATCATGAACCTTACTAACCTTAGTGCTATTTATGGGGCTGATTTTAAAAATTGGTAATGAGGGTATGAGAGGAGCTCAGAATCTCACTTGTGCCTTCTCCACCATCTTGGCTCTACCCCTAGACATAGGATTTTAGAATTTGCAAAAATAACTTTGTGTTCTCTCATTTGATGCTGAAAACAACTCTGAGAGGTAGGAGCTATTATTCTTCTCATTTAACAAATGGGAAAATTGAAGTTAAGTCAAGTAATATGTCCAAGAGGCATACAACTGGTAAATGCCTAAAAAAAGTTTCATATCCAGTTTTTCATGACTCCAATTTGAACACTATCCATTGTGCCACCTAGATTTTATTTCTAGATTCTTCTCTCCTACAAATATCAATTATTAACACAACTTCAAATAATCAAATGATCCTAAAATCTAAATCTTTAGCCCTGAGTTTTGAAATCTTAGTGTAATATTTTCTTTTTTTTTTCCCTTTCATTTTTGGTTGGTTTATTTTTTTAATAATAGCTTTTTCTTTTCAAAATGTATGCAAAGATAATTTTCAACATTCGCCCTTGTAAAACCTTGTGTTTCAAATTTTCTCCCTTCCTTCTCCCTACCATTCTCTCCTAGAAAACAAATAATTTTTTTATTATTATAACTTTGTATTTACAAGACATATACATGGGTAATTGTTCAACATTGACAATTGCAAAATCTTTTGTTCAAGTTTTTCTCTTCCTTCCCCCCACAACCTCCCCCAGATGCCAGGTTGACCAATACATGTTAAATATGTTAAAGTATATGTTAAATACAATATATGTATATATGCCCATACAGTTATTTTGTTGTACAAAAAGAGTCTGACTTTGAAATAGCGTGCAAAATTAACCTGTGAAGGAAATAAAAAATGCAGGCAGACAAAAATAGAGGGATTGGGAATTCTATGCAGTGATTCATGCTCATTTCCCAGAGTTCTTTTGCTAGATATAGCTGGTTCTATTCATTATTGAACAAATGGAACTGATTTGGTTCATCTCATTGTTGAAGAGAGCCACATCCATCAGAATTGATCATCATAGAGTAATGTTGTTGAAGTATACAATGATCTCCTGGTCCTGCTCATTTCACTCAGCATCAGCTCATGTAATTTCTGAAATCATCCTGTTGGTTATTTCTTATAGAATAATAATATTCCATAACATTCATATACCACAATTTATTCAGCCATTCTCTAATTGATGAGCATCCACTCAGTTTCCAGTTTTTGGGCAGTACAAAGAGGGCTGCCACAAACATTCTTGCACATATGGGTCCCTTTCCCTTCTTTAAGATTTCTATGGGATATAAGCCCAGTAGTGACACTGCTGGATTAAAGAGTATGCACAGTTTGATTACTTTATGAGCATAGTTCCAAATCACTCTCCAGAATGGCTGGATGAATTCAAAATCCCACCAACAATGTATCAGTGTCCCAGTTTTTCCCCTCCAAAATTCTGCATTATCTTTCTCTGTCATTTAGCCAATAAGACAGGTGTGTAGCGGTATCTCAGAGTTGTCTTAATTTTCATTTATCTGATTAATAATGACTTGGAGAATATTTTCATATGCTAGAAATAGTTTCTATTTCTTCATCTGAAAATTGTCTATTCATTGCCTTTGACCATTTATTATTTGGAGAATTGTTTGATTTTTTTATACATTAAAGTCAATTTTCTATATATTTTTGGAAATAAGGCCTTTATCTGAACCTTTGAATGTAAAAATGTTTTCCCAGTTTATTGCTTCCCTTCTAATCTTATCTGCATTAATTTTATTTATACAAAACCTTTTTATTTTGATATAATCAAAGTTTTCTATTTTGTGATCAATAATGACCTCTAGTTCTTCTTTGGTCACAAATTCCTTCCTCTTCCACAGGTCTGAGAAGTAAACTATCCTATTTTTTTAAAATTTACTTATAATCTTATTTTTATGCCTAAGTCATAACCCATTTTGACCTGAGCTTAATATATGGTGTTAAGTATGGGTCAATGCCTAGTTTCTGCCATGCTAATTTCCAATTTTCCCAGCATTTTTTGTCAGTGAGTTCTTATCCCAAAAGCTGGGGTCTTTGGGTTTGTCAAACACTAGATTATTAAAGTTATTGACTATTTTGTCCTTTGAACCTAGCCTATTCCACTGATCAACCAGTCTATTTCTTAGCCAATATCAAATGGTTTGGGTAATCGCTGCTTTATAATATAATTTTAGATCTGGTACAGCTAGATCACTTTTATTTGTTTTTTTCTTCATTAGTTCCCTTGAAAGTCTTGACCATTTGTTTTTCCACATGAACTTTGTTATTATTTTTTCTAGGTCATTAAAACAATATTTTGGGAGTTTGATTGATACAATGCTAAATAGATTAGTTTAGGTAGTATTGTCATCTTTATTATCTTTGCTCAACCTATCCAAGAGTATTTAATATTTTTCAAATTCATTAGATCTAACTTTATTTGTGTGTAACATGGTTTGTAGTTTTGCTCATATAGTTCCTGATTTTCCCTTGGCAGATAAATTCCCAAATATTTTATTATATCGGCAGTTACTTTAAATGGAATTTCTCTTTGTAACTCTAACTGTTGGGTTTTTTTAGTGATATATAAGAATGCTGATGACTTATGTGGGTTTATTTTGTATCCTGCAACTTTGTTAAATGTGAGGATTATTTCTACTAGCTTTTTAGTAGAATCTCTGGGGTTCTCTAAATATGCCATCACATCCTCAGCAAAGAGTGATAATTTGGTTTCCTCATTACCTACTCTAATTCCTTTATTTTCTTTCCTAACTCTTTTTGTCAAAGCTAGCATTTCTAATACAATATTGAATAGTAAGGGTGATAGTGGGCAACCTTGTTTCACTCCTGATCTTATTGGAAATGGTTCCAGTTTATCCCCATTACATATGATGGTTACTGATGGTTTTAAATAAATGCTACTGATTATTTTAAGGAAAAGTCCATTTATTCCTATACTCTCAAGTTTTTTTTAATAGGCATGGATGTTGAATTTTATCAAATGCTTTTTCTGCATCTATTAAGATGATCATATGTTTTTTTTGTTAATTTGGATATTGATATGATCAATTATACTAATAGTTTTCCTAATATTGAACCAGCCCTGCATTCCTGGTATAAACTCTACTTTGTCATGATGCATTATGTTGGGGATAATTTTCTGTAGTCTTTTTGCTAAAATTCATTAGGGAGATTGGTCTTTCTTTGTTTTCAACCTACCTGGTTTAGGTATCTGTACCATGTCTATGTCATAAAAGGAATTTTGTAGGACTCCTTCAATCCCTATTTTTAAAAATAGTTTATATAGCATTAGGGTTAATTGTTCTTTAAATTTTTGGTAGAATTCATATGTAAATCTATCTGGTCCTGGGGTTTTTTCTTAGGGTGTTGATTAATAGCTTGGTCTAATTCTTTTTCTGAAATGGAACCATTTAAGCAATTTACTGACTCCTTTGTGTATCTGGGAAGCCTATCTTTTTTGAAGGTAGTCATGCATTTCACTTAGGTTATTAAATTTATAGACATAAAGTTCAGCAAAGTAACTCACTGTTGTTCCAATTTCCTCTTCATTGGTGGAAAGTTCTCCCTATTCCTTTTTAAGACTAACAATTTGATTTTCCTCTTTCCTTTTTCTTATCAGATTTACCAAAGGTTTGTCTATTATATTGTTTTTTTTTCATAAAACCAACTAATAATTCAATAGTGTTTTTTTGTTTGTTTTACTTTCAATATTATTAATTTCACTTTTTAATTTTAGTAGTTCAAGTTTAATTTTTGATTGGGGGTTTTAAATTTGGTCTTTTTCTAGCTTTTTTAAATTATAAGCCTAATTCATTGATCTTCTCTTTCTCTATTTTATTCAAGAAAGCCTCTAAAGATATAAAATTTCCTCTTATTACCATCTTGGCTGCATCCCACACATGTTTGTATGATGGCTTATCATTGCCATTTCTTGGGTGAAATTATTAATTGCATCTATAATTTGCTATTTCACCCAATTATTCTTTAATATGATATTATTTAATTTCCAATTACTTTTTAGTCTATTTAGCCCTAGCTTTTTGTTGAATCTAGTTTTTATTGTATCATGATCTGAAAAGAAAGCATTTACTATTTCTGCCTTCCTGCATTTAATTTTGAGGTCTGTATGGCCTAATACATGGTCAATTTTTGCAAAGGTTCCATGAATTGCTGAGAAAAAAGTATACTCCTTTTTATCTCCATCCAGTTTTCTTCAAAGATCTATCATACCTAATTTTCCTAATATTCTATTTCCCTCTTTAATTTCTTTCTTATTTGTTTTGTGGTTTGTTTTATCTAATACTGAGAGTGCAAGGTTGAGATCTCTTACTATTATAGTTTTGCTGTTTATTTCTTCTTTCAACTCTCTTAACTTCTCCTTTAGGAAGTTAGATGCTATACCACTTGATGCATATATGTTTAGTATTGCTATTGTTTCATATTCTATGCTGCCCTTTAACAAGATATAGTTTTCTTCCTTATCTCTTTTAATTAGATCAATTTTTGCATTTGCTTGATCTGAGATAAAGATGGCTACTCCTGTTTTTTTTTTCGTTTTTTTTTTCTTAATCTGTAGCGCAATAGATTCTGCTGCAGCCTTTTTTACCTTTACTCTGTGTGTATCTCTCTGCTTTAAATGTGTTTCTTGTAAATAAAATATTGTAGAGTTCTGACTTTTGATCCAGTCTGCTATCTCCCTCCGCTTAATGGGAGAGTTCATTCCACTCACATTTACAGTTAAAATGACTAATTCTGCATTTCCTGCTATCTTATTATCCCCAAATTATGCTTTTTCCTTTTCTTACTTCCCTTTACCCCCTTTCCCAGTATGAAACTTATGGGCACCATTTGTGTCATGCAGGTATCCCTCTTTAGAATCCCTCCCACTCCCTTTGAATCCATTACCTTTTCTTGTACCTTTCCATTATTACTATTTTCCTTTTCCCTTTTCATCTCCTTCTTTTTAATGAGGTGAGAGAAGTTTCTCTGTAAACCAAATATGTTAATTATTTTCTCTTTGAGCCAACTCTGATGAGAGTAAGATTCACACAAGTTCCTCCCACTCTCTAAATTCCCTCAGATATGTTTGGTTTTCTTTGCCTCTTAGTGAAATATAGTTTCCCTGTTTTTATCTCTCCTTTTCCCTTTTTCTGATACTATCCCCTTTCCATTTCTACTTCCCTTTTTATATTACATCAGTAAATCAAATTATACCTGTACTCTTTATATATATTCATAACAGAAATACAATTCTCAAGAGTTATTTTTACCTTTTTCTGCTTCTCTTGAGCACTGCAGTTGGACTTTGTGTGTGTGTGTGTGTGTGTGTGTGTGTGTGTGTGTGTGTGTGTGTGTTTGTTTAATTCAGGTTTTCTCCTTAGAAACAAATTGAATTCATCTGTTTCATTAAATGTTCATCTTCCTCCCTGGAAGAAATGTTCAGCTTAGCTGGGTAGTTTATTCTTGGCTGAATTCCAAGTTCTTTTGCCTTTTGGAATATCAGATTCCAGGCCCTTCGATCTTTTAATGTAGAGGCAGTCAGATCTTGAGTGACCTTTATTGTGGCACCTTGGTATTTGAATTATTTTTTCTGGCTGCTTGTAATTTTTCCTTAAACTTTTTTTGATCAAATCAAATCAAAGAGACTCATAATTATTTCTGTTTAAGGTAGAGTTCCTCAAAAGAAATCTAGCTGGTAAACCCAAGATATCTTGGGAAGTTTCAGCATTCCAAAATTTTTAAAAATGCATTCTCTTGCACAAAGCACCCACAGATAAGGATATGACACCTAGTTGACCAAGAAAGGGAGAGAGGAAGGAAATTAGGAAGGCTTCAAATAGAGGAAAGAAAAAAAAAGGAAGGAAGGAAGGAAGGAAGGTATAGGGAAAGAAGGAAGGAAGAAAGGAAAGTATAGGGAAGGAAGGAAAGATTGAAAAATAAAGAACTTGGACTCATATCAGAACCCTTCCTGAAGGAAAAATGAAGTTCAGCTAGGAAGGAGGGCAAGTAATAATATAATTCTCAATATTACATTTTTGTCCAGTAAAGCATAATTGTATTTTCATTTGAAGAAGAAAAAAGCATTCAGCTTAAATAGAGGGACGAAAGTTCCTAATATTGTGTGAGTATCATATTAGTATCCAAAGCAATTAGTGCATTTATTTTGTTTCCTAGCATAAGAAATAATAAGATGGAAATAGTTCAAACTTTTGGCAATTTTTAAATGAGTATGACAAATCTGCCCATATTTGCCTTCGGTAGGCAACATGGTATGATTGATAACAAACTTACTTTAAAATCAGGAAAACCCATGTTCAAATCTTACCACATATATATATCTTGAGCTATATAAATAGCGATCATTTCAGTTTTGACAAAACCCTAAGCATCTTACTCTCAGATTAATTATTGAAGTAATTGTAAAACAATTACTATGTGAAACAAGCCATTTTTTTTCTCAATTACTACCTAACCTTAATTGCTGAATGGGTATGGCTTCAGTCAAACTAAAATCTGTTAAAGACCTTAGCTAAAAAAAGGTCTAAGTCTCCCACTGAACCCAAAGCCCTCTCCAGTTGTCCTGACATGTCTAGCCATTCTACTCAGATGGCTCTGGAAGAGAAGGTGAGGCAGGTGACCTTATACAGTCCTCTTTCACTTAAATTCAATTGATGTGCATGTTATAGTATCACTTCCCTAACTTATTCTTTGAGAATGAAGGGCAAACAAACACATCTGTAGGAGACTGTGATAGTGATAATCTATTATGAATAAACACTTAGAATGTGAGTTCCTTAAGGACAAACTTTTTTATTTACTACTTTTTCATAATTTTGTAAATTATGAAGCAGAATTGGAGAAAATATATCTTCAAGAGATATTATGATCTTCATTATTATCACCATTCCAATACTGAAATTTAAATAGTATAGTTATTGCCTTTAATATATAAATCACAATCTTTATATGACTTCAAAAATTACTTAAATGTATTGGTTGCTATAGTTAAAAAAATCTGTAAGCCTCTGGCCAATCAGATGATTAGTGCCCCTGAACTATGTTAGGCTGTCATTTAATAATTATCTAATATCTATATTCAAAGCTTTTCCAGCTCAGTACTACCTACTATCACTTGTGCTTCATTTAAAGACCTTCAAAAAAAGGGTCATTTTTAAACTAAAAGGAAATCTCAGAGAAAATCTTTTGTTTTCATAACCATGCACCATAAGGGACTGACTAAACAACAGCAATAAAATAATCAGAAGGCCTGAGTTTTGGTTTTAACTTTATGACAAACCAACAATGAGATTGTGGTCAAGTCATTAATCTGGGTCATAGTTTTATCATGTAGAAAAGGAAAGATTGGGCTAGATAATTCTATCATTCCCTATAGTTTTAAAATTTAACCCTTTTCCTCAACCAACAAAATTTGTTTCTCTTTTTCTTTACTATTTTACTGTTTCAAATACTAACAGTTTCTCCTGCATATACTATCCAAAGAGAGAGATGAGCACAAAATGAGTCATGCCATCTTAATTTGATTTTAAATTTGAAATACAAATTGGATTTTAAAAAATATTTTCTATTTTTTGTCTTCTGAGATTAGTAGTAACACAGAATGTACCATAACTATTTTTATGGATTTATTGAGGCAAAATCATCATCTTAGTATTTCCTCCTAAATTTAAAAAAATTTTTTCAAAATGCAGTTTGAGATAAAAAACAAGGAGCAAACGAAATTTATCTCTGTATAATCAATGTTAAAAGCAGCACCTATTACTGCCAACTTTACTTTCCCTCAATTCTACAGCTTATAAGATGTCTAATGAATTTTGCTCACTGATTTATGTCATTGCCCTTTGTCAGGAAGTTGGTGTGTCATATTGTAAACTGTGGCTTCAATTTCATGCTTTAGGTATAAATCCTTACAAGGCTGGTTTATGATAGTAATACTGATGGAACTGAACCCATAGTGATATTTTACATAATGCCAAAAGAATATATAGGCAGAAAAATAAACATAAAAGAGATGTGACTTCTAACACAATAAATGAGCTACAAAAAGTAGTTTATTGTTCAGTTTGCCTTTTTAAGAAATTGTGATGAGTATGGAGGGAAAATTGAATTTGTGGTTTGGTGCATTTTATACATGACAAAAAACAAAATTCCCCCAGTTCTTTAAAAATACTTTTTTTCCTGGTCATAGTAATATTATAGACTATAAAATCATAGTATCCATCATTCTATTCCCTTTTCTATAAGTTATATATATAGGTTATAATTAGAACTGTTATGAAGACACAGGATATCAAATTTGGAAGGAACTTTAGTTATCATCTATGGTATTTCCTTTACATTACATATGAAGAAATCAAGATGCAGAAATATAAAGATTTTGTGTAGATCATACAATGAGTTAAAGGTAAATATGATGAGAACATAGATGTTCTGATTTCCAACCTAACCAAATTGACCATTGCTAGGAGTCCCCAGAATATTACCCAAAATATTTTTCATGATGATTATTTGCTCTGCTTACACTAGTGAAGTAGTTTTCCAACACTTTGTTTACATTAGCAATGTAGGATGAAGTAATTTCATTATTTACTTCACTTGTCTGATAAATTTATAAACAAATATATCTGTAATAATATGGGGGACATTAAGCAAATGCATTAGTAGGGAATGTCTGATAACAACAACCTGCTTGATCAGTAGGTTTTTGTTTTTGTTTTTGTTTTTTGTTTTTTTTTGGTCTAGAAGCTACAATATATTTTGATCAGTTCCTCTTAAGATTTCAAATCTATTAAGTCAATCAGAATTTATATGGAAATTTCAATCCTTCAACTCAATGACATCTTTTTCTTCACTAGCAAAATATGCATTACTTATTCAGAAGAACACATACACAGAGTTATTTCACTTGCTTATGCCATCCAATTTAATCTAGTCCAAGAAGCATTTGTTAAGCACCCACGTGTCAGTTTTGTTTAAGTGCTAAGGATAAAAATTAAAATTTTAATTTAATTCATATATGTATATATACATATATATGAATATATGTGTGCACATGCATATACATAAATATTTCTCAAATTATATAGTATACTGAAAAGGAAAAAAAATGACCAAGGAAGTTAAAAAAAAAAAAAAAAACTAAGAAGTGGAACACAATTGGATCATTAAAGGAAATTAGGGATTATATGAAGTAGAGGTTGAAGAATACATTCCAGTCTTGATCTCAAAGCACAGCTGGGGGAAAAAGCATAGAGGGCAGAAATGGAGTATCAAGGTGGGGGAGGGAGTAGATTTTTATGACTGGTACACACATCATGAAAGAAGGTTATGGAAAATCAATCTAAAAAGAAGCTGGTACCAGGATTGTGAGTGATTTTAAATCTAAAACAAACAAAAAAGCTGAGGGATTTATATTTTATCCTGAAAGCAATGGGACATCATTGAAGGTCCTTGAGAAGGGTAGTGACATGATCAGCTACTGTGTTTTAAGTGGATTATTTTGGGAATTATGTAGACAATTAACAGGACAGAAAAAAGGATAAAAGACGAGAACTAAATTAGAAGGCTGTTGCAATAGTCCAGCAAAAGCAGATGAGGGAGAGGAAAGAGTTGGGAATGATTTTGAAGTTAAGGATCTAGGAGACTCTAAGAAGGTAGTAACTTCATTAGAAAGAGAGAAAGAGAGAGTTCATATATATTTATTTTTAATGTGATAAATTTGAAATTGTGATATCCATTTTGAAATATTCAACAATTATTTATGAATGACAAGATTTAAGTTCTCAAGAGATAATCTAGGACTATATAGAGAACTATTTGTTATTTACAATGATATGGTCTCTAAAATCACTTCCTACTTTAAATCCATTGTCCCATATAATACCTTCATATGACTTATACATACACACAGATGTGTGTGTGTGCATTTGTGAATGTCTCTGTGTGTATTATATTTACTAAACACATATATAATAGATATTAGAGCATTTATAGGAGTGTTAGTTGAATAGAACATTAGATCTGGAATCATGAAAACTTAAGTTCAAATATGGCCTCAAATGCTTACTACCTGTGTGACCCTGAGAAAGTCACTTAGTCCTGTTTGTGCAGTTCCTTGTTTACAAAATGAGCTGAGAAAAGAAATCTTAAATCTCTTAAATCACTCCAACATCTTTGACAAGAAAATCACAAATGGAGTCACAACTAGTTAGATACAACCAAAAAAAATACTGAAAAATTAACATTTTAAGTAAACTATTTAGAACTGTGTAAAACATATCAATATGGATATAAGGATAATTAATAGGTAATCATCTATTCCAACTTCAAAGGGCACACAACATACTGAGTGATTATGATGGGAGAAATTAATAAATAACCAAATATCTTTCCTGTGAACTTCTTCACAGTTCCTGTCTTTCACTTTTGACTAAAGAATTGTCGTCCTTTATCTACAAGATTGTGTCTCTGAGACTAGTAAATATTATAAACTTAGAGGCTTTCCTCTACCCCAGTTAAACTTTCAAATTCAGCTTATCAACATGTGAACTTGTATCAGAAAGTCCAAGTGGTAAGAGTTCTTTATTTTCTGAGGGAGATAATTATTTTTATTTATTAATTCATTTGCTTATTTATTTATATATTTATGCATCTATCTTACCTACTAAGAGCAAGTCTCAAAGGGTTTATATATGCCATTCATTATTTTGTTGGAAAATTGTGCTCTGTAATGAAAAATATTGACAAATCTGTTATTTAAAACATTGAGATATATATATATATATATATATATATATATATATATATATATATATATGCTTAGTACATTCTTATAAGATATAGGATTTCTAATTACTGCTGAAAGAATTCATAACAGAATTTTATGGAAGCACAATTATATGTCTGTATGTTTACCAGTCCCTTCAATGTTACCCATGTTTGAATAAAGCACTCCTTCTGACTTATTCTCATGCAAGTTTTACTATCTTGAGGGTAGGGAGGACTGAGTAATATTTTATCTGTGTATAAACCAAGGAAAAGGGACTCCATTACCTCAAGAAATTTTACGCTTTCAATTATACATTAAGAGATGTGTAGATCAGATTGTTAGAGAGTAGGGGGTGGGTGAAGCATTTTGAATGAAAAACACTCTTTTAAATATTAACTATTCCATATGTTTAGTAACTAAAGTGGGCTAACTAGTCTTTTAGAACCAAGACTGCATTTTCTAAAATGTCACTTTCAACAATGAAGTAAGCAGGGTTCTAGGATTCCTGGGAGTGCTGGGACTCTATGGCTATAGACACAGTCTAGAGGACAAGTATACTTAATGAAATATCCTAATGGATCCTGACAAGCTGGAGAACACTAAGCTAAGGGAGGTCACTCAAGCACATCCCTTGGTAGTAGTAAACAGAAGACCAATAGTATCCAGATAAATTAATATGACACAATTGTTTCCCCTGGAATCCCAGGGTACTTTTTTTTAGCTTTTAATCATTTATAGCAACTGAGATCAGTTAGAATACTAGCTATAAAACTGGCTCCTTTCCTCTTTACTGCCAAATAGTGTGGCCAAGGCCTGGATGCACAGATTTCTCTAAAGGGTAATTGGGCATGTCCCTAGTGATATGTGGAGTAGCATCTATTTTGGCAAACATTTTATGTCACTATTGTATACTATCTTTGGAAATGTTGCCCAGTGCCTTGGCACCATGGGGATTTGCTCTTCTTGAATATTGGATATTTTCCAACCTTGTTATTGCATTAGCAATATAGAATGAAAATTTTGTTTATTTATTTATTGATTTATGAAATCTTATGAAGAAAATATAAACCAATACATTTTTGGTAATATTGAAGAAGGGGAATTAAGCAAATATTCTAATAAGAGAAACATGATAATAATCTCCTTAAGCAGGAGTTTCGTAGTCTGGAAGATATTATGGACTTTGAACAATTCCTTTTAGAATTACAAATACCTTAGGTCCAACATATTATTGATCAAAATTCATAGAACAGTTTCAATTCCCTGGATCTCAAGGATAGTTTGTATGGAGCTGCCAAAAGTCCCTAAAAGTCATTTCTCTTCCTGTCTAAAAAGATTAGTTCTCCCTGGGAAATGCTATAACATCACTCTTGACTTTATACTGAAGGTCAAAGTAAATAGGTGATATATCTAAAAATAAAATTACCTTGTGATCATTTTTAGCCTCTCAAAAAATAAAAAAAAAATCATGTGGCATTATTGAAATGGACAAATGTATCTGAGTCTTGGAGATATCATTAACATCACCTTCTTTGCAAAATTTGGTCCAATTTTCTTTTTTTTTTCTTTTTCTTTTCCTTTTTCTTTTTTTACTTTCTTTTCCTTTTTTCTGGCATTCTATAGTTATTTTATTTTTAATAGTATTTTATTTTCCCCAATTACATGACAAAACAATGTTAGCATTCGTTTTTACGAGATTTTGAGTTCTGAATTTTTCTCCCCCCTCCCTATCTTTCCCTTTTCCAAATATGCTAGGTAATTTGTTATAGATTATGTATGTGCTATCATGTAAAATGCATTTCCATATTAGGTATAGACAAACAACAAACCAATAAATAAATATTTCTAGTTTTTGCATAATTTTAGAGGGATAATACTTACACAAAATTTTTATTAATTAAATTCAGGCTGACTGCATCTGATCACTATTTAGTACACTTTTTGGTGTGATACATCTGCTCCTAAGAAAAAGAAAAAGAAATGGGCAAGGATGTGACTACAGGTTGGTATTACTTTGAAAACCCAATTCAAATAATATCTTCTGCAGGAGAATTTTCCCAATCCCCCCTGGCTACTAGTGCCTTTCCTTTTATGGCATCCTTCCCTATACTTACTTATTTATAGTCAGATTCCCTACTTAAATGAAAAATTCTTTGAGAAGTTATTTTTTTTCTTTTTATAGCCCTAAAAGCATCACTTAATAAATGTTTGTTGATTAGTTAATGAAATGTACTGCATATATAAATGATTTAATTATAAACTATGCAATATCAGAACAAAATTTAGGAACAGATATTACCAGTTACAGACAAGGATTTTAGAGTGTGGTTTGTCAACAGTATTCTCATTTCCAAGTCTCAGAACAACTTTTACTGCAGATGGACCTAGAGCCATGGTAACAAAACAAAAACCAAAAAAACAGTATAATCCATCTGTTCAGGTTTGATGAAACAAGAGCTGAAATCAAGGAATTATTAAAATCTGAAAATAGGAAAGCTGAAAAACTTGAAGACACTGAAATAAGACAAATTTTAGAATATCATAATTAAGTGGATAACAAATTCAATTTTGTATCTCAAATGATATTGAAGGAGCCAATGTCTTTAGGCTAGAATTTTTATCCAATTGATGCACAAACATTTATTAAATACTTATTAGAAACTGGATTTGGAATTTTATGGCATGATTCTAACTAAGGAATCAATGATACCAAGTCAAAGTAACCTTAGAAAGCTGAAGTTTGCTATCTAATGTTGGTAAAAGCTTAATAACTGGGTCTCTGGGTAGCAGTTGCAGTTGGGCTTGGGGAATTGTGCATGTAACACATGATTAAGTTTAATTTGGATTATTCACATTTTCCCTACCTTTTTTTAAGCTATATAATTAACAAAATGATAAATTAAACTGATTTTTATCATTTGCTAGTTTCGGTGGAGTACATTCTAATAATGAAAAATCAATTCGTGCAAGCCAGTTTGAGTTGGCTCCAGAAAATCCATGGTTATTACCATCATGAAATAATTATTCCCTCACAATATTTGTCAGAAGACAGGATTCTGGGAAGATGGCAGAGTTGGTCAGAAAATTCCAACCTGTCCAGATTTCCTCCAAAAAATCTTGCTTCAGAGCAAACATAGACCAGTGAAAAACAAGATTTGAGACAGAACAGGGGTTTTCCTGATACAATCTAAGAAAACTGGGAGAAAGACCTCAAGACTGAGATTTAACTGGTGTGAAGTATAAACACCACCAAGCTAGCTCCATGGAAACTGCCACCTGGGAGTCCTGATGCCAGCTTGGTTCAGAGATAGATTCTCAGCCCCAACTGTAATATCTTAGTTTCCTTGCCTCAGTTTCCCTGAATTGTAATACCTCAGTTTCCCTAAATTTTTATCCTATACCCTGAATAAAATATTATGACCACCTCCCCTTTCCTTACCCCATTAAGTTCTGATCAATTTCACATTCCAGGAGTCATAAAGCTCCAGATGATTTTTCTCAAATGCTTGGGTATCTCTTATCTCCGACTCTCTCAGGTACTTTTAGGAGGAGATATTTCTTGGTTTGATTTTTTTAGGTCAAGGTGGAGAACTGAATTGAAGTCACCTTCCCTCTCCCTACCTCCCCCCCATCTAAGACTAGAGGTGATAATACTAATAAGTTCTCATTAAATAAATAAATATATCAACAAACAAACAGGCAAAGGAGAAATAACTCAGTCATAGAAAGTTATTATGGGAGTATGGAAAACCAAGATTCTTCTTCAGAGGAGGATATTAAAGTAAAAAACAAAAAAAAAACAAAAAAACAAACCTGTCCTACCACAAAAAGTAATGTTAAATGGCTACTTACTGAGAAATTTAGAAAACCCAAAAATGACTTTAAAAATCAAATGAGACATTGAGGAAAAACTATAAAAACATGCATATATATATATATATATATATATATATATATATATATACATATATATATACACACATACATGTAGATGGACATATATCTGTGTATGTATATTTATTTATGTCTCAACCATCCAATAAAAAGAAAAATATGAAAAATAAAAGAACTTAGAAAAGGAAATCCAAAGTTTTAAAAAAGAAAATGACTTTTTGAAAATTAGGATTGGACAAGAGGAAGCCAATGAAGATACAAGAGACCAAGAAATAGCAAAACAAAGAATAAAAATAGGAGAGAATATGAAATGTCTTATTATAAAAACAATAGATCTGGAGAACAAATCAAGAAGAGAAACCATAGGAATAGGTGAACTACCTAAAAGCTGTGACCAAATAATAAAAAGAACTTTGACACAGTACTGCAAGAAAAAAAATCTAAGAAAATTGTCCTGAAGTAATAGAATAAGAGGGGAGAGTTGAAATAAAAAAGAGACCTCAAAGGAAAAACAATAAGAACATTATTGCTAAATTTTCAAACCTCTAGATCAAAAGGAAAATTTTGAAGGGAACAAACAAAAACAAAACAATTGAAATATGCTGGAGCTATAATTATAATTGTACAGTATTCATAATTGTATGATAAAATACCATAGGTTCTGGTATATTATATACTGAAAAACAAACATACAACGAAGCCAAGAAAAAAATGGACAATCATAAATAAAATGTCTTCTATTATTATATATGCTTTCTTGAAGTGGAAATTTATAGAATCCTCCCTGATGTTCTTCTGAGCAAATGAAAAATTTCCCCTTTTTATTTCTTTTTTAAAAATTTTGTCCTTTATTATTTTGCATTTGTGTTTTAAATAAATTAATTTAAAAAACAATATTTGACAGAAAATGCAAAGATGGTTCAAGATCTGCACACAATATAATATACTATACCTATTGTCACAGAAAGATGTAAATGAAAATAGATGTATCTATTGAGACCAACATCAAACACCATGCTGGAAAAAGAGCTAAAATCTTTGGATAAGGATTGGAAGATAACATAAATATCTAGCTGCTACTGGGAACTAGAACTCATGTCAATCATTAAAGGCAAAGGAAAACAAAAAATATATTAAAAATTTTAGATTTCTTTAAACAGCAGATGAAAGTAAAATTCAAAAGATTTATGAAATCCTGAGCATTGGCGCAACACATAGCTATAGGCAACTGTATAGTTTGAAGGAGTCTAACGTAATGAAAAACCAAGCTAGTTCCAAAATGTGTCCACTATTAATATAACAAACAATAGGACAACTATACTGAGAAACATGACTACACTCTAGTTTTCTAGTTTCTGTGTAAAACTGGAGAGCTGTAGGACAAGATAAGATCATTAATTAATTTGGTTCAAAAACTTCATAGAAGTACTTAGCAAAGCATGCTATCAGCTCTGTCCCAGAGACAAAACCGATCTTAGCATCTGGGGATTGTAATTTAATAAAGCATTGTATCACAATTTTCAAAATATGAGAATAACATCAACAGCTCCAAATATGAGTCAATTTTATATGTTTATATGTTTATATATTTTTACAAGGTGTTCATAGCTTGTATTACTAAAGAAAATTCTACAAACCAAAGAAAACCATGTTGATTAAGGAACAAAAATTGTATGTCAAAAGTTCTAAGAGAAATAAATAGAAACTTTCCGTTGAAAAAGTTGCTTAAAAGCATTTTACTACATTTACTCATAATGACTAAACCTTTGATTCAGTTCTGCATTCATGGCTTTTTGAGTCCTGAAATTCAAAAGAAATCCCTAAATACACTAAAAATGGTACAATATTCAATAGACAAGGAAAACTGCTGCCTATTTAAATCACATCTGTAACACAATAAAATAAAGATAATATTGATCCTGGAATCTTTTAAGGAAATAGTTAAACCACTTTATGAGTTCTTTCCTATCTAATCACTAATGTTTCTCCTAAATAAAACTATAACTTCCAAGTTAATGAGTTTATTATGTCTAAAAATCTTAGCAATCATTTGTTATATATGGAGGATATCATTCTTTAGAAAAATACACTAAATCGTTTTTCCATCTTAAGTCATCTTACTCCAATAACATCAAATATAATTTGCACTTAATAAATTCAAAGCTCTTATTTTACTGTAACAAAAAATAAATACTAATACTCAATAGAGTTAATAGACTCTATTGGCTTCTGTTGTCTTCAGGATTAAAAACTTAATGTCCTCTTTGGCATTCAAAGCATATTTAAGACACTCCATTTTTCAACTTGGGGTATTTTCTCTGTTTGTGCTCAATGACTGTGACACTGCCGTTTCTTTTCAAACTATTGACTTTCCTATCTCCCTTTAAATCCTGCCTAAAATAGTTGTTTGTTTACAGAAAATCTTCCCAACCCCTCTTAATTCTAGTGCCTTTCCCCAAAGGTTTATATTTTGTCCTTAATGAATTTTTGAGAGTGTGTCTCAATTCTCTTAATAGCAGATATTTAGAACTCAAATGAACCTCTAGTTATACAGCTGAGAGAAGTGAAATTCAGAGATATTAAATGAGTTGCCAAATATTATAAAATTAGTAAGTGAGAGAGCAATGATTTATTTGAAAGTCCTTCTGCTCCACATATAGTACTCTTTACAAGAGGAAGTGAGGAATCCTGAATTTATAATTGTCTTCAGTGATATGTTATGTGTTTTGTTAATTCTCCATGATTTTTAGCATGCTTTCCTAATATGTTATGCCCAATTTGACTTTTGAAAGTATATTTAAAACTAAAATTATATATATATATATATATATGAATTGCTTCCAATGAATTTTCATTGATAATTTATCTCAAAATGACAGGTAGTCTTTTGTCAGGCATAACCTGTTTTTTTGTTTTTTTTTTTTTTTGTTTTTTTTTGCTTTGTTTTTTGTTTTGTTTTGTTTTGTTTTGTTTTGTTTTGTTTTTCAACAGCCCATGACTAACATAGTTTATCTAGAGAAGACCAAGATGTTTCTAAATATTGCTTTTGTCCATTAATTCTATTTGACTTCTATCTTCAAAATTTTATCTAATCAAATATAATCAATAGACATTTATTTAAACACCAAGTGAACATCCCTGGTAGTCTATCAAGTACTATATATATAAAAAGAGACAAAAGACAATCTTTATTCTTAAGGACTAACATTCTAATTAGGGAGACAATATGCAAGCAAATACATTCAGGCATACTACATATACTACATATAGTATAATTAGGAAAAAATTATTGGTACATATACTACATATTGTGTAATTAGGAAATAATTATTGGAGTGAAGGCACTTCCCCAAGCTGTGGTAACAGTACAAACAGCTAAATACCACTGGATTTATCACAACTAAATAAAATATTTTATGTCCCATTAAAGCCTAAGCAATGTCTAAGGCTAAGAATGGAATTAAAAGATCTTTTGTATGTAATATTTATATGGGCTCAATACACAATATGTTGATAGAGAAACACTAAACAAAAATCTGAGTCATGCATATGTATTTATAGAAATAGAAGGTTTTATGAGGGCAATTTAGAGCCAGGTAATTAATGATGGTTTATCCTTAAGAAACCTGTAAATAAGCAAGATATGGAAATAAATATAAGAAACTACATAAATATAAAAAATAAACTTTTCTTTACTGTAGGCTGCAAAAATTCAGTCTCTATGAAATACTTAAGAAGACATACCTGAATATATATATATATATATATATATATGTATATATATATGAAACTTGCTATCATTCACAAACTAATGGCAAATTTACATACCAAAAGGGTAGACGCTAGAATATTTTTGAGGATTTAAACAATAAACAGTACTGGAAAAGACTCTTGCTATAGATAGAATATTATCCATAATCACTTGAATATAAAATTGCTCCTTACAAATATAATAACAATTTTAATAAATTGTTGTTTTACCTAATATTCCCAATTCTCAGCTATATATAATCTTTCAAATTTAATGAACTAATTGAAGGAATCAAAATTATGTGAGAATATAGATGAAGATAAGGTGTATATCATCCCCACCATTCCGTCCACTATTAGATTTATCTCAAAGACATTTTCAATAAGCCCACAAAGATAAGTTTACATCCTAATACTTAATTATAAAGTAGTTATTTTGGCAATTTGTGAAATAATATGCAGATTATTAAATATATTTAGCACTTTTTCTATCTGAAGTACATTGAAAAAACTTAGAAATGTGACAAAAATACCAATCATCCACAATGCTTATCTTTACATCATGAGGAGGTACAGAAAATTCAATTAGAGACAATGTTGAAATCTGCTGACTACCAACATTTATACTCTTTTTTTTTTTTTCCACCAATGATAATCTACACCAATGATGTTTAGTATTCAAAGCTATTGAAAAGTCTGAAAAAGTAATTATTTATCCAGGAAGTCTTATTTCAATCCCTTCTTTTAAAAAATGCATTCCCTTTTACTGATTTCTTTCTTTGTCTTTATAATTAACAAGTTTGTTTTGAGCTTCTGGAAATCTAGAGAAATGTCTTTAGGATGGCATATAGGATGCAAAATGGTAAGACATCTATGATCTGGCTATTTCAAAGAAAGGATGATATTTGACGCAGGCTAGATAAGATATAAAGGGGATAAAATCACTATTTTTTAATATTTAAAAGGTCTCATGTGAAAGATCAATTATCTTTATTGTACAACATTCCAGAGGGAAAGAAGTAATAACATGGGCCAGAAGTTACAAGTTGTCAAATTTTGGCTCGATATAAAAAGAAAATTTTAACAATTAGAATTATATATAAAAAAAGAATTAGTTGCTTTTGGAGTGATATGTTTCCTATTATTAGAAGTGTTTCAAACAGAGACTAAACAACAATATATTAAGGTCTCTTTTTGAACTTTTAGAATTGAAGATCCATTTTTTTTCTATTTGATGCTTCACTTTAATGTGTTCTTTCTATCTGTGACACATTCTCTACATTTTTCTCTTATATTTTACTAATCCTATTTTCTAGCTCTCCTTGATTTTTTTTCATTTATTTAACTTTTATTTTATTTTATAATTATAACTTTTTTTTGACAGTACATATGCATGGGTAATTTTTTACAACATTATCCCTTGCACTTACTTCGATTCAGATTTTTTCCCTTCCTCCCCCAACCCCCTCCCCCAGATGGCAGGCAGTATTATACATGTTAAATATATTACAGTATATTCTAGATACAATATATGTGTGTAGAACTGAATTTCTTGTTGCATAGGAAGAATTGGATTCAGAAGGTAAAAATAACAGTTTACACTCATTTCCCATTGTTCCTTTTCTGGATGTAGCTGATTCTGTCCATCATTAATCAATTGGAATTGGATTAGCTCTTCTCTATGTTGAAGATATCCACTTCCATCAGCATACATCCTCGTACAGTATCATTGTTGAAGTGTATAATGATCTTCTGGTTCTGCTCGTTTCACTCAGCATCAGTTGATGTAAGTCTCTCCAAGCCTCTCTGTATTTCTCCTGTTGGTCATTTCTTACAGAACAATAATATTCCATAACATTCATATACCATAATTTACCTAACCATTCTTCAATTGTTGGACATCCATTCATCTTCCAGCTTCTAGCCACTATGAAAAGGGCTGCCACAAACATTTTGGCACATACAGGTCCCTTTCGCTTCTTTAGTAGTTCCTTGGGATATAAGCCCAGTAATAGTATGGCTGGATCAAAGGGTATGCACATTTTGATAATTTTTGGGCATAATTCCAGATTGCTCTCCAGAATGGTTGGATTCTTTCACAACTCCACCAACAATGCATCAGTGTCCCAGTTTTCCCACAACCCCTCCAACATTCATTTTTATTTGTTCCTGTCATCTTAGCCAATCTGACAGGTGTGTAATGATATCTCAGAGTTGTCTTAATTTGCATTTCTCTGATCAGTAGTGATTTGGAACACTCTTTCATATGAGTGAAAATGGTTTTAATTTCATTATCTGAAAATTATCTGTTAATATCCTTTGACCATTTATCAATTATTAAATCAAATTAAAGTCAATTCTCTGTATATTTTGGAGATGAGGCCTTTATCAGAACCTTTAAGTGTAAAAATGTTTTCCCAATTTGTTATTCCCTTCTAATCTTGTTTGCATTAGTTTTGTTTGTGCAGAAACATTTTAATTTGGTGTAATCAAAATTTTCTATTTTGTGATCAATAATGGTCTCTAGTTCTCCCTTGGACACAAAGTCCTTCCTCCTCCACAAGTCTGAGAGGTAACCCATCCCATGTTCCTCCAATTTATTTATGATTTCGTTCTTTATGCCTAAATCTTGGACCCATTTTGATCTAATCTTAGTATGTGGTGTTAAATGTGGGTCCATGCCTAGTTTCTGCCATACTAATTTCCAGGTTTCCCAGCAGTTTTTGTCAAATAATGAATTCTTATCCCAAAATTTGGGATCTTTGGGTTTGTCAAAGATTAGATTGCTATTTTTACTCACTATCTTGCCCTGTGAACCTAACCTATGCCACTGATCAACTAGTCTATTTCTTAGCCAATACCAAATGGTTTTGGTGACTGTTGCTTGCTTTATAATATAGTTCTACATCAGGTACAGCTAGACCACCTTCACTTAATTTTTTTTCATTACTTCCCTTGAAATTCTCGACCTTTTGTTGTTCCATATGAATTCTGTTGTCATTTTTTCTAGGTTATTTAAATAGTTTCTTGGAAGTCTGATTGATATAGCACTAAATAAATAGATTTGTTTAGGGAGTATTGTCATCTTAATTATATTCGCTCGGCCTATCCAAGAGCACTGAATGTCTTTCCAATTATTTAAATCTGACTTTATTTTTGTGGCAAGTGTTTTGTAAGTTTGCTCATATAATTCCTGACTCTCCTTTGGTAGATATATTCCCAAATATTTTATACTATCGACCATAATTTTGAATGGAATTTCTCTTTGTATCTCTTGCTGTTGGATTGTGTTGTTAATGTATAAAAATGCTGAGGATTTATGTGGATTTATTTTGTATCCTGCAACTTTGCTAAAGTTCTGAATTATTTCTAATAGCTTTTTAGAAGAGTCTTTGGGGTTCTCTAAGTATACCATCATGTCATCTGCAAAAAGTGATAATTTGATTTCCTCATTTCCTACTCTAATTCCTTGAATCTCTTTCTCGGCTCTTATTGCCAAGGCTAGAGTTTCTAGTACTATATTGAAAAGTAATGGTGATAGTGGGCAACCTTGTTTCACTCCTGATCTTAAAGGGAAAGGTTCTAGTTTATTGCCATTACATATGATGTTTACTGAAGGTTGTAAATATATCTCCTTATTATTTTAAGGAATAGTCCATTTATTCCTATACTCTCAAGTGTTTTTAGTAGGAATGGATGTTGGATTTTGTCAAATGCCTTTTCTGCATCTATTGAGATGATCATATGGTTTTTATTAATTTGATTATTAATATGGTCAATTATACTAATAGTTTTCCTAATATTAAACCAGCCCTGCATTCCTGGTATAAATCCCACTTGGTCATAGTGTATTATCCTGGGGATGATTTTCTGAAGTCTATTTGCTAATATCTTATTTAAGATTTTAGCATCAATATTCATTAAGGAAATTGGTCTATAATTTTCTTTCTCAGTTTTCAATCTACCTGATTTAGGTATCATTACCATGTCTGTGTCATAGAAGGAATTTGGTAGGACTCCTTCAATCCCTATTTTTTCAAATAGTTTACATAGCATTGGAGTTAGTTGTTCTTTAAATGTTTGGTAGAATTCACATGTAAATCCATCTGGTCCTGGGGACTTTTTCTTAGGAAGTTAGTTAATAGCTTGGTCTATTTCTTTTTCTGAGATGGGACTATTTAGACTACTTACTTCTTCCTCTGTTAATCTGGGCAAGCTATATTTTTGAAGGTATTCTTCCATTTCAATTAAGTTATCGAATTTATCGGAATAAAGTTGAGCAAAGTAGCTCCTAACTATTGTTCTAATTTCCTCTTCATTAATGGTGAGTTCACCCTTTTCATTTTCAAGACTAACAATTTGCTTTTTCTCTTTCCTTTTTTTAATCAGGTTTACTAAGGGTTTGTCTATTTTGTTGGTTTTTTCATAGAACCAAGTCTTAGTTTTATTAATTAATTCAATAGTTTTTTTACTTTCAATTTTATTAATCTCACCTTTTATTTTTTGAATTTCAAGTTTTATGTTTGTCTGGGGGTTTTTATTTTGTTCCTTTTCTAGCAATTTTAGTTGTAAGCCCAATTCGTTGGCCCTCTCTTTCTCTATTTTATGCAAGTCGGCCTGTAGAGATATAAAATTTCCCCTTATTACTGCTTTGGCTGTATCCCACACATTTTGGTATGATGTCTCATTATTGTCATTCTCTTGGGTGATATTATTAATTAAATCTATGATTTGCTGTTTTACCCAATCATTCTATAGTATAGGATCATTTAGTTTCCAATTGTTTTTTGGTCTATTTTCCCCTGGCTTTTTATTAAATGTAATTTTGATTGCATTATGGTCTGAAAAGGATGCATTTACTATTTCTGCCTTACTGCATTTGATTTTGAGGTTTTTATGCCCTAGTATATGATCAATTTTTGTATAGGTTCCATGAACTGCTGAGAAGAAAGTATACTCCTTTCTGTCTCCATTTAGCTTTAGCCAAAGATCTATCATATCAAACGTTTATAGTATTCTATTTACCTCTTTGACTTCTTTCTTATTTATTTTGTGGTTTGATTTATATAATTCTGAGAGTACCAGGTTGAGATCTCCCACTATTATAGTTTTGCTGTCTATTTCTTCTTGCAGCTCTCTTAATTTCTCTTTTAAAAATTTAGATGCTGCACCACTTGGTGCATATGTGTTTAATATTGATACTGCTTCATTATTGATGCTGCCCTTTAGCAGGATATAATGCCCTTCCTTATCTCTTTTAATTAGATCAATTTTTGTTTTTGCTTGATCTGAGATGAGGATGGCTACTCCTGCTTTTTTGCTTTTGCCTGAAGCATAATAGATTCTGCTACACCCTTTCACTTTTAGTTTGAATGTCTCATCCTGTTTCAGGTGTGTTTCCTGTAAACAACATATAGTAGGATTCTGACTTTTAATCCAGTCTGCTAAGTGCTTCCTCTTTATGAGGCAGTTTGCCCCATTCACATTTATGGTTAGAAGGAGTAATTCTATATTGCTTGCCATCCTATTAACCCCTGCTTATGCTTTTCCCCTTTCCTTCCCTCTTACCCCCCTACCCAGTATTAAACTGGTGAACACCACTTGCTTTTCACAGCCCTCCCTTTTTAGGATCCCTCCCCCACCTTAAAGATCCTCCCTTTATTTTACCCCTTTTCCTCAAAATTTCTGTATTCCCTTCCCCTTAGCTTACTCCTTCCCTTTCACTTTTCAATGAAGTGGAAGAAGTTTCACCATAAATTGAATATGTCTATTGATACACGCTATGTAAATCTCCCTCCTTTCTTTCTCTCAGATATAATAGGTTACCTTTGCCTCTTCATGAGATGTAGTACCACCACTTTACACTTTTTTATGATATAATTTCCTTTCCACCTCTAGGTTCTAAGACAAATTGTACATATGTTCTTTACATATTTTTTTTTTGGCAGAAGTATAGTTCTCAAGATTTCTTTTTTACCTTTTTAGAAATCTCTTGAGTTCTGTATTTGAAGATCAAACCTTTTATGTAGGTCTGGTTTTTTCATCAAAAATAGATGGAATTCATTTATTTTGTTAAATGTCCATCTTCTTCCCTGGAAAACGATGCTCATTCTTGCTGGGTATGTTATTCTTGGCTGCATACCAAGTTCCTTAGCCTTTCGGAATATCATGTTCCAGGCCCTGCATTCTTTTAATGTGGATGCTGCTAGATCCTGGGTTATCCTTATTGTGGATGCTCCATATCTGAATTGCTTTTTTCTAGCAGCTTCCAATATCTTTTCTTTTGTCTGATGGTTCTTGAACTTGACCACTATATTTCTTGGCATTTTGATTTTAGGGTCCCTTTCAGTAGGTGATCGATGAATTTTTTCAATGTCTATTTTACCCTCTGTTTCCAGAACGTCTGGGCAGTTCTCTTTGATGATTTGCTCGAAAATGGTGTCCAAGCTCTTTTTTTCCTCACATTTTTCAGGGAGTCCGATTATTCTCAAATTGTCTCTCCTGGATCTGTTTTCCGGGTCTGTTGTCTTTCTAGTAAGGTACTTGACATTCTTTTCAATTGTTTCATTTCTCTGGTTTTGCTTGACTACCTCTTGGTTTCTCCTTGATTCCTTCATTTCTACTTGTTCCAGTCTAGTTTTCAATGATGTATTTTCTTCACTCACTTTTTTTATATCTCTTTGTAATTGTCCAATTGAGTTTTTATCTTCTATGGAATTTTTTTCCATTTTATCCATTTTACTTTTTAGAGAGCTGTTTTCTTTTTCCAGCTCTCTAATCCTGTTTTCCTTGGAGTTTTTTACCTTTTCCAGCTCACTAATCTTGTTTCTCAATGATTTGATTTCTTTATCCACCCTGTCTTTGAATGCATGGGATGACTTCTCCAGGCTCTCTTGCCAAGCTTCCCTTTCCTTTTCCCATTTCTCTTCCAGCTCTCTTGTGAGAGCCTTTTTGATGTCCTCTAGGAGATTCTTTTGTATTGAGGAGCAGCTCATATCCCTCTTAGGGGATTCATCTGGGGACAGTCTGTTTTTAGTCTCCTCATTGTTTGAAGTCTGCTCTCTCTCCATACAAAAGTTGTCAATGGTTAGAGCCCTTTTGAACTTTTTGTTCATTTTGTCAGAGTAGGAATCAAAGAAAACAAACTGACAAGAGAAACAATTTGTCTGTTTTGCGGGGGAGGGGGCTGGATGGTATTAATGGGCTTCCTCTACAGACTGGGGGTAGGGCAGCAGAGAGCCACTAACAGAACAGCAATGACTATACTGAATCTGTGCTCTGAGGCTCTTTGAACACGCTGAGTCAGTCCAGGTGGGGGTTGGGGGTAGCCGGGTTCTGAGAGATACTGGCTTTCTGGGGTTTTAATCTTCACCTCTGGTGTTTACACTCTCCACTGATCCTAGCTTGCTGCCAAGATGGAGTATCCACACTGGGGAAAAAGTCTTTTTGCAGAAACAGCAGAGATCGAACCCCTCCCCCTCTGGTCTGAGCTGTGTGAGCTGTCTGTCTCACTCTGGCTTGCCTGCCCTCAGTCTGCGCCCAGTCTGATTGACCCTCCCCCAAGCAAACACAGACCTTTTCTGGTGACTTTCAAGGATGTCTTCTCTTGGTGATTATTTGTGGATTTCTTTCTGGGTCAAGCATTAAGTCTGAAGCTTGTCATGAAGTAAGTTCTGAGAGAAAACGAGGAGCTCAATCAGCTGTCTGCCTCCACGCCGCCATCTTGGCTGGAAGTCCCTCTCCTTGATTTTTATACCAATTAATGGTCTACTTTTTCTCTTCCTCTGCATTATTCTTTTCATCCTGAAGTGTAACAAATGCTATATCATTTTTCCTTTTGTACAGCCTCTTCCCTCTTATTATAGAAAATGAGTATTCAGAAATGAATAATAATTTAAACTTAGTGATGGACTAGCTTGAAAATATCCATTTCTGCAGTCATATTTATTGAATAATCAGAATAAAGATTGCATAATGGAAAATTACAAAAGAAGAAAAAGTGGTTATCACCTTCCAATAATGATGCTAATGGATTCGAGTAATAATGCTGCAAGACATTTTCTGGTACAAAAAAGTACAATTTGTCTAATATATACAAAATTCAGTGTGATAGTTTCATGAACATTTTTGCTTTGTGTCATTCCCAGAATGCAAAGCAGCAACAAATTATACAGAATTGAATAGAAGCCTTGAAAAATACTTTTGTCTATTTCCCTCCAGGCAAGGTTATAAGACTTTCAGGAAAAGGACTCTCATTAACTTTTTTAGCAATCAAATCTAATATTTAATACTTCCCACACATAATGTAGGAGAGTAACTAGGTAAAAAAAAAGATGTCACATATAAGGTTGTAATACTGGTAACCAGAATGTGTACAGAAATAACCAGATATGAGAGAATCAGTTTAGTTGACAATTTTCACAAATGCATCTCCAGTTATTATTATTATCCCCTCATTAAGAATGCTCTAAAGACCAATAGATGCCAAATGTTAATTGTGCTCTCTGAAGATGTTTGCTCTTTCATTAAAGTTTATCTCATTGATGGACCTATTTATTTCTTTTTTTCTTTTTTTATTTATTTATATATTTTTTCACAGTATATATGCATGAGTAATTTTTTTAAATAATATTATCCCTTGTATTCATTTTTCCAAATTATCCCCTCCCTCCCTCCATTCCCTCCCCCCGACGACAGGCAATCCCATACAATTTACATGTGTTACAATAAAACCTAGATACAATATATGTGTGCAAATCCCATTTTCTTGTTGCACATTAAGTATTAGATTCCGAAGGTATAAGTAACCTGGGTAGATAGACAGTAGTGCTAACAATTTATGTTCACTTACCAGTGTTCCTTCTCTGGGTGTAGTTATTTCTGTCCATCAACTGGAAGTGAGTTGGATCTTCTTTATGTTGAAGATATCCAGTGATGGACCTATTTATTTCTTGAAGAATATAGTGAAAAATGGATGTAAAAATTATTATTTCCTAGGCTTACAGGAAGGAAGAGGAAACAAAAGTGTAATATACAATCAACCACAAGCATTTATTAAGGCTCTATGGTATGCCAATCATAATACTTAATAACAAGAATGCAAATTCAAGAAATGACACATTCTCAATTATCTAGAAGCTTACATTCTAAAAAAAAAATTGGGCATTTCTTTAAATTGTTATGTATATTTCCATCCATTAAGAAGCTTACTATTCATATTCATATTCTTTTATCAAATTCATCAGATGAGAGGAAATTTCCACCCATAATAGTTGAGCTTCATTGAGGAGTGTCAAAAAAACTAAAAATATAAATAATTGTTCTAAAAGATCAATTTCTCCCTTTCCAGATTATTTACAAAATAGGTGGCATCCATCAAAAGATTGATGCTATTTGGCACCTAGACAAGAATGGTTGGTGCTTATACAATTCCAAAATGTCATTCCAGACTTATGATTAATATGACCTCAGATGAACCTCTAAGTAATAAACTGAATTTGTTCTTAATATAACTTTTAGGCTGAGCAGTTTAAGTATCCCCACATCTAATAAAAATCAGTGAAGAAGGTGGAGGTGAATTAATCAGTGATCTTTATATTGTTCATATATCATTAATTTTTTTAGAGAAGTCAATCAGGGAAGAAGTGTAAGGCTAATAACCAGTATCTTATTCTAAAAGATTATTTAAATTGATTTCTTTGAATCTATTTGGCCTCCTTTTCCCAAATATTCATTTACTGTGGCACCTAAATTACTATTAAGATAATTGATGACAATGGATACATTATTGTAATTAAGACCTTTGGATAAACACTTATCACAAAAGCAAAAATTGACAATTTATATCTTATTTAATAAATAATACATGAGGACTCACATCAAGCTTGAATTAACAGACTTGTCTATTGTCACACAAGTTGAACCTTTACTGTGCTAATTGAAAAGCTAGCACATAAGTCATTATGCACACTCTCTTGAACCATTATTAGTGCCATAATAATTGTTAGATCTAAATACATTGAAGTTCTTTTTATTTATTTAATTTAAATTTTGTTTTATTTTATTTTATATTTTTTTTTTGTTATGTCTGTTTACATATTCCCTTATGAGTCAGGTTGGTAGAAAAAAATCAGAACAAAACAGCAAAACCATGTGAGAAAAAAATAGTAGAAAAAGAAAAAAAGTAAAAATCTGTTGAATTACCTTTAGTCTTCATAATTCTGTCTTTGGATTTGAATGGTATTTTCCTTTCAAAATTTATTGAGATTGCCTTGGACTGAACTGCTAAGAAGAACCAATTCCATCATAATTGATCATCATACAATATTGCCATTGCTGTGTGTATGATGTTTGCCTGGTTCTGCTTGTTTCATTTAGCATTAGTTCATGTAAATCTCTCCAAGCCTTTTTAAAATCAGCATGTTCATCATTTTTAGTACAACAATAATATGTCGTTACTTTTATATACTTGCTACCACAAGAAGAGCACAAACATTTTTGCACATGTGAGTCCTTTTCCCTCTTTTATGATCTCTGGAATATAGACTCAGTTATGACACTGCTGAATCAAAGGGTAAGCATATTTTGATAGTCCTTTGGGCATAGTTCCAAATTGCTCTCTAGAATTGGTGGATGTTTTCACAACTCCATGAAGATACATTGGAGTTCTTTAGTTAGATCACTTCTCTTTATTTCAGACTATTTCACTATATCTAATTTTGAAATATCTTTTTTTGTTGCTACTATTGCTGTATAGAGGGGGTTAACTTATGGTTTAAATTGTATAGGCATCCCCCAGTGAAGAAACTTCTTCTAACATTGTGAATAAACATCTATTTTACAACTTATAGTTTAACCTTTGTAGGTTAAGTTATAATTAGAGAGTTAGTTGGGATTTTGAATAGTAAAGTGATCCCACCATTGACATATTTGCGAAGATAATTCTCATTGGAATTATAAAGGATAAGACATGATTAAAAAATAACTTAACAACAATTATTATATATGTATGTACATATGCAAACATACTTGTGTAAGGGTATTTAAATATATCTTTGTATGTACTTCTTTTGACTTTTTCCTTGGCCAATCAAATCTGTAATTGAAAATAAACTAGTTCTTCACTAGCCAGAGACACATAAGTATAATTGATCCATTATTCCTAAAGAAAGTCTAGAAGGGAGATTTATTCTGGTGAGAACTTGGTTGGGATGGGATATAATATGACCCACAACCATTTATATGCTTTTAAAAGCTTCATGTACATCGTTCTCCAGTATTCATTTGGGGCTTTAGTTAAATAATTAGTAATAGTCAAAATTTTAGGTAATTTCCTCATTCCCAACCCCAGTGTTGAATGATTGAGATGGAATAGAAAAAAGATAGTATTTACACCAATAGTTTTGAGAGCAAATTGAAAAAGACCCAAAATCTTGGATCTTATAAAATGGATTAGCTATATTTCTAAAAAATCTGATTAACTGATGTATGCTATATTTCATTAGGGCAGATTATGACTATAACTCCAAGTAATTTTTGTCTTTGTGCTGAATGTCTGATGAGTTTTCAAACTAATAAATTGGATTATGTTGAGAGTTTATCCATCACATTGCCTTTTCAAATAACACATTATCCAATATCCAGATTAACTTTGTTATGTATCTATATTATATTACTCTGATATTATTTTAATATTCCAATTTGTTATGTAATTTCCATGTATTTAAACACAAAATTAAATATTCCATATAAACTCCTATGATGCATACCTTACTTGTTACACAGGACCCTAATCATTATATTCTTTATTTCCTCCTTTAAACTTTTGACAAATCATTGAAAAAATATGCTTGCATATATAATTAAATATTCTAGGTCACTAAACTTCATTTTGATACCAAATTGTCGTTGAACAACATTTTTTTTCCTTAGCAACACTAGCTTACATTTGCATAGTTTTTTTTTTTTTTTACAAAGCACTTTCCTTACAATAACTTTATACCACAACTTTAGCAAAGTTGAAGGATACAAAATAAACCCACATAAGTCATCAACATTCTTATATATCACTAACAAAATTCAACAGTTAGAGTTACAAAGAGAAATTCCATTTAAAGTAACTACCAATAGTATAAAATATTTATGAATCTATCTGCCAAGAGAAAATCAGAAACTATATGAGCAAAACTACAAAACACTTTCCATACAAATAAAGTCAGATCTAACCAACTAGAAAAATAGTAAATGCTTTTGGATAGAGTAAGCAAATATAATGAAGATGACAATACTACATAATCTATTTATTTAGCGTTATACCAATCAGACTCCCCCCAAAACAAACAAACAAACAAACAAACAAACAAAAAACAATTTTAATAACCTAGAAAAAATAACAAAGTTCATATGGGAAAAAAAAGGTCAAGAATTTCAAGGGAATTAATGAAAAAAAATCAAATGAAGATAACCTAGCTATATCAGATCTAAAATTATATTATAAAGTAGCAGTTACCAAAACTATTTGCTATTGGCTAAGAAATAAACAAGTTGATCAGTGGAATAGGTTAGGTTTAAAGGATAAAAAAAATCAATAACTTTAATAATCTAGTGTTTGACACACCCAAAAACCCCAGCTTTTGGGATAAGAACTCACTGTTTGACAAAAATTGCTGGGAAAATTGGAAATTAATATTGCAGAAACTAGACCTTAACAGACAGTTAATATGGTACACCAAGATAAGGTCAAAATGGGTTCCTGACCTATGCATAAAGAAGAGATAATAAATAAATTAGAAGAACATAGGATAGTTTACCTCTCAGACCTGTGGAAGAAGGAATTTGTGATCAAAGACAAACTAGAGATTATTATTGATCACAAAATATAAAAGTTTAATTATATCAAATTAAAAAGGTTTTGTAGAAACAAAACTAATGCAGACAAGATTAGAAGTGAAGCAATAAACTGGGAAAACATTTTTACAGTCTGGTTCTGATAAAGGCCTCATTTGCAAAATATAGAGAGAATTAACTCTAATTTATAAGAAATAAAGCCCTTCTCCAATTGATAAATGGTCAAAGGATATGAATAGACAATTCTCAGACAAAGAAATTGAAACTATTTCTAGCCATATGAAAAGATGTTCCAAGTCATTATTAATCAGAGAAATGCAAATTAAGACACCTCTGAGATACCACTACACACCTATCAGATTGGCTAGAATGATAGGTAAAGATAATGCAGAATGTTGGAGGGGATGTGGGAAAACTGGGACTCTGATACATTGTTGGTGGAATTGTGAATACATTCAGCCATTCTGGACAATGATTGGGAACTATGCTCAAAAAGTTATCAAACTGTGCATACCCTTTGATCCAGCAGTGTTACTACTGGGCTTATATCCCAAAGAGATTTTAAAGAAGGGAAAGGGACCTGTATGTGCAAGAATATTTGTGGCAGTCCTCTTTGTAGTGGCCAGAAACTGGAAACTAAGTGAATGCCTATCAATTGAAGAATGGCTGAAAAAATTGTGCTATATGAATATAAGGAATATTATTGTTCTGTAAGAAATGACCAGCTGGATTATTTCAGAAAGGCCTGGAGAGGCTTACATGAATTGATGCTGAGTGAAATGAGCAGGATCAGGAGATCATTTTATACTTCAACAACAATACTATATGATGATCAATTCTGATGGAAGTGGCTCTCTTCAGCAATGAGATGACCCAAATCAATTCCAATAAAGAAGGAATGAATTGACCCAGCTACACCCAGTGAAAGAACTCTGGGAGATGGCTATGAACTACTACATAGAATTCCTAATCTCTCTATTTTTGTCCGCTTGCATTTTTTATCTTCACAGGCTAATTATACACTATTTCAAAGTCCGATTTTTTTTGTAACAAAATAACTGTATGGACATGTATACATATATTGTATTTTAACTTATACTTTAACATATTTAGCATGTATTGGTCAAGCTGCCAACTGGGGGAAAGGGTGGGGGAAGGAGGGAAAAAAAGTTCAAACAAAAGCTTTTGCAGTTGTCAATGCTGAAAAATTTCCCATACATATATCTTATAAATAAAAAAAGATATAATAAAAAATAATAATAAAACTTGAAGGCAAAAAAAAACATTAACTTTATAACTTTAATGCATATTTTTTCTTTTCACTTTTTTTCTCTTTTTTCCTTTTTGTTTTGTTTTTGTTTTCTATCTTTTAAAATAATTTACACACATATACACACTCCACCCCCCCACACACACATCTTTCCTAGCCCTGGTGACTCTTTATTTAAATTCTGCTTCCTAACTTTCATTACTATTATTTAACCTCCCCCCACCCAAGGATCTCTCCCTTGTATTCTTCTCTCAGTTTTTGCTTACCCATCTGCTCATCCCTCCCCCCCTTATTTCTTTATAGATTTAGATTTTGGAGTATGGTATATTGGTATAAATATATATATATGTGTGTGTGTGTGTGTGTGTGTGTGTGTGTGTGTGTGTGTGTGTATGTGTATGTGTGTGTGTGTATATATATATATATATATATATATATATACCTATTGAAAGCATGTATGATATGAGTCGGTCTTCAGAACTATGAGACTTCCTCCCCCTCTAATGCCTCTGTATCTATTCTTTTTCTGCATCTCATTTGTATAATATGATTACTATTTTTACCTTGATTCTGCCAAGCTTTGAGCTATCCTTTTGTTGAAGTGAATCTTAAACATATGATATACTTATATAAAAACATAAATGATTTGTCCAAGTTTAGACAGTTAAATTCCTTTAAATTCATCTTTCATATTGGTTCTTATATTTTAAATTTTCTTTTAAATTCATGTTTATTTGATAGAAAGTCCTTAAAATCTGCAAGTTCATTCAATGTCCTTTTTTTTCTCATTTACAATTATAGATAATTTTGCTGGATATTTTATTTTTGCCTCTGGGGTAGCTCTTTTGATTGGTAGTAGATATGACTCCAGGACCTGTGGTCTTTCATTGTAGCTGCTGATAATTCTTGTGCAATTCTAATTGAAGCCCCAGGGTATTTGAATTTTTTTTTTTTGTTTGCTTCTTGCAAAAATATTCTCTTTGACCTGGAGAGTTTGATATTTGGCAATAATACTCTTGTGAATTTTCCACAAAAGCTCTCTTTGAGGTTGTGTCCAGTGATTTTTTTCTATTTCTACTTTCCCCTCCTGTTCTAACACTCCAAAACAATTTTATTGGATTATATCCTGCATTATTTTGTCAGGGTTCTCTTTTTCATCACAACTTTCTGTCAGTGCAATTATTTTTATTTTTTTTCTTGATCTATTCCACAAAATTGTCATTTTTTTAAATAAGATGTTTCACATTCCCTTCTATCTTCTCATTCTTTATAATGTTTTGTTATTTTCTGGTTTCTCATAGCTTTCCTGGTTTCCCCTTGCCCAAATATAATTTTCAAAGAATTATTTTTGTTTGAGACTCTGTACCTCCTTTTCTAGTTGTTTAACTTAAATAAAATAATCTTAGGGATTTTTGGATGGTTTTTCATTTTTCTTTTTAGTTTTTCCGCAATGTCTATCATTTGATTTTTAAATTGTTTTTTTTGAGTTCTTCTTTACATTTTCTCTGGGCAGGGAATTATTTAACTATTTCATGTTATTCTTTGGGAGTCTTCTTTGCTGGTTCATTTTAGGTATTAGTGTAAATACCTTTAATCATGGAATGGGGCAATGGGACCTTAAGCTTCCTTTCAGCTCTCTCCTCTGACTAGGAACCCTAAACAAAGAGCTCCATTGTAAGTTTCTATAGTCAACAGCGTCCTTGCCCACTGTTTTTGTACTCACTAGGTGCTGGTTCCTTCTTACCCAGGAACCAAGTCTCAGAAGCACAGCCAACAGAGGCATTCCCAAATAGCTGGAGTTCCCTCAATCTTCTCAGATTCAAACCCCAATTTGTCAAATAGTCTGGAAGGTGAAAGTAATTGTGGTTCTTGCTAAGGCTCCAGCAACACACAGCTAGTTCCAGGGTTCCCCACTTGATGTGTCTGTGGAGCTTTCTGGGAGGTGTTTCCACTTTAGATAGATTAATCCCAAACCTGGGTTCTTTCTTCAGATCTTCTCTGGTTGTATCAGGATGACCCAATTCTGACTCAAATCTTCTTGAGGTTTCACTAGTCTATGCTTGCCCTGAGGCAAAAATTTGTTCCATTTGTGGGGGAAATCTGGAGAGCTTGAAATTTACCAAATTACTCCACTATCTTCCCAGAATCCTCCTTTTCACATTTTTTAAATGATGAACAAACATGAATATTTCAATTCATAAAAACAAAATGAGTCAGTTGTCAAGTACTGTTATTTTACCTCTTTGATATTTCTCACTTACGTCCATTCTCTCCTCTATTAATGTAACCAATCTGGTATAGGCCCTCATCACTTCATTCCTAAACTATAACAATATTTTAAACTATTATAATTTTAAAACATATTTCTGTATTTGTCATGCTGTATAAGAAAAATCAGATCAAAAGGGGAGATAAACATGAAAAAGATAAAAAAAAAAAAAAAAACAAGCAAAGAAACAAGAACAAGAAGAACAAAAGGTGAAAATAAGATGCTTTGTTCACATTCAGTTTCCATAGTTCTTTCTCTGGATATGGATAGCATTTTCTATCTCAAATCTATTAAAATTACCTTGCCACACTGCATTTTTGAAAAAAGCCAAGTCTGTAACAAATGATTATCACATATCTTGTTATACTGTTTACAATGTTTTCTGGCTCTGCTCACTTTCCTCAGCATCAGTTTATGTAAATCTTCCCAGTCTTTTTCTGAAATCATCCTGCTCATCATTTCTTATAGAACAAAAATATTTTATCACATTCATACACCATAACCATTCTCAGCTAAACTATTATAATTGCTTGGTCTCCCAAAATCAAGATTTTTCTAATTCCAGTCTGTCTTCTACTGTCAAACTTATTTTGATCTTTAATTTAGCACAATTACCATGTCATTCTGCTTTTAAGAACCTCCACTGGCTCACTATTGACTTCAGGAAACACTGTAAAGTCCTCTTTTTGGTTTGGAAAGCTCTCCATAATTTACCACCTTGCTACTTTATTTATACTTTTCACTTCCTCATGACAATTCCTTCCCCTGCTGGTCCATCCCAAATCTTTGTCAATCAATCCAATGACGTTTTTTGCTGTTATCATACCAATTAATATTAGTGAAAATACTCCACTTTAAGACTGTGGGAATTTTCATTTGCTCTTCTGCAACTGTGAAACTCTTTCCCTCTTCATCTCTACTTTCTGACATCTTCAATTTCCTTCAAAACTCATCAAAACTCTTATCTTCTGTAAGGTTTTCCAGATTTTTTCTAAATGTTAATGCATTCTTTCTTTTTTTCTAGTAAATGTATTTTAATACATACTGCTTTATGAATCAATTTGGGAGAGAAAAATCAGAGCAAAAGGGAAAAACCATGCAAGAGAGAAAAAACAGGAAAAAGTAAACATAAAATGTGTTTATTTATATTCAGTCTCCTCAGTTATTTTTCTGGATGCAAATGGCATTTTCTGTCCAAAGTCTTTTGGGATTGCTTTGGATCACTGAATCACTGAGAAGAACCAAGTCTTTCATAGATGATCACACATTCTTGCTGTTATTGTGTACAATGTATTCTTGTTTCTGCTGTTTTCACTCACCATTAGTACATGCAAATCTGTGCAGGCCTTTCTAAAATCAGCTTGTTCATCATTTTTATATACCAATAATATTCCATTAGCTTCATATACCACAACTTGTCAACCATTCCTCATTTGATGAGCATCTCTTCATTTTCCGATTCTTTGCTACCAAAAAATAAGCTGCACATTAGCTCTTTTCGTAGTGGCTAGAAACTGGAAGATGAATGGATGTCCATCAATTGGAAAATGGTTGGGTAAATTATGGTATATGAAGGTTATAGATATTATTGCTCTGTAAGAAATGACCAGCAGGACGAATACAGAGAGGTTTGGAAAGACTTACATCAACTGATGCTGAGTGAAATGAATAGAACCAGAAGATCAATGTACACTTCAATGTTGTATGAAGATGTATTCTGTTGGAAGTGGATATCTTCAACATAAAGAAGATCCAACTCACTTCCAGCTGATCAATGATGGACAGAAACAACTACACCCAGAGAAGTAACACTGGGAAGTGAATGTAAATTGTTAGCACTACTGTCTATCTACCCAGGTTACTTATACCTTCGAAATCTAATATTTAACATGCAACAAGAAAATGGTATTTACACACATATATTGTATCTAGATTATACTGTAACACATGTAAAATGTATGGGATTGCCTGTCATCTAGGGGTAGGAGTAGAGGGAGGGAGGGAATAATTTGGAAAAATGAATACAAGGGATAATGTTATAAAAATTACTCATGCATATATACTGCCAAAATTTTATAATTATAAAAAAAATAAGCTGCACATTTGGGTCTTTTTTCCTCCTTTTTGATTTCCTTGGAATACAGATGCAGTAATTGTATTTCTGGATCAAAGGGTATACACAGTTTATGGCCATTTGGTCATAGTTCCAAATTGCTTTCCAGAATTGTTGCTTCATTTCAAAACTACACCAACAATGCATTGGTGTCCCAGTTTTTCCACATCCCCTCCTGTTTCTTGAGAACAGAGACTATCTTTTGTTTTCCTTTGTCTCTACACTACTTAGTACAGTGCCTGGCATGTTAGGTGATTAATAAATACTAGTTGACTGCATTGATTGAAGTCTATATTAAGTTTAATATAATAACAAAAATTCCTTTCTCATTTTTTTTCCTTTCAAATGTGCTGCTTTTTGTACTTTTTTTTTTAAATTTCATTTAAGGAGTCTTTTTTTTTGGTATCATTCTCACTTTTCACTCTCCCTTAATTAACTCTTATTCCATCTTTCAGCTATTATACTATCTCTAAGTCAAATAATGCTGAGGGAAGATGACAAGGTTTGGAAGCAAATATTTGAATTCAGCCACTCCCCCATTCAATTTAACAAAGAAAATCAATTCAATATTTATTAAGTGCTTATTATAAACAACCTTGGTAAGGCACTAAGGGATATACAAAGTTTATGTAGAATATCTGCTCAAAAAAGACTTTTAAAAATTTTCTAAATTCCTCTTGAATCTAATTAATGAAGAAATGAGACTGAATTAACATTTTGACAGGGTGTGCATTCACCTTGACCTTGGTACTCCCTTTGTTCTTTAACTCTATATCAGGGATTATTAATTCACAGGTCCAGAAACATGAGTTACCTTGGAATTGTCCTTTAAAAGGGGGAGAGCAGAGACAGAGCTCGGGTCAAACTCACTTTGCAGGGAGGACAGCTGTTCATTTTTTTTTCAGCTGGCCATGTGACAACAGAAGCAGATGGAGACAGAGGCAAAAAAAAGGACAACAACAATCCATACACCAAGTCTCCTGAACCAAGTAGAGTTACTCTTAGAGTATATCATGGTGTTGCATATATGCACATCAATAAATTAATTTTACAATGTATTACATCTTTATTCCAAGCACTGTGCCAAACTCTAGAGGAACAAAGAAGAAACAACAATATTTGCTTTTCAGGAGCTTAATATTTAATGAAAAAAAAAAACATTCAGAAATTGGTGTCAGAGAAGGTCATTTTGGACAGGAAAGTGCAAACATAGGAGGGTTTGCCGACCAGTGATAGTAGTTTGCAACATGTGTAAAAACCCTGCTCTTAGATCAAGTGACATAAACTTATTGTCAACTGATATATAGCAAATATAGAACAAATATATAATAACAAGAAAACTTTATCTGAATTTTGTCTTCTGTTTTTTTCTGATCATGGAATTTCACTGTATTAAATATGGTTCTTAATGATTTGTGTCTGTTCAGTTATTTTTTTTTCATTTTGTATCATATTTTTCATAATTTATTTTGACATTTTCTTGGTAAAAAAAATACTAGAGTGTTTCACCATTTCCTTCTCCTGTCATTTTACATTTGAAGAAACTGGGATAAACAGGATTAAGTAATTTATCCAGGGACACACAGCTAATAAGAATTTGAGGAAAGATTTGAATTCAGGAAGATGTACCTTCCTGACTTTGGTCCAGCATTCTATTCATCATGCCTTCTAGCTTTTCCTCTTAATAATTGAGATCTCTAATAAAGACTTTGGGAAATACATTTTAATAAAAATTGCAATAACAACAAATGCTATCATTTATCTAATGGCAATTACGTTTCAGACACTGTTTTACAGTGTCTAAGTGCCTTACAAATATCGCATTTTATCCTTTCAACAACCTCAGGAGTTAGGTGCTATTATAAAATTGAGCAAAGTGAAGTAGCCAGACATTAAGTGACATGGCCTATGATATGCAGGTAGTAATTATTTGAGGTCAAATCTGAACTTAAGTCTTTTTGATTAAGGCCTAGTATTCTTTCCACTGGGCACTTAATAGCTATTAATAGAAGACAGTGAAACTTGGATTGTATGGCATGAAACAATGTACAAAGATCTATTCAATTTGATTTGGAATTGGTGAGTGAAGATAGACATAAGTAAATCCAGTATGGCTGCAGAAGATAATTTGTCAGGAGACATGCCTGAGAATTAAAACTTGGAATAAAAGAATAAATAAATACATTTTAAATTTTAAAAAAATACAAAAAAGATTAAAAAGCAAAGGAAAGTTTAAATCTAAGTAACAATGCTTGCCAGATCAAAATAATGATATGGAGATCCTAAAATCTTAGTGCAGTTTTAGGTTATTAAAGTCTTTTGGAACCCCATATATCATAGCTTTCCAGTTTACAAAACACTTTGCATACATAGTTTCTCTTCAAAGCACTAATTTTATTTATTTTGACTTAAATATGAGGAAATTGAGGCTTATGGACTTTATTTAAGAACAGGCACACAACTATGTCAATTCTCCTGATATGAATCAAAAAGAAAAAAACAAAACAAAGAAACAAACAAGCAATTATGATTCACCTTTACCTTGGTAAACTCAAATCCCTGCTCTGCTCTGGTCTTAAATGCTACCCTTATTCATTTTCATGAAAATATTTAATCCTTCATAAAGCAGACCCATATCTATGAAAGAAAAATCAGTGTTTGCTCAAGGTTTACCATTTCATCAACATGAAATGCAGCTAGTTTTAAAATTCATTGATTTTTTCCCACTGATTCATGAAAATAGCTTAATAGAAGTTGGATGGAGGACTTTTATTATCCAGAGCTCTGTCTCTAGATTCCTAATATAAAGAAGACAGAAAATGTATCAAAGCATATTTATTCCACAGCCTAGATCACTTCCTTACAAATGAACATTGAAAATTGATTTTTCTTATTTGTTTCTGTTATGTGCTACTTTTCATGACCCCTATATGGAGTTTTTTTTTTTTTTTTTTTTTTTTTTTTTTTTTTTTTTTTTTTTTTTTTTTTTTTGATAAAGATACTGGAGTTTGCCATTTCCTACTCCAGCTCATTTTACAGATGAGGAAACTGAGGCAAACAGGGTTAAGTGACTTGCCCAGAGTCATACAGCTAATAATATGTCTGAAGCCACTTTTTAGCCCAAAAAGACAAGTCTTCTTGTCTCCCAGCCTAGCATTCCTTCCACTGTGCCATCTAGCAGCTTTCAAAGTGTATTTGTGTATATAGAGAGATATATAGATATAGTTACATGAATGTTTGTATATATGTGGATATGGGCATCTGTGTATATGCACATGGATATAGGTATATGCATATATGCACATGTATGTGTGTATTTAAAGATAAGTATGTATATAAATATATTTGTGCATTCAGGTGTGTGAATATATATATATATATATATATATATGTATACACACACACACACACACACACATATATATATAGTCAGTGGTTACCTACATTGGTTGTTTGAAGGGCTAATTAAGATATTATAAAGCATTCAAAACTGGATTTATCTGGGGGGGAAAGCAATTGGTAACATCACTTAAAATAATTTTCATGACAAATCCATTTTTAGGAATAAGAAAACTATAGCATAATTGATTTATTATTGTAGAATCTAATATATTAGAAATCATATCATGCCCAACTGAAATCGTCCTCCACACTGGAAAAGCTCAATAGAGAATGGTTATTAAAGCCCATTATGTGGAGACATGAATTCACAACCTTAGAGTTATTCTTAGCTCTTTACTCTCCCTCATACTCTATGTCAAAATAATTGTTAAGTTTTATTGATTATTCTAGCACTTCTCTCATCTGCCCACTCATCTGTACTCATTTGATCACCACCCAAATTCAGGTCCCTCATGCCTTTTGATTGGATAATTTTAGTAACTTCTTAATTCATCTGCCTCCATCAATCTAATCATCCCTCTACTCCTTATACTTCCCCATACAACAGCTAAAATAATCTTCCTCCAAAATAGGTCTGATTTTGACACTCATTCCTCTGCTCAAGACTTGTTAAAGGTTCCCAATTGTCCCTAAGATAAATAATAACTAACCTTTTAAAGAAGATATACTTATTATTCTCATTTTACATACTGTACAAATTGAGGCTCAGAGAAGGCTTTAAATGACTTAAAGTCATGATCCAGAGAGTACCTGAGGCAGAATTTGAACTCAGGTTTTCCTGACTATAAGTTGAACGCTCTCATCACTGCCACATCTGGTTGCCTCACTGATAAGATTAAAACTTTTATAAAGCAGTTAAAGCCTTTCACAATCTAACTCCAACCCATCTTAGCAGCCCAGTTTCATTTCATATCACTTCTTTTCATATAGTGTTCCTTCCAAATTGGCCTACTTACTGATTCTCATAAATGCCATTCTTTTTCTTGCTTTTTGTCTTTTCACTGGCTGACATGTAATGCATTCATTCCATATTCTTATCTCTTGGAATCCCTAATATTTCTCAAAGCTCACTTCATGTACAACCTCATACATAAAGTTTTTTTTTCCCAATCACTCACTTGTAAAAACAAAACAAAACAAAACAAAATATTCATATATACTTGGTATAAGCTTTGTATTTACTTATCAGAGTATGTGTTTATTCTCCCTCCCCAGGAGAATGTAAATTCCTCAAGGAAAAAAAAAACAAACAAACTATTTTTTCTTTTTTTGTACTTGAATTGTTTAGCATAGTGATTTACATATAGTTAATGATTAACAAATACTTTAAAAATGAATTTAAGAGATTAGCAAAATGTGAAATCAAACAGAATGCCCCCCCAAAATTAAGTATAATAGAGATAAATCAAAGAAAGTCTTCATTTTAAAAATAATAGTTATTATTGACTTATTTACCAAGTTATGTGCTAATGGATTGTCAGTTGAGTTATTTTGTATTTATGAGGCTCTGGTTGGTCCATATCTGCCTCATGTAGGGTGCCTCTGAGCATTGAGCTACCTAAGATTCTTCCTTCTATGGAGGTTTGGGCAAGTTGATCCAGTTGTAGAGTAGTCCCTGTACTTTAATATAAATTGCTAAGGTAAAAAAAAAGGTATAGTAAGTGCATATACTTTTCTTTTGCTTTTTCCATTCCTTCATTCCACTGTATCTTTATTCCCTCCTGTCTTTTAATCATTCTTCCCAGCCCAATCCCAAAGTGATTAGGAGTGCTGTAATTGGGTACAAAATAATTACCTACCACGAATTCTCCTTATGCTTTTCATCATATTTTCTTTGGAGTGATTCTAAACAAAATCTTCAGTTTCACTGGCATTTGAGAACTTATTAAAATTCTGAAATTATGTTCTGGAATGGTGAAGGAGGCAAACATTTTTGTCAGATGTCATGTTGTCTCATGCCCACCAACATTGGCAGCAAATTCAGTAAAATACTGTCCTCAGCAAAGAAATCTCCCACATATTCATTGGTTGAGTCCAGATTGAGTTGGAGTAAGACCTGGAGGGAATACCATTTGCCTTTTTGATTTCATCTTAAATTTCTTCTCTGTACTTCTCCCATAATGTTGAGTAATTCATGCACAAACTAAACCAAGGGAAAATTCATTAGAATAATTACAATTCTGTGGGAATGAACAGAATTGGTGTTTTTCAAATAGAAGGAACACAAATTAAACAGGTCAAATCTTTAATTATCTTTCTTGATGTAAGCCCCACATGACAATGTAGGTATAGTACTTTGCAATCATTAAACATGACAGAAATATCAAGGGCTCTTATTTTTCCCCAACTAAAAATTAATAAATAGATATGCCTTAAGATATACAATATCAAACACAAGCATTCTTTGCAGGCGTGTTTTTGAATATATATATATATATATGTATATATATATATACATATATATATATATATATATATATATATTTAACATTAAATCAGTCATATTGCCCTGGTTATATTTACTTTGTTTTATTTTCTTCTACCTATTTTGTTTTATATCTTTTCCCCATCTTGGTTTTTAAATATTGCTCTAGATTGTATAGAAAAAGATTTGTTGTAAACTGTGCATAGTTTGTGCAACTAAACAAATGCACAAGGATGCTGTCTTTTACTCAAGGAGCTCAGTAACACACAAAAAAAAATAAATAAACAGGCTTCCTAGAAATATTTTGACTTTTATGTTTTACTAGGTATAAACATTCATTAACTTAAAACTCCCTTTCAATTCAAGGTATATATCATTTTTGGATGAAGAAAGTTGGGGAAAAATAATGATAATCCCAGGGCATGGTTCTAGATACAGAGTAACCAAAGTCTACTAATTCTTTTATCTATCCACCATTCTGTACCTATGTTAAAGAATTTATCCCACAAAAAAACTATAAAAGAAGCTGTATAAAAGAGAAAGTTAGTGAAGATAGCTTCCAATTTCAAAAGACTCAAAATCTAGCAAGGAGTTTATCTGTGTGTATGAGTGTGTATCTCTACCTCTCTTTGTCACACATACAAAATAATAATAAAATCATGAAACAATAGATCTAATTCAGAAAGAATGTGATAAAAGTAGAAGAGCTACAAAATGCTATATAAAGTCACAAGGAGGGAAACTTTTCTGATGATAGGATATGTAAGGCTTTATGGAAATATTTCAGTAAAAACTAGAAACTTGAAGAGAAGGGAGAACTAAATTCAGATGTAAAGATGTTGGAAGTGGAAAAGACCGAGAAGAAATTTTAGGTATAAGGAATGTTGTACACATAAACATGGAAGTAGGAAAACACTAGATAGGCTCAAGTAATGGTGAATTTCTTTGAATGGTGAATAGTTTGAGTTCAGCATAAGGGTAGGAATATCTGATAATTGTCATCAATGGTAGTATAGATTAATTATTAGGATTTTCAAGACTGTTTTTTATGGGTACCCTCTTTGCTTGTACATTTTCCAATGTTATAATGACCTATTGTCTTTTAAAATTCTGACAATGTATATTTTGGCAGATGAAACACAATTCCTCACATGGGTGCAAACATTCCCTTAAAAGAATGTATCTTATGGAACACAAGATTTTGCAAGGATGAATGCAAAGAATGAAATATATGCATATATTTTGAAAATAAAGAGAAAAATATTTTAAAGAATTAAAAAATTAAAAAGAATGTATCTTATATTTGATAAAGAATTAAGCTATATGTTAGTCATTTAAGGAAAAGTTTTAGCTCAATGATAAATATGCCAAATCATTGTGCATCAAAATCATTAAAAAAAAATTAATCCACTCTCATATGAGAAACAAAACAAGAAAGAGAGGTTCAGAAATTTTTATAGATTTACCCATGATTAGATAGTGGTAAATCAGTAGTTCAAACCCAGGTGTTTTGATTCTGAAATTAGGGTATTGTCCACTATGTGAGGAGTAATATGGCACAATTGATAAGAATGTTGCATTTGAAGTCAGGAAATCAGTTGGACAACTAGAATTAAAAAAAAAAAAAGTTCAGTAAGTATCTTATTTTTCAAATACATGAAAAATATAATTTTCAACATTCATTTTTATAAGACTATGCGTTCCAACATTTTCTCTCCTTCCCTTATTTTCCTCCTCCCCAAGATTAAATATGCATAATTATTTTAAAAATATTTCAAGTTTGTCATTCTTTTAAAGAAAAATCAGAAGAAAAGGGGAAAAACACAAGAAAGAAAACAAACAAAATTTTGTGAAAATACCATGTTTTGATCCACATTCAGTCTCCATAGTTCTCTCTCTATGAAAATAATTGGCATTTTCCATCCCAAGTTCATTGAAATTGCTTTGAATTACTGCATTGTTGAGAAGAGCCAAAACCATTACAATTGATCATCACATAATCTTGTTACTGTGTGCAATGTTTTTTTTTGTTGTTGTTGTTTTTTTGTTTTGTTTTGTTTTGTTTTTTTTGTTTTTTGTTTCTGCTCTATTCACTCAGCATCAGTTAACAATTAGCCTTTGTTAAGTATCTACTATTTGCCAGACACTTTGATATTATGTTCAAACATCTCAATTGGCTATGAACTATGTGACCAAGGGAAGAATTGCACAACATATAATGTGTAATGAGTTACATATGGATTTGAAAATGTGGATGAATATTCCACTTTAGTCATTTACTAACTTCAAGACTCTGGGCAAGTCATGTTTCTAAGCCTTATTTTCTTCATCTGCAAAGTGGAACACGTTCAGGCTATTGATTTTTTAATGTTTTATCTTCTCACCTCCTAAAACTCATGAAATAGTATGGCAAGAAAAGTTTCAATAGAAACTTTACATCATTAAGTTCACCATAAAGTTTGAATATACCCTCCCACAAATACTCACACAGTAAGTGGGAAGAATGAATATAACTAGGAAATAATGCATGCATGTAGTACTCCAAACACATGGCCAGAATACACATATGGAGAATATATATATATATATATATATATATATATATATATGTATAAATGCTGTACAGCCACTAATGTTTGCTGATAAGTGATGGCAGCCGAGATTACACCTAGAGAGTCTTTAGAAGTTCAGTACCCTGATATGATCAATCAGCTGAAAAGCAACATGATGGGACAAAGGGATTACAATTGGGAAGAATACAGCTTCTAACACACACACACACACACACACACACGCGTATATATGGAGTAATAAAGAAAAGGAATATCAAGAATCAAGTAACATGAGAATACAAGATAAAAATATTCTTTACTAAGATCATATAGGACGATAATTTTATAAAATGTTAATATTTAGTTTCCAGTGAGTTATGAGACATTAATCCAGGGAAATTAAAACTTTATATCAAATCAATCAGCAGAATGGTTTTGTCATTGAAATTTATAATGATATATCTGAATCTGCTAAGATCATTGAGGCAGAAGTTTATGTTACTTCAATTGTGCAGATAATTCATCATTTAGATTATAAAACTTGTTTTGAAAATGCACAATTATTTCAATGCTAATGAAAACATGGTACTCTAATATACTTCAGTTTCCATGTGCAAGTACCATAAGAATAAGTAGATTAGAAGAGAAATATTAAGACTTCCAAGTATTACTTTGAAGTAATAAATATATTTATACTATCTGCATTAAATAAATTGGGACAAAATGCAAATCAAACATGTTTGAAGTCTAACAGGAAAGTCTGCTTATCTATCAACTTATCCTAGAGTGAATATATCTGTAGGACACAGATCCTTCTTTAAAAAAAAAAAAATCACTACTGTCTTTTTGTGCTTCTGTCCAGACACCTCACATGGTGGAAATCCTCAGGAAGTATAAAAAGAAAATCCCAACAACCCACCATTTACTGTACTTTAAATAACTTCTAGTAATAACTGCAGGTTGAGCTCACTGAGATTACAAGTGTCATGCTGAAGAAAGGGATGGACTCCCTGAGGTTGACTGACAGGAAGTAAGCTACCCAAAGAGCTATGAATCATTTTAAAAGTCGCCGCTGCTTTTAGGAGATGAAAGAAATCTACCAGGCTCTCAGTCATGCAGGGAAAAGGCTCAGCAGGGATAATAAGAGGTTTGACTGATGAATAAAAGTGTGGATTATTAAAAATAAAAAAATAAAAAGTGTTCAGAGAGGTGGCATACCCAACTGTCAAGTTGAATGGGAAAAGAAGAGGGACTTAAATTAAAACCATCATGGTAAAAGAAAAAGAATGTGATATCAGATTTTCAAAGTCACCGACTGAGTAACTGACTCTTTTCTAGTCCAGGATTAAAGTTGGTAGGGGAAAAGATGTAGGGGAGTGAATGGGTATAATTGTATATGTATTTAGGCATGTAGGTTTTGAAGGAAAAACAACCTTTCCTTAGGAAAGTTTATATGCACAATGCAAGAAAAATAACTTCAAATTGCATTCATTAGTTCTCTCTCTAAAGGTAGATAATAATTTTCATCATAAACACTTCTGAATTATCTTGGATCATTTTATTGATCAGAGTAAGTAAGTACTTCATAGTCAATTATTATTATAGTAGTGATTTGTACAATGTTCTTTTGGTTTCATTTTTGTAGCAGTTCAAATAAATCTTCATATGTGTTTCTGAAATCATTTTCCTCATCACTTCTTATAACATACTAGTATTCCATCAAATTACATAACAAAACTTGTTCAGTTACTTCCGAATTGATGGTCATGCCCTTAATTTCTAATTCTTTGTTACCACAAAAAGAGTATGTATACATACATATATATATATATGTATATATATATATATATATATACATATATATATATGTGTATACATATATATATATATGTATGTATATATATACACACACACAGACATATACACACGTTTATATATTAGACATACATATGCATACCTGTGTACACATATACATATATTCAAATGTATGTGTATGTGTTATATATAAGTGCTTTTCCATTTTCGTTGATCTCTTTGGGAAATAGAAAGTAATGATAATGCTTTTTCAAAAGGTATATACAGTTTTCAAGCCTTTTGGTCATAGATTGAAATTGTTCTATAAAATGATTGGACAAGTTCACAATTCCATCAACAAGTTCATTAATGTACATATTTTCTCATATCATCTCTAGAATTTGTCATTTATGATAGGTGTGAAGCAGTACCTCAGAGTTCCTTTAATTAGCATCTCTCTAATCTATAGTGCTTGAGAGAATTTTTATATGGCTATATGTAGTTTTCACTTCTAAAAACATGCTACATATATATATATATATATATATATCTTTTGAACACTTATTATATATTAATTTGGGAATAGCTATTGTTTTTACTCAGTTCCTTGTACATTTGAGAAATGAGATATAAGAAATTGCTGCAATTTTAAAAAATATTCTTTAATTATCTATAGTATTTTTTATCAAAATGCATGTTCCTGATTATTTTTTAATAATATCTATATTTAATTTCGCTTACTGTTTTTTTTTTAAACTTCAGGTAAAATATAATGGTTTCTACTTCAAACCTTTATTTTAACTATTCGTGACTGTTTCAAATGTGACTCTTAGAAACAACATATTATAGGTTAGGGTTGGTTTCAAATTCATCCTGTTTCTATTTGTGATCACTAACTGTATATCCCTCATGCCTCTTTTCTTGTTTATCCTTTTCTCCTTCTTTTTCTCCTTTCCTTCCTCAAAAGTCAGTTTTTCTTCTGATCACTTAATCTGTCCTCCATTTTATAACTTCCCTTTTCTCTTATCCCTTTTTCTTTCCACTTGGGTAAATTAGATTTTCATATACAACCAAATATGAGTATTGTTTTTTCCTTTTTGATTAATTTCAATGAGAGGGAAGTTCAAGAATTTCCTGCCATTACCTCCTCATTTTCTAGTCTAGTATAAAAGTTCTTTCTTACCTGCCTCTTTTTTGGTGAGATAATTTGTTCCCATTTTTCCTTTTCTCTTCCTATTCTCCAAGGGCATCCCTCTTTCTCATGTCTTCAAGGTTGTTTTTGAGATAATCCCAACATATTCAAAGCATATTCATAAGTTCTTCTACCTTAATAATGATAAAGTTTTTGGGAGTTACACTTTCCGTCTTCTTCTGTAGCAATATAAAATGTTTAAGCTTATTGAGTACTTTATTGAGAATTTTTCTTTCATATTTACCTTTTTATAATACTATTCAATATTCAGTTTGAATATTAACATTTCTATACAACTCAATTCTTCTAATTATTAAGGTTTCGAAATCCTTTATATCATTATATACCCACTTTTTCCCTTGAAGCCTTATAGTCAGTTTTGATGGGTAGGTTAATCTTGCTTTTAATCTTAGTTCCTTTGCCTTCCAGAATATCATATTCCAAACTCTTCACTCTTTAATGTGAAAGATTTGTTAACAGTTCTTCCATGTTATTTAAATTATTTTTTTCTGTTTGCTTATACTTCATCCATGGCTTGGAAGCTCTAGAATTGAGCTAAAGTATTATGAAGAGTTTTCATTTTGGAATCTCTCTCAGAAGAAAAGTGGTTGATTCTTTCAATTTCTATCTTAGCCCTAATTCTAAAATATTAGGGCAATTTTAATTCATAATTTTTGAAGTGTTATTTCTAGGCTCCTTTTTCCGCACTATAACTTTCAGGTAGCTTAATAATTCTTAAATGATGTCTCCTTAATCTGTTTTCCAAGTCATTTGTTTTTTTATTCTGAAGATATTTACTTTTTAAGATTTATTTCCGGGGGCGGAGCCAAGATGGCGGAGAAGAAACACACGACTCAGTGAACGTCCTCACTCCCTCACAACCAATTAGATAAATTAAGTCTCAGAATTAGCTCAGGACTGATAGATACCACAAGGACTGGAAGCACGACTTACCAGCTGAAGAGAATCTGGAGTTTCAACAGGAAAGGTCAGTTCTCAGGGGAGGAATAAGAAAGACCAGCACAGACGGTGGGGTAGGGGCACACTGCGCCCATTGCGCTGGGAAGGGCTCTGGGATCAGAGAAGCCACTGAGGTAAAGGAATCTGGCACAGGCTGTTAGCTCTTCTCTGCTAATTATTTAGCAGTTCAGAAGAGAAAGCCAAAATATTTTAAAACTCAGATTAGATTTTCCCCGATCCTGGGGGTGACTCAGTAGACTCGGCACCAGGGGGTGTGGCCTCAACTACCACCTGAGAATAGTTAAGAGATTGACAAGTGGGTGGATATGGCCCAAGGCAACACACACTGCCTAGCTTAGCTGGAGGGAGTGGAACTCAGCTCCAGGAAGTCCCAGAGAAGCGGAACCTTTGAACTAGGGACCGCGGTTTCTGGAAGACACTTCCAGTTTGAGCACAGGGGCTTCCCACGTCACCTGCTGCAGACATCCACTCCCCACCCGGACACATAGGCTGGGCTTCATGCTGTCTTCACTATTCTACGCCCTCGAAGCACAGTAGTGCTAATCACCTCTGAGGCACTTCCAGGGAGGGGGTGGGGAACTCTCTCCCAGAGCTCTCTCTTACCTCAGGCTCAGGAGCCGCTGCATCCATCCAGTCTGGGAGGAAGCTGGTAAAGAAGTAAATAATTTCCTACCCCAGGGACAGACCCCAAAACATTTTTTTAAATATGAGCAAAAAAGCTAAAAAAACCATAGATTCCTTCTATACAGAGAAAGAGCGGGTGTCCAACCCCGAGGAAGTTGACAGCAGAGAATCAGATAACAACCTAAAGGGGAACGATTCCTGCCCCCCATCACATAACTCTCTCCTAGAAGAAGCTCTTAAAAAATTGAGGGAGATCGAAGAAAAATGGGGAAAGGAAAGGGAAGTTATGATAGAGAATAACAACGTCCTGAAATTGGAGTTGGAAAAAATAAAGAATTCACAGGAGATGCAGGGAAACAAAATTAGTGAATTAGAAAAGGTTAAAAAAACACAGGAAAGTAGGATTTCTGAATTGGAAAAGATAAAAAAGTCTCAAGAAAATAGAATTTCTGAATTGGAAAAAGAAAATAATTCTCAAAAAAAAAAATTAGGGAAATGGAAAAAAACTCAATAGAGCAAAATAATTCATTTAAAAACGAAATTGGGCATTTACAAAAAGAACTAAAAACTGTGAAAGAAGAAAATAACTCCTTAAAAGTCAGGATGGAACAAATAGAAATGAATGATTCACAGAGAACCCAAGAATCAGTCAAACAAAACAAAAAAAAATGAGAAGCTGGAGAACAACGTCAAATACTTACTGGGAAAATCTATAGACCTGGAAAATAGATCTAGGAGAGATAATCTGCGGATTATTGGACTTCCAGAAAACTATGACCAAAAAAAGAGCCTAGATTCTATTTTACAGGAAATTATCAAAGAGAACTGTCCAGAGATAATAGAAACAGAAGGGAAAGTAGATGTGGAAAGAATTCATCGAACTCCTTCTGAAATAGACCCTAAAAAAAGAACACCACGGAATATTGTGGCTAAGCTGCAGAATTACCACACAAAGGAGAAAATCCTGCAAGCATCTAGAAAAAAAAAAATTTGAATACCAAGGTGCCACAATAAGGGTCACCCAAGATCTGGCTGCCTCCACATTAAAAGATAGAAGGGCCTGGAACCTGATATTCCGTAAGGCAAAAGATCAAGGACTGCAACCAAGAATGAACTACCCAGCTAAGTTTAGCATCTTTTTCCATGGAAGAAGATGGTCATTCAATGAAACAGAGGAATTCTATATGTTTCTAAGAAAAAAATCAGACTTAAACAAAAAATTTGATCTACATCCACAAGACTGAAGAGAAACAGAAAAAGGTACACAGAACCCTTGAGAACTGTAAGTCTGTTGTGGGTATATAAAAAATACTCAAGGATAATTTGATTTTACTGATATAAAAGAAAAAAAGGGGGGTGTAGTAAAGGGAAGGAGGTCGGTTCAGAAAAAGGGGAAGGAGTGATAAAAAGAGGGAAACTACATCCCAGGAAGAGACATAGAAAATACACCATATCTGAGGGAACTTAGTGAGGGGGAGAATCATTGTGTGAATCTTACTCTCATCAGAAGAGGCTCAAAGAGTAAATAATTAACATATTTGTTTTTCAGAGAATTTTTCTCTCACCTCATTAAAAGGGGGGAGAGGAAAAGGGAAAAGGAAAAGGAGAATAAGTGAAGGGACTTGGAGGGAGGGGGGAGGGATCCTAAAAAAAAAAAAAAAAAAGAGGGAGGGTTGCGCGTCACAAGGGGGGTCTGTAAATTAAATATCGGGGAGGGGGATCAGGGGGGTCAAGGGAAAAAAGCATAATCTGGGGATAATACGATGGCAGGAAATACAGAATTAGTAATTTTAACTGTAAATGTAAATGGGATGAACGATCCCATCAAACGGAGACGGATAGCAGATTGGATCAAAAAGCAGAACCCTACAATATGTTGCCTACAGGAAACACACCTAAAGCAGGGAGATACATACAGAGTAAAGGTAAAAGGTTGGAACAGAGCCTATTATGCTTCAGGTAAAGCCAAAAAAGCAGGGGTAGCTATCCTTATCTCAGATCAAGCAAAAGCAGAAGTAGATCTTGTTAAAAAAGATAAGGAAGGAAACTATATCCTGCTGAAAGGTAGCATAAATAATGAAGCCATATCAATACTAAACATATATGCACCAAGTAGTATAGCATCTAACTTTCTAAAGGAAAAGTTAAGAGAACTGCAAGAAGAAATAGACAGTAAAACTATAATAGTGGGAGATCTCAACCTTGCACTCTCAGATTTAGACAAATCAAACCACAAAACAAACAAGAAAGAAATTAAAAAAGTAAATAGAACATTAGAAAAACTAGGTATGATAGACCTTTGGAGAAAACTGAATGGCAATAGGAAGGAATATACTTTCTTCTCAGCAGTTCATGGATCCTATACAAAAATTGACCATATATTAGGACATAAAGATCTCAAAATTAAATGTAGGAAGGCAGAAATAATAAATGCCTTCTTCTCAGATCACAATGCAATAAAAGCTACATTCAGTAAAAAGTTAGGGGTAAATAGACCAAAAAGTAATTGGAAACTGAATAATCTCATCTTAAAGAATGACTGGGTGAAAGAGCAAATTATAGAAACAATTAACAATTTCACCCAAGATAATGATAATGATGAGACATCATATCAAAATCTTTGGGATGCAGCTAAAGCAGTAATAAGGGGAAATTTTATATCTTTAGAGGCTTATTTGAAGAAAATTGAGAAAGAGAAGATTAACGAATTGGGCTTACAACTTAAAAGGCTAGAAAAAGACCAAATTATAAACCCCCAACCAAAAATTAAACTCGAAATACAAAAATTAAAAGGAGAAATCAATAAAATTGAAAGTAAAAAAACTATTGAATTAATAAATAAAACCAAGAGTTGGTTTTATGAAAAAGCCAATAAAATAGATAAACCTTTGGTAAATTTGATCAAAAAAAAGAAAGAGGAAAATCAAATTGATTGTCTTAGAAATGAAAAGGGGGATCTTTCCACCAATGAAGAGGAAATTAGAGAAATAATAAGGAGTTACTTTGCCCAACTTTATGCCAATAAATTTGATAACTTAAGTGAAATGGATGACTTCCTCCAAAAATATAGGCTCCCTAGATTAACAGAGGAGGAGATAAATTGCTTAAATAGTCCCATTTCAGAAAAAGAAATAGAACAAGCTATTAATCAACTCCCCAGGAAAAAATCCCCAGGGCCAGATGGATTCACATGTGAATTCTACCAAACATTTAAAGAACAATTAGCTCCAATGTTATATAAATTATTTGAAAAAATAGGGGATGAAGGAGTCCTACCAAATTCCTTTTATGACACAGACATGGTACTGATACCTAAACCTGGTAGATCGAAAACTGAGAAAGAAAATTATAGACCAATCTCCTTAATGAATATTGATGCTAAAATCTTAAATAAGATATTAGCAAAAAGACTTCAGAAAATCATCTCCAAGATAATACACTATGATCAAGTAGGATTTATTCCAGGAATGCAGGGCTGGTTTAATATTAGGAAAACTATTAATATAATTGACCATATTAATAATCAAATTAATAAGAACCATATGATCATCTCAATAGATGCAGAAAAAGCATTTGACAAAATCCAACATCCATTCCTACTAAAAACTCTTGAGAGTATAGGAATAAATGGACTATTCCTTAGAACAATCAGGAGCATATATTTAAGACCGTCAATAAGCATAATATGCAATAGAAATAAACTGCAACCTTTCCCAGTAAGATCAGGAGTGAAACAAGGTTGCCCACTATCACCATTACTATTCAATATAGTACTAGAAATGCTAGCCTCGGCAATAAGAGCCGAGAAAGAGATTCAAGGAATTAGAGTAGGAAATGAGGAAATTAAACTATTACTTTTTGCAGATGACATGATGGTATACTTAGAGAACCCCAAAGACTCTGCTAAAAAGCTACTAGAAATAATTCAAAATTTCAGCAAAGTGGCAGGATACAAAATAAATCCACATAAATCCTCGGCATTTTTATATATCACTAACAAAATGCAACAGCAAGAGATACAAAGAGAAATTCCATTCCAAACAAATGTTGAGAGTATAAAATATTTGGGAATCCATCTACCAAAGAAAAGTCAGGAATTATATGAGAAAAATTACAAAACACTTGCCACAAAAATAAAATCAGATTTAAATAATTGGAAAGACATTCAGTGCTCTTGGATAGGCCGAGCGAATATAATAAAGATGACAATACTCCCCAAACTAATCTATTTATTTAGTGCTATACCAATCAGACTCCCAAGAAACTATTTTAATGACCTAGAAAAAACAACAACAAAATTCATATGGAAGAATAAAAGGTCAAGAATTGCAAGGGAACTAATGAAAAAAAACTCAGAGGAAGGTGGTCTAAGTGTACCTGATCTAAAGCTATATTATATAGCAGCAGTCACCAAAACCATTTGGTATTGGCTACAAAATAGACCGGTAGATCAGTGGAACAGATTAGATACAAAGGACAAAAAAGGGTACATCTATAGCAATCTAATCTTTGACAAACCCAAAGATTTCAACATTAGGGATAAAAATTCATTATTCGGAAAAAACTGTTGGGAAAACTGGAAATTAGTATGGCAGAAATTAGATATGGATCCACACTTAACACCATATACCAAGATAAGATCAAAATGGGTCCATGATTTAGGCATAAAGAGGGAGATAATAAATAGATTAGAGGAACAGAGGATAATCTACCTCTCAGACTTGTGGAGGAGGAAGGAATTTATGACCAGAGGAGAACTAGAGATCATTATTGATCACAAAATAGAAGATTTTGATTACATCAAACTAAAAAGTTTCTGTACAAATAATACTAATGCAAACAAGATTAGAAGGGAAGTAACAAATTGGGAAAATATTTTTAAAAACAAAGGTTCTGACAAAGGTCTCATTTCCAAAATATATAGAGAACTGACCCTAATTTATAAGAAACCGAACCATTCTCCAATTGATAAATGGTCAAAGGATATGAACAGACAATTCTCAGAGGAAGAAATTGAAACTATATCCACTCACATGAAAGAGTGTTCCAAATCACTACTGATCAGAGAAATGCAAATTAAGACCACTCTGAGATACCACTACACACCTGTCAGATTGGCTAAGATGACAGGAACAAATAATGACAAATGTTGGAGGGGATGTGGGGAAATTGGGACACTAATACATTGCTGGTGGAGTTGCAAAAGAATCCAGCCATTCTGGAGAGCAATCTGGAATTATGCCCAAAAAGTTATCAAACTGTGCATACCCTTTGACCCAGCAGCGCTACTACTGGGATTATATCCCAAAGAAATACTAAAGAGAGGAAAGAGACATATATGTGCCAAAATGTTTGTGGCAGCTCTTTTTGTTGTAGCTAGAAACTGGAAGATGAATGGATGTCCATCAGTTGGAGAATGGTTGGGTAAATTGTGGTATATGAAGGTCTTGGAATATTATTGCTTTGTAAGAAATGACCAGCAGGAGGAATACAGAGAGGCCTGGAGAGACTTAAATCAACTGATGCTGAGTGAAATGAGCAGAACCAGAAGATCACTGTACACTTCAACAACAATACTGTATGAGGATGTATTCTGATGGAAGTGGAAATCTTCAACATAAAGAAGATCCAACTCACTTCCAGTTGATCAATGATGGACAGAGGTAGCTACACCCAGAGAAGAAACACTGGGAAGTGAATGTAAATTGTTAGCACTAATATCTGTCTGCCCAGGTTGCATGTACCTTTGGATTCTAATGTTTATTGTGCAACAAGAAAATGATATTCACACACATGTATTGTACCTAGACTATATTGTAACACATGTAAAATGTATGGTATTGCCTGTCGTCGGGGGGAGGGAATAGAGGGAGGGGGGGTAATTTGGAAAAATGCATACAAGGGATAAGATTTATTTCCATTTAAAAATTCTTTAGACTTTATTTCATTGGTTTTTGTTGTCTTGTACAGTCATTAGTTTTCACTTGCCCAATTTACATTTTTAAGTAATTGTTTTCTTTAGTTCCTGTTTTTGCATTTGACCATTTTGAGATGTTATTTTTTGGTTGTTTTTTTGTACTTCTTTTACGAATCTATTAATTTTGTTCTCACAGTCTTCTTGCATATCTCTCATGTCTTTCCACAATGTTTCCTTTTACTATTCTTACCTCTTTCTCTAACTCTTCCAGAATACTTGTTAGGCTTGTGTCCAATTCAATTTTTTTTTTGAGTCTTTGATTGGAGTTTTCCTACATTATTGTCTTTTTTCAGATTCTGTGCTTTGAACTTGCCTGTGCCTATAGTAGTTTTAAATGGACAGATTCTTTTGATTGTTCATTCTATATCCTATTTCTTGACTTTGAACTTTACGTTAAAGTTCAGCTCTGCTCATCTAGAGATGAGAAAGCATTGTTCCAAACTTATAAATTTTTGTGCTACTGATTTCAGAGCTAGTTCTAAAGGTCTACAAGTTTTAGGTATTTCCAAGCTAGTATGATCCAGTAAAATGTGTGGTCAAAATTCTCCTGGTCTTGGCTCTTGTCTTTATACAGAAAGGTTCCTTGCCTCTTTGCAGTTGCAAAGTCTGCACTTCTTTTTATCCTGAAACTGCAATGTAAAACTGTTTGGGGGAGCAATAGAGACACCAAAGTACCAGTCCGCCTTCCAAAGCCATTAAAGTGTCCCTGTGATTTTTTTTTCTGAACAATGGTCTTACCTTTCTGGGGTCTCTAAACTGACAGCTTCTGAAACTGCTACTTATGCTTTCAGAGCTTCCTCCAAGGCAGCTGTTGGTGCTCCTGCTTGTGTATGCTCTGGGTCAATCAAAATCCCAGTGCTACATACCTCTCCTTCCATCTTCCTAAATTTTCTCACCTTGACCTTTTGTTTGTTCTGCCACTCCAGAATTCAATATGAAGAGTTATCTTAAAGTCATTTTTAAGGGAATATTGAGAAAGTTTGCTCAGGATTTCAACCTCTACTCCACTATCTTGCCTCTGCCATCTTGGCTTTACTGTCCCTCCTATAAGGGAATTTTTAAAAATATCCCATTTATTTTATTTCTGAATAGGTAATTCATGTGACGACTTTATATTTTTATACTTTTCATGGTCTTTGAATCTGCTCTACAAATCAAATGACTGGAAGTTATCGATGATACCAATGCAGAGTAATCCTAGAAATGAATACAAATTGGGGCAAGTCATACAGAAGTAGGTTATTTTCACCTAAAAAATAGAATACTTTCTATTTAGCAATACTTGATAGTTTTAAAACTATAGTTTATATTATCTAAGATAAATTAGGTTGCCTTGGTGCAAAAATATTTTTCTCTCAAGCTCCACTTCTATCTTTAAAAAGAAAGCACAGTAGTACTGGGATTATATCCCAAAGAAATACTAAAGAAGGGAAAGAGACCTGTACATGCCAAAATGTTTGTGGCAGCCCTTTTTGTAGTGGCTAGAAACTGGAATATGAATGGATGCCCATTAATTGGAGAATGGTTGGGTAAACTATGGTATATGAATGTTATGGAATAGTATTGTTCTGTAAGAAATTACCAGCAGGATGAATACAGAGAAGCTTGGAGAGATTTGCATGAATTGATGTTAAGGGAAATGAGTAGAACCAGGAGATCATTATACACTTCAACAACAATACTGTATGAGGATGTATTCTGATGGAAGTGGATATCTTCAACAAAGAGAAGATCTAATTCAGATCCAATTGATCAATGATGGACAGAATCAGCTACATCCAGAAAAGGAACACTGGGAAATGAGTGTAAATTGTTTGCATTTCTGTTTTTCTTCCCAGGTTATTTTTACCTTCTGAATCCAATTCTTCCTGTGCAACAAAAAAAATCGGTTCTGCACATATATATTGTATCTAGGATATATTATAACATATTTAACATGTATGAGAATGCCTACCATTCAGGGGAGGGGGTGGAGGGAAGGAGGGGAAAATTCGGAACAGAAGGGAGTGCAAGGGATAATATTGTAAAAAATTACCCATGCATATGTACTGTCAAAAAATGTTATAATTATAAAATTAATAAATTAAAAAAAGAAAGCACAGACCTCAAAATTAATAGTGGTGCATATTAAAATTTTCAGGATCATTATTTAGTCCCACTAGCTTTTTTCCCCCATATTTCTCTTTAGAAAAGATATATCAGAGAAAAATAGAAAAAGGCTATTGGGACTAGGTAAATGTTTTGAAAATTTGAACATGCAATACTTGAGTTCTGAGACCAAGTCTTCTGATTAAAAACAGTAGATCAGTTTAGGGGTAAAACATTTTTTTTCTTCTAGAGACCAGAGGTAAGCCTCAGGGGAAAAATAATTGTTCTGTATCTGATAGCCTACTCTTCTCTCAGCTCTCACATTTTCCAGCATCCCTAAAAGTTACTAGAAAAATTACACTGCAAATACTTATGGATGACCACTCACCCATTAGAAAAGTGCCAATGGTGGGAGAATAGTTGGTACATGGCAAAGGATTCAGCAACCATGATTTAAATCCATGCATTTTTCCTCTAGCCCATCATAACTTTATCTGAGAAGGTTTACCTTCCCAAATTTAGTGAAAAATAAGATTTATTCAGTTTAAAATGGAAAATCAAAACATTTTTCATATAACTGCTGGTAAACTTTTTGTAGAATTCTTTAATGAGTTTTATGAAATGGGTTTAAATGACCTTCCTGAATACAGTTTCAAGAAAAACACGCACACGCACACACACACACACACACACACACAATTTATACTTAATACTTCTGTGCATGGAGTGCTTAATTATCATATTTAATAGAGATCTTTATTTCATATAGTAACATGGAGAATCACAGAATAAGGCAGAAGTTTAATTATGATGGAAATATTACTATTGATTATCCTTACTATTAGGCTATATAATTTTTGAGATATTTTTGTTATTACAGTTTGATTAAAAGTGACATATAAAAGCCCTAAGTGTTTGAGTGACAGATAAAATCCAAGTGTTGGAGTCCAGCTTCAGTGAAAACCAAGAGTGTGAATCTGAAATGAATACCCAAGGCCAGGCAGAAGCTATGCTTTGCAATCTTTGCTTATTAATCTGAGCATCAGAATTTATAAACTCTTTAAGCTAGTGTTACATTAAAAACAATCACAACCAGGTGATGCTGTATACCTTCCAGGGTTGACACATAGACCCTACTTTGACATTTCAATTCACTTTAACTAGCAATAAGAGATATCTATCATAACATAGTCGTCAAAAACAGAAATTATCAATAGCAAAGATATTGTCAAAATAGAGTTGTAAGTAGCATAGCTGTGATGCTTTTATTCCTGTCACTTGCATTGTCCATCAAAATTATTCTAAATTTATCCTGAGTATGTCTTTCAAAAATTATTAAGGGAGATGGTGAGCCAATAGTTTGAATGGCTAGCCCTAACAGAATGAAGGTCTCAAATAATACTTGGATCAGACATTTGTTTTTTTTTCATGGATTTATTCAATATTGGTTGTCTACATCCAAGTTTTTTTTCTTCAGAAATACTCAGAAATATCAGTTGGCAAAATGCAAAATGAGGTTAAAAAAAGCTAAGTGAAGAAAATAATTCACTAAAAATCAGAATGTAACAAATGGAAGTGAATGACTTCAATAATCACTTAACTAAAACCAAATAGAAAAATGAAAAAATAGAGGAAAATGTAAAATATTTCATTGGAAAAAAAACTGACCAGGAAAATAGACTCAGGACAGACCAAGAATTATTGGCCTATGTAAAAACATTGAAAAGGGGCCTAGATAACATCTTTTAAGATATCATCAAGGTACTTACCATATAGGAAAGGTAGTAGGGAAAGGGGGGGATTTGGAACATAAGGTTTTATAAGGGTAAATATTGAAAAATTATCCATTCAGATGTTTTGAAAATAAAAAGCTTTAATAAAAAAAATATCATGAGGGAAACCTGCCCTGATGTCCTGAACCAGAGGTTAAAAGAGTCATTGAAAGAATTCACTGATCACCTCCTACAAGAGACCCCAAAATTAAAAGTCCACAAAACTTCAGAATTTTTAGACAGAGGAGAAAAGGCTGCAAGCAGCCAGAAAAAATTCAAATACCAAGGAGCCACAATAAAGATTACCCAGGATCTAGCAGTTTCCACATTAAAGGATCAAAGAGCGTGGAATATGATATTACAGATGGTAGAGGAGCTTGTATTACAGCCAAGATTCTTATCAACTATCCAGCAAAATTTTTATTTATTTATTTTTTTGTTTAAATTTTATTTATTTATAAATTTTTTGACACTATATATGCATGAGTAATTTTTAAATAATATTATCACTTGTATTCATTTCTCCAAATTATCCCCTCCCTCCCTCCACCCCTCCCCCTGATAACAGGCAATCCTATAAATTTTACATGTTTTACAATATAACATAGATACAATACATGTGTGTAAATGCCATTTTCTTGTTGCACATTGAATATTAGATTCTGAAGGTAAGTAACCTGGGTAGATAGACAGTAGTTCTGACAGTTTACATTCACTTCCCAGTGTTCCTTCTCTGGGTGTAGTTGTTTCTGTCCATCATTGATCAGCTGGAAGTGAGTTGGATATTCTTTATGTTGAAGATATCCACTTCCATCAGAATACATCTTCATACAACATTGAAGTGTACATTGATCTTCTGGTTCTATTCATTTCACTCAGCATAAGTTGATGTAAGTCTTTCCAAACCTCTCTGTATTCGTCCTGCTGGTCATTTCTTACAGAGCAATAATATTCCATAACCTTCATATACCATAATTTACCCAACCATTCTCCAATTGATGGACATGCATTCATCTTCCAGTTTCTGGCCACTATGAAAAGAGCTGGCACAAACATGTTGGCACATACAGGTCCCTTTCCCCTCCTCAGTATTTCTTTGGGATATAAGCCCAATAGCAGCACTGGTGGATCAAAGGGTATGCCCAGTTTGATAACTTTTTGGGCATAGTTCCAAATTACTCTCCAGAATGGTTGGATTCTTTCACAACTCTACCAACAATGTATTAGTGTCCCAGTTTTCCCACATCCCCTCCAACATTCATCATTATTTGTTCCTGTCATCTTAGCCAATCTGACAGGTGTGTAGTCGTATCTCAGAGTTGTCTTAATTTGCATTTCTCTGATCAGTAGTGATTTGGAACACTCTTTCATATGAGTGGATATAATTTCAATATCATCATCTGAGAATTATCTGTTCATATCCTTTGACCATTTATCAATTAGAGAATGGTTAGATTTCTTATAAATTAGGGTCAGTTCTCTATATATTTTGGAAATAAGACCTTTATCAGAACCTTTAACTGTAAAAAATATTTTTGCCATTTGTTACTTCCCTTCTAATCTTATTTGCATTAGTATTGTTTGTACAGAAACTTTTTAGTTTGATGGAATCAAAATCTTCTACTTTGTGATCGATAATGATGTCTAGTTCTCCTTTGGTCATAAATACCTTCCTCCTTCACAGGTCTGAGAGGTAGACTATTCTCTGTTCCTCTGATCTATTTATGATCTCCCTCTTTATGCCTAAATCATGGACCCATTTTGATCTTATCTTGGTATATGGTGTTAAGTGTGGATCCATATCTAATTTCTGCCATACTAATTTCCAGTTTTGCCAACAGTTTTTTTCCCAAAATAATGAATTTTTATCCCTAATGTTAGTATCTTTAGGTTTGTCAAAGACTAGATTGCTATAGATGTACCTTTTTTAGTCCTTTGTATCCAATCTGTTCCACTGATTGACTGGTCTTTTTCTTAGCCAATACCAAATGGTTTTGGTGACTGCTGCTATATAATATAGCTTTAGATCAGGTACACCTAGACCACCTTCATCTGACTTTTTTTCATTAGTTCCCTTGCAATTCTCAACCTTTTATTCTTCCATATGAATTTTGTTGTTATTTTTTCTAGGTCATTAAAGTAGTTTCTTGGGAGTCTGATTGGTATAGCACTAAATAAATAGATTAGTTTGGGGAGTATTGTCATTTTTATTGTATTTGCTTGGCCTATCCAAGAGCACTGAATATCTTTCCAGTTATTTAAATCTGACTTTATTTTTGTGGCAAACGGTTTGTAATTTTTCTCATATAATTCCTGACTATTCTTTGGTAGATGGATTCCGAAATATTTTATACTCTCAACATTTGTTTGAAATGGAATTTCTCTTTGTATCTCTTGCTGTTGCATTCTGTTGGTGATATATAAAAATGCTGAGAATTTATGTGGATTTATTTTGTATCCTGCAACTTTGCTAAAATTCTGAATTATTTCTAATAGCTTTTTAGCAGATTCTTTGGGGTCATCTAAGTATACCATCATGTCATCTGCAAAGAGTGATAGTTTGATTTCCTCATTTCCTACTCTAATTCCTTGAATCTCTTTCACGCCTCTTATTACCCAGGCTAGCGTTTCTAGTACTATATTGAATAGTAATGGTGATAGTGAGCAACGTTGTTTCACTCCTGATCTTACTGGAAAAGGTTCCAGTTTATCTCCATTACATATTATGCTTACTGACGGTTGTAAATATATGCTCCTGATTGTTCTAAGGAATAGTCCATTTATTCCTATACTCTCAAGCATTTTTAGTAAGAATGGATGTTGGATTTTTTCAAATGCTTTTTCTGCATCTATTGAGATGATCATATGGTTTTTATTAATTTGATTATTAACATGGTCAATTATACTAATAGTTTTCCTAATATTAAACTAGCCCTGCATTCCTGGTATAAATCCTACTTGATCATAGTGCATTATCCTGGGGATGATTTTCTGAAGTCTTTTTGCTAATATCTAATTTAAGATTTTAGCATCAATATTCATTAAGGAAATTGGTCTATAATTTTCTTTCTCAGTTTTCAATCTACCTGGTTAGGTATCAGTACCATGTCTGTGTCATAAAAGGAGTTTGGTAGGACTTCTTCATCTCCTATTTTTTCAAATAGTTTATATAACATTGGGCCTAATTGTTCTTTAAATGTTTGGGAGAATTCACATGTGAATCCATCTGGTCCTGGGGATTTTTTCCTGGGGAGTTGATTAATAGCTTGTTCTATTTCTTTTTCTAAAATGGGACTATTTAAGCAATTTATCTCCTCCTCTGTTAATCTAGGAAGCCTATATTTTTGGAGGAAGTCATCCATTTCACTTAAGTTATCAAATTTATTGGCATAAAGTTGGTCAAAGTAATTCCTTATTATTTCTGTAATTTCGCCTTCATTGGTGGAAAGATCCCTCTTTTCATTTGTAAGACTAACAATTTGATTTTCCTCTTTCCTTTTTCTGATCAATTTTACCAAAGTTTTATCTATTTTATTGGCTTTTTCATAAAACCAACTCTTGGTTTTATTTATTAATTCAATAGTTTTTCATTTTCAATATTATTGATTTCTCCTTTTAATTTTTTTATTTCAAGTTTGATTTGTGGTTGGGGGTTTTTAATTTGGTCTTTTTCTAGCTTTTTAAGTTGCAGGTGCAATTCGTTAATCTTCTCTTTCTCTATTTTGTTCAAATAAGCCTCTAAAGATATAAAATTTCCCCTTTTTACAGCTTTAGCTGCATTCCACAGATTTTGGTATGATGTCTCATCATTGTCATTATCTTGGGTGAAATTATTAATTGATTCTTTAATTTGCTGTCTTACCCAGTCATTCTTTAAGATGATGTTATTCATTTTCTAGTAACTTTTTGGTCTATTTACCTAATTTCCTACTGAATGTAGATTTTATTGCATTGTGATTTGAGAAGAAGGCATTAATTATTTCTGCCTTCCTACATTTAATTTTGAGATCTTTATGTCCTACTATATTGTCAATTTTTTTATAGGATCCATGAACTGCTGAGAAGAAAGTATATTCCTTTCTATCGCCATTCAGTTTTCTCCATAGGTCTATCATACCTAGTTTTTCTAATGTTCTATTTACTTTTTAAATTTCTTTCTTATTTGTTTTGTAGTTTGATTTGTCTAAATCTGAGAGTACAAGGTTGAGATCTCCTACTATTATAATTTTACTGTCTATTTCTTCTTGCAACTCTCTTAACTTTTCCATTAGAAAGCTATATGCTATACCACTTGGTGCATATATGTTTAGTATTGATATGGCTTCATTTTTTATGGTACCTTTTAGCATGATATAGTTTCCTTCCTTATCTCTTTTAATTAGATCAATTTCTGCTTTTGCTTGATCTGAGGTAAGGATGGCTACCCCTGCTTTTTTGGCTTTACCTGAAGCATAATAGGCTCTGTTCCAACCCTTTACCTTTACTCTGTATGTATCTTCCTGCTTTAAGTCTGTTTCTTGTAAACAACATATTGTAGGGTTCTGACTTTTGATCCAGTGTGCTATCCGTCTCCGTTTGATGGGAGCGTTCATCCCATTCACATTTACAGTTAAAATTACCAATTCTACATTTCCTCCCATCATATTATCCCCAGATTATGCTTTTTCCCTTGACCCCGCTGAACCCCTTCCCCAATATTTAATTTAAAACCCTTCTTGTGACAAACAGCCCTCCTCTTTTAGTATCCCTCCCCCCTCCTTCCAAGTCCCTTCTCTTATTCCCCTTTTCCTTTTCCCTTTTCCTCTCCCCCTTTTAATGAGGTGAGAGAGAATTCTCTGAAAAACAAATATGTCAAATATTTACTCTTTGAGCCTCTTCTGATGAGAGTAAGATTCACACAATGTTTCTCACCCTCTCTAAATTCTCTCAGATATGGTATATTTTCTATGCCTCTTCGTGGGATGTAGTTTTATCATTCCTTCCCCTTTTTCTGATACTACCCCCTTCCCTTTACTACACCCCCCTTTTTATATAAGTAAAATCAAATTATCTATGCGGACTTTCTATATATCCACAACAGAGATACTGTTCTCAAGGGTTCTGTGTACCTTTTTCTGTTTCTCTTCAGTCTTGTGGATGTAAATGAAATTATTTGTTTAAGTCTGTTTTTTTTTTTTTTTTTCTTAGAAACAAATGGAATTCCTCTGTTTCATTGAATGACCATCTTCTTCCATGGAAGAAAATGCTAAACTTAGCTGGGTAGTTTATTCTTGGTTGCAATCCTTGATCTTATGCCTTCCGGAATATCAAGTTTCAGGCCCTTTGATCTTTTAATGTGGAGGCAGCCAGATCTTGTGTGACCCTTATTGTGGCACCTTGGTATTTAAATTGGTTTTTTTCTAGCTGCTTGCATGATTTTTTCCTTTGTGTGGTAATTCTGCAAATTAGCCACAATATTCCGTGGTGTTCTTTTTTTAGGGTCTTTTTCAGAAGAGTTCGATGAATTCTTTCAATGCCTATTTTCCCTTCTGTTTCTATTATCTCTGGACAGTTCTCTTTGATGATTTCCTGTAAAATAGAATCTAGGCTCTTTTTTTGGTCATAGTTATCGGGAAGTCCAATGATCCTCAGATTATCTCTCCTAGATCTATTTTCCAGGTCTATAGATTTTCCCAGTAAGTATTTGACATTATTCTCCAGCTTTTCCTTTTTTTTTTTTTTTGACTGATTCTTTGGTTCTCAATGAATCATTCATTTCTATGTGTTTTGTCCTGATTTGTAATGGGTTATTTTCTTCATTCAAATTTTTTAGTTCTTTTTGTATATGCCCAATTGAGTTTTTAAATGAATTATTTTGCTCTATTGATTTTTTCCATTTCCCTAATTTTTTTTGAGAATTATTTTCTTGTTCCAATTCAGAAATTCTATTTTGCTGTGATTTTTTAACCTTTTCTAATTCACACATTTTGTTTCCCTGAATCTCCTGTGAATTCTTTATTTTTTCCAACTCAGATTTCAGGACGTTGTTATTCTCTATCATAGCTTCTCTTTCCTTTCCCCATTTTTCTTCAAACTCTCTTAATTTTTCAATAGTGTCTTCGAGGAGAGAGTTATGTGATGGGGGCAGGTATCATTCCCCTTTTCGCTGTTATCAGCTGACTCTCTGCTTTTAACTTCCTCAGGGTTGGATACCCGCTCTTTCTCTATGTAGAAGGAATTGATGGTTCTTTTTGGCTTTTTAGTCATGGTTAAAAAATCTTTTGGGGTCTGTCCCTGGGGTAAGAAGTTTATTTATTTATTTCTTTACCAGCTTCCTCCCAGACCGGATGGATGCAGTGGCTCCTGAGCCTGAGCTTATAGAGAGCTCAGGGAGAGAGTTCCCCACCCCCTCCCTGGAAGTGCCCCAGAGGTGATTAGCAGGGCTGCACTTTGAGGGTGCTGTGTGTCCTAGAGACTTTCCTGAGGTTTAAGACTGAACAGTAAAGGTGACACAAAGCCCAAAAAATGCTTCCTGTGGCGCATGGATGCTTCCAGCAGCTGACGTGAAAAGCCCCTGCGCTCAAAGTGGAAGTGTCTGCCCAGAAACCGCTGTCCCTATTTCAAAGGTTCCATTTCTCTGGGACTTCTGTGGCTGAGTTCCACAGCCTCCTGCCAAGCCAGGAACTGTGTGAATTAGATGTTGCTTTGGTCTGTGTCCCAGCTTTTCAGTCTCTTAACTACCCCCAGGTGAAGCCTCAGGCAGCAGAAGCCAGGCGCACTACAGTGGCGAGATATGTTAGGTCACTTCCAGATTGGGGTGGTTCTTTATATTTTAAAGTGGCTTGATTTCTCTTCTGAACTTCTGTTTTATAAGCAGAGAAGAGCTAACAGCCTTTCCCAGATTCTTCTATCTCAGTGGCTTCTCTGATCCCAGAGCTCTTCCCGGCCCAATCGGTGCAGTATGCTAGCACCTCACCCTGTCTGTGCTGGCCTTTTTTTTTTCCTCCCCTGGGAACCAACCTTTTCTGTTGAAACTCCAGATTCTCTTCAGCTGGTAAGTCATGCTTCCAGACCTTGTGGTTTGTATCAGGCCAGCGTTATTTTTGAGGCTGATTTAACTAATTGGTAATGAGGGAAGAAGGGAGCTCACAAAATTGCGTGTATCTTCTCCGCCATCTTGGCTCCACCCCCACTAGTAAGTAACTATCCAGCAAAATTAAGCATTATTTTTCAGGGGAAAAGATGGACATTCAATGAAATAGGGGAATTTAATTTATTTTTGATGAAAAGACCAGAGTCAACAGAAACATTTATCTTCACACACAGAATTCAAGAAAAGCATTAAAAAGGTAAAATGAGAAGAATAAAAACTAAGGTTTTCTTTATTTTTACAAATTAAAAAGTTTACATCCATATATGGGAAGATGATATGTTTAACTCTTGAGAACTGTATATATTTAGAGAGGGTAGTTATAATTTTTTGAATTTTTTTTTCCCAAAAAACATTACCCTTCAACATTACCCTTGCAAAACTTTGTTCCAAATCCCCCCCTTCCCCCATTCTCTCATCTACATGGTAAGTAGTCCAATATATGTTAAACATGGTAGAAATATGTTAAATCCAACATATAAATATATATTAGTATAATTATCTTGTTGCACAAGAAAAATCAAATCAAACTAGAAAAAATAAGAAAGAAAATAAAATGCAAGTAAACAACAACAAAAAGAGTGAAAAATGTTATGTTGTGAATCACACTCAGTTCCCATAGTTCTTTCTCTAGGTGTAGGTGACTGTCTTCATCACAAGATCATTGAAACTGGTCTAAATAATCTCATGGTTGAAGATAGCCATGTCCATCAGAATTGATCAACATAAAATATTTTTATTACCCTGTACACTGATATCCTAGTTCTGCTTATTTCACTTAGCTTCAATTCATATAAGTGAGAGTATAGGTATAACTGGACTTTATTGTGATCATATAAAAAAGAAACTAGGAATGGAAAATGGAATGTATTAAAAGAGGAAAGAGGAAGTAAAATAGGATAAATCACATCATATGAGGAGGTAAAAAAAGACCTATTCCAATTGAGGGAAAGAAGGGAGATGGATAAGCATTGTGTAAATCTTAATCTCATCAAATTTGACTTAAAGAGAGAATATCAAACATAATTAGTTTGATAGAAAAACTTACCTCACCCTATAGGGAAGTAGGAGGGGAAAGAAGAAAGGAAAGGGGAGGTTCATAAAAGGGAGAACAGAAGTAGAAGGGGAAAGGGATAAGAATGAGTTCAAAAACTATAAAAGGGGAGAACTGGTTGAGGGAGGTGATGGTCAGAAGCAAAACACTTTACCTGAAGCATAATAGGCTCTGCTCCAAACTTTTACCTTTTCTCTGTATTTATTTCCCTGCTTTAAGTGTGTTTCCTGTAGACAACATATTGTAGGGTTCTGATTTTTGATCCAGTCTGCTATCCGTCTCCATTTGATGGGAGCGTTCATCCCATTCACATTTACAGTTAAAATTACTAATTCTATATTTCCTCCTATCATATTATCCCCAGATTATGCTTTTTACCTTGACCTCCCTGATCCCCTTCCCCAATATTTAATTTATAGACCCCTCCTTGTGACATGAAGCTTTTTTTGTTTTGTTTTGTTTTGCTTTTTAGTGTGGGGCTGGGGGGGTAAGACGAGTTTGCCTTTTTTGTTATTCATTCTAATTAACATTGTAGTTTACTTAAATCCCTATGTCTTTTTTTTTTAAACATGAAATAACCAAAGGATTTATATAGGTACATGAAATGTTTTTATATTACAAAACATGTCTAGTACTCTGAGTTTTACATCATAATCCTCACTAGGCTTCTGAAATATTGGCGGAGCTAGGCAAGGTAAGACAACAAACTGAGGAACTGAGCAGCTATAATGTGCTATCCACATCAGACTTCTGAAAGACCAAGGATAGAGGCTGGGATCTGAACATGTAATATTGGTATCCAATTGACAAAATGAGTGGAATGAGGCAACCCCAAAACAGAGAGACCACTTCTAGGAGGCTGAGTCCTTTTTCTCCAGCAGAGTCAGGCTTGTGACTGTGACCCAGTCCTCCCACTTCATGGACAACGTATACTGTAGCAACATACAGAAATGTCCCAGCAGAGAAAAGCATGGCCACTCCAGTGGCATTGACATCTGAAAGGGCTTCTTTGCTGCTCTTACTTAGCCCTAAATATGTCACCATGGCCATAACAGGTGCTGCCAGTGCAAAGACCAACAAATACTTTCTGATTCGGTTTCGTTCCAGTCCAGCATTCATGAAGAAGAAAACCAGGCCAAAGGCAGCTGGTGCCTTATGTAGCATTATTGCCACAAATACAACTAGCTGGACACTAGTTTGTGAAGTAGAAGCTGCTACTCCCAAAGCAACACCATCAGATGCAGCATCAACTACAAGGCCCAATGTGGTAGTGATTTTGGAATTGTTGGATCAAACTCCTTCTGGATCTTCTGTAGAATGCATGTGAGAGCTACCAATCTGGTCTACCAGCAGCATAAAGACAAAGCTTAAGACAAGGGAAACACCAATATATGCATGTAATCTTGTGTGATCATGGCTGTGCTCATGTTCATGTACAAGTGGTTTTTCTACTGCTTTGTCTGATGCAATCACATTCTGTGCCTCATTGACCTGGTGGTGCTTTCCCTCCAGAATATTTTCATAAAGTGCATGTACTCCTTTAGGAACAATGACAGCCAATGCAGTTCCACAGAGAAACCCAGCACCCAAAATAGTTATCAGATTTAGTCACTCCTTGGAGAAATTAACAGCCAAGGGAATGATTCCAGCCATGTAACATCCTACCAGCATGGCCAGTGACAGAAGACGAATGGAATGAAATCATCCATTTTCTTGTCCTTTAGTTATCTCAAAGGACATCAAACTACTATCCCTCCCCCCGCCCTCCTTGGGGTTTCAAAAGGTGCTTAAACACTTGTCTTGGCTTCAAAAGAAGAGACTTCAAGGCATCAACTTCTCAGATTAGATCTTTAGGTCTCCCACCAACAGCAGGTTTATGTCAGTTACTTCTTCCTTGTCTACTTCTAGGGAAAATTAGTGGTTCCTGATAAGAGTACCAGAGTGAGTTTTTGGTGGCCTTATCCACAACCTTTAATCCACAAGTGAAAAGAGTACAAGATTTTTGTTGTTCAATTCGTTGTTACACAGGAAAAAAGTCAAAAAAGGGAATGATGCTGCATGAGGGATGAATTCTTGAATCGGAAAGCTCTAAAATTGCTGGGGTTTGGAATGGGGGCAGTAGTGGAGAGGGGATACACTGCCTTTAGAAGAAGGGGAGGCAAGAAAACTTCTTAGCTGAGCGAGTGCTCCTGCTCCCTGATTACATCATCAGTGACCTCCCTCCTTAGGGCCCAGAGCAGCCCACCCGCAACAGCCAACTCTCCTCTGTGTCTAGAGGGCTGGGGAACGTAGGCCAAAGTTCTCTAACTGGAACCTCAGAAGAGGATTCAGCAGAGTGTGTACAAAAGTCAGTCTCTGGCCTATACCCAAGGGCTCCCCTGGCTGCCCAGCCTCGGCTGGGAGCCTCCACCTCCGCTGCCATTGCAGCCATTGCCGCCAAGTAGCCCCCATGTCTTTTTCAAAGCAGCTGTTATTTAGTCATACATTTCCTTTATTTTCCTTAAGTATGAATAATTGTCAGAAATTCCTAATCTTCCCTGATTTTCTACTTTCTGAATATGATGGGGCTTTCCCCCTACTTTTCATTAGGGGAGTGGTAGAAGCTTGAATTCTATTTCCATTTTTTAAAGCATTTTTACACTGCCATTTATTTGTTCAATACAAGGAACAATGAAGGTGAATGTAACAAATGCAGGAAGTAGAAGTCATTGACTGGAAGGAAATAGAACCAAAATTTCAGTAGGTAAATATGTCTGAACTATACATCATGTTCTGAATAATGGGATAGACCAGTGCTTTCCTGCAAAACTATATTTATATTATATTCACCTTTACCTACAATATGAAGTGACAAAAGATAACAATGATCTGACTTGATATTCCCAATTCAACATTAGGTAAGCATTCATAATGCATTATAACTAGGGCCATATTCTGAATTTCAAGAATAATTAAAAAGAAAAGAGGATCTAAGTGCCTTTCTATAAAAGAGATGATTTATAGTTCTGGGGGAAAATGCAAATAAGTATATGTATACATCTATATACATGTGCATATACATATCAATATGTATTTCTATTCACATATTAATATTGTATACATATTTTTCAAGATGAATATTTATAGGATTATGAACATATGTGTTTATAGAGTTCATAAGTTTTAGAAAAAAAAACATTTTTTATTTACTATTTAATGCATTTTCTTTCATTGACTACTAAATAATAATACAGTTTCAAGAAGGAGTCCAGGATGCATATTTCTTGTCTCCCAGAAAACTCAAGAAAATATAGTTTCAGGAAACTTTAACAAATATTTTCCCTTGTTTTCAAGCACTCTGGCTAAATCAATTTCTTTAACCTCTACCAGATGTAATCAGTTTCCTCCCTATGAAAAATAGAACAAGATATTTAATCTTGAAGGATACCCAGTAGTTACGTACATGATATAAAATGTTTTGGTTTTTAATTCTGTTAAATGGGATATTGTCTGTTAAACTCATTGTGTCAATCAATTTACAAAAGAATGAGGATAGCTGAGCAGGATCTGCCACACTGTTGACAGAAAATGGAATTTCTGAAGTTAGCTTCAGCAACATTATTTTGTTTCTGATAACTCTGTTTTCTTGGGGTATTTCAGAAAATCAGTAGCCAATCAAGACCAGTCTAAATGTTTTTCACATTCATTGTACATAAATTGAAATTCCTATAACATCAACTTCTCTATCAAATTTCTGTATATAGAATATTTTCATTGAGTTTTGTTATATTGGTTATGCAAAGTATAGAGATAAGCTCATATTTTTAAAATTTATATACCACTGAAGCACAAACTCTACAAGATTACATCAAGTTTCAAAGGGTATATATAAATGAAAGCCTGAAGATCAGCCTCACTAAAATTGCATAAACTACTATTTGATCATCATGAAAAAAATTATGTGAACTACAATTTAAGAATGATATTTATTAAGACAAGGAAGGGTTACAATTCTAATGGTTGTATGATCATGTGTCTCTGAAGTTTAGAAGTGGAAGGAAAGGGATTAAGATAAGAAAAAGGAAATTGAAAAGAAATATGAAGTAGGTTCATGGAATCACAGAGTTGGAAAAGATCTTGGAGGGCAGTTAGTTCCATTAGACCAAGAATATCCTCTATATAAGAGGAGTTATTAATTTTGGAGGGTCCATGATTTCTCTTTCTATATCTTTGCCTATATGTGTATATATGTAAACATATTTAAATGTATGAATATGTGTGTATATTTACATGCATATACATGAAAATATGTGTGCACATATATGTACTATATGTGTTTATATAGATAAGTATAGTTATGTGTAGGTATGTGTGTATACATGTGTGTATCATATAGGTGCACATTAGTTCATGCATTTAAAAAACCTGATTCTAAGAAGCGATGCATATACTTAACTAGAAGGCTAAAGAGCCCATGACACAATATAAGTTAAGAATTCACGTTCTAGAACATCAACAAGAACCGGGTCAATTAACTTTACTTGGAGACTTTGAATAACTGAGAACTATCTTCATGTTGCAGCTCCAATTACAAAGTTTTTTCTTATATCATACTTAGTTTAACTTCTTTGCAACTTCTACCCATTATTCTTTGTTTCATCTCTGAATTCAATAAAAAGTTAAATTGTACATAGAAGCCCTTCAAGTAATTGACTATAGCAATTATGTTCCCTCACCTCCATTCTCTTAAACCTTCTTTTTTTAATAGGTTCTAATTCCTTCTTCTGATTTTCATACATAGTTTTCATACATTTTAATACATTTCATAAGCTACCCATGATCTTATTCACTCTCCTGTAGTGTGCTTTCTAGAGCTCCCACACTGAGGTGCCAAAATATACGATCTGGGCTAGCTTTCTGGAGAATCTCTGGACCAGCTTGAGTCCTTGGTCTTGGTGGAGGAATGATGAAGGCAGGAGATCCATGAGGATGGTCAAAGATGGATGCCGTTTAATTCAAGTCCTCTCAGCCCTTAAATACCTTAGTAGGATTACATCACTACAGCACACAGAGCAAGTGCCAACTGTAGAACCATTACATCACCACATCACTGTGCACTGTGAAAGTGCTAACTTTGGTAGCATTATATCACCACAGCACACTGCACTTGTGTTAACTATAGCATCTGGCTATTTATATGTAAATTATTCTTTACTGTAAGTATCCCTTGCTTCAAGTAGAACACAGGTGGTCACTCCCTCCCTGACTTCTCAGGAAGGGTGAGAGGTGCTAAAGGGACGTGGGGAGCCAAACCAGATATTGTCAGCAGGTTCCCTCTGAACTAAAGGATATTTATACCTTACCCAGAGTTCCCCAACTCTCTGTGGCAGACACACTCTCCTTTGTGTAATTATCTTTCTTATTACAATTCTCTTCAAACTGTGGCTACCAGAAGTGAACATCATAATTGTTGCGGCTTGGGAATAGCAAAACTGTCACTTCCTCTCTATTGGCCACTGTGCTTCTCATGACAGAAAGAGATGACTTTTTTGGTAACTATATCCTACTGCTGAATTTTAATTGAGTCTTTAGTTCACAAAAATAATGTTTTCTTGAAGGGAAGCTTTGAAATTCCTCCACTAAGTATCATTTCCTTATTTAAAAGGCTTTAAATCTTTAGATTTCAGTTTGTATCTGTATTCTAGCTCTTCAAACATCTCCAAATGGAAAGTTGAAGAATCATCAGATCATAGATTCATAGCTAGGTGGCACCTTGAAGACTCAGGTCAATATTTTAAAGATAATAAAACTGAGACTCTGAGAACTTAAATGACTTGCCTAAGATCATACAGCTAGTTTCTAACCCAGTTCTTTCTGATTCCAAATCCAGCACTATATCTAAAGTTCCTGGGTTGCTCCTGGGTCCTCCACCCTAAAGAACAAAAAAAGATGTAGTCCCTGCTAAAAAACAAACAAAAAAAACCAAAAAAAAAACCTTAAGTTTAAGTACAAAGTAAAGAACAAGACAGAGAGACTCACAACAGGACAAGGTTTCAATCACTAAATGAAAGGCAGAATAAAAAGACAAAGTTGGAGCAAATGAAGGGAGAGGGGGAACAAACCTTCTTTTCAATGCAATATGAAAATAAATCTATTTATATGGACCCACACTTAACACCATATGCCAAGATAAGATCAAAATGGGTCCATGATTTAGGCATAAAGAATGAGATCATAAATAGATTAGAGGAACAGAGGATAGTCTACCTCTCAGACTTGTGGAGGAGGAAGGAATTTATGACCAAAGGAGAACTAGAGATCATTATTGATCACAAAATAGAAAATTTCAATTACATCAAATTAAAAAGCTTTTGTACAAACAAAACTAATGCAAACAAGATTAGAAGGGAAGTAACAAATTGGGAAAATATTTTTTACAGTTAAATGTTCTGATAAAGGCCTCATTTCAAAAATATATAGAAAACTGGCTCTAATTTATAAGAAATCAAACCATTCTCCAATTGATAAATGGTCAAAGGATATGAACAGACAATTTTCAGATGATGAAATTGAAACTATATACACTCATATGAAAGAGTGTTCCAAATCACTAGTGATCAGAGAAATGCAAATCAAGACAACTCTGAGATACTACTACACACCTGTCAGATTGGCTAAGATGACAGGAAAAGATAATGATGAATGTAGGAGGGGATGTGGGAAAACTGGGACACTGATGCATTGTTGGTGGAGTTGTGAGAGAATCCAGCCATCCTGGAGAGCAATTTGGAACTATGCCCAAAAGGTTATCAAACTGTGCATACTCTTTTATCCAGCAGTGCTACTACTGGGCTTATACCCCAAAGAAATACTAAAGATGGGAAAGGAATCTGTATGTGCCAAAATGTTTGTGGCAGCTCTTTTTGTAGTGGCTAGAAACTGGAAAATGAATGGATGGCTATCAATTGGAGAATGGTTGGGTAAATTATGGTATATGAATGTTATGGAATATTATTGTTCTGTAAGATATGACCAGCAGGATGAATACAGAGAGGCTGGGAGAGACTTAAATGAACTGATGCTGAGTGAAATGAGCAGAACCAGGAGATCATTATATACTTCAACAATGATATTATATGAAGATATATTCTGATTGAAGTGGATATCTTCAATATAAAAAAGATCTAATTCAGTTCCAGTTGATCAATGATGGACAGAAACAGCTATACCCAGAGAAGAAACACTGGGAAAAGAGTGTAAAATGTTTGCACTATTCTTTCTACCAGGTTACTTATACCTTTGGAATCCAATTCTTGCCATGTAACAAGAAATTTGGTATTACACACATATATTATTTCTAGGTTATACTGTAACACATTTAATATATGTGGGATTGTCTGTCATCTAGGGGAGGAGGAAGTAGAGGGAGGGAGGGGAAATTTGGAAAAGTGAATACAAGAGATAATGTTGTAAAAAATTATTCATGCATATGTATTGTCAAAAATTACAATTATAAAATTAATAAATTAAAAAAAAAACTTGGCAAATTATAATACCAGAAATACTAATGCTCCTTTAATAGCTCAAATATTCTCTAGCACAAGTTGGACTCTATAAGTTCAGACTGTAGCTATTTATTTTGGGGTCTCTTATGTTACATGTCCATTATGAAACCTGAGTGTTAACATTAAATTATGATCCTAATCTTAAAAAAAGAAAACAAATCTATTTAAAGAGCTAAGCATATTATTGGATCTTTATAGAGAGGTTATACAGGGTCATTACTTGAAAGAGAAGCCAATTAGGGAGAGCTGCCATAGGGAAGTGCATGTATGCTGATGTTTTATGAGTCAGGCAGGATCTTCACCTTTCAGACGGTAATGGCAACCAAAATACATGCAATTGTAGGGCCTCAGACTATTCTATTTGCTATTACTCTTTTCAGCCATTAACTCTTCATTTTATTTTCTGAAGTCTTCTGTTCTTCTTGAATTGTCCATTAAACTACAGTCACCTGAGGGAAGTGTTAAGTACTCTAAGTCAAAAATCTCCCATTCTCTCAACCCCCCACCAATAGCACTACATCTATATTAACATGTGAAATCCTGCAGATATAGGGTCTAGGATTAATGCCTGGAGGCCAGAACAGACACCAGTTGGAAAGGCCTGGGGCCTTTTCAAGATATTAGAAGCTGCCACAAAGAAATTTTGCCTGATTCTCCAATTATCCTCTAGAGGGTCCATTTTATAACACCTTGAAAGCCTCCATTTGTTAAGGCAAGTTTAGGTTAAAGAAAAGAGAGTGGAAACGACCTCATAGAGATTTTATATATATATATATATATATATATATATATATATATATATATATATTTTATAATATTATCCCTTGTATTCATTTTTCCAATTTACCCCCCCTCCCTCTATTCCCTCCCCCCGACGACAGGCAATACCATACATTTTACATGTGTTACAATATAGTCTAGGTACAATTCATGTGTGCGAATATCATTTTCTTGTTGCACAATAAACATTAGAATCCGAAGGTACATGCAACCTGGGCAGACAGATATTAGTGCTAACAATTTTCATTCCCCTCCCAGTGTTTCTTCTCTGGGTGCAGCTACCTCTGTCCATCATTGATCAACTGGAAGTGAGTTGGATCTTCTTTATGTTGAAGATTTCCACTTCCATCAGAATACATCCTCATACAGTATTGTTGTTGAAGTGTACAGTGATCTTCTGGTTCTGCTCATTTCACTCAGCATCAGTTGATTTAAGTCTCTCCAGGCCTCTCTATATTCCTCCTGCTGGTCATTTCTTACCGAGCAATAATATTCCATAACCTTCATATACCACAATTTACCCAACCATTCTCCAACTGATGGACATCCATTCATCCTCCAGTTTCTAGCTACAACAAAAAGAGCTGCCACAAACACTTTGGCACATATATGTCTCTTTCCGCTCTTTAGTATTTCTTTGGGATATAATCCCAGTAGTAGCGCTGCTGGGTCAAAGGGTATGCACAGTTTGATAACTTTTTGGGCATAATTCCAGATTGCTCTCCAGAATGGCTGGATTCTTTCACAACTCCACCAGCAATGTATTAGTGTCCCAGTTTCCCCACATCCCCTCCAACATTTGTCATTATTTGTTCCTGTCATCTTAGCCAATCTGACAGGTGTGTAGTGGTATCTCAGAGTGGTCTTAATTTGCATTTCTCTGATCAGTAGTGATTTGGAACACTCTTTCATGTGAGTGGATATAGTTTCAATTTCTTCCTCTGAGAATTGTCTGTTCATATCCTTTGACCATTTATCAATTGGAGAATGGTTCGGTTTCTTATAAATTAGGGTCAGTTCTCTATATATTTTGGAAATGAGACCTTTGTCAGAACCTTTGTTTTTAAAAATATTTTCCCAATTTGTTACTTCCCTTCTAATCTTGTTTGCATTAGTATTATTTGTACAGAAACTTTTTAGTTTGATGTAATCAAAATCTTCTATTTTGTGATCAATAATGATCTCTAGTTCTCCTCTGGTCATAAATTCCTTCCTCCTCCACAAGTCTGAGAGGTAGATTATCCTCTGTTCCTCTAATCTATTTATTATCTCCCTCTTTATGCCTAAATCATGGACCCATTTTGATCTTATCTTGGTATATGGTGTTAAGTGTGGATCCATATCTAATTTCTGCCATACTAATTTCCAGTTTTCCCAACAGTTTTTTCCGAATAATGAATTTTTATCGCTAATGTTGGAATCTTTGGGTTTGTCAAAGATTAGATTGCTATAGATGTACCCTTTTTTGTCCTTTGTATCTAATCTGTTCCACTGATCTACCGGTCTATTTTGTAGCCAATACCAAATGGTTTTGGTGACTGCTGCTATATAATATAGCTTTAGATCAGGTACACTTAGACCACCTTCCTCTGAGTTTTTTTTTCATTAGTTCCCTTGCAATTCTTGACCTTTTATTCTTCCATATGAATTTTGTTGTTATTTTTTCTAGGTCATTAAAATAGTTTCTTGGGAGTCTGATTGGTATAGCACTAAATAAATAGATTAGTTTGGGGAGTATTGTCATCTTTATTATATTCGCTCGGCCTATCCAAGAGCACTGAATGTCTTTCCAATTATTTAAATCTGATTTTATTTTTGTGGCAAGTGTTTTGTAATTTTTCTCATATAATTCCTGACTTTTCTTTGGTAGATGGATTCCCAAATATTTTATACTCTCAACATTTGTTTGGAATGGAATTTCTCTTTGTATCTCTTGCTGTTGCATTTTGTTAGTGATATATAAAAATGCCGAGGATTTATGTGGATTTATTTTGTATCCTACCACTTTGCTGAAATTTTGAATTATTTCTAGTAGCTTTTTAGCAGAGTCTTTGGGGTTCTCTAAGTATACCATCATGTCATCTGCAAAAAGTGATAGTTTGATTTCCTCATTTCCTACTCTAATTCCTTGAATCTCTTTCTCGGCTCTTATTGCCGAGGCTAGCGTTTCTAGTACTATATTGAATAGTAATGGTGATAGTGGGCAACCTTGTTTCACTCCTGATCTTACTGGGAAAGGTTGCAGTTTATTTCTATTGCATATTATGCTTACTGACGGTCTTAAATATATACTCCTGATTATTCTAAGGAATAATCCATTTATTCCTATACTCTCAAGAGTTTTTAGTAGGAATGGATGTTGGATTTTGTCAAATGCTTTTTCTGCATCTATTGAGATGATCATATGGTTCTTATTAATTTGATTATTAATATGGTCAATTATATTAATAGTTTTCCTAATATTAAACCAGCCCTGCATTCCTGGAATAAATCCTACTTGATCATAGTGTATTATCTTGGAGATGATTTTCTGAAGTCTTTTTGCTAATATCTTATTTAAGATTTTAGCATCAATATTCATTAAGGAGATTGGTCTATAATTTTCTTTCTCAGTTTTCGATCTACCAGGTTTAGGTATCAGTACCATGTCTGTGTCATAAAAGGAATTTGGTAGGACTCCTTCATCCCCTATTTTTTCAAATAATTTATATAACATTGGAGCTAATTGTTCTTTAAATGTTTGGTAGAATTCACATGTGAATCCATCTGGCCCTGGGGATTTTTTCCTGGGGAGTTGATTAATAGCTTGTTCTATTTCTTTTTCTGAAATGGGACTATTTAAGCAATTTATCTCCTCCTCTGTTAATCTAGGGAGCCTATATTTTTGGAGAAAGTCATCCATTTCACTTAAGTTATCAAATTTATTGGCATAAAGTTGGGCAAAGTAACTCCTTATTATTTCTCTAATTTCCTCTTCATTGGTGGAAAGATCCCCCTTTTCATTTGTAAGACAATCAATTTGATTTTCCTCTTTCTTTTTTTTGATCAAATTTACCAAAGGTTTATCTATTTTATTGGCTTTTTCATAAAACCAACTCTTGGTTTTATTTATTAATTCAATAGTTTTTTTACTTTCAATTTTATTGATTTCTCCTTTTAATTTTTGTATTTCGAGTTTAATTTTTGGTTGGGGGTTTATAATTTGGTCTTTTTCTAGCCTTTTAAGTTGTAAGCCCAATTCGTTAATCTTCTCTTTCTCAATTTTCTTCAAATAAGCCTCTAAAGATATAAAATTTCCCCTTATTACTGCTTTAGCTGCATCCCAAAGATTTTGATATGATGTCTCATCATTATCATTATCTTGGGTGAAATTGTTAATTGTTTCTATAATTTGCTCTTTCACCCAGTCATTCTTTAAGATGAGATTATTCAGTTTCCAATTTCTTTTTGGTCTATTTACCCCTAACTTTTTACTGAATGTAGCTTTTATTGCATTGTGATCTGAGAAGAAGGCATTTATTATTTCTGCCTTCCTACATTTAATTTTGAGATCTTTATGTCCTAATATATGGTCAATTTTTGTATAGGATCCATGAACTGCTGAGAAGAAAGTATATTCCTTCCTATTGCCATTCAGTTTTCTCCAAAGGTCTATCATACCTAGTTTTTCTAATGTTCTATTTACTTTTTTAATTTCTTTCTTGTTTGTTTTGTGGTTTGATTTGTCTAAATCTGAGAGTGCAAGGTTGAGATCTCCCACTATTATAGTTTTACTGTCTATTTCTTCTTGCAGTTCTCTTAACTTTTCCTTTAGAAAGTTAGATGCTATACCACTTGGTGCATATATGTTTAGTATTGATATGGCTTCATTATTTATGCTACCTTTCAGCAGGATATAGTTTCCTTCCTTATCTTTTTTAACGAGATCTACTTCTGCTTTTGCTTGATCTGAGATAAGGATAGCTACCCCTGCTTTTTTGGCTTTACCTGAAGCATAATAGGCTCTGTTCCAACCTTTTACCTTTACTCTGTATGTATCTCCCTGCTTTAAGTGTGTTTCCTGTAGACAACATATTGTAGGGTTCTGCTTTTTGATCCAATCTGCTATCCGTCTCCGTTTGATGGGATCGTTCATCCCATTTACATTTACAGTTAAAATTACTAATTCTGCATTTCCTGCCATCGTATTATCCCCAGATTATACTTTTTTCCCTTGACCCCCCTGATCCCCCTCCCCGATATTTAATTTACAGACCCCCCTTGTGACGCGCAACCCTCCCTCTTTTTTTTTTTTTTTTTTTAGGATCCCTCCCACCTCCCTCCAAGTCCCTTCACTTATTCTCCTTTTCCTTTCCCCTTTTCCTCTCCTCCCTTTTAATGAGGTGAGAGAAAATTCTCTGAAAAACAAATATGTTAATTATTTACTCTTTGAGCCTCTTCTGATGAGAGTAAGATTCACACAATGATTCTCCCCCTCACTAAGTTCCCTCAGATATGGTGTATTTTCTATGTCTCTTCCTGGGATGTAGTTTCCCTCTTTTTATCACTCCTTCCCCTTTTTCTGAACCGACCTCCTTCCCTTTACCACACCCCCCTTTTTTTCTTTTATATCAGTAAAATCAAATTATCCTTGAGTATTTTTTATATACCCACAACAGAGTTACAGTTCTCAAGGGTTCTGTGTACCTTTTTCTGTTTCTCTTCAGTCTTGTGGATGTAGATCAAATTTTTTGTTTAAGTCTGGTTTTTTTCTTAGAAACATATAGAATCCCTCTGTTTCATTGAATGACCATCTTCTTCCATGGAAAAAGATGCTAAACTTAGCTGGGTAGTTCATTCTTGGTTGCAGTCCTTGATCTTTTGCCTTACGGAATATCAGGTTCCAGGCCCTTCTATCTTTTAATGTGGAGGCAGCCAGATCTTGGGTGACCCTTATTGTGGCACCTTGGTATTTAAATTTTTTTTTTCTAGCTGCTTGCAGGATTTTCTCCTTTGTGTGGTAATTCTGCAGCTTAGCCACAATATTCCGTGGTGTTCTTTTTTTAGGGTCTATTTCAGAAGGAGTTCGATGAATTCTTTCCACATCTACTTTCCCTTCTGTTTCTATTATCTCTGGACAGTTCTCTTTGATAATTTCCTGTAAAATAGAATCTAGGCTCTTTTTTTGGTCATAGTTTTCTGGAAGTCCAATAATCCGCAGATTATCTCTCCTAGATCTATTTTCCAGGTCTATAGATTTTCCCAGTAAGTATTTGACGTTGTTCTCCAGCTTCTCATTTTTTTTGTTTTGTTTGACTGATTCTTGGGTTCTCTGTGAATCATTCATTTCTATTTGTTCCATCCTGACTTTTAAGGAGTTATTTTCTTCTTTCACAGTTTTTAGTTCTTTTTGTAAATGCCCAATTTCGTTTTTAAATGAATTATTTTGCTCTATTGAGTTTTTTTCCATTTCCCTAATTTTTTTTTTGAGAATTATTTTCTTTTTCCAATTCAGAAATTCTATTTTCTTGAGACTTTTTTATCTTTTTCAATTCAGAAATCCTACTTTCCTGTGTTTTTTTAACCTTTTCTAATTCACTAATTTTGTTTCCCTGCATCTCCTGTGAATTCTTTATTTTTTCCAACTCCAATTTCAGGACGTTGTTATTCTCTATCATAACTTCCCTTTCTTTTCCCCATTTTTCTTCGATCTCCCTCAATTTTTTAAGAGCTTCTTCTAGGAGAGAGTTATGTGATGGGGGGCAGGAATCGTTCCCCTTTAGGTTGTTATCTGATTCTCTGCTGTCAACTTCCTCGGGGTTGGACACCCGCTCTTTCTCTGTATAGAAGGAATCTATGTTTTTTTTAGCTTTTTTGCTCATATTTAAAAAAATGTTTTGGGGTCTGTCCCTGGGGTAGGAAATTATTTACTTCTTTACCAGCTTCCTCCCAGACTGGATGGATGCAGCGGCTCCTGAGCCTGAGCTAAGAGAGAGCTCTGGGAGAGAGTTCCCCACCCCCTCCCTGGAAGTGCCTCAGAGGTGATTAGCACTACTGTGCTTAGAGGGCGTAGAATAGTGAAGACAGCAAGAAGCCCAGCCTATGTGTCCGGGTGGGGAGTGGATGTCTGCAGCAGGTGACGTGAGAAGCCCCTGCGCTCAAACTGGAAGTGTCTGCCAAAAACTGCGGTCCCTAGTTCAAAGGTTCCGCTTCTCTGGGACTTCCTGGAGCTGAGTTCCACTCCCTCCAGCTAAGCTAGGCAGTGTGTGTTGCCTTGGGCCGTATCCACCCACTTGTCAGTCTCTTAACTATTCTCAGGAGGTAGCTGAGGCCACACCCCCTGGAGCCGAGATCTGTGCCTGAGTCACCCCCAGGGTCCGGGGAAAATCTAATCTGAGTTTTAAAATATTTTGGCTTTCTCTTCTGAACTGCTAAATAATTAGCAGAGAAGAGCTAACAGCCTGTGCCAGATTCCTTTACCTCAGTGGCTTCTCTGATCCCAGAGCCCTTCCCAGCGCAATGGGCGCAGTGTGCCCCTACCCCACCGTCTGTGCTGGTCTTTCTTATTCCTCCCCTGAGAACTGACCTTTCCTGTTGAAACTCCAGATTCTCTTCAGCTGGTAAGTCGTGCTTCCAGTCCTTGTGGTATCTATCAGTCCTGAGCTAATTTTGAGACTTAATTTATCTAATTGGTTGTGAGGGAGTGAGGACGTTCACTGAGTCGTGTGTTTCTTCTCCGCCATCTTGGCTCCGCCCCCCTCATAGAGATTTTTAATGACCCAAATAAATAAATAAGAAATATAGGAAAATTATGAAAGACTAGATATACGTAATGGGAATGGAAGAAATTGAGAAAAAAGAGGAATTATATTTGAGCAAAGGCATTGCTTATCATGGGAAATTGTTTTTAGAGGAATCATTTTGTAATGTGTTTCCATCTTAAATTCAGTTAAAACAACACAAAATATGTTAAAAATTCTGAACAGACATTAGGAAAAATCTATGCTATCTGAGGTGGCTTTAGAAAACAATTAACATTTGAGTTTGTGGATCTTTTTAAAGAATGACAGATAGAATTATCAGTTTTGTTTTAATTTAGAGACAGTATTCTCCAAATACAGGTGAATAAATCAAGTTATTCCTTATTTGTATGTTTTGGAAAGCTAGTTAGTGTAGCAGATAGAGCACCAGCCCTAAAGTTAGGAGGACCTGAGTTCAAATATGGCCTCAAACACTTAACATGTCTTGGCTGTGTGACCCTGGGCAAATCACTTAACCCCAGTTGCCTCAGCAAAAATAAATAAATAAATAAAATAAAAATGCTGAGAAAAAAACAAAAAAAAGTATGTCTTGATAGCTTTTAAAAATGTGATATCAGTAATAAATGAATACTGTTTCTTAACAGTATGATGTTTTGGAAAAAGTACCAATGTAGAAATATACTTAATTCAACAGACAAATAGTAAAGAAAGGAGAGGAAGAATTAAATGATGGGTAAATTAAAGGAGGAATTAGTTCTAAGCAAAAACAAAAAGAAAAACAAAATACCCTAGAGATATACAAAATATTTATAGCTCCATTTGTGATGACAAAGAATTGGAAACCAAGGGAGTGCCTATCACTTAAGGAATGACTAAGTGATTTATGTTGTATAAATGTAATGGGATATTATTATATTATAAGAAATGATGAAGTAATGTTTTTTATAAATACCTGGAAACACTATACATTTATGCAATGCAGTGAGCTGAACCAGGAGAATAATTTATAAGATAACAAAAGACTTACCACAGTTCCAGAGGACTAATGATGAGGCATATTACCTACCTTCTCATATACTTATACCTATTTCTGTATACACATAACCCATGCAGATATTTGCTTTGCATTTATACTTATACATATATATGCAAACACATTATATATGTGCACTTGTTTTTATTTCTTTGTCATTGGTGCATGGATGTAGGAGAAACAGGAGAATGAACTTTTGCTGATTGAAAAAATATATATATATATATTATAGGGGCAGCTAGGTGGTGCAGTGGATAGAGCACCAGCCCTGAATTCAGGAGGACCTGAGTTCAAATCTGGTCTCAGATACTTCCTAGCTATGTGATCCTGGGCAACTCACTTAACCCCAGCCTCAAGAAAAAAAAAAAAAAAGAAAAAAAAATATATATATATGTTATAAATTAAAGAATCAACATAAGAGTTAAAAGAATGATTATAGTTTCAGTTTTTCTACCAGTTGAATAAACATCTATGAGCATCTCTTAAAATCTTTTCTTCACTGCCCAATCCTCATGTTTTATGCCAGTCGTCTTAATGAAAATACTCAAATTAATCTGGCATGTCAGGGTACATATTTTCTCCAAAATGTAGCATTTACCTTAATCAGGTCTAACCTCTTAATAACATTAGGTTATGAATAGAGTGCATGGTGGACTGCCCATTAGTACCTTATTCTCTATCCAGATGACCTGCTTTTCATTTTAATTCAAGCATTTCTTTGACAATGACTTTTTGGAGATTTTTTTAATAATAATTTTTCTTCTTTTGTAAATTTCTTGTCTATAAGATATTGTAAATTGTTTATGCTCACCATGAGTTTCCCCATTTCTCAGCATGATGCTCAAAATTAATTATTTAGAGACTGTAGTGTTTTTTGACCTCAGCTATATAATGTCACCAAAAGAATAACAATTATTAAAAATTATTTTTCCTTTCAGGAAAAGTTTGAGGTAAAAAAAAAGCTTTGCAATTTTGCAAATTTAATCTATTATACTGTCTTCTTTCTATTTAATTCTGAGTCCAACTAATTGTTTATTAGTAGTATTTGTCTAAGAAACTAGCCCATCTAGAATGTTTTCATCCACTTTTTTCCCCTCTGTAAATATCTAGATCAAACTTGATGAACTTCATCACTATGTACTTTTTAAAAAAAATTGCTCAGTTGAAGATAATCTCCTTGTAGTTAGGGAGTCTTTACTTTTGCATTTGTATTCCTAGAACTTAGTAAAATTTCAGCCAACTCAATAAAGGAGCACCTGGAAGACCTCACTAATGATAAGGAATTCTGCTTCAACTTGTGCTCCACACTGGATGTCCTTTTTCAAGCTTCAATTGATATTAATGTCAACAGGGCTATCTCCATTGTAAAATTTTTCAAGAATCCTTGCAGAATTTAGACACAGGTGTGAGAAATGCCATATTGTAGCAGAGCCTATGAGGTATTTGCTGTTGTTTTTTTTTTTTTTTTCTTTTCTTCTATCAAATTGAAGGTCCTCCCCTGGAATTTACAGATAATGGGGTTTTTTGTTCTCTACACTTTTCAGAGAGGCATAAAATATCAAATGTGGTATACTATAGAAAATCATATGTGAAAGCCTTTTAATTCCCTCATAAAAATATTCTTAATATGTATGTCAATCAGTTTCATAAAAATATTGTAGAAATGGGAAAATAGGGATGTGGGCAAATAATTAATGATGTTTTCTTAAATTCCTTTTAGGAATGAATGCCATGAATTTCAATGACTTTATTAGCTTCATAGCCTGTAGATACTTTGATTTTCAATCCCTCATTGAACAAAAAATATAGTGTCTTCAATACAGACTTTGTCTTTGAAACAATCTTTCTCAAAAACTTCTAAATAGATGTTAAATTGTATAGAGGCGGCTGAAGTGTTGCATTTTTTTCCTCCAAAGACTTTTTGAGGGCATCTTCTAAAAAAGGCTTTACTCATAGAGGAGTGCCATCTATTTACTTCTCTTTCTAAGTTTTTCCCTATAGGGCATGGTTCATTCCTCATTTCTGTGTGCAATATTGTCTTGTACATAGTTGGATTATAATCAATAATGTAATAAATAAATTATTTCCTAAAATTTTGGATTAAAGTCACCTTTAGAACAAGTTAAAATGGGTCATTCATAGACTTCTGGACCTAGAACTAATTTGATAAGCTATGCATTATGTGTTTCCAAAGAGAGATTTTCTGAGAAACCAAAAAATTTCATTTATACTGGTTATTACAAGAAATAGAATAGACATATAACAATTGGATAATAATCCATTTGTATTAATTTATTCTTTTAGTTGGCAAACTTCCCACAGATATTCAATAGACAAAAATATAAGCTTAGAACTAACCTTAATTTCCACCTAGGTTACAGTTTATCAGAAGAAGGATCTGAATTCTTTATTCTAACTGCCACAATATTTCCTCTATATATGACTAATTATCTGCTGTTAGTCAATATTTATCTGTGCCCCATCGTTATATGAGAGACAGACAAAAATGGCACAGAGAAAGATAAAATGACACAGAAAGAATGAAAGTCAGAGAGATAGAAAGTATGCATAGACTAAGGATCAAATATATAATTGCATGAATTAAATATATGTCTCATTTGTTGATGATGGTGATGATGAAGATGACCTTTCTTTTTATGATGATTTCTCTCTTTAGTGATGGCTATTGGGTCTTAGGTGCATCTATATTTGGTAGTTTGAGGACACTGTCATCCTACTTGGCTTCAGGGTGCTGTGCTATATCTACCACAGTAAGAGAAGAAATGGTGATTAGATAATGATCATGGTTTGACTTGTCTGTTACATCCAAATTCCTCTCTTTCCCTCTATTGACTTTATCTTTATAGTTTTAAATTTAGGATTTCAAGAATGAGAGGAAAAGTTTCACATTTAGTTAACTATGGAATGAACTGGTAATTTATAAAATGATTTTAACTGGCATATCCATAGATGCAAGTGGGATACAAGACATGCTCTTTACTTCTATTTTGAATTACCCCTATGACCTAGTTAAATGGAAATAAAATCATACATATAAATAAATACATTCCAGAAAATTGCCTCTATCCAGGCAATGGGCTAGTTCTTCATGATACTTATATTAGGAGTTATATGAGACTTTAAAACTAAGATAAAAGGAGAAGGTCAAGCTTCTTGGAAATGAATCAATATGAAGCAGTATTCAGAGATCTCTTTATACACTTACCATATAATGCTAAACATAAAGAAATTATTAGACTCCTGGAGTCTTAGGCTGCATTCATTAGTCTATCTACATTTTTTTAAATACCAACACCACATCTTTTAGGAACCTATTCAAAGGAAACATTATCACAAAGAAAAAAGAGAAGCAAATCTTAGAGTACAACGTAAGTAAGAAAGATAGAATAGTTGAAAAGAAATTATTTCTGTAGGAACAAAATGATTGGTCAGCAAAGTGAGAAAAAAAGAATTGAATTAATCTTAATTTCAAGGAAAATCATAAAAAATTAAAAGATGTTTCATAAAGGCATAAAACCCTATCTCTCCATATCCAATTAGACATTTATTTTATAAATATCTTCAGTTTCTTGATCTATGGATAAATATATATATATATATATATATATATATATATATATATATATATATATATATATATATATATATATAAAATGAAATGTGTGGCATGTCTATAGATCTATAGATGCCACGATAGTCATCTATAAATACAGATGGCTATAACTGAATCTACATATCTAATCTATATATTTCTCTATCTCTAACTATAAAACATTATTAGGCCTGTAATTTCCATTGTGAGTTGATCTCTACCTAAACAACTTAATGATCTCAGAGATGAGATTTGAGCCCAGTCTTTCCTGATTCTGAGACTCTCTCTCTTTATTATGCCACATTAGCTGTCATCCTGTATTTTCCACAGTATATCCCTAGGAAACTCTGAAAATGCTTAACTACTTATTGACATGAGGGGAAGGAAAAAGCAATGAGGTTATAGGACAAAATATCCCCTGGATAGATGAATAGGTGATGGCAGTAATAAGGGGAACAGATTAATCAATGAAGTCCACAGAAAGTATAAGGGAATCATTGCTTTGAAAAGATGCTAGTTGAAGATACAGTGACAAGAAGATTCTGAGTAATATCTTGATAAAAGATGGTTCATCTCTGCAGCATAGATTCCCTAATATGATATCCTATAAACAAATTTCTTCTCCATTCTTATGTGTAGTTTTGCTTTTCTCTCCCAATTTTACATTGAATAAATATTAAGTATGGAAGGACTTATTCTTTCTCTTTATTCAGTCCCTTTTTTAATGTCTCATTGCAATGAATTGGATGAGTCATATCACTATGTTCTTTATTTAAATTGTTTTCATGGTCATATGGTGAACAGAAGACATGGGATGGGAGAAAATATGTAATTTATATTTTTGATCCTCATAGCAAGGATTCCAAAAGAAATCAACAGAAGGACTTTCTAGAGTAGGAAAAGTAATGAGGAGAAGATGGAGGTGGTGGCAGGAAGATGAAAGATGATGGCAGAGCACTTGTTTCATCTCATAGATAGAAATTGAATAGAATATAGTGAGGAAGGTTAGGTACATGTCTGATTCATATTGTTTACTTTTGTGCCTTCAACTCCATCTAATTTTCATTTTATCTTAAAGACTCTGGGCTTCATTTTTCATCTTGGAAGAGTTGTCACCTCTTTATTCTTTCATTTACTTGCATATATTAATCCTTAGAGAATTACAAGACCAGGAGTAGAGATAGGCACCCTTTCCCCCATCTCCATTCAACCTCTGACTTGTCAGCTCCCCTGTATCTATTGCCTACAGCCATTTGGATAATTCCTGTTTGTCCAGAATAACATGGTAATTCTCAGCAGAAGTCTATCTTTCCTGGCTAATATAACCCACTCAAAACCTATTTCCTTTGAGACCTTTCATGACTGAAAAGGGTATTAATTTGATAAAAGTTTTAATAGAAGATAGTGATTTAATGCCTACCTTTGACAGATAATTTGTAATATTTTTCACTGAGTTTTAGTGCCCTAGGCAAGAGTCATGCCTACTATAGATACTTCAGGAATTATGGTATGATCAACAGGGGTGACATTTTGGGTCTATTTGCCCTTTTCTTGCTCCTCAAAGAAGTCAAGCCTGAAACTAACAGAGATAAGTTTGACTTCTAGCTGTGACCAGTTCTGAATCTCTGATGTTCACTGCTGTTATCTTTTCATTGTCTCTCTGAGACAAATTTAATAAGGATCCAAAAAATACCTTCATTCTTTGAAAGCAAGAGAATCAGTTCAAATATTAAAATCTCTTTTTTCTCAGCTTGAGGAAGAAGATATCATTCAGATTTGACTTTTCTTGAAAAAAAAAATACTTTCCTTCATCCCTCTCATATGTACACCAATGTGAAATGGATAGATACAAACCCAAAACCTATCAACTCTGAAAAAAGCCCAGTATCCACAAGGACATTGTACATATCTATACTGCACTTGGCTTCCATATGTGTCTCTGAAATTTGATTTAAGGTTCATTTGCTTTGGTTTACTTCTTTGTCTAAATTCAGGTAAAGTATACAAGGGATATTACTTATACTTTATTGTTCATTCTTTAGTGCAGTCCTTCCCATAATGATGAGTAGAATGAAGAAAAGGAGGAAAAAAGGAGATGAGCTCAGTATTCTTATACACAGGAAAATAGAAAGGGGAGAAGGATAGAGGAACTAGTGAAAGTGTATTTCAAATGAAATAATTACACTATGAAAAGCATTAAATGACCTTATTTTCTTTAGTCACTTCTATTTCAAAATGTCTAGCATGTGCCTATTTCTTTAAAATCATTGTCATTACCCTATTAGTAAAAGTCTTTATTGATATCTATATGGGTTATTACAACAGGATTTATAGATTTTGAGCTAGTGAAAATCTCAGAAGATATAGAGTCCCATCTCCTAATTTTACATATAAGGAAGCTGAGTCTCAGAATGAAAGGTCATTCCACTAGTGGGTCCAGGGTCATACAACCACTGAATTTTTGAGGTGACTTTGGAACTCAGGGCTTCCTGATTTTTGTCCAGTGTTTTATTTAATATCCTCCCTGACCTCCATCTGTTCTAAAATGATATGAATGTGACAAATACTATAGTATAACCACTTGTTTTGAAATGTGTTATCTTGACTATTAATTTATAGAGAGGGCTCTTTCTAAGTATATTAATAAGTATTTACTTAACACCTGCTATTACTGTATTTGGAGTGATCCTTTCAAAGCACAACTTTAGTTCAAATATTAACTTCGTCCCTTGCCACTTGTGTGATCTTGAATAATTCACTTAAATTCATAGGTCTTTGATTTTCTTGATTTTCTTATCTATAAAATAAGAGGATTGGATTAGATCAATGGCATCAAACTCAAATAGAAACAGATCTCTGTTTTTCACATGTTGACTTAGAAAAGTATAAATAGCATTAGCTATGTTGTACTATATTTTAATTTATTTTATTAAACATTGCCCAATTATATGTTAGTCTGATTCCTGCTATAAATATACCTGTACAAACAGGTTCTTTCTCTTCTCTTCCCCCACCTTTTTTTTTTTCCTTTGGGATGCAGACCTAGAAGTATTATTGCTAGATCAATGCATATGCCCAGTTTTATACCCCTTTGAACATAACTCCCAATTGTTCTATAATTCACAACTCTACCAATAGTTCATTAGTATCCCAGTTTTCCCACATCCTCTTCAACATTTACCATTTTTGTTCTTGTGTCATATTAGACAATCTGATAGTTGTGAGGCAATACCTCAGAGTTGTTTTAATTTGCATTTCTCTAATCAATAGTACTTTAGAGCATTTTTTAAGACTATAGATAGCTTTAATTTCTTTTTCTGGAAGACAAGGGAATCGTAAAGAGATAAAACATAAGCAGAATTGGGAGTACCAAAGCAAAGGTAAGAGGAGAAAGCATTCTAAGCATGAGAGACAGCAAAGGCTAGATGGTTAAAGATTAAATGTCATTTATAGGGAAAAGGGAGTAGTTCAGATATATTGTAGTATGCATGAAAGTGAACAATGCGTAATGAGCCTAGAAATAAGGCAAGAACCAGATTATAAAAGGGGAAAGGTAACATGGCTGAATAGAATTTGGGCTGCTATGTTTGTCTATGTTCTAAGTTCTGAGATCTGGAACCCTAGAGAGTAATTCTACTCAAAAAGGACATCACCCTTGGGTAACTGCTCCTTGAAATACTTACACTCATAAATTACATTTCCTAGAGAATGACCCCCTCGACCCCTCCCAGATTGAAGATGATCTTTGTTTCTCATCCATAAAAGGAAGGAAACAAGTACCTTCTATGTGCCAAGCATTTTGCTAAGCTTTATACAAATGATATTTTATTTGAAACACATAATAATCCTTTAAGGTAGGTGCTATTATTATTCCCTTTTTTTAGTTGATGAAATTGATGAAGAAATATTTTAAGTGACTTACTCAAGATTACCCAGCTAATGTATTTCTAAAATTTCATTTGAATTCTGGTCTTCTTCTTCAGGCCCAGTGCTCTAGCTAGCTAGCTGCCTCTAACATTGAAATTTTGGCTCAGAAGTTCCACCAATTTGTTAACTTTCAATAGATAGCCAGAAAACATAATTAACTTAGAGCAATAAGATTTCCTAGAGAAATATAGGTGGTAGATTTAGGGATTCCTACTCATTTTTGTCATGTACCCCACTATCAGTCTGATGAAAGTTATGAACTATATTTCAGAATCATATCCTTAAATGAATAGAATAACATATATAAGATTAGAAAGAAACTAATTACACTAAATTATAGTTAACTTTATTTTTTTAATTCAAAATTCCTAACCCATTTAGAGTGCTCCATTCAAAATATAGAGCCTATTTTCTGGCAGAAATACACTGGGGTCAATGGGAGAACACATGGAGAATGTGAATAAAGACATTTTCATTTAGTGAACATAATTTTTACTATTACTGCTGACATTTTTCCTGATGTCTTCACTTCGGCTGAGCACACACAAAGTTCTATTGCTTTGCCATATTCTCCACAGTTCTTAATTCTAATGTAATCTCTGTACTGATTATTTCTTATTTATCCAGTATATATCCTGTTTACATGTTGACTCAGCTATTATTTCATAAGATTCTCAAGAACAGGGATTCCTCTTTTTTGGGAGGTAGAATCCTAATTTCTTACTTATGAGTACTTAAAACTAGGCTGTACTTATTGACTAACTGCCTAACTTCCAAATCAGTTCACTTGAAGCCCCTGGAGCTTCCTAAAGCCACTAATAGACCCATAAGTCAAGGTAATTCCATCTTTATAATTTATTTTTATTTTTAATTCTTTTAGAGCACACTTGGAGCTCTCCTTTTTCCCATCAATCCTCCCCTTTTTTTACTACAAATGTTCTACTAAAAGTATCACACATTTACTTTTCTTTGAGGGATGCTGAGATCTATAGTTCCACTTCTCTGGCTATGAGAAAGTTTTTATTGTTGTTGTTGCTGTTTGCTTGCTTTTGAGGAAGAGAAAAGAAAAGAAATGAGAGAACAATGCCTGTTTCTTTTGTCAGGTAAATTCAGGAGCTTCCCAATACCCCTTCCTCCCTAGAATCTGTCCTGAAAAATATCCTGAAAGCAAGTAGACAAAAAAAGAAAGTTAAAGGAGTCTGAGCTCATAACAATAGCAGAAGATGATAGAAGGAAATAGATGTAAACACATGACATCTATATGGTCAGGCTTTCCAAGGAGATAGAATCCTCCAGACAAATTTAATTCTCTCTAGCACATCAGAACTGCCTTCTCCAAATAGCCATTCCTAAAGGAAAGCAATTTCAGGTCACATAGAGAGGGTGCTCTGTGAGCAAACAAGTCTCATCCTCTAGGCAGAAGAAACCTTCCTTTCCTTTGGAAGACATGTATTGCTTTCATGCATCATCCCATTATACTTAACCAGCATGGTGGGCACAGTTCCTAAAATAACTTCTCAGGGTTGTTTCATATAGGTAAGAAAGAATGGAATACTGATATACATGGCTCTGTCCCTTGCCTTAATGAAAGGTTGCCTTATATACAGGATGAGCTTAGTCATCCATCCTTTTTCAGGTTTTAGCCTTGTGCTGTCACCTGAGGGGACCCTGAATGACACAACTGTCTCTCTGAAAATACCCAAATGCAAAAGAAATTCCAAGGCCTCTGTGATGGTGAGTAAATTAGAAGATTCAGTGATGTTCTGTAGTGTTCAGCAATTTCCCTAAGCAATCCAGCAAGCACATCACTGTATGAATGCTTCCCAGCCTTCCTAGGCAGTATTCACTGGAGTAAATCTTGCTTTCCTCTGGGAGGGCTGGAGTCTCCAATTTCCTTTGGAATTAAGTGTCTTCATTTGCTCTTCTGGAGTTGGAGTTGCTCTCTGCCTACTTCAGGTTCTGAAGGACCCACTGACTTTCACTCTTCAGCTGGACCTGCTGATCATTTGTCTCTGAGAATTATCCTGAGGACTTTGAAGAGGAATTTTCATCAGAATCTGTTTGCTGTTATGCAGGGCAAGCTAAATATCATTGCCAAATTGGTGAACAGCTTGGAGTTGGAACCTGCAGGTACTTAGTAAAGCAACAGGAGTATCTGGAGTTAAGTGGGGCAACCAAAAGCCATCTGGACAAAGGAATTACTGTAGAGGAGTTCTGAGGCACAACCTGAAGACATTTGAATCCAAGAAAATGACAACAGTAGCCAATATAAGCTGGTGTTCAACTATAAGGCATAGAGAAGAAGAGTGAGAGCAGCAGAAGTATATACTGGAAGGCTGTTGCCTAAGATTAGTCTAGAGTGAAAAAGAGTCTACATTTGTGTTTGAAAGGCTAATCTGTTCCCAAAATGCAATTTTTCTTGTATTCCTGAGGCAAGTTTAGTTTGTTTTGACCATCTTGATTCTTGCTGCATGGACTTAGAAAGAAGCACAGATGACTAACTCAGATTCCTTATGAACTAGGTAGTTTGATTTTTAAAAACTTAGCATTAATGCATATTTGAGTGTCTGTTCTTTTCTTTACCAAACAGAGATGCTATAAATAATGTGTCATACATATTGTGGAAGGAAGAGAAGGACGAGAGAATAAGCATTTATGTAGTACTCACAATGTGCCAGGCACTGTACTAGATTCCTTCCAAATATTTAATTTGATTCTCATAACAATCTTTATTTTTAAATCAAAGACATTTAGTCAGGCAAACCTTAAGTGACTTACACAGGGCCATACTGCTGGTCAGTGGATGAGGATATATTTGAACTCAGATGTTTCTAACTACCATTTCAGAGTTCTATCCACTTCACCTCTTTGCTTAATAAACCTTCTTTAATAAACCTTCAAAAAGCTATGGAAACCTTTTTGTTCTTTGTTTGTTTTTCAGAGTATGAACACATAGGATGCTTCACTAATTCATATGTGGATGTATTGTCTCATTGATTCTAAAGGACTCTTTGTGGTAGTCATAACAGCCCAACCACTTCATTATTGTGATCTTTCCTGGTTCCCTTAAGCTTTCCTAATTAGTACATTAAGACCTAAGCCTCTTGTCTTTTTATCATCAATTAGTAGTAATCCATCTAACCAAAACCAGTCTTGCTCAGGAGGGCTAACTTGGTATCAAGTTTTAATTATGCTTTCTCCTGACTGAGTTTAGGGGAAAGAGGGAAATTAACTGATTTCATTTAAAACCACATAGAACCCTGTTAGAACCAACACTCTCACCAGTCTCTTCTCAAGGACAATCCATTCCAGTTGAGTCCTTTCCCCTACCTGAGTTGTTTCAAATTATGAGTATATACTGAATTATCAAATTTCCTTGTCTCCACAATCCATACTGTTTTTAAGTGAAATATAATATTCTTCTTTGATAAACCTGACCTCCAAAACACATTCTGAAAATAACAAAACACAAGACTATAATAAAACAAACTTCTAGATCCAAAGCCTCCAAGAAAAATAAGAATTGGGCTCAGGCCATGGAAGAGCTAAAATGGCTCTTTGAAAATCAAGTAAGTAATAGAGGAAAAATTAGGAAAAGAATTGAGAGAGGTGCAAAAGTAAATAAACAAAGCTAATGAGGATAAGAATGTCTTCAAAAGAAAAATAGGCCAATTGGGAAAGGAGGTAAAAAATTTCATTGAGGAAAATATTTTTTAAAAAAGAATTGAATAAATGGAAGCTAATGATTTTATAAGAAATCAAAATACAATAAATCAAAACAAAAATTTAAAAAACAGAAAGAACGTAAAATATCTCATTGGAAAAACAACTGACCTGGAAAATAGATCCAGGAGAAATAATTTACCTGAAAGTAATAATAAAAAAGGTGGGGCCTAGACATCATCATTCAAGAAATTATTGAGGAAAACTGTCCTGATAATCAAGAACTGGAAGGTAAAATAGAAATTGAAAAAATCCACCAATCACCTCTTGAAATAGTTGCCAAAATAAATACTCCCAGGAATATAACAACTATATTCTCGAACTCCCAGGTCAAGGAGAAAACATTGCAAGCATCCAGAAAGAGACAATTCAAGTATAATGGAGCCACAGTCAGGATAACACAAGATTTAGCAGCATCTGCATTAAAGAACTGAAGAACTGGAATATGATATTCCAGACAGCAATGAAACTAGGATTACAACCAAGAATCACATAACCAGCAAAATTAAGTGTAATCCTTTAGAGGAAAACATGGTCATTCAATGAAATAGAAGATTTTCAAGCATTTATGATGAAAAGACCAGAGCAGATTGGAAATTTTGATTTTTGAATTTAGGCCTCTGGAGAAGCATAGGGAGGTAATCAGGAAAGAGATATCATAAGGCACTTAATAATGTTTATCTGTTTACCTTCCTGCATGGGAGGATGATACATATAACTCAAAAATACATTTCATTATTATGAAAGAAAAAAAAATAAAGAGAGAGAGAGAGAGAGACAGAGAGAGAGAGAGAGAGAGAGAGAGAGAGAGAGAGAGAGAGAGAGAAAGAAGGGGCATGTGTAGGAGTTGAAAATGAAGTGATAATATGTTTTTTTTTAAATGATGAAATTAAGGTGTAAGAGGCTCTCACAAAAGAGCTAGAAGAGAAATGGGAAAAGGAAAGGGAAACTTGGCAAGAAAGCCTGGAGAAGACATTCCACACATTTAAAGACGGAGTGGATAAAGAAAACAAATCATTGAGAAATAAAATTAGTGAGCTGGAAAAAGAAAACTGTTCTCTAAAAAATAAAATGGATGAAATGGAAAAAAATTCCATAGAAGAAAGAAATTCACTTAAAAACTCAACTGGACAATTACAAAAAGATATAAAAAAGTGAGTCAAGAAAATACATCATTGAAAATTAGACTGGAACAAGTAGAAATAAATGACTCAAGGAGAAACCAAGAAGTAATCAAGCAAAACCAGAAAAATGAAACAGTTGAAAAGAATGTCAAGTAACTTATTGGAAATACAACAGACCTGGAAAACAGATTCAAGAGAGACAATTTGAGAATAATAGAACAACCTAAAAAATGTGAGGAAAAATAGAGCCTGGACACTATTTTCCAGGAAATTATCAAAAAGAACTGCCCAGACATTTTGGAAACAGAGGGTAAAATAGACATTGAAAAAATTCATTGATCACATACTGAAAGGGACCCTAAAATCAAAACGCCAAGAAAAATACTGGCCAAGTTCAAGAACCATCAGACAAAGGAAAAAATACTGGAAGCTGCTAGAAAAAACAATTCAGATATGGAGGAGCCACAATAAGGATAACCCAGGATCTAGCAGCATCCACATTAAAAGAAAAAAGGGCCTGGAATATGATATTCCAAAAGGCTAAGGAATTTGGTGTGCAGCCAAGAATAACTTACATAGCAAAAATGAGCATCATTTTCCAGGAAAAAAGATGGACATTTACGAAATTAATGAATTCCATCAATTCTTTTTTTTATTTTAATAATTTTATTATATATTTTTATAATATTATCCCTTGTATTCATTTTTCCAAATTATGTCCCCCCTCCCTCTACTCCCTCCCCCCGATGACAGGCAATAACATACATTTTACATGTGTTACAATATAACCTAGATACAATACATGTGTGTAAATACCATTTTCTTGTTGCACAATAAGCATTAGATTCCGAAGGTACATGTAACCTGGGCAGACAGATATTAGTGCTAACAATTTACATTCATTTCCCAGTGTTTCTTCTCTGGGTGTAGCTACCTCGGTCCATCATTGATCAACTGGAAGTGAGTTGGCTCTTCTTTATGTTGAAGATTTCCACTACCATCAGAATATATCCTAATGCAGTACTGTTGTTGAAGTGTACAGTGATCTTCTGGTTCTGCTCATTTCATTCAGCATCAGTTGATGTAAGTCTCTCCAGGCCTCTCTGTATTCCTCCTGCTGGTCATTTCTTACAGAGCAATAATATTCCATAACCTTCATATACCATAATTTACCCAACCATTCTCCAACTGATGGACATCCATTCATCTTCCAGTTTCTAGCTACAACAAAAAGAGCTGCCACAAACATTGTGGCACATATATGTCTCTTTCCGCTCTTTAGTATTTCTTTGGGATATAATCCTGATAACAGCAATGCTGGATCAAAGGGTATGCACAGTTTGATAACTTTTTGGGCATAGTTCCAAATTGCTCTCCAGAATGGCTGGATTCTTTCACAACTCCACCAGCAATGTATTAGTGTCCCAGCTTTCCCACATCCTCTCCAACATTCATCATTATTTGTTCCTGTCATCTTAGCCAATCTGACAGGTGTGTACTGGTATCTCAGAGTTGTCTTAATTTGCATTTCTCTAATCAGTAGTGATTTGGAACACTCTTTCATGTGAGTGGATATAGTTTCAATTTCTTCATCTGAGAATTGTCTGTTCATATCCTTTGACCATTTATCAATTGGAGAATGGTTCGGTTTCTTAAAAATTAGGGTCAGTTCTCTATATATTTTGGAAATGATACCTTTGTCAGAACCTTTGCTTTTAAAAATATTTCCCCCCCAACCAAATACTAAACTTGAAATACAAAAATTAAAAGGAGAAATCAATAATATTGAAAGTAAAAAAACTATTGAATTAATAAATAAAACCAAGAGTTGGTTTTATGAAAAAGCCAATAAAATAGATAAACCTTTGGTAAATCTGATCAGAAAAAAGAAAGAGGAAAATCAAATTGTTAGTCTTACAAATGAAAAGGGGGATCTTTCCACCAATGAAGAGGAAATTAGAGAAATAATGAGTTACTTTGCCCAACTTTATGCCAATAAATTTGATAACTTAAGTGAAATGGATGACTTCCTCCAAAAATATAGGCTCCCTAGATTAACAGAGGAGGAAATAAAGTGCTTAAATAGTCCCATTTCAGAAAAAGAAATAGAACAAGCTATTAATCAACTCCCCAGGAAAAAATCCCCAGGACCAGATGGATTCACATGTGAATTCTACCAAACATTTAAAGAAAAATTAGCCCCAATGTTATATAAATTATTTGAAAAAATAGGGGATGAAGGAGTCCTACCAAACTCCTTTTATAACACAGACATGATACTGATACCTAAACCAGGTAGAGCGAAAACTGAGAAAGAAAATTATAGACCAATCTCCTTAATGAATATTGATGCTAAAATCTTAAATAAGATATTAGCAAAAAGACTTCAGAAAATCATCTCCAGGATAATACACTATGTTCAAGTAGGATTTATTCCAGGAATGCAGGGCTGGTTTAATATTAGGAAAACTATTAATATAATTGACCATATTAATAATCAAATTAATAAGAACCATATGATCATCTCAATAGATGCAGAAAAAGCATTTGACAAAATCCAACATCCCTTCCTACTAAAAACTCTTGAGAGTATAGGAATAAATGGACTATTCCTTAGAATAATCAGGAGCATATATTTAAGACCGTCAGTAAGCATAATATGCAATAGAAATAAACTACAACCTTTCCCAGTAAGATCAGGAGTGAAACAAGGTTGCCCACTATCACCATTACTATTCAATATAGTACTAGAAATGCTAGCCTCGGCAATAAGAGCCGAGAAAGAGATTCAAGGAATTAGAGTAGGAAATGAGGAAATCAAACTATCACTTTTTGCAGATGACATGAGGGTATACTTAGAGAACCCCAAAGACTCTGCTAAAAAGCTACTAAAAATAATTCAAAATTTCAGCAAAGTGGCAGGATACAAAATAAATCCACATAAATCCTCAGCATTTTTATATATCACTAACAAAATGCAACAGCAAGAGATACAAAGAGAAATTCCATTCCAAACAAATGTTGAGAGTATAAAATATTTGGGAATCCATCTACCAAAGAAAAGTCAGGAATTATATGAGAAAAAATTACAAAACACTTGCCACAAAAATAAAATCAGATTTAAATAATTGGAAAGACATTCAGTGCTCTTGGATAGGCTGAGCGAATATAATAAAGATGACAATACTCCCCAAACTAATCTATTTATTTAGTGCTATACCAATTAGACTCCCAAGAAACTATTTCACTGACCTAGAAAAAATAACAACAAAATTCATATGGAAGAATAAAAGGTCGAGAATTGCAAGGGATCTGATGAAAAAAAAAAAAAAAACTCAGAGGAAGGTGGTCTAAGTGTACCTGATCTAAAGCTATATTATATAGCAGCAGTCACCAAAACCATTTGGTATTGGCTAAGAAATAGACCGGTAGATCAGTGGAACAGATTAGATACAAAGGACAAAAAAGGGTACATCTATAGCAATCTAATCTTTGACAAACCCAAAGATACCAACATTAGGGATAAAAATTCATTATTTGGAAAAAACTGTTGGGAAAACTGTAAATTAGTATGACAGAAATTAGATATGGATCCACACTTAACACCATATACCAAGATAAGATCAAAATGGATCCATGATTTAGGCATAAAGAATGAGATAATAAATAGATTAGAGGAACAGAGGATAGTCTACCTCTCAGACCTGTGGAGGAGGAAGGAATTTATGACCAGAGGAGAACTAGAGATCATTATTGATCACAAAATAGAAGATTTTGATTACATCAAACTAAAAAGTTTCTGTACAAACAATACTAAAGCAAAAAAGATTAAAAGGGAAGTAACAAATTGGGAAAATATTTTTAAAAGTAAAGGTTCTGACAAAGGTTTCATTTCCAAAATATATAGAGAACTGACTCTGAGTTATAGGAAACCAAACCATTCTCCAATTGATAAATGGTCAAGGGATATGAACAGACAATTCTCAGATGATGAAATTGAAACTATTTCCACTCATATGAAAGAGTGTTCTAAATCACTACTGATCAGAGAAATGCAAATTAAGACAACTCTGAGATACCACTACAAACTGTGCATACCCTTTGACCCAGCATTGCTGTTATTGGGATTATATCCCAAAGAAATACTAAAGAGCGGAAACAGTCATAAGGGACCTGTATGTGCCAAAAAGTTTGTGGCAGCTCTTTTTGTTGTAGCTAGAAACTGGAAGTTGAATGGATGTCTATCGATTGGAGAATGGTTGGTTAAATTGTGGTATATGAAGGTTATGGAATATTATTGCTGTGTAAGCAATGACCAGCAGGAGGAATACAGAGAGGCTTGGAGAGACTTACATCAACTGATGCTGAGTGAAATGAGCAGAACCAGAAGATCACTATACACTTCAACAACAATACTGTATGAGGATGTATTCTGATGGAAGTGGAAATCTTCAACATAAAGAAGATCCAACTCACTTCCAGTTGATCAATGATGGACAGAAATAACTACACCTAGAGAAGGGACACTGGGAAATGAATGTAAATTGTTGCACTACTGTCTATCTACCCAGGTTACTTATACCTTCGGAAGCTAATAATTAATGTGCAACAAGAAAATGGTATTTACACACATGTATTGTATCTAGATTATATTGTAACAAATGTAAAATGTATGGGATTACCTGTCTTCAGGGGGAGGGAGTGGAGGGAGGGAGGGGATAATTTCGAAAAATGAATAAAAAAAAAGGGGATGATACATTCAAACTAAAAGTAAAAGGGTGGGGATGAATCTACTATGCTTCAGGTAAAGCCAAAAAAGCAGGGGTAGCCATTCTCATCTCAGATCAAGCAAAAAGGAAAATTGATCTAATTAAAAGAGATAAGGAAGGGCAATATATCCCACTAAAGGATAGCATAGATAATGAAGCAGTATCAACATTAAACATATATGCACCAAGTGGTGCAGCATCTGAATTTTTAAAATAGAAATTAATAGCTGCAAGAAGAAATAGACAGCAAAACTATAATAGTGGGAGATCTCAACCTTGCACTCTCGGAATTAGATAAATCAAACCACAAAATAAGAAAGAAGTCAAAGAGGTAAAAAGAATACTAGAAATGTTTGGTATGATAGATCTTTGATGAAAGCTAAATGGAGACAGAAAGGAGTATACTTTCTTCTCAGCAGTTCATGGAACCTATGCAAAAATTGATCATATATTAGGACATAAAATCCTCAAAATCAAATGCAGTAAGGCAGAAATAGTAAATGCATCCTTTTCAGACCAAAATGCAACTAAAATTACATTTAATAAAAAGCCAGGGGAAAGTAGACCAAAAAGTAATTGGAAACTACATAATCTTATACTAAAGAATGATTGGGTAAAACAGCAAATCATAGACATGATTAATAATCTCACCCAAGAAAATGACAATAATGAGACATCATACCAAAATGTGTGGGATACAGCCAAAGCAGTAATAAGGGGAAATTTTATATCTCTAGAGGCCTACTTGCATAAAATAGAGAAAGAGACTTTCAACAAATTGGGCTTACAACTAAAATTGCTAGAAAAGGAACAAAATAAAAACCCCCAGACAAACATAAAACTTGAAATTCTAAAAATACATCAAATTAAAAAGTTTTTGCAGAAACAAAACTAATGCAAACAAGATTAGAAGGGAAGTAACAAATTGGGAAAACATTTTTTCCAGTTAAAGGTTCTGATAAAGGCCTCATCTCCAAAATATACAGAGAATTGACTTTAATTTAATAAGAAATCAAGCCATTCTCCAATTGATAAATGGCCAAAAGACATAAACAGACAATTTTCAAATGATGAAATTAAAACTATTTCCACTCATATGAAACAATGTTCCAAATCACTATTGATCAGAAAAATACAAATTAAGACAACTCTGAAATACCACTACACACCTGTCAGATTGGTTAAGATGACAGGAATAAATAATGATGAATGTTGAAAAACTGGGACACTGATGCATTGTTGGTGGAGTTGTGAAAGAATCCAACTATTCTGGAGAGCAGTATGGAATTATGCTCAAAAAGTTATCAAAATGTGCATACCCTTTGACCCAGCAGTGCTACTACTGGGCTTATATCCCAAGGAAATACTACAGAAGGGAAAGGGACCTGTATGTGCCAAAATTTTTGTGGCAGCCCTTTTTGTAGTGGCTAGAAACTGGAAAATGAATGGATGCCCATCAATTGGAGAATAGTTGGGTAAATTATGGTATATGAATATTATGGAATATTATTGTTCTGCAAGAAATGACCAACAGGAGGATTACAGAGAGGCTTGGAGAGACTTATATCAACTGATGCTGAGCGAAATGAGCAGAACTAGGAGATGATTCTACACTTCAATAATGATACTATATGAGGATGTATTCTGATGGAAGTGGATATCTTCAACAGAGAGAAGAGCTAATCCAATTCAAATTGATCAATGATGGACAGAATCAGCTACACCCAGAAAAAAAACACTGGGAAATGAATGTAAACTGTGAGCATTTTTTGTTTTTGTTTTTCTTCCCATATTATTTTTACCTTCTGAATACAATTATTCCTTTGCAACAACAACAACAACAAAATTTGGTTCTGCAACATATATATTTTACCTAGGATATACTATAAGATATTTAATATGTATGGGAATGCCTGCCATCTAGGGGAGGAGATGGAGAGAAGGAGGGGAAAAATTCAGAACAAAAGCAAATACAAGGGATAATGTTGTAAAAAAAATTACCTATGCATATGTACTGTCAAAAAATGTTATAATTTTAAAATTAATTTTAAAAATGACCGATACCATCTATTTAAAACCAAGTATCATATGTAATGGAGATAAACTAGAACCATTCCCAATAAGATCGGGTATAAAAAAAAGGTTGCCTGCTATCACCATTACTATTCAATATTGTATTAGAACTGTGAGTTTTAGCAATAAGAGGAGAAAAATAAATTAATGTAATTAGAGTAGGTAATAAAGAACAAAATCACTCTTTGCAGATGATATGATGGTATACCTAAAGAATCCTAGAGTATCAACTAAAAAACTACTAGAAACAATTTACAACTTTAGCAAAGTTACAGGATACAAAATAAATCCACATAAATTATTAGCATTTTTTATGTTACCAGCAAAATCCAACAGAAAGAGCTAAATGAGAAATTACATTTAAAATAATTGTAGATAATATAAAATATTTGGAAATCTACCTGCCAAAGCAAAGTCAGGAATCATATGAAGACAATTAGAAAATACTTTCCACACAAACAAAATCAGATTTAATTAATTGGAACATATCAAATGTTCTTAGCTAGGCCAAGCGAAAATAGCAAAAATGATAATATTTCTTAAATTAATCTTTTCAGTGCCATGCCAATTAAACTGCCAAGAAATTACTTTACATAGAGAGAAAAATAATAAGAATGTTCATGTGGAAGATCAAAGTCAAGAATTTCAAAGGAATTAATGACAAAAACTGCAAATACAGAGGACCTGGGTCTACCAGACCTAAAATTGTATTGTAAAGCAGAGGTCAACATCCTTTGGTACTAAAAAATATAGTAATTAATCAGTGTAATAGGTTAGGGTCACAAGATACAATATTCAATGGCTATAGTAATCTAGTGTTTCATAAACCCAAAGACCCCCTATTTGGGGATATGAACTCAGTATTTAAAAAAAAAATATCGAGAAAACTGAAAAAAAGTATGACAAAAAGTAGACATTGACTAACACCTAACAGCCTATACCAAGATACAGTCAAAATGACTTCATGACTTAGACATAAAGGCTGAATTGCCTTAATACTATAGGCAAATTAAAATAACAAATGAAAATCTACTTCTCAGATTTGTGGAAAAGGAAGGAATCTGTGGTCAAATAACAATAAGAAAACATTATGAAATGCAAAATAGATACTCTCAATTATAAGCTAAAACATTTTGTGAAAACACAACCAATGCAGATGATGTTAGAAAGTAAACAAAAAACTGGGGGGAAATTGTATAACCAAGTGTTCTGACAAAGGCTTCATTTCTAAACTATATAAAAAACTGATGCAAATTTATAAGAAAATAAGCCATTATGCAATTGATAAATCGTCAAATAATATGAACACACAATTTTCTGATGATGAAATTAAAACCATTTCTAATCATATAAAAAGATGTTCTAAATTACTCTTTATCAGAGAAACACAAATTAAGACAACTCTGTGATACAACTACACAGCTCTCAGATTGCATAAGATAAAAGGAAAAGATAATGATAAATATTGGAGGGGACTGGGAACACAGATACTAGAAAAACTGGGACACTAATACATTGTTGGGGAAACTGATCCAAACATTCTCAAGAGCAATATGGAACTAAACCCAAAAGGCATTTCTACTGGGCCACTATCCCATAGAAATCATAAAAGAGGGAAAAGAATCAACATGTACAAAAATATTTGTAGAAGCCTTTTTGTATTGGAAAACTGAGTGGAAATTTAGTCTATCCCTATCATTTGGAGAATGGCTGAATAAGTTATGGCATATGATTTTTATGGAATATTATTGTTCTATAAACAAAGATCATCAGGATAATTTCAGAAAGGCCTGAACAGACTTGCATGAATTGATGCTAAGTGAAGTGAGTAGAATAGAGAACACTGTACACAGCAACACGAAGTTTATGCAATGTTCAACTATGATGAACATGGTTCTTTTCAGCAGGGAGTTTCAGGGCAATTCCAATAGACTTGTGATGGAGAGATCCATGTGCATCCAGAGAGAGAATTGTGGGGACTGAATGTGGATCACAGAATAGTATTTTCACCTTTTTTGTTGTTTTTTGCTTGCTTTTTGTTTTCTTTCTCTTTATTCCCTTTTTGATCTGATCTTTCTTGTGCAGCATGTTAATTGTGGAAATATGGATAGAATAATTGTAATTGATTAAAACATATTGGGTTACTTATTGTCTGGGGAGAGTTTAAGGGGAAGGGAGGAAGAAAAAAATTGGAACACAAGGTTTTGCAAAGGTAAATGTTGAAAATTATATTTGCACCTTTTTTATTAATTTTAAAATTATAACTTTTTTGACAGTACATACGCATGGGTAATTTTTTAGAACATTATCCCCTGCACTCACTTCTGTTCCAAATTTTCCCCTTGGATGCAGAAGGTAAAAATAATCTGGAAAGAAAAACGAAAATGCAAACAGTTTACACTCATTTCCCAGTGTTCCTTCTGTGGGTGTAGCTGATTCTGTCCATTATTGATCAATTGGAACTGAATTAGATCTTCTCTTTGTTGAAGATATCAACCTCCATCGGAATACATCCTCATACAGTATTGTTGTTGAAGTGTATAATGATCTCCTGGTTCTGTTCATTTCACTCAGCATCAGTTCACATAAGTCTCTCTAAGTTTCTCTGTATTCATCCTGCTGGTCATTTCTTACAATAGTATTCTTAACATCCATATAACATAATTTACCCAGTCATTCCAAATTGATGGGCATCCATTCATTTTCTAGTATCTAGCCACTACAAAAAGGGCTGCCACAAACATTTTGCACATACAGGTCCCTTTCCGTTCTGCAATATTTCTTTAGGATATAAGCCCAGTAGAAGCATTTCTGGATCAAAGGATATGTACAGTTTGATAACATTTTGGGCATAATTCCAGATTGCTCTCCAGAATGGTTAGATTATTTCACAACTCCACCAACAATGTATCAATGTCCCAGTTTTTCTACAATCCCTCCAACATTCATCATTATTTTTTACTGTCATCTTAGCCAATGTGACAAGTGTGTAATGGCATCTCAGAGTTGTCTTAATTTGCATTTCCCTGATCAATAGTGATTTAGAACACTCTTTCATATGAGTGGAAATAGTTTCATTTTCATCATCTGAAAAGTGTGTGTTCACATCCTTTGACCACTTATCAATTGGAGAAAGGCCTTATTTCTTTTTTTTTTTTTTTTTATTTTTTTTTATTTTTTTTATTATATATATATATATATATATTTTATAATATTATCCCTTGTATTCATTTTTCCAAATTACCCCCCCTCCCTTATTCCCTCCCCCCGACGACAGGCAATACCATACATTTTACATGTGTTACAATATAGTCTAAGTACAATACATGTGTGTGAATATCATTTTCTTGTTGCACAATAAACATTAGAATCCGAAGGTACATGCAACCTGGGCAGACAGATATTAGTGCTAACAATTTACATTCCCCTCCCAGTGTTTCTTCTCTGGGTGTATCTACCTCTGTCCATCATTGATCAACTGGAAGTGAGTTGGATCTTCTTTATGTTGAAGATTTCCACTTCCATCAGAATACATCCTCATACAGTATCGTTGTTGAAGTATACAGTGATCTTCTGGTTCTGCTCATTTCACTCAGCATCAGTTGATTTAAGTCTCTCCAACCCTCTCTGTATTCCTCCTGCTGGTCATTTCTTACTGAGCAATAATATTCCATAACTTTCATATACCACAATTTACCCAACCATTCTCCAACTGATGGACATCCATTCATCTTCCAGTTTCTAGCTACAACAAAAAGAGCTGCCACAAACATTTTGGCACATATATGTCTCTTTCCGCTCTTTAATATTTCTTTGGGATATAATCCCAGTAGTAGCGCTGCTGGGTCAAAGGGTATGCACAGTTTGATAACTTTTTGGGCATAATTCCAGATTGCTCTCCAGAATGGCTGGATTCTTTCACAACTCCACCAGCAATGTATTAGTGTCCCAATTACCCCACATCCCCTCCAACATTTGTCATTATTTGTTCCTGTCATCTTAGCCAATCTGACAGGTGTGTAGTGGTATCTCAGAGTGGTCTTAATTTGCATTTCTCTGATCAGTAGTGATTTGGAACACTCTTTCATGTGAGTGGATATAGTTTCAATTTCTTCCTCTGAGAATTGTCTGTTCATATCCTTTGACCATTTATCAATTGGAGAATGGTTTGGTTTCTTATAAATTATGGTCAGTTCTCTATATATTTTGGAAATGAGACCTTTGTCAGAACCTTTGTTTTGAAAAATATTTTCCCAATTTGTTACTTCCCTTCTAATCTTGTTTGCATTAGTATTATTTGTACAGAAACTTTTTAGTTTGATGTAATCAAAATCTTCTATTTTGTGATCAATAATGATCTCTAGTTCTCCTCTGGTCATAAATTCCTTCCTCCTCCACAAGTCTGAGAGGTAGATTATCCTCTGTTCCTCTAATCTATTTATTATCTCCCTCTTTATGCCTAAATCATGGACCCATTTTGATCTTATCTTGGTATATGGTGTTAAGTGTGGATCCATATCTAATTTCTGCCATACTAATTTCCAGTTTTCCCAACAGTTTTTTCCGAATAATGAATTTTTATCCCTAATGTTGGAATCTTTGGGTTTGTCAAAGATTAGATTGCTATAGATGTACCCTTTTTTGTCCTTTGTATCTAATCTGTTCCACTGATCTACCGGTCTATTTCTTAGCCAATACCAAATGGTTTTGGTGACTGCTGCTATATAATATAGCTTTAGATCAGGTACACTTAGACCACCTTCCTCTGAGTTTTTTTTCATTAGTTCCCTTGCAATTCTTGACCTTTTATTCTTCCATATGAATTTTGTTGTTATTTTTTTCTAGGTCATTAAAATAGTTTCTTGGGAGTCTGATTGGTATAGCACTAAATAAATAGATTAGTTTGGGGAGTATTGTCATCTTTATTATATTCGCTCGGCCTATCCAAGAGCACTGAATGTCTTTCCAATTATTTAAATCTGATTTTATTTTTGTGGCAAGTGTTTTGTAATTTTTCTCATATAATTCCTGACTTTTCTTTGGTAGATGGATTCCCAAATATTTTATACTCTCAACATTTGTTTGGAATGGAATTTCTCTTTGTATCTCTTGCTGTTGCATTTTGTTAGTGATATATAAAAATGCTGAGGATTTATGTGGATTTATTTTGTATCCTGCCACTTTGCTGAAATTTTGAATTATTTCTAGTAGCTTTTTAGCAGAGTCTTTGGGGTTTTCTAAGTATACCCTCATGTCATCTGCAAAAAGTGATAGTTTAATTTCCTCATTTCCTACTCTAATTCCTTGAATCTCTTTCTCGGCTCTTATTGCCGAGGCTAGCGTTTCTAGTACTATATTGAATAGTAATGGTGATAGTGGGCAACCTTGTTTCACTCCTGATCTTACTGAGAAAGGTTGCAGTTTATTTCTATTGCATATTATGCTTACTGACGGTCTTAAATATATACTCCTGATTATTCTAAGGAATAATCCATTTATTCCTATACTCTCAAGAGTTTTTAGTAGGAATGGATGTTGGATTTTGTCAAATGCTTTTTCTGCATCTATTGAGATGATCATATGGTTCTTATTAATTTGATTATTAATATGGTCAATTATATTAATAGTTTTCCTAATATTAAACCAGCCCTGCATTCCTGGAATAAATCCTACTTGATCATAGTGTATTATCTTGGAGATGATTTTCTGAAGTCTTTTTGCTAATATCTTATTTAAGATTTTAGCATCAATATTCATTAAGGAGATTGGTCTATAATTTTCTTTCTCAGTTTTCGATCTACCAGGTTTAGGTATCAGTACCATGTCTGTGTCATAAAAGGAGTTTGGTAGGACTCCTTCATCCCCTATTTTTTCAAATAATTTATATAACATTGGGGCTAATTGTTCTTTAAATGTTTGGTAGAATTCACATGTGAATCCATCTGGCCCTGGGGATTTTTTCCTGGGGAGTTGATTAATAGCTTGTTCTATTTCTTTTTCTGAAATGGGACTATTTAAGCAATTTATCTCCTCCTCTGTTAATCTAGGGAGCCTATATTTTTGGAGGAAGTCATCCATTTCACTTAAGTTATCAAATTTATTGGCATAAAGTTGGGCAAAGTAACTCCTTATTATTTCTCTAATTTCCTCTTCATTGGTGGAAAGATCCCCCTTTTCATTTGTAAGACAATCAATTTGATTTTCCTCTTTCTTTTTTTTTGATCAAATTTACCAAAGGTTTATCTATTTTATTGGCTTTTTCATAAAACCAACTCTTGGTTTTATTTATTAATTCAATAGTTTTTTTACTTTCAATTTTATTGATTTCTCCTTTTAATTTTTGTATTTCGAGTTTAATTTTTGGTTGGGGGTTTATAATTTGGTCTTTTTCTAGCCTTTTAAGTTGTAAGCCCAATTCGTTAATCTTCTCTTTTTCAATTTTCTTCAAATAAGCCTCTAAAGATATAAAATTTCCCCTTATTACCACTTTAGCTGCATCCCAAAGATTTTGATATGATGTCTCATCATTATCATTATCTTGGGTGAAATTGTTAATTGTTTCTATAATTTGCTCTTTCACCCAGTCATTCTTTAAGATGAGATTATTCAGTTTCCAATTACTTTTTGGTCTATTTACCCCTAACTTTTTACTGAATGTAGCTTTTATTGCATTGTGATCTGAGAAGAAGGCATTTATTATTTCTGCCTTCCTACATTTAATTTTGAGATCTTTATGTCCTAGTATATGGTCAATTTTTGTATAGGATCCATGAACTGCTGAGAAGAAAGTATATTCCTTCCTATTGCCATTCAGTTTTCTCCAAAGGTCTATCATACCTAGTTTTTCTAATGTTCTATTTACTTTTTTAATTTCTTTCTTGTTTGTTTTGTGGTTTGATTTGTCTAAATCTGAGAGTGCAAGGTTGAGATCTCCCACTATTATAGTTTTACTGTCTATTTCTTCTTGCAGTTCTCTTAACTTTTCCTTTAGAAAGTTAGATGCTATACCACTTGGTGCATATATGTTTAGTATTGATATGGCTTCATTATTTATGCTACCTTTCAGCAGGATATAGTTTCCTTCCTTATCTTTTTTAACGAGATCTACTTCTGCTTTTGCTTGATCTGAGATAAGGATAGCTACCCCTGCTTTTTTGGCTTTACCTGAAGCATAATAGGCTCTGTTCCAACCTTTTACCTTTACTCTGTATGTATCTCCCTGCTTTAAGTGTGTTTCCTGTAGGCAACATATTGTAGGGTTCTGCTTTTTGATCCAATCTACTATCCGTCTCCGTTTGATGGGATCGTTCATCCCATTTACATTTACAGTTAAAATTACTAATTCTGTATTTCCTGCCATCGTATTATCCCCAGATTATGCTTTTTTCCCTTGACCCCCCTGATCCCCCTCCCCGATATTTAATTTACAGACCCCCCTTGTGACGCGCAACCCTCCCTCTTTTTTTTTTTTTTTTTTTTTTTAGGATCCCTCCCCCCTCCCTCCAAGTCCCTTCACTTATTCCCCTTTTCCTTTTCCCTTTTCCTCTCCCCCCTTTTAATGAGGTGAGAGAAAATTCTCTGAAAAACAAATATGTTAATTATTTACTCTTTGAGCCTCTTCTGATGAGAGTAAGATTCACACAATGATTCTCCCCCTCACTAAGTTCCCTCAGATATGGTGTATTTTCTATGTCTCTTCCTGGGATGTAGTTTCCCTCTTTTTATCACTCCTTCCCCTTTTTCTGAACCGACCTCCTTCCCTTTACTACACCCCCCTTTTTTTCTTTTATATCAGTAAAATCAAATTATCCTTGAGTATTTTTTATATACCCACAACAGAGTTACAGTTCTCAAGGGTTCTGTGTACCTTTTTCTGTTTCTCTTCAGTCTTGTGGATGTAGATCAAATTTTTTGTTTAAGTCTGGTTTTTTTCTTAGAAACATATAGAATTCCTCTGTTTCATTGAATGACCATCTTCTTCCGTGGAAAAAGATGCTAAACTTAGCTGGGTAGTTCATTCTTGGTTGCAGTCCTTGATCTTTTGCCTTACGGAATATCAGGTTCCAGGCCCTTCTAATCTTTTAATGTGGAGGCAGCCAGATCTTGGGTGACCCTTATTGTGGCACTTTGGTATTTAAATTGTTTTTTTCTAGCTGCTTGCAGGATTTTCTCCTTTGTGTGGTAATTCTGCAGCTTAGCCACAATATTCCGTGGTGTTCTTTTTTTAGGGTCTATTTCAGAAGGAGTTCGATGAATTCTTTCCACATCTACTTTCCCTTCTGTTTCTATTATCTCTGGACAGTTCTCTTTGATAATTTCCTGTAAAATAGAATCTAGGCTCTTTTTTTGGTCATAGTTTTCGGGAAGTCCAATAATCCGCAGATTATCTCTCCTAGATCTATTTTCCAGGTCTATAGATTTTCCCAGTAAGTATTTGACGTTGTTCTCCAGCTTCTCATTTTTTTTTGTTTTGTTTGACTGATTCTTGGGTTCTCTGTGAATCATTCATTTCTATTTGTTCCATCCTGACTTTTAAGGAGTTATTTTCTTCTTTCACAGTTTTTAGTTCTTTTTGTAAATGCCCAATTTCGTTTTTAAATGAATTATTTTGCTCTATTGAATTTTTTTCCATTTCCCTAATTTTTTTTTGAGAATTATTTTCTTTTTCCAATTCAGAAATTCTATTTTCTTGAGACTTTTTTATCTTTTCCAATTCAGAAATCCTACTTTCCTGTGTTTTTTTAACCTTTTCTAATTCACTAATTTTGTTTCCCTGCATCTCCTGTGAATTCTTTATTTTTTCCAACTCCAATTTCAGGACGTTGTTATTCTCTATCACAATTTCCCTTTCCTTGCCCCATTTTTCTTCGATCTCCCTCAATTTCTTAAGAGCTTCTTCTAGGAGAGAGTTATGTGATGGGGGGCAGGAATCGTTCCCCTTTAGGTTGTTATCTTCTGAATCTTTGCTGTTAACTTCCTCGGGGTTGGGTACCCGCTCTTTCTCTGTATAGAAGGAATCTATAGTTTTTCTAGCTTTTTTGCTCATACTTAAAAAATGTTTTGGGGTCTGTCCCTGGGGTAGGAAATTATTTACTTCTTTACCAGCTTCCTCCCAGACCGGATGGATGCAGCGGCCCCTGCACCCGCGCTAAGAGAGAGCTCTGGGAGAGAGTTCCCCACCCCCTCCCTGGAAGTGCCTCAGAGGTGATTAGCACTGCTGTGCTTTGAGGGCGTAGAATAGTGAAGACAGCAAGAAGCTCAGCCTATGTGTCCGGGTGGGGAGTGGTTGTCTGCAGCAGGTGACGTGAGAAGCCCCTGCGCTCAAACTGGAAGTGTCTGCCAGAAACCGCGGTCCCTAGTTCAAAGGTTCCGCTTCTCTGGGACTTCCTGGAGCTGAGTTCCACTCCCTCCAGCTAAGCTAGGCCCTGTGTGTTGCCTTGGGCCGTATCCACCCACTTGTCAGTCTCTTAACTATTCTCAGGAGGTAGCTGAGGCCACACCCCCTGGTGCCGAGTCTGCCGAGTCACCCCCAGGGTGGGGGTGGGGGGGAAATCTAATCTGAGTTTTAAAATATTTTGGCTTTCTCTTCTGAACTGCTAAATAATTAGCAGAGAAGAGCTAACAGCCTGTGCCAGATTCCTTTACCTCAGTGGCTTCTCTGATCCCAGAGCCCCTCCCAGCGCAATGGGCGCAGTGTGCCTCTACCCCTCCGCCTCCGAAAGGCCTTATTTCTTATAAATTAGAATCAGTTCTCTATATATTTTGGAAATGAGGCCCTTATCAGAACGTTCACTGAGTAGTGTGTTTCTTCTCCACCATCTTGGCTCCGCCCCCAGCATCTAAATTCTTAAAAGAGAAATTAGGGGGCGGAGCCAAGATGGCGGAGAAGAAACACACGACTCAGTGAACGTCCTCACTCCCTCACAACCAATTAGATAAATTAAGTCTCAAAATTAGCTCAGGACTGATAGATACCACAAGGACTGGAAGCACGACTTACCAGCTGAAGAGAATCTGGAGTTTCAACAGGAAAGGTCAGTTCTCAGGGGAGGAATAAGAAAGACCAGCACAGACGGTGGGGTAGGGGCACACTGCGCCCATTGCGCTGGGAAGGGCTCTGGGATCAGAGAAGCCACTGAGGTAAAGGAATCTGGCACAGGCTGTTAGCTCTTCTCTGCTAATTATTTAGCAGTTCAGAAGAGAAAGCCAAAATATTTTAAAACTCAGATTAGATTTTCCCCGATCCTGGGGGTGACTCAGTAGACTCGGCACCAGGGGGTGTGGCCTCAGCTACCACCTGAGAATAGTTAAGAGATTGACAAGTGGGTGGATACGGCCCAAGGCAACACACACTGCCTAGCTTAGCTGGAGGGAGTGGAACTCAGCTCCAGGAAGTCCCAGAGAAGCGGAACCTTTGAACTAGGGACCGCGGTTTCTGGCAGACACTTCCAGTTTGAGTGCAGGGGCTTCTCACGTCACCTGCTGCAGACATCCACTCCCCACCCGGACACATAGGCTGGGCTTCATGCTGTCTTCACTATTCTACGCCCTCGAAGCACAGTAGTGCTAATCACCTCTGAGGCACTTCCAGGGAGGGGGTGGGGAACTCTCTCCCAGAGCTCTCTCTTACCTCAGGCTCAGGAGCCGCTGCATCCATCCTGTCTGGGAGGAAGCTGGTAAAGAAGTAAATAATTTCCTACCCCAGGGACAGACCCCAAAAGATTTTTTTAAGTATGAGCAAAAAAGCTAGAAAAACCATAGATTCCTTCTATACAGAGAAAGAGCGGGTGTCCAACCCCGAGGAAGTTGACAGCAGAGAATCAGATAACAACCTAAAGGGGAACGATTCCTGCCCCCCATCACATAACTCTCTCCTAGAAGAAGCTCTTAAAAAATTGAGGGAGATCGAAGAAAAATGGGGAAAAGAAAGGGAAGTTATGATAGAGAATAACAACGTCCTGAAATTGGAGTTGGAAAAAATAAAGAATTCACAGGAGATGCAGGGAAACAAAATTAGTGAATTAGAAAAGGTTAAAAAAACACAGGAAAGTAGGATTTCTGAATTGAAAAAGATAAAAAAGTCTCAAGAAAATAGAATTTCTGAATTGGAAAAAGAAAATAATTCTCAAAAAAAAAATTAGGGAAATGGAAAAAAACTCAATAGAGCAAAATAATTCATTTAAAAACGAAATTGGGCATTTACAAAAGAACTAAAAACTGTGAAGAAGAAAATAACTCCTTAAAAGTCAGGATGGAACAAATAGAAATGAATGATTCACAGAGAACCCAAGAATCAGTCAAACAAAACAAAAAAAATGAGAAGCTGGAGAACAACGTCAAATACTTACTGGGAAAATCTATAGACCTGGAAAATAGATCTAGGAGAGATAATCTGCGGATTATTGGACTTCCAGAAAACTATGACCAAAAAAAGAGCCTAGATTCTATTTTACAGGAAATTATCAAAGAGAACTGTCCAGAGATAATAGAAACAGAAGGGAAAGTAGATGTGGAAAGAATTCATCGAACTCCTTCTGAAATAGACCCTAAAAAAAGAACACCACGGAATATTGTGGCTAAGCTGCAGAATTACCACACAAAGGAGAAAATCCTGCAAGCAGCTAGAAAAAAACAATTTAAATACCAAGGTGCCACAATAAGGGTCACCCAAGATCTGGCTGCCTCCACATTAAAAGATAGAAAAGGGCCTGGAACCTGATATTCCGAAAGGCAAAAGATCAAGGACTGCAACCAAGAATGAACTACCCAGCTAAGTTTAGCATCTTTTTCCATGGAAGAAGATGGTCATTCAATGAAACAGAGGAATTCTATATGTTTCTAAGAAAAAAACCAGACTTAAACAAAAAATTTGATCTACATCCACAAGACTGAAGAGAAACAGAAAAAGGTACACAGAACCCTTGAGAACTGTAACTCTGTTGTGGGTATATAAAAAATACTCAAGGATAATTTGATTTTACTGATATAAAAGAAAAAAAGGGGGGTGTAGTAAAGGGAAGGAGGTCGGTTCAGAAAAAGGGGAAGGAGTGATAAAAAGAGGGAAACTACATCCCAGAAGAGACATAGAAAATACACCATATCTGAGGGAACTTAGTGAGGGGGAGAATCATTGTGTGAATCTTACTCTCATCAGAAGAGGCTCAAAGAGTAAATAATTAACATATTTGTTTTTCAGAGAATTTTCTCTCACCTCATTAAAAGGGGGGAGAGGAAAAGGGGAAAGGAAAAGGAGAATAAGTGAAGGGACTTGGAGGGAGGGGGGAGGGATCCTTAAAAAAAAAAAAAAAAAAAAAAAAAAAAAAGAGGGAGGGTTACGCGTCACAAGGGGGGTCTGTAAATTAAATATCGGGGAGGGGGATCAGGGGGGTCAAGGGAAAAAAGTATAATCTGGGGATAATACGATGGCAGGAAATACAGAATTAGAAATTTTAACTGTAAATGTAAATGGGATGAACGATCCCATCAAACGGAGAGAGATAGCAGATTGGATCAAAAAGCAGAACCCTACAATATGTTGCCTACAGGAAACACACTTAAAGCAGGAGATACATACAGAGTAAAGGTAAAAGGTTGGAACAGAGCCTATTATGCTTCAGGTAAAGCCAAAAAAGCAGGGGTAGCTATCCTTATCTCAGATCAAGCAAAAGCAGAAGTAGATCTCGTTAAAAAAGATAAGGAAGGAAACTATATCCTGCTGAAAGGTAGCATAAATAATGAAGCCATATCAATACTAAACATATATGCACCAAGTGGTATAGCATCTAACTTTCTAAAGGAAAAGTTAAGAGAACTGCAAGAAGAAATAGACAGTAAAACTATAATAGTGGGAGATCTCAACCTTGCACTCTCAGATTTAGACAAATCAAACCACAAAACAAACAAGAAAGAAATCAAAAAAGTAAATAGAACATTAGAAAAACTAGGTATGATAGACCTTTGGAGAAAACTGAATGGCAATAGGAAGGAATATACTTTCTTCTCAGCAGTTCATGGATCCTATACAAAAATTGACCATATATTAGGACATAAAGATCTCAAAATTAAATGTAGGAAGGCAGAAATAATAAATGCCTTCTTCTCAGATCACAATGCAATAAAAGCTACATTCAGTAAAAAGTTAGGGGTAAATAGACCAAAAAGTAATTGGAAACTGAATAATCTCATCTTAAAGAATGACTGGGTGAAAGAGCAAATTATAGAAACAATTAACAATTTCACCCAAGATAATGATAATGATGAGACATCATATCAAAATCTTTAGGATGCAGCTAAAGCAGTAATAAGGGGAAATTTTATATCTTTAGAGGCTTATTTGAAGAAAATTGAGAAAGAGAAGATTAACGAATTGGGCTTACAACTTAAAAGGCTAGAAAAAGACCAAATTATAAACCCCCAACCAAAAATTAAACTCGAAATACAAAAATTAAAAGGAGAAATCAATAAAATTGAAAGTAAAAAAACTATTGAATTAATAAATAAAACCAAGAGTTGGTTTTATGAAAAAGCCAATAAAATAGATAAACCTTTGGTAAATTTGATCAAAAAAAAGAAAGAGGAAAATCAAATTGATAGTCTTACAAATGAAAAGGGGGATCTTTCCACCAATGAAGAGGAAATTAGAGAAATAATAAGGAGTTACTTTGCCCAACTTTATGCCAATAAATTTGATAACTTAAGTGAAATGGATGACTTTCTCCAAAAATATAGGCTCCCTAGATTAACAGAGGAGGAGATAAATTGCTTAAATAGTCCCATTTCAGAAAAAGAAATAGAACAAGCTATTAATCAACTCCCCAGGAAAAAATCCCCAGGGCCAGATGGATTCACATGTGAATTCTACCAAACATTTAAAGAACAATTAGCCCCAATGTTATATAAATTATTTGAAAAAATAGGGGATGAAGGAGTCCTACCAAACTCCTTTTATGACACAGACATGGTACTGATACCTAAACCTGGTAGATCGAAAACTGAGAAAGAAAATTATGGACCAATCTCCTTAATGAATATTGATGCTAAAATCTTAAATAAGATATTAGCAAAAAGACTTCAGAAAATCATCTCCAAGATAATACACTATGATCAAGTAGGATTTATTCCAGGAATGCAGGGCTGGTTTAATATTAGGAAAACTATTAATATAATTGACCATATTAATAATCAAATTAATAAGAACCATATGATCATCTCAATAGATGCAGAAAAAGCATTTGACAAAATCCAACATCCATTCCTACTAAAAACTCTTGAGAGTATAGGAATAAATGGATTATTCCTTAGAATAATCAGGAGTATATATTTAAGACCGTCAGTAAGCATAATATGCAATAGAAATAAACTGCAACCTTTCCCAGTAAGATCAGGAGTGAAACAAGGTTGCCCACTATCACCATTACTATTCAATATAGTACTAGAAACGCTAGCCTCGGCAATAAGAGCCGAGAAAGAGATTCAAGGAATTAGAGTAGGAAATGAGGAAATTAAACTATCACTTTTTGCAGATGACATGAGGGTATACTTAGAAAACCCCAAAGACTCTGCTAAAAAGCTACTAGAAATAATTCAAAATTTCAGCAAAGTGGCAGGATACAAAATAAATCCACATAAATCCTCAGCATTTTTATATATCACTAACAAAATGCAACAGCAAGAGATACAAAGAGAAATTCCATTCCAAACAAATGTTGAGAGTATAAAATATTTGGGAATCCATCTACCAAAGAAAAGTCAGGAATTATATGAGAAAAATTACAAAACACTTGCCACAAAAATAAAATCAGATTTAAATAATTGGAAAGACATTCAGTGCTCTTGGATAGGCCGAGCGAATATAATAAAGATGACAATACTCCCCAAACTAATCTATTTATTTAGTGCTATACCAATCAGACTCCCAAGAAACTATTTTAATGACCTAGAAAAAATAACAACAAAATTCATATGGAAGAATAAAAGGTCAAGAATTGCAAGGGAACTAATGAAAAAAAACTCAGAGGAAGGTGGTCTAAGTGTACCTGATCTAAAGCTATATTATATAGCAGCAGTCACCAAAACCATTTGGTATTGGCTAAGAAATAGACCGGTAGATCAGTGGAACAGATTAGATACAAAGGACAAAAAAGGGTACATCTATAGCAATCTAATCTTTGACAAACCCAAAGATTCCAACATTAGGGATAAAAATTCATTATTCGGAAAAAACTGTTGGGAAAACTGGAAATTAGTATGGCAGAAATTAGATATGGATCCACACTTAACACCATATACCAAGATAAGATCAAAATGGGTCCATGATTTAGGCATAAAGAGGGAGATAATAAATAGATTAGAGGAACAGAGGATAATCTACCTCTCAGACTTGTGGAGGAGGAAGGAATTTATGACCAGAGGAGAACTAGAGATCATTATTGATCACAAAATAGAAGATTTTGATTACATCAAACTAAAAAGTTTCTGTACAAATAATACTAATGCAAACAAGATTAGAAGGGAAGTAACAAATTGGGAAAATATTTTTAGAAACAAAGGTTCTGACAAAGGTCTCATTTCCAAAATATATAGAGAACTGACCATAATTTATAAGAAACCGAACCATTCTCCAATTGATAAATGGTCAAAGGATATGAACAGACAATTCTCAGAGGAAGAAATCGAAACTATATCCACTCACATGAAAGAGTGTTCCAAATCACTACTGATCAGAGAAATGCAAATTAAGACCACTCTGAGATACCACTACACACCTGTCAGATTGGCTAAGATGACAGGAACAAATAATGACAAATGTTGGAGGGGATGTGGGGAAATTGGGACACTAATACATTGCTGGTGGAGTTGTGAAAGAATCCAGCCATTCTGGAGAGCAATCTGGAATTATGCCCAAAAAGTTATCAAACTGTGCATACCCTTTGACCCAGCAGCGCTACTACTGGGATTATATCCCAAAGAAATACTAAAGAGCGGAAAGAGACATATATGTGCCAAAATGTTTGTGGCAGCTCTTTTTGTTGTAGCTAGAAACTGGAAGATGAATGGATGTCCATCAGTTGGAGAATGGTTGGGTAAATTGTGGTATATGAAGGTTATGGAATATTATTGCTCGGTAAGAAATGACCAGCAGGAGGAATATAGAGAGGCCTGGAGAGACTTAAATCAACTGATGCTGAGTGAAATGAGTAGAACCAGAAGATCACTGTACACTTCAACAACAATACTGTATGAGGATGTATTCTGATGGAAGTGAAAATCTTCAACATAGAGAAGATCCAACTCACTTCCAGTTGATCAATGATGGACAGAGGTAGCTACACCCAGAGAAGAAACACTGGGAAGTGAATGTAAATTGTTAGCACTAATATCTGTCTGCCCAGGTTGCATGTACCTTCGGATTCTAATGTTTATTGTGTAACAAGAAAATGATATTCACACACATGTATTGTATCTAGGTTATATTGTAACACATGTAAAATGTATGGTATTGCCTGTCGTCGGGGGGAGGGAATAGAGGGAGGGGGGGTAATTTGGAAAAATGAATATAAGGGATAATATTATAAAATATATATATATATATATATATATAATAAAAAAAAAGTTCATAATTAGTAGAATAGTATGTGGGTAGGTGCAGATACTTAAGATGAAGCAGACTAAATTAATGATTAAACTCCTTTCAGTTAAAAAAAAAAAAAAAAAAAAAGAATTTCCAGTTTCAAAGATGAAGAAATACAACTTTAAGGAGGAAAATTATATCGATTTTTTTGGAGACTGGTGGCTTCCCCCCCTTTTCCTATTTCTTTTTTTACATGGTACAAATCAATAAAACTTGTGTTTCTGAGAAAGGTAACATGTCATCACATAAAAACACACTCATGCATGTTATTTTTGCTCAGGCTTGTACTTATAAGGGAGGTAATGATCAATGGGAGATGCAAGGGACCAGGAACAATGAGAGACTGAGATAATGTGCCATGATGCATGCCAATTCCTGACTGATTTCACCAAGTCCTTCCCATTGCTGGAAAAAGAAGCGACTCAGAGCAGCTATTTTGGTCATTATCATTGTTATCTGTGATTTTCTGAAAACCTAGTTCTGAGAAAGAAGATGCTGTAATCTCCCTTGCTGGGTATCCTCTAAAAGTAGAACCTGTAAATTTAGAGTGAATACTTACGTAAGTGAAACACCAAAGCTCAGAAAGATAATAAGTAATGGAGGCAGGCCAGTCTTTTGACTCCAAAATCAATGTACTTTCTACTATATCACTGAAGAAAGGGGATACACTTTTCCTCAAACCCAATACTAGGGATATAATACCTTGACAGATGCAGATTATACGAGCTTCATCCATCCAAATCCAAAAGAGAATAAACTCCTTGAGCACAGGAGTCAAAAAAAAAAAAAGAAACTTCCCTTCTAATCTTGTTTGCATTAGTTTGGCTTGTACAAAAGCTTTTTAATTTGATGTAATTAAAATTTTCTATTTTGTGATCAATAATGACCTCTAGTTCTCCTTTGGTCACAAATTCCTTCTTCCTCCACAAGTCTGAGAGGTTAACTATCCTATGTTCCTTTAATTTATTTATGATCTCGTTCTTTATGCTTAAATCCTGGACCCATTTTGATCTTATCTTGGTATGTGGTGGTAAGTGTGGATCCATGCCTAATTTCTGCCATATTGTTGAGGGCGGTAGCCCTTTGGTATTCTTTGTTTGATCTCCAACTTCCTTTGGGACTTGGACTTTGATCTGGTCAAACTAGTTTGGGCTATCTGAGGTGGCCAGGGTTTTACAGCCCCCATTCTAATCTGCTCAGATAGACCAAATGGCATCAGGAAATTCCTTTTGAGAAGAGACTTCTGTCTGTCCCCAAAAGAAAACAAGAGAGTCCTTATCTTATTTACATCACTGTATAAAAGAGAGAACTTGGGGATCTTCTCTTTGCAAATTGCCTTGTACTATGCAGCCATTTTGCCCACCGGCTCTCCGGTGTTTCCATTCTAATCAATAAAGACTATGTTTCTATAGAGCATTAAGTAACAAATTCCTTTGCTGCCGAACCCGCCATTGGTTACTTTGGGGAAGGAAGGAAATAGAGAAAAGGAACTGACCCATCTTTGTTTAGACCACAATTTACTCATCATTTACTACTCATCAATACTAATTTCCACTTTTCCCAGGAGTTTTTGTCAAATAATGAATTCTTATCCCAAAAGTTGTGATCTTTGGATTTATCAAATACTAGATTGCTATAGTTGTTCACTATTTTGTCCTGTGAACCTAACCTATTCCAATGATCAACTAGTCTATTTCTGAGCCAATACCAAATGGTTTTGGTAACTGCTACTTTATAAGATAGTTTTAGATCAGGTATAGCTAGGCCACCTTCATTTGATTTTTTCTTTTTTTTCATTAATTCCCTTGAAATTCTCAAACTTTTCTTCTTCCATATGAATTTTGTTGTTATTTTTTCTAGGTCATTAAAATAATTTCTTGGGAGTCTGATTGGTATAGCATTAAATAAATAGATTATTTTGGGGAATATTGTCATCTTTATTATATTTGCTCGGCCTATCCAAGAGCACTGAATGTCTTTCCAATTATTTAAATACGACCTACCTCATTTATGTATCAGTACCATGTCTGTGTCATAAAAGGAATTTGGTAGGACTCCTTCATCCCCTATTTTTTCAAATAGTTTATGTAACATTGGGGCTAATTGTTCTTTAAATGTTTGGTATAATTCACATGTAAATCCATCTGGTCCTGGGGATTTTTTCTTAGGGAGTTGATTAATAGCTTGTTCTATTTCTTTTTCTGAAATGGGACCATTTAAGTAATTTCCTTCCTCCTGTGTTAATCTGGGAAGCCTATATTTTGGAGGTAGTCATTCATTTCATTTAGGTTGTCAAATATATTGGCTTAAAGTTGGGCAAAGTAACTCCTTATTATTTCTCTAATTTCCTCTTCATTGGTGGAAAGTTCCCCCTTTTCATTTTTAAGACTAACAATTTGATTTTCCTCTCTCCATTTTCTAATCAGATTTATCAAACTTTTATCTATTTTATTGTTTTTTTTTCATAAAACCAACTAAGTTTTATTTATTAATTCAGTAGTTTTTTCAATATTATTAATTTCTGCTTTTAATTTTAGAATTTCAAATTTAGTATTTGATTGGGGGGTTTTAATTTGATCTTTTTCTAGCTTTTTTAGTTGCAAACCCATTTCATTGATCTTCTCTTTCTCTATTTGATTAAAGTAAGCCTCTAAAGATATAAAATTTCTCCTTATTACCACTTTAGCTCCATCCCACAAATCATTGTCATTATATTGAGTGAAATCATTAATTGTATCTATAATTTGCTGTTTCACCAATCATTCTTTAAGATGAGATTATTTAGTTTCCAATTACTTTTTGGTCTATTTACCCCTAACTTTTTGTTGAATGTAGTTTTTATTGAATTGTGATCTGAAAAGAAAGCCTTTACTATTTCTGCCTTCCTGAATTTAATTTTAAGATCTTTATGTCCTAATATATGGTCAAATAGGTTTCATGAACCGCTAAAAAGAAAGTATACTCTTTTCTATCAACATTCAATTTTCTCCAAAGATCTGTCATACCTACTTTTTCTAATATTCTATTTACCTCTTTAATTTCTTTCTTATTTGTTTTGTGGTTTGATTTGTCTAATTCTGAGAGTGCAAGGTTGAGATCTCCCACTATTATAATTTTCATGTCTATTTCTTCTTGCAACTCTCTTAACCTCTCCTTTAGGAAGTTAGATGCTACACCACTTGGTGCATTCATGTTTAGTATTAATATTGCTTCATTGTCTATGCTACCCTTTAGCAGGATATAGTTCCTTCCTTATCTCTTTTAATTAGATCAATTTTTGCTTGTGCTTGATCAGAGATAATGATGGCTACCCCTACTTTTTTCTTTACTTCACCTGAAGCAAAATAGATTCTGCTCCAGCCTTTTATTTTTACTCTTTATGTATCTCCCTGCTTTAAATGTGTTTCCTATAAACAATGTGTTGTAGGGTTCTGACTTTTGATCCAGTCTGCTATCCCCCACTGCTTAATGGGAGAGTTCATCCCATTCACAAAACAATTAAAATTACTAATTCTGTATTTCCTGCCATCATACTATCCCCAGATTATGCTTTTTTTTTTTCTTTGCCTGCCCCCCCGAATCCCTTCCCCAGTCTTTTTTTTTTTTTTTTTTTTGAGCCTGGGGTTAAGTGACTTGCCTAGGGTCACACAGCTAGGAAGTGTTAAGTGTCTGAGAACAGATTTGAACTCAGGTCTTCCTGAATTCAAGGCTGGTGTTCTATCCACTGCGCCACCTAACAGCCCCCTCCCTTCCTCAGTCTTATGGGCACCACTTGTATCATGTAGCCTTCCCTCTTTAGTTTCCCTCTCTCCTCCCTTTAAATGCCTTCCCCTTTTTTGTACCCTTCCTTTATTACTATTTTCCTTTTCCCTTTTTCTCTCCTGCTTTTTAAAGAGGTGAGTGAGAATTCTCTGTAAAACAATTGTCAATTATTTTATCTTTAAACCAACTCTGATGAGAGTAAGATTCACACAATGTTCCTCCTCCTCTCTAAATTCTCTCAGATATGATAGGTTTTCTTTGCCTCTTTGTAGGATGTAGTTTCCCTCTTTTTTTCTCTCCTTTTCTCTTTTTATGACACTATCTCCTTTCCATTTCTACTTCCTTTTTTATGTTATATCAGTAAAATCAAATTATACATGTGGACGTTATGTATATCCACAATGGAAACACAGTTCTTAAGAGTTCTTTTTTCCCTTTTTCTGTTTCTCTTGAGTCTTATGGTTAAAGATGAAATTTTTTGTTTAGATCTGTTTTTATTTTTCCTTAGAAACAAATGAAATTCATCGGTTTCATTAAATGTCCATTTTCTTCCATGGAAGAAAATGCTCAGCTTAGCTGGATAGTTTATTCTTGTTTCCATTCCAAGTTCTTTTGCCTTTCAGAATATCTGATTCCAGGCCCTTTGATTCTTTAATGTGGATGCAGGCAGATCTTCAGTGACCCTTCTTGTGGCACCTTGGTATTTGAATTGTTTTTTCTTGGCTCTTTGTAATATTTTTCCTTAGTCTGATAATTTTGAAATTTGGCCACAATATTCTGTGGATATCTTTTTTTTAGGGTCTTTTTCAGAAGATGTCGATGAATTCTTTCAATGCCTATTTTCCCTTCTAGTTCTGTTACCTCTGGGCAGTTCTCTTTGATCATTTCCTGTAAAATAGTATATAGGCTCATTTTTTCATCATAATTTTCTGGAAGTCCAATAATCCTCAGATTATCTCTCCTAAATCTATTTTTCCAGTTCTGTTGTTTTGCCAAGTATCTTTCTATTTTTTTTCATTTTTTTTTTTGTTTTGCTTGACTGATTCTTGATGTCTCAAGGAATCATTCATTTCTATTTGTGGAGTTCTGATTTTTAATAAGTTATTTTCTTCATTAGCTTTTTTTCCTTCTTTTTGTATATGTCCAATTTAGTTTTTAAATAAGTTGTTTTACTCTATGGAATTTTTTTCCATTTCATTATTATTTTTAGTGAGTTATTTTCTTTTTCTAATTCACAAATCCTACTTTCCTGGGAGTTCTTTATCTTTTTCTATTCACAAACTCTGTTTCCCTGAACTTCCTGGGAGTTTTTTACCTTTTCCAATTCACATTTTAGGAGGCTGTTTACCTTTTCTAGTTCACATTTCAGGAAGTTGTTACTCTCTTGCATAGCTTCTCTTTCTTTTCCTCATTTTTCATCTAAATCTCTTTTAAGATTTTTAATATTCTCTTCTAGGAGAGCCTTTTATGTTGAGGACCAAAAATTGTCTGAAAACTGTCTACTATTAGTCTCCTCGGGGTTGAAAACATGCTCTCTTTCTGTATAGAAGCTATCAATCATCCTTTTAATTTTTTTACTCATTTTTTAAAGTCTATAGTGTCTGCCTTCAGGTCAAGGAACTTACCAGCTTCCTCTGCAAAACAGGGATAGGTGTATTGAAGGCCTGCCAACTAATTACGAAGAGTAGCTAGGTACATGAGTGCTCTGTGAAATAGTTCCCCAATGGATGTGACTCTGAACTGCAAGGCTGAGCTGTGGGGGTAACCTGGGAAGAACTCTTCTGTGTGGATTAATGACTGCCCTGAGGCAAAAGCCAGTGAAATTGGCAGTACCCCAATCCAAAGCCTTCTGTGGGGCTGTGGGTACTAGCAGTTGCTCAGAGAATAGGGACTGGAAGTGTCTCTGCCCTTCCACAGTCCAGCTGTGGAAGTTCTGTTGCCCCAGGATGAGCCCCCCACTGTGCAGATTAGCAGCTGGCCTGGCTGTGCTTCAGGGTACAGCTGCACAGTTGTGCTGGTCTATGCTGAGTTGCTTCTGGTTGGGGGAGTACAGTTCTGGTATTTTTAGAGTACCCTGTACCTCTGTCTCTAATCTCTCTGCTGGTCTACCGCTTTACAATCAAGGCAAAGCAGTTAGCCTAAGGCAGAGTTATTTCTACTACTCTTCTGGCAACAGAGGCCATCCCTGTCCCTGGTCGGCTCAGGATGCCAGTCTTTCCTATCTCCCTGCCTGCAGCTGGTCTGTTCCTGCCCCTCAGGACAAACCTGCTCTGGCAGTCCTCCAGATTATGTTTGGCTGGTAAATCGTTGTATCTTTAATCTTTGTGAATTTCACCAGTAAAATGCTACTTTTGAGGCTGAATTCAAAAATTGGTAGTGAGGGCATGAGAGGAGCTTACAGAGTCATGTGTACCTTCTCTGCCATCTTGGCTCTCCCCCCCCCAGCTAACTGTTCATATTGTTTGTCTTTACATATATTTTGAAAATAAAAATCTATTATTAAAAATAAAATGAATTAATATAAAAATAAATATTCAACAACTATGTGTTTTTCCCAAGACTCTTCTTAGGGAATATAGAAAGAAAAGTCAGGGAGTGGGAACCCCATATTCCAAGGAAAGGTACTATTGATTTCTCTAACAAATAGCTGAATTAGATCAAGAAAAAAATGGAATTTTGAAAAGATACTATTTTAAAGTCATCTTTTATTCTATTAAGATCTTAAGTCTTTGTAAATAAAAGGAATATCAATACAATTGGGATATCAGAACATAAAATTGCTCAAATATTCATGTTGCAAGGAATAATAAGAGACTATTTTAATTATAAATTAAAATATATTGGGGTAATCTATCTTAAGTTTTTTTTCAGACCACTCAGAGATAAGTGGTTTTTAAATTTTGCTGCTTTGTATTTTTCATATACTAGAATTTGGAATCAAAACATTTATTTTGAAGACCTGTGTATCTTTAATAATTATAAATGAAAAATACTTTATATTAAATATGAGAATAATTTTTAGATTAACTAATTGCTAAATTATAAAATTGTTATTATTTACTAGTTATTTAAAAACATTTATTAAATACTTACTATACACCAGGTAAAATTGAAGCAAATCAAAAACATACCTATTCAAGCATAAACAAGGGGTAGATCAACATCTCATATAGCACACCAAAATATAGTAAAATGGGTACATGATTTAGATATAAAGGTTGACACGATAAGCAAATTAGAAGAGAAGAAATGGTCTACTTGTTAGATTCATGGAGATGGGAAGAATTTATAAGCAAACAAGAGAGAAAGAGAGAGAGAGGGAGAATAATATAAAATGCAAAATAGATAATTTTGATTTTATTAAATTTTAAAAACATTTATGTTCCTCTCAGTTCTAGATCTTGTCCATTTGCCTGTACTCCCTCTAAATCTTTCCCTTTTAAAAATCCATTTTCAAGTTCTTCTCCCTTCAAAATCAATGCTACCAAGTTCAGAAGGAAAGCAGAAAACTTTAGAACAAGAATTTTTGGATCAGTTCACAATTTCACAAACAATGCATTAGTCTCTCAATTTTCCCACATCTTTTCCAATATTTATCTCTGATAAAGGCCTCATTTCTCAATATATAGAGAACTGAATAAAATTTATAAGAAAATAAGACATTCCCCATTTGATAAATGGTTTAAGGATGTGAATAGGCAGTTTTCAAATGAAGAAATAAGAGATATCTACAGGCATAAGAAGTACTCTAAATCTCAGTTTCTTAACCTGTAATTCATTACCCCATATGTGGTATTATAACTGAATGTAGCGATCACAAAATTATCAGTTATTACAAGTAAATATTTGATTGATATAACTTTTATAATACCTGCATATCCAAGGTCACATATAGGTTGCAAATGGGAAAAAAAAAGTTTAAAAAAACCCTGCTCTCAATCACTTTTAATTAGAGAAATTGAAATCAATACAACTTTGAGGTATCACCTCAGTTTAATTAATTAAAATAATTAACAATTAAGTAAAATTTAATACCCCCCCAAAAAAAGAAAAAGAAAATGATAAACTTTCACCAAAAACCAAAACAAAACATGGAAAGATTTGTATGAATTGATGCAAAGTGAAATGAGCAGAATCAGGAAAATGCTGTCCACAGTATTAGCAACATTGTATGATTATCAAATATGAATGATTTAGCTCTTCTCAGCAACACAATAGTGATGCAAGACAAATACAAAGATTCATGATGGAAAATGCTACCCACATCCGATAAACAACTAATAAACTCTGAATACAAACTGAAGTATACTTTATTCACTTATGTAACCATTTTTTTCCTTTTGATCTATTTCTTCTTTCATAATTGTGTCTAATATGAAAATACATTTTATGTAACCTATATCAAATTGCACACCATTTTAGAAAAAGGGGAAGGGAAGAGAGGGGAAGGCAGAAAAAATCTGAAACTCAAAATCTTATAAAATCTTGTAAATCTTATAAAATGAATGACATACAACTAGAAAAAAATAAAATACTATTAAAAATACTCCCACAAAGCTCAAAATCTAATCTTTTTGAATAAATAGTTATAAGCATTGATTTATGTCAAAGTGTTTTCCTTGAAGGATTTTTCATGATTTTTTTTAATCTTGATATTTCATTTTTCACCTTTTGTATAAAAAAAATTAAGTAGCATGAGCCATGTTTCAGAAATCATTAACAAATGATCTTTCAGAGATAGGCCACCATATTTTAGTGTAAGGTTGCTCTAATTTGTCTAAGAAAATATTTGCATGAATATGAATCTTCTGATCCCAAATATCTACTTTGATTTGGTATCTGAAATTCATATGCAGGGTATTTTGAAAATCCTTACTATAGTTTTGAGATGCAACATTTAGATTATAAAAGTTATGCTTAAATTGACCAGAGTAAACTATATTAGACATTAAATATGGTTTGAATTAGTCTAGCTGACTGACTAGTATGTCATTATCAGACAACAATCATCTGTGTGCCAGAGATCCAGAAAATTCTTAAAAAAGGAGTTCTGGAATTTTCTGATGCCTATGGAGTAGGTCTGCAAAGAAGAATAGATATACATATAGGATGAAGAGACTATGGGCTGCCAGGAGGACATATGAGAGCAATAGAGTTGATTCGGACAAATATGTCCTATTCCATAGTTTTTCCTAAAGTTAGAGTATATGGCACCCTATGTCAGATCTTGGGAGCTTTCCATTGAAATCTCTTACCATTTCCTTTCCTCCTTGTCTATGAAACAATACATATATTATGGCATTCACTTTTGCTCTATTCTATGCTATTCATGACTCACTGAATTTTAATTTGGATTCTCTTTAATCTATTTATGTTCCTCTCAGTTCTAAATCTTGTCCATTTGCCTGTACTCACTCTAAATCTTTCCCTTTTAAAAATCCATTTTCAAGTTCTTCTCCCTTCAATGGCCCTAGTCATGACTGATAGGCATAAAATTAATGTGAGTGATATGTGGGGGGGGGGGATGGGTATGTATGTAAAAAGAAAATGTAATCGCTAAGCTTTTGAACTGAAATAAGACAAACTAGGTCTCTCATCTATAAAATGAGATGAGATAGCTTTGATGATGTCAAAATTCTTATTCATATCTAAATTATATTATTGATCATTCCTGACCCCTTAATAGTTGATGAGATTTCTCATATTTTCTATAATGCAAAAAAAATGGATCCTTAAGATACAGAAATTACCATCTTGGGAAAAGGCAAATTGATAGTTTTCAGAGAAAAAGAGAGGTAACTATGTAACCTTATTCTGTAGAAGTTAATCACTAGAGCAAATGTTTTCTCTGAGCCCTTCCTATACTTGGGACCAGGCCTACAGAAGTTTACCTTGCCTCTCTGTCAGACTGCATAGCTGCTTGCTGAAAAGAGTACATTTTACAATCTCTATCCTTCATCAATCAATCAACAAGCATTTAATAACTGCCTAATAATCTAACAGGCATTGTTAGATATTAGGAATGCAAACAATTATAAAAAATGAAAATAATCCCTTTCTTAAGTAGCTTAGTAAACAAAGTAAGTTTGTGATATCAGGGAAAAATAAGTACATATACTGGTATTTTAGAAAAATCAGTTAAGCAGCTGGGTAGAATATGGATTAAAAGAAAGCTTCTTAAACTGTGAGTGATGATATAACTGAAAATGGGGGTCACAAAATATGAAAATATTTATCAATTCTAAAAAATGTTGAACATGCTTTACATTCTTCAATATCAACTATTCTACCAAGATTTAATTCTTTATTTAAAAATAAGCAAGAACATCCATTTCATTAATATGTAAATTTTCTTTTGTCTTAATTAAATGGTAAAAATCATAATTTACCAAAGAATTACTTTAAATTTTATTATCAGTAAATGTTTGGTTTATATATGCCTATATACCTGAAGTTGCTTACAAATTTCTTGGGTGTGAAGGAGTCATGCGTGGGAAAAGTTTAAAAAGCCCTGGATTAGAGCAGGGGAAAAATTGAGGCAGGGAGAATAATCACAAGACTACTACAATAATTTACAGGAGAAGTGAAGATGGTGGTTGTATGAATGAAGAAAATAGAATGTATGTTTAAGATATTTGAGACAGATTATTGAGAATAAAACTTTTCAACTGATAGGCTATATGGGATGGGTGAGAATGAGTTGCAGATAATACCAAGATTGGAAACTAAGGTTAATGAAGATTGTGGTGCCCTGAGAAGACTAGATTTACCATTTCTGGAAGAAAAAGCATTTAATTTTATGGACTTATGTCTGCCTTTGCCTGCTTAATATGACTCAGATAGGCCCTATTTTTATAACTGGTTGCCTACTCAATGCTTGTTTATTATTTTTTGCTGTTTCAGTAAAGTCTGCTATTGTTGTAACAACATTTGGAGTTTTCTTGCCAAAAATACTGCAATGATTTGCCATTGACTTCTCCAGTTCATTTTGCAAATAAGGAAACTGAGGCAAATGGGGTTAAGTGACTTGCTCAGAATCATACAATTAGTAATTGACTAAGCCCAGATTTGCACACATGAAAATGTGTCTTCCTGATTTCAGGCTTAGCACTGCATTCACTTAACCACCTAGCTTCTCCTACTTATCAGCAATTCATGTATAAAATGCTATTTCATAGGAAAACTAAGAGCTGAACTTTTTTAGATAATCTGGTCTGATATCCTCTTTGAATGTGGTATTGTAATAACCAAGTCTAATCCAACAAACTATAAGAATGTTGAGGTATGACTTTTTTAAAAGGCAGAGGGCTATCAGTCAGGATTAGTGAAGATGCTATTACATATAGTTGAAATCTTGATGTTGGAAATAATTTTGTAAAATTTATTTTTTCTAATCTGTTACCGGAAAAGACATTATGACTAGGAGAAAAAGGGACATATGAAATGGGAAGAGAGGGAATATCTTTTTGAAAAGATACAAGGATGGGAACAGCAACATCCTATTTCCCTGAATTCTCAAGGAAGAGCAGAATTATATCAATGGTGTCAGTGGCCCAGACTAAAGCTGATTTATAACTGCTCTATAGTACTGGAGGTTGTGACTTCTGTTTTGGGACTATGTTTGCCACTGCCTTAGCCTCCATTTGGGTCACTGCAGCTTCCTTTTCTTCTTCTATTGTTGCCCAGGCTGCATGTGGCCATAGGGAAGGTTTTTGGGGAGCATTGACAATAGTAGTGCAATGGAAGCATGATTATAATGTCAGCCCATCTTTCACTGGCACATGATGACACTTATGATGAAGCATTGGTTTGCCTTCTTCAACACTAGATTTTGGTATATACATTCTGATTGGCAAAGGGATAAGTTTATAGACTGTTGAAATGTTCTCCTGGTCCTTGAGTACTCTCATCTGAGTTATCCCTGTTTCCCCACCCACCTACTGTGCCTTGTCCTTAGTCCTGCATCTTATCCTTCCTAGATGTGTAGCCTTCTCCTATGAGAACAGGAACTCCCCAGCATTTAGCACAGTATTTAGTATATAACAAGTGCTTAATAAATATTTTGTTATTTATGTATTCATATATTTGTGTAAAAACTGTATCAATAAAAAAGATTGTTAATATCTATTCCAAATTTAATTGAAAATATTTGTTTAATTAGACAAAATAAGCATGAAAAAACATTAGAGAAGAATTGAGTGCTAACAGATATGGTATTTAAGTAGGAGTTCAGAAAAGGCAGAAAGCAGTGTAAATGAAAGGAAGATTCCAAATCTAGAAGGAACTTTAGAGATCACTGAATCTACTTTAACACTCTAATTTTCCAGAAGATGAAACTGAAGTGTAAAGGAATAAGTTAATGAAGAGCCATTCTCTGATAAGTATAAAAAGCAAAAACGGAGCCTAAGGCCCAGGTCACTATGTTCAGAATTTCTTCCTTTATACCATATGACCTCTTCCAAAACCAGAACATTGATAGGTGTTTTATTTGAGCTTGAATGGAAGGAGGAATATATAATTTAGACAGAGGGAAGAAAGGACTGACTTGCAAAATACAAAATAGGTACAAGAATTTAAATAAAGTTCTTAGACAAATAATTTGCTCTCTCTGCCTTTATTTCCTTAGTTGATTAATGAGGACACTGACTATGAGCAGGCATTCTTATTTTTTTTTTTTTGCATATGTAATGGGCCCCTTTAGTAGCCTAGTGAACCACATAGTCTCCTCACATTTTTTTTTAAAAATTCATAACTGAAGAAAATACTAAATTCCATTTATATATTAGTAAAAATAGCAATAATGTAATTTCCCTCCTTCATGCAAATGCACAGACCATGTGAAATTTATCCATTAATGTCTTGGAGGTCCCTGGACTCCAGAAGGACTCCAGATTTAGATGACCTCAAAGTTCTCTTTCAGATACAAACTTCTGTGATCCTAATAAGGGCTTTTTTTTCTTGGTATGCATACTCTTTAGGCCCTGGCAACCTTGTATTACATAAACAGTATGTGCCCTGAAGTGATTTTAAATCAATTTCTGAAGTGTAGCCAACAATCTTTCCAGAAAAGTTCAACTATGTTTAAGTACAAAACTTTAAAAAGTAATGTTAAGGTTATGTTCTTTTTCCACAAAAAAAAAAAAAAAAAAAAAAAAAAACTGTTTTAAAGGTTAAACTTAAGCAAGAAATAACTCTGCAAACTCCCTTAAACAAGAGCAAGTTACTTAAAATAAATATTTATTGATGGAGTGACTACTTGCAACTCCCCAAATCTCAATTTTACTATTTGTGAAATGGGCACAATATCTGACTATGACTTTCATTGCTAATCCCTGGATTACTGAATTGTCCTAACTTCTATATTCTTTTTATTCCCCATTTTCTTCTCTTAGCTGCCAGTTTTGTAGCTATCCCCAAAGGAGTTTCCTGTTTTTTGTCATTTTACACCCATTATCTTGTTCCCAAGTTATCTTGACAAGTTCCTTTCTCACATCTCTGAGACAGGAAGCAGAGATAATGAGTCTAGGCTGTGTTTAGAAAGGACTAGAAATACTCAAGAACAGCTACCATTTGAAAAGGTCAAGTTGTTTGCTTCAATCTGCTAGCACTCTACCCTGTGGGTCAGGCAACTTATATTGCTCTCAGTTCCAATCCTGAATTGTGGGAATTCTATCCCACAGTGGAACTTACATTCAACTCTAGATAAGAATCACTTAAAGGAAACTAGCCACATGGCATTTGGTCAATATGTAGTTTCACCCTCTTAAAATAAAATGGACAGGAATGTAAGTTTCTTGAGCATAGGGATTATTTTTTCTTTCTTTCTTTGTATCCCCTATCCACCTACAGTGACTAATCATAGTTCTTTGAAAACAGACCTGATCCAATAAAAGCTTGCTGGATTGGTGTAAAAGAAAACAGAGTTAAAAATTGAATACCATATCTGTGTTCTTCATAAAATTCTCTTTGGATATGTGTATGCCCCATAGAGCTATAAATTGTAGGAATAAGGCTGTTGTCTGGGGAGTTGCTATTCATGCTAAGTTAAATATTTCCTTTCTTTACAATATTAGAAAACCAGCCTTTGGGTTTATTATCTCTGAAATTAATAGTATACCTAAAATACACATTAAATTCTTGTTGAATAACTTAGTGGGCAAATAGAATGATCTATAAATTAAAAAGTCAGATTTTTTTATCAAACAAACTTAAGAGAAACCTAATAAGAATGCTCATGGAAAACATATATGAATACAAAGGCTCAGGTGTATATTCTTGTGCCACTATGGGACTTACGGAGGAAGATTGTTTTTATTTGAGTTCTGCTTCTCTCTAGTATCTGGTGTTAAATTTGAAGGAAAAAAAAAAACAAGGATCTAATGTAATCCATTAGGCAGAAGAGATTATATATTGCTATGAATAATCAACCTTTTAAAAAGAACGTATCATTTTTGTTACCTGTGTTACTAGAAATTGAGCATTGACTTTTTTTATCAGAGTTGATAAAAATTTTCACATGAAAAAAGGCAGATTTAAAGGGCATAGGAAGGCTCTGTAAGCATGCCATACCTTTAAGGATTCATTTTAAAAATACTTTTGGTTTGTTCCAAAGATATGGTACTGTGAGAATCCTGACTGTGCTCCAGCAGTTATCAAGTCTTTCAGTCCATTAATAAACATTTATTTGAACTGCCTTTTAATGGCTGGAAAAATAGCTTTCTCTTTAACACAACTACAACCTCACCACTCACAATCTATGTCTCTAAAGAGGGCCCCTCAAGCAGAAGTCTCTTGAGTAAACTCCAATGTCCAAAAGAACTAAAGATGACACCCAGGGTCACCTTCTAACTCTTTGCAAAGATTCATCTTGAGTTAGTCTCATATGCAGATTCCAAAATGCCCTTAGCAGCTTGGCAGCATGCCCAGGAACTGCATAGTAATAAGATGTGCCTTTTTCAAAATACAAAGGGAACCTCAGGAAGAAACATATACAGTCAGAATTATGAAATGCTTTTCTGCCCCTGGTGCTCTCCAAATGCCAGGGGTTTCATTTAGTATGACAGGAGAGTTAATAAAAATATACTATGCAGATATTTCTCAATTATTCAGGTTCAGATGGGCCCTGAAAGCAAGGACACTGATCCCCACAACAATAGATAAATTAAAAATAGTAAATCAGAAAATAATTAATAACATATATAAACAGTGACAGTTTCCTTACATTACTCTATAAATAAAGTATTTTCACAATCTCCCTATCTTCATAAGCACTTAAATTTTTTAATTCATTGAAAAAAGTGCATGTTTGTGCATGTATGCCTTGTTTCCTTTCTCACATTTGCAGCTGCCATAAAAACATGAATATTCCAGTTTCCAGCTTTAATGAGTCCCACATCAAATATAAAACTATTGCTTTCATCACCTTCATCAGCTTTCATCAAATAATCTTATTTATACTATTCAATAAGGAATACAATTTTTAAAAAATAAAAGTAATTATGAAATAGCAGTTTAAAATGTGGAATATACTCTCCTATGCAAATTAAAGTACAAAAATATTGAACTGCTGAGGAAATTGATTTAGATAGATACCTAGGGAACATATATGAGCAGCATGTGGGTAGAAGGACAACTCATACCTCTGACATTAAAAATATTGATATCTTCTGCTGTCATCATCATAACTTTTGTAATGCATGAATGATTTAAATTATATTCTTGCAAGACTGGGTGCCTGGTTTTCATTCTTTTTGTTATTTGCTTGCATTTTATTTTGCTTCTCTTTTTTTTCTTGTGTGGCATGATAATTGTATAAATATGTATGCATATATTGGATTTAACATATATTTCTATGATGTTTAACATAATAAAACATAGCATAAAAAGGTTACCTGGGTTAGTAGATATACTTTTGAATGTCCAAAGACAACATTTTATTTTCTATCCTGAAGTACAAGTCCCTCCACTGACTCCCCATTAATCAGATATTACAAAAGTTACACAACATGAATCTCCACCCCTTATTACATGCCCAGTTCCTATTCCAAAGGAGCTTACATTCTAGAAGGGAGAAGGTAACAGAGGAGGACTAAGGGCATAACACAAAAGATTCTTTTCAAATCTCAGGCTACCAACCCTGATTATGAAAATTAATCCAGTCTCTGCCCCAAGAAGCTTACATTCTTTTGAGGAAAGATAATCTTCATTATTCTTTTTCCCCTATTATATGTATATATATATATAATATATATATATATGTGTGTGTGTGTATATATATATATATGATATTGCTTTATGCATCATGTTGAGAATGGAAAATCAGAAGAAAAAATGGGAGAGAGAAAAAAAAAAGAACACAAAAGAAGTAGTGACCATAGCATGTGTTGATTTGTCTGCAATCCCCATATTTCTTTTTCTGGATGTAGATGGTATTTTTCTATCCAAAATTGGAATTGCCTTAGATCACTGAGCCACTGAGAAGAACCAAGTCTTTCATTGCAGATTGTTGCTGTTATTGTGTACAATGTATTCTTGGTTCTGCTGATTTCATTCACCATCAGTTCATCTAAGTCTTTCCAAGTCTTTCTAAAATCATTCCATTACCTGCATATGTCACAATTTTAAGCCATTATTAAATTGATGGACATCTACTCATTTTCCAATAATTTACTACCACAAAAAGAGCTTCCACAAACATTTTTGCACATGTGGGTTCTTTTCCCTTCTTTATGATTTCTTTGGAATACAGATCAAGTAATGGTCCTGCTGGTCAAAGGATATGTACTGTTTTATTGCCCTTTGGGCACAGTTACAAGTTGCTCTTTAGAATTATTGGATCATTCCACAAATTATTGGATCTACCAACAAAGCATTGGTGTCCCAGTTTTCCCACATCACCTCCAACAATTATCATATCTTCTTTCATCTAGTCAAGCTGAGAGATGTGAGGTGGTACCTCAAATTAATTTCATTCTCTAATCATAATGAAGAATTTTTCACATGACTATATATGGTTCTAATTTCATCATTTAAAAATTGTCTGTTCATATCCTTTGACCATTTATGAACTGGGGAATGACTTGTATTCTTATAAGTTTACACAGTTTTGATATATTTAAGAAATTAGACCTTTATCAGAAACACTGGTTGTAATTTTTTTCCATCATTGTACTTCCTTTAATCTTGTTCTGTTGGTTCTGTTTGTGCAAATCTTGTTAATCTAATGTAATCATGTATCCATTTTGCCTTCTAATTTTCAGTAGTTCTTCTCAATCATAAATTCCCCCTTTTCCAAATATCTGATAGGTAAATTATCCCTTGCTTTACTAATTTGCTTATAGAATCGACTTTTATGTCGAAATCATGTATGCATTGTGACTTATTTTGATATGGGGTATGAGCTATAGGTCTATGCTGAGTTTCTAACATTTTATTTTCAAGTTTTTTTTTAATTTTTTTTATTATATATATATATATTTTTTTTAATAATATTATCCCTTGTATTCATTTTTCCAAATTACTCCCCCTCCCTCTATTCCCTTCCCCCGATGACAGGCAGTCCCATACATTTTACATGTGTTACAATATAGTCTAGGTACAATACATGTGTGTGAATATCATTTTCTTGTTGCACAATAAACATTAGAATCCGAAGGTACATGCAACCTGGGCAGACAGATATTAGTGCTAACAATTTACATTCACTTCCCAGTGTTTCTTCTCTGGGTGTAGCTACCTCTGTCCATCATTGATCAACTGGAAGTGAGTTGGATCTTCTTTATGTTGAAGATTTCCACTTCCATCAGAATATATCCTCATACAATATTGTTGTTGAAGTGTACAGTGATCTTCTGGTTCTGCTCATTTCACTCAGCATCAGTTGATGTAAGTCTCTGCAGGCCTCTCTGTATTCCTCCTGCTGGTCATTTCTTACAGAGCAATAATATTCCATAACCTTCATATACCACAATTTACCCAACCATTCTCCAACTGATGGACATCCATTCATCTTCCAGTTTCTAGCTACAACAAAAAGAGCTGCCACAAACATTTTGGCACATATATGTCTCTTTCCGCTCTTTAGTATTTCTTTGGGATATAATCCCAGTAGTAGCGCTGCTGGGTCAAAGGGTATGCACAGTTTGATAACTTTCTGGGCATAATTCCAGATTGCTCTCCAGAATGGCTGGATTCTTTAGCAAATCCACCAGCAATGTATTAGTGTCCCAATTTCCCCACATCCCCTCCAACATTTATCATTATTTGTTCCTGTCATCTTAGCCAATCTGACAGGTGTGTAGTGGTATCTCAGAGTGGTCTTAATTTGCATTTCTCTGATCAGTAGTGATTTGGAACACTCTTTCATGTGAGTGAATATAGTTTCAATTTCTTCCTCTGAGAATTGTCTGTTCATATCCTTTGACCATTTATCAATTGGAGAATGGTTCGGTTTCTTATAAATTAGGGTCAGTTCTCTATATATTTTGGAAATGAGACCTTTGTCAGAACCTTTGTTTTTAAAAATATTTTCCCAATTTGTTACTTCCCTTCTAATCTTGTTTGCATTAGTATTATTTGTACAGAAACTTTTTAGTTTGATGTAATCAAAATCTTCTATTTTGTGATCAATAATGATCTCTAGTTCTCCTCTGGTCATAAATTCCTTCCTCCTCCACAAGTCTGAGAGGTAGATTATCCTCTGTTCCTCTAATCTATTTATTATCTCCCTCTTTATGCCTAAATCATGGACCCATTTTGATCTTATCTTGGTATATGGTGTTAAGTGTGGATCCATATCTAATTTCTGCCATACTAATTTCCAGTTTTCCCAACAGTTTTTTCTGAATAATGAATTTTTATCCCTAATGTTGGAATCTTTGGGTTTGTCAAAGATTAGATTGCTATAGATGTACCCTTTTTTGTCCTTTGTATCTAATCTGTTCCACTGATCTACCGGTCTATTTCTTAGCCAATACCAAATGGTTTTGGTGACTGCTGCTATATAATATAGCTTTAGATCAGGTACACTTAGACCACCTTCCTCTGAGTTTTTTTTTCATTAGTTCCCTTGAAATTCTCGACCTTTTATTCTTCCATATGAATTTTGTTGTTATTTTTTCTAGGTCATTGAAATAGTTTCTTGGGAGTCTGATTGGTATAGCACTAAATAAATAGATTAGTTTGGGGAGTATTGTCATCTTTATTATATTCGCTCGGCCTATCCAAGAGCACTGACTGTCTTTCCAATTATTTAAATCTGATTTTATTTTTGTGGCAAGTGTTTTGTAATTTTTCTCATATAATTCCTGACTTTTCTTTGGTAGATGGATTCCCAAATATTTTATACTCTCAACATTTGTTTGGAATGGAATTTCTCTTTGCATCTCTTGCTGTTGCATTTTGTTAGTGATATATAAAAATGCCGAGGATTTATGTGGATTTATTTTGTATCCTGCCACTTTGGTGAAATTTTGAATTATTTCTAGTAGCATTTTAGCAGAGTCTTTGGGGTTCTCTAAGTATACCATCATGTCATCTGCAAAAAGTGATAGTTTAATTTCCTCATTTCCTACTCTAATTCCTTGAATCTCTTTCTCGGCTCTTATTGACGAGGCTAGCGTTTCTAGTACTATATTGAATAGTATTGGTGATAGGGGGCAACCTTGTTTCACTCCTGATCTTACTGGGGAAGGTTGCAGGTTATTTCTATGGCATATTATGCTTACTGAAGGTCTTAAATATATGCTCCTGATTATTCTAAGGAATAGTCCATTTATTCCTATACTCTCAAGAGTAGGAATGGATGTTGGATTTTGTCAAATGCTTTTTCTGCATCTATTGAGATGATCATATGGTTTTTATTAATTTGAATATTAATATGGTCAATTATACTAATAGTTTTCCTAATATTAAACCAGCCCTGCATTCCTGTTATGAATCCTACTTGATCATAGTGTATTATCCTGGGGATGATTTTCTGAAGTCTTTTTGCTAATATCTTATTTAAGATTTTAGCATCAATATCCATTAAGGAAATTCGTCTATAATTTTCTTTCTCAGTTTTCGATCTACCTGGTTTAGGTATCAGTACCATGTCTGTGTCATAAAAGGAGTTTGGTAGGACTCCTTCATTCCCTATTTTTTCAAATCATTTATATAACATTGGGGCTAATTGTTCTTTAAATGTTTGGTAGAATTCACATGTGAATCCATCTGGCCCTGGGGATTTTTTCCTGGGGAGTTGATTAATAGCTTGCTCTATTTCTTTTTCTGAAATGGGACTATTTAAGCAATTTATCTCCTCCTCTGTTAATCTAGGAAGCCTATATTTTTGGAGGAAGTCATCTATTTCACTTAAGTTATCAAATTTATTGGCATAAAGTTGGGCAAAGTAACTCCTTATTATTTCTCTAATTTCCTCTTCATTGGTGGAAAGATCCCCCTTTTCATTTGTAAGACTATCAATTTGATTTTCCTCTTTCTTTTTTTTTGATCAAATTTACCAAAGGTTTATCTATTTTATTGGCTTTTTCATAAAACCAACTCTTGGTTTTATTTATTAATTCAATAGTTTTTTTACTTTCAATTTTATTGATTTCTCCTTTTAATTTTTGTATTTCAAGTTTAATTTTTGGTTCGGGGTTTATAATTTGGTTTTTTTCTAGTCTTTTAAGTTGTAAGCCCAATTTGTTAATCTTCTCTTTCTCAATTTTCTTCAAATAAGCCTCTAAAGATATAAAATTTCCCCTTATTACTGCTTTAGCTGCATCCCAAAGATTTTGATATGATGTCTCATCATTGTCATTATCTTGGGTGAAATTGTTAATTGTTTCTATAATTTGCTCTTTCACCCAGTCATTCTTTAAGATGAGATTATTCAGTTTCCAATTACTTTTTGGTCTATTTACCCCTAACTTTTTACTGAATGTAGCTTTTATTGCATTGTGATCTGAGAAGAAGGCATTTATTATTTCTGCCTTCCTACATTTAATTTTGAGATCTTTATGTCCTAATATATGGTCTATTTTTGTATAGGATCCATGAACTGCTGAGAAGAAAGTATATTCCTTTCTATTGCCATTCAGTTTTCTCCAAAGGTCTATCATACCTAGTTTTTCTAATATTCTATTTACTTTTTTAATTTCTTTCTTGTTTGTTTTGTGGTTTGATTTGTCTAAATCTGAGAGTGCAAGGTTGAGATCTCCCACTATTATAGTTTTACTGTCTATTTCTTCTTGCAGTTCTCTTAACTTTTCCTTTAGAAAGTTAGATGCTATACCACTTGGTGCATATATGTTTAGTATTGATATGGCTTCATTATTTATGCTACCTTTCAGCAGGATATAGTTTCCTTCCTTATCTTTTTTAACGAGATCTACTTCTGCTTTTGCTTGATCTGAGATAAGGATAGCTACCCCTGCTTTTTTGGCTTTACCTGAAGCATAATAGGCTCTGTTCCAACCTTTTACCTTTATTCTGTATGTATCTCCCTGCTTTAAGTGTGTTTCCTGTAGGCAACATATTGTAGGGTTCTGCTTTTTGATCCAATCTGCTATCCGTCTCCGTTTGATGGAATCGTTCATCCCATTTACATTTACAGTTAAAATTACTAATTCTGTATTTCCTGCCATCGTATTATCCCCAGATTATGCTTTTTTCCCTTGACCCCCCTGATCCCCCTCCCCGATATTTAATTTACAGACCCCCCTTGTGACGCGCAACCCTCCCTCTTTTTTTTTTTTTTTTAGGATCCCTCCCCCCTCCCTCCAAGTCCCTTCACTTATTCTCCTTTTCCTTTTCCCTTTTCCTCTCCCCCCTTTTAATGAGGTGAGAGAAAATTCTCTGAAAAACAAATATGTTAATTATTTACTCTTTGAGCCTCTCCTGATGAGAGTAAGATTCACACAATGATTCTCCCCCTCACTAAGTTCCCTCAGATATGGTGTATTTTCTATGCCTCTTCCTGGGATGTAGTTTCCCTCTTTTTATCACTCCTTCCCCTTTTTCTGAACCGACCTCCTTCCCTTTACTACACCCCCCTTTTTTTCTTTTATATCAGTAAAATCAAATTATCCTTCTTGAGTATTTTTTATATACCCACAACAGAGTTACAGTTCTCAAGGGTTCTGTGTACCTTTTTCTGTTTCTCTTCAGTCTTGTGGATGTAGATCAAATTTTTTGTTTAAGTCTGGTTTTTTTTTAGAAACATATAGAATTCCTCTGTTTCATTGAATGACCATCTTCTTCCATGGAAAAAGATGCTAAATTTGGCTGGGTAGTTCATTCTTGGTTGCAGTCTTTGATCTTTTGCCTTACGGAATATCAGGTTCCAGGCCCTTCTATCTTTTAATGTGGAGGCAGCCAGATCTTGGGTGACCCTTATTGTGGCACCTTGGTATTTAAATTGTTTTTTTCTAGCTGCTTGCAGGATTTTCTCCTTTGTGTGGTAATTCTGCAGCTTAGCCACTATATTCCGTGGTGTTCTTTTTTTAGGGTCTATTTCAGAAGGAGTTCGATGAATTCTTTCCACATCTACTTTCCCTTCTGTTTCTATTATCTCTGGACAGTTCTCTTTGATAATTTCCTGTAAAATAGAATCTAGGCTCTTTTTTTGGTCATAGTTTTCTGGAAGTCCAATGATCCGCAGATTATCTCTCCTAGATCTATTTTCCAGGTCTATAGATTTTCCCAGTAAGTATTTGACGTTGTTCTCCAGCTTCTCATTTTTTTTGTTTTGTTTGACTGATTCTTGGGTTCTCTGTGAATCATTCATTTCTATTTGTTCCATCCTGACTTTTAAGGAATTATTTTTTTCTTTCACAGTTTTTAGTTCTTTTTGTAAATGCCCAATTTCGTTTTTAAATGAATTATTTTGCTCTATTGAATTTTTTTCCATTCCCCTTTTTTTTTTGAGAATTATTTTCTTTTTCCAATTCAGAAATTCTATTTTCTTGAGACTTTTTTATCTTTTCCAATTCAGAAATCCTACTTTCCTGTGTTTTTTTTAACCTTTTCTAATTCATAAATTTTGTTTCCCTGCATCTCCTGTGAATTCTTTATTTTTTCCAACTCCAATTTCAGGACGTTGTTATTCTCTATCATAGCTTCCCTTTCCTTTCCCCATTTTTCTTCAATCTCCCTCAATTTTTTAAGAGTTTCTTCTAGGAGAGAGTTATGTGATGGGGGGCAGGAATCGTTCCCCTTTAGGTTGTTATCTGCTGACTCTCTGCTGTTAACTTCCTCGGGGTTGGATACCCGCTCTTTCTCTGTATAGAAGGAATCTATGGTTTTTCTAGCTTTTTTGCTCATATTTTAAAAAAAATCTTTTGGGGTCTGTCCCTTTGGTAGGAAATTATTTATTTACTTCTTTACCAGCTTCCTCCCAGACCAGATGGATGCAGCCGTTCTAGCGCCTGAGCTAAGATAGAGCTCTGGGAGAGAGTTCCCCACCCCTTCCCTGGAAGTACCTCAGAGGTGATTAGCACTACTGTGCTTCAAGGGCGTAGAATAGTAAAGACAGCACAAAGCCCAGCCTATGTGTCTGGGTGGGGAGTGGATGTCTGCAGCAGGTGACTTGAAAAGCCCCTGTGCTCAAACTGGAAGTGTCTTCCAGAAACCGCGGTCCCTAGTTCAAAGGTTCCGCTTCTCTGGGACTTCCTGGAGCTGAGTTCCACTCCCTCCAGCTAAGCTAGGCAGTGTGTGTTGCCTTGGGCCGTATCCACCCACTTGTCAATCTCTTAACTATTCTCAGGAGGTAGCTGAGGCCACACCCCCTGGTGCCGAGATCTGCTGAGTCACCTCCAGGGTCCGGGGGAAAATCTAATCTGAGTTTTAAAATATTTTGGCTTTCTCTTCTGAACTGCTAAATAATTAGCAGAGAAGAGCTAACAGCCTGTGCCAGATTCCTTTACCTCAGTGGCTTCTCTGATCCCAGAGCCCTCCCCAGCGCAATGGGCGCAGTGTGCCACTACCCCACCATCTGTGCTGGTCTCTCTTATTCCTCCCCTGGGAACTGACCTTTCCTGTTGAAACTCCAGATTCTCTTCAGCTGGTAAGTCCCGCTTCCAGTCCTTATGGTATCTATCAGTCCTGAGCTAATTCTGAGACTTAATTTATCTAATTGGTTGTGAAGGAGTGAGGACGTTCACAGAGACGTGTGTTTCTTCTCCGCCATCTTGGCTCCGCCCCTCTATTTTCAAGTTTTTCCAGCAATTTTTGTCAAAGAGTGAGTTCTTATCCCTATAGAAGTAGGAGTTTGGGGTTTTATTAACTACTAGATCATTATATGTCTTGATTATTGTCATGTGTACCTTATCTATACCACCCTATTTCTTAGCCACCATTCTATTTCTTAGCTAGTACCAAATGGTTTTGATGACTGCTGCTTTATAATATAGTTTTAGGTATGGTGCTGGCAAGCCATCATCCTTTGCATTTTTTCCCCTTAATTCCCTTGCTATTCTTGACATTTTGTTCCTCCAAGATGAATTTTATTATATTTTCTTACACTATAAAATAACTTTTGACAGTTTAATTGTTATGGCACTGAACAAGTTGATCAATTTAGACAGAATGGTCATTTTTAATATAATAGCTTGTCCTTGATTGTTCTTTGATGTCCTTGTGGGTTTTAGTTTTCTAATTTAAGCTTCATTTTTCCAATTTAATTTTCATAACTGTAGAAACCAAATAAATGCATAGAAATTTCTCATAATTTCCCTTCTTTTTGTCTTTTTTGATAATCTGGTTTTCAGATTCTTTTCTAAACTCTCAAATGTAGTTAATACTTTTTACATCCCATTTCAGAAACATCTATAAGCCCCTTCATAGATCTCCTTACACAGAATAGATAATTAATTCCTGAATTCTGTGCTAATTTTTGACAGGATTATACCAGGAGTATCTTCATATATTTTACAAATTAGCTCTGCCAGACATTTTCCCAATATTGTCTTAGCACAACACCACTTCTGGATTGTCTTCTGTCTTAAAATTATCATCTTATTCCATCTACTTTACAGACTTCAAGTCTTTGAAACAATTTCTGGGAATCTCATTTCCAATGGGTTTGGTTACAGTGACTTGTCTAAGTTAAATACATTTATGTAGGGCTGTATCTTAGACCTGTGTCTCAGAAAAATCTGATTTCAAATTATAAGTATTCAAGAGCACATAAAACTTAGTATGCAAATGAATTTGAGACTGAACAAATGAGCCAACTGTTCTCCACTTACCTGACATATCCCTGCCTTTAATGTTTCCTTTATATGCAAAGAATTTTCCAATGTTCTTTCTGGGTTGTGTAAAGTATAAAATATATCTTCCTATAGTTTTTGTTTTGTTCCCTTTTTTCTTTGTTGATTTATTTAACATATCCAAAATGAGGTGGAGGGAGAAGTTGTTTGAAAAGGAATGTTAAGGATTTGCTGAACATTTGAGATACAAATTATATAGTCAAGGCCATCCATTATTTCAACAAGTTTTTATTCTAATAGGAGATTTTTTTTAAAATAGGAGATATGCCCAGAATATGCCACAATTAAATAATACTGGGAATCTTAGAATTTTTCCTTGAATGAAAAGTGAAAACTGGTTGAGACAGAATGTGTATATGGTAGCATAGCAAAAAGATAGTCAGATTCCAGCATTATAGGTTTCAGTATACCTAAATATGGTAAATTCTTGCCAAGAATTGTTCAGGCTATTAGGGAAGGAATTATAATTCTAAGTTCAAGTGAAAGGAAACATTGTAGAGAAAAAAAAAATCAAATAAACAATATGCATTCATAAACTTGGAATCTGGGCTTGGAGAGTTATAGTGAAAAGAGTATTGAATTTGGAGTTAGCGAGCCTGATTTTAAACGGTTCTTTGATATTTCTATATTTGTTACAGCAAGCAGAGCATTTATTCTTTTTGTTTCAATTTCTTCATTTGTAGAATAAGAGAACTAAATTGAATGACTTCAAAAACATCAAAGCAATGTGGCTTGATAATGAGTTAATCAAAATAAGTAATTTTTTAAAGAGCTACTGAAGGGTACTCTGAGTGATTTGTCAATAATCTTTATTTTTACAATGATTACTTATCTTATCCTTGAAAATCTTTTATGACTGAGAGAAGACATTGTTTCCCCAGGCAACTTATCCATTTTCAGAAAACTATCAATTATGGGGAAGCTGCTATGTTGAAACATCAAATTTAATATTCTGTAATTTTCATGCTGAGGTCCTAGTTTTCCTCTTAATATCCAAGCAGGGGACTGAATCAAGATGGCAGAATAAAGACAAGAATTATCCTAAACTATCTAAAATATCACTTCTCAATAACATTAAAATAACTCCTCAACATAAATTTTGGGATGGCAGAACCAAAAAAAAGGGAAGGGACAAAATACTTTTTTCCAGCCCAAGGCAACTTAAAAATGTAGCAAAAAAGGTCTGTCATACAAGAGTGTAAATGTAGAACAGTCCAGTACATGCTAGCATAGCTTCAACCCCAGAAATACAGAAGGCCTTAGGAATGAATGAATGACCAACCACAGTGACTATTTAAGGAGTTCTGAGCCCATAGATGACAAAAGGGTTGAACAACTGGTCAGAAGATGCATACATCTGTTGATATTGGAAGCAGGACTCTGTTGCTTTGCTCATACTTAGATCCAAGTCACAGTGTCCTTTTAGAACAAACCTTCTAGCTAGAAACTGAGGTTATTTTTTTAACTAAACCATTAAGCATTCCAACTCTTCTATAGAGAGTACAATTCTAGTTGGCTGGCCACATACTTTGAATGTCAAATGTATGCTTGACAAAAATATTATTTTATGGAGAACTCACACAGTGCAAGGGCTCACAAGGTAGTCAGAAAAAGAGATACAAGAGCACTCTTAAAGTCTTTCTCTTAAGAACTTTAGATTTGATTACATGATAGCTGAGACACTGGCAAGGACTACCCCATGTTTTTCTTTCACCCAGAGAAGGTGCTGTGCTTTATGAGGAAAGCAGAATTGAATTACATCCAGAGCTTCCAAGAAAAAATATTAATTTCTCTCAATCCATGGAAGAGCTCAAAAATTTTTTTTTGAAAATCTTATAAGAGAGGTAGAGGGAAAATTGTGAAGAGAAATTAGAGTGAGGCAAGAAAATCATGAAAAAAGTTAAAAAGTTAAAATATTGATAAAGGAGACACAAAAAATACTGAATAAAATAAGACTTTAAAAAACAAACCAAACCAAATGATAATGAAAGTATAAAAAAAACAATGAGGATAATTCCTTAAAAAAAAAAAAAAACAAAAAAACAAAAACAAAACAGAATTGGCTTAATGGAGGGAAATTCCATCGAAGAAAACAACTCTTTTAAAAGTAAAATTGGCCAAATGGAAAAGGAGGTACAAAACCTCATTGAAGAAAATAATTTCATAAAAAATTTAAATTGAACAAATAAAAACTAATAATTTTATAAGAAACCAAGAAGCAATAAAATAAAATCAAAAGAATAAAACAAAATAAGAGACAATCTGAAATGTCTCACTGGAAAAACAACTGACCTGTTAAATAAATCCAGAAGATATAATTTTAAAATTATTAGACTACCTGAAAGCTATGATTCAAAAAAAAGATCTTAGATACACCATCTTTCAAGAAATTGTCAAAGAAAATTGTCCTATTACTCTAGAACCAGAGGGTAAGATGGAAATTACAATAATCTAGTGATTACCTTTTATAATAAAATAAAACTTCCAGGAATGTTATCGACAAATTTCAGAACTCCCAGGCCAAGGAGAAAATAATGCAAGAAACCAGAAACAATCCAAGTACTATAAAGTCATAGTCAGGTTCACACAAGATTTAGCAGCTTATACACTGATGATCTAAAGGTCTGTAATATGATGTTACAAAGGGCAGAGTTAGGATTACAACCAAGTACCACCCACCTAGCAATGTGAGTATAATCCCTTAAAGGGGAAATGAAGATTTAACAAAACTGAGAACTTTCTAACATTGCTGATGAAAGGAACTGAACAGAACAATTGTTTCAAATAAAAGACACAAGATTAAGATAAAAAGATAAATATGAAAGAGAGATTATAAAGACATCAATAATGTTAACTTATTTGAATTTCTAGTTGGGAAGGTCATTCTTGAAACTTTATAAAATATTTATCATTATAAGGGGAGTTGGAAGGAGTGTACATAGAATAAGGGCACTGGTATAAGTTCACCATTATAGAATAATAATCAAAAAATAAAATAATGGATGAAAAAAAGGGATGACCTGAAAGAAGGGAGAAGAAGGAGATTAAATGGGGCAAAAGCCTCATATAAAAAGTTTGGAAGAAGTTTTATAACAGAAGGGAAGATGAGGGGTGTTTCTTAAACATTAATCTTTCTTTTTTCCTCTGTTTTCTTTTTAAATGTATTTTGTATTTTATTTTCCCTAGTTACATTTAAAAACAATTTTAAACAATTTTAAATAAAATTCTTTGCTTTCCTCCTTTATCCCACCATAGAAAAGCTCAGCACTTTGAAATAAGTTATTCTTGTGTAGTCATACAAAACATTTCCATATTAGTAATGTTTTCAAGGGTTGGGACAAACATAAACCAAAACAAACCAAAACAAACAAACAAACAAACAAAAACCCTCCAGAAAAAAAGTTTTAAAAAATCTTCAATCTGCATTTAGATATTATTAGTATCTAGATACTATTCTTTCTTGGGGGATGAATAGCATTTTTCATCGGACTTTTTTTCAAAATTGTCTTGGACCATAAAAAAGAACTAAGTCATTCAGAGTTCATAATTTTATAATTGAACCTTAATCTCATTAGACTTGACTCAAAATAAGGAATACATCCATACTCAGTTGTATATATAAATATATCTTATTCCACATGGAAATAGGAGAGGAACAAAAAGAAAAGGGCTTAAGGCCGATAGAAGTAAAGACATATTGAAAGAGACAGTGGTCAGAAGCAACACAGTTTTAAGGAGGGAAAGAGAAAGCAGAAAGAAAATTATAACTGGGAAAAATAGGATTGAAGGAAATACACAATGATCATAGCTCTTAATGTAAATGTGATGAACTCATTCAGAGAAGCATAAAGAAGAGTATATTAAAAACCAAAAATAGATGTGTTGTTTACATGAAACACACTTGAAGCAAATAGACTATCACACAAAGCACACAGATTAAAAGTAAGGAGCTGTAGCAGAATCTATTGTATTTCAGCTAACTGAGGAGAGGGCAGGAGGAAGCAGAGGTAGCAATCATTACCTAAGGCAAAAGAAAAGGAAAAAATAAAACTAATGAAAAGATATAAATAGGGAAATTACATTTTTAAAGGAAAAGTTAAATAAATAAAACTATATTAGTTCAAGATCTCAAATTCCCACTTTCAGAACTATATAAATCTAAGAAAAAAAAAAACACCAATAAAAATAAATAAATAGAATTTTTAAAAAGTTAGGTATGACAGACTTTTATAGAAAATTAAATATGTATAGAAAGGATTATACTTTTCTCAGCTGTATATAACGTGTTTCCAAAAACTATCTATATTAGAGCATAAAACCCTCACAAGTAAATGCATAATAAAAGTGGTTAAATATATCCTTTTCAATTCATAATACAATAAAAATCACATTCAATAAAAGGTTGTGGAAACATAAAGTTACTTGGAAACCAAATAAGCTAATTCTAAAGAATGAATAAATCAAAGAAAAACAATAATCTTATTAAACAGAATGATAACAATGAGACAATATAATAAACTTGTGAAATGTAATCAAAACAGTACTGAGGGGGAAATTTACATCTTTAAATATTTACTTTAACAATAGAAAAAACACAGACTAATGAAGTGGGCATTCAAGTAAAAGAATTAGCAAAGGCAAACCTTTAAAAACACCACTTAAATACCAAAGTAGAAATCCTGAAAAGGAAAGAAGAGATGGATAAAATCAAAACTAAGAAAATTATTAAATTAAAAAACAAAAACAAACCAAAAAAAAAAAAAACAAAAAACCCAGAGCTGGTGTTATGAGGAAAAACCCCAATTAAATATACAAATCATTGATCGAATTAATAAGGTCATATTTGAAATAATTAACAACTTTGGCAAAGTTGCAAGACACAGAATAAGTCCTCATAAATGATCAGCATTTCTATTTATTACCAACAGCCCCAAAATAACAGAATGAAAGAAAATTCCATTAAAATAATGGCGGACAATAGAAAATATTTATGACTTTATCTGTAAATGAAAACCCAGCAATATAACTATTAGACATTTCATATAAATTATATAAACAAATAGAAAATATTAATTTCTCCTTATATTACATATAACATATTATAGCAATATTATATTCTACAATATAATAAAAATAAGAATTCTACCTAAGTTAATTTATTATTGTTATACTAATGAACTATCCAAAAATTAAAGAGCAAGAACAATGTAATGAAATTCTTTTATAAGAACAAAAGATGAAAAATATCAAGAAAACCACCCAAAAAATGTGAAAGAAGGTGGCCTAGCTATACCAGATCTCAAAGTCTATTCCAAAGTAATGATCATTGAAACAATCTCTCAGTAGCTAAGAAATAGAGTGGAGGATCAGCAGAATTGATTAGATACACAATAAAAGAATGTATAATGAAAAATAACCATAGTAGTCTAGTATTTGGTAAACCCAAAGTTCTATGATTTTAGGAGAAGACCTTATAATTTGACAAAAATTGATGAGAAAATTGGAAAGCAATTTAGTAGAAACAACATCTCAAACTGTACAGTAAGATAAGGTGAAGCCATCTAGAATGTGCAGTGGATTGATCACTAGACCCATAATTAGAAGAACATTAGTTCAAATCCTACCTCAAACTCTTAATCTTATTAGCTATGTCTCTCTGGACAAATAACCTAAATCCAATAACATCACAAAGAGGAGAAAAAAAAAGATATGGTCAAAGATATAGTATGTGATATCAAAAGTGATACCATATATAAATTAAGGGATCATGGAGTAGTTTAACTATTAGATATATGGTTAAGGGGAAAAATATGACCAAACAAGAGATAGAATTTTTAAATGTAAACTGGATAATTTTGATTATATTAAATTAAAATGATTTTATACAAACAAAAGTGATGCAGTAAAAATTGGAACAAAAGCAGAAAACTGAAGGGGGATTACAGCAAGTTTCTTTGATAAATGCCTCATTTCTCAAATAGATGGAATAGAGAGTCAAATGTATAAGAATACAAGTGGTTCTTCAAATGATAAATGGCCAAAGGATATGAACAAGCAGTTTTTACATGGAAAAGTAAAGTCATCTATTATCATGTAAAAACATGTAAATCACTATTGATTATTGAAATAAAAATTAAAGCAACTCAGATACGAGGTATTCAATTGTCTAATATGACAGAAAAGGATATGAAAAATATTAAAAGGGAAGTGAGGAAATGAAGACACTAAAGGACTATTGGTGGAGCTTTAAAAGGATCCAACAATTCTAAAGAATATTTTGGAATTGTGCTTAGTAGACTATAAAATGTGCTTACTCTTTGATTCAGAGATACCACTACAGGTCTGTATCCCAGAGATATTTTTCTAAAGAAAAAGGACCTAAATTTCTAAAAATATTTATAATAGCTCTTTTTTCTCATATCAAAAAACTGATAATCAAGGGAATATTTATTCATTGGGGAAATGGATAAACAAGTTGTGGTATATGATTGTGATAGAATACTATCATGATATACATCATTCTTTTTATTTTTTAATAGTTTATACTTCAAAGAGATCAGTAAAGGAGGAAAAGGTCTTATATGTATGAAAATATTCATAGCAGCATTTTTTATATAAAAGAAGTGAAACCTAAGAGTTTTCCCATCAGGCAAGTTGTGGCTGAACAAATTATGATATAGGAATGTAATATAATATTCATGAGTTTTAATAGCAGATGAAAGGGGTGATAAAAGAGAAATATGGGAGGGCTTATAAAACCTAATGTTGAAATGCTATCTGGGGGAGAATACTGTTGATATATCCTTCCTATCTAGACATATATTCCATATCTTGTACTTTTTAAAAAGTAATGTTTTATATTTTCCTCAGTTACACGTCAAGAAAAAAGTTTAGCATTATTTTTAAATTTTGTTTTATTCTTTATTAAAATAGTATATATTTTCCCAAATGTATGTAAAGATAATTTTTTAAAATTCATTTTGTTTTCCAATTATTTTCTTCTTTCCACCTCCTTAAGAGTGCAAGCAATCTGATATATGTGCAACCCTTTTAAACATATTTGAATTGTCATGTTGTGAAAAAAAAAGTCAGACCAAAAGGGGGAAAATAAAAAATAAAAAGCAAATAACAACAATAAAAGGTAAAAATACTGTGTGTGTATCTACCTTTATTCTTCATGATTCTCTTTCTAAATGCAGATGGCATTTTTCATCCCAAGTCTATTGTAATTTTCTTGGATCACCACAATGCTGAGAAACATTAGGTCTATTATATTTGATCATCACATTACTATCCATAATGTTCTCCTGGTTTGGCTCATTTAATTTAGAGTAAATTCATGTAAGTCTTTCCAGGTTTTTCTGAAATCAACCTACTCATCATTTCTTATAGAAAATTGTTTTTTATTATATTCACATATCATAACTTATTCAGATATTCCCTAATTTATGGGAATCCACTCAATTTCCAATATTTTGCCACCTCACCACAAAAAAAAGTTTCTATAAATATTTTTACACAAGTAGGTAATTTCCCTTTTTTAAATGATCTTTTTGGGATATAGACCTAGTAGTGATATTGCTGGATCAAAAGGTATGAACAATGTGGTTGTTCTTTGAAAATATTTTGAAATTGCTCTCTGGAAGGATTAGATAACTTCACAACTTCACCAACAATGCATTAGTGTATCATTTTTTCAATATGCTTTCAAACTTTTAATACTTTCCCTTTTCTATAATATTAGACAATCTGATAGGAATGAGGTGGTACCTTCAACTTGTTTTAATTTGCATTTAATTTGATTCTCAAATCAAAAGTTATTTAAAGCATTCTTCACATACCCAATGATATCTTTGCTTTCTTCATCTGAAAACTGCTTGCTTATATTCTTTGACTGTTTATCAATTGGGGAATGGCTTGTATTGTTATAAATTTGACTCAATTCTCTATATATCTGATAAATGAGGCACTTGTTGTAAATATTGTTTTCTAGCTTTCTGCTTTCATTTTAATCTTGCATGAATTGGTTTTGTTTATGCAAAATCTTAATATAATAAAACTCATCAATTTTTTATTATTGATATATAGGGGCTAGTCTATATGCCAAGTTTTTGCCATCCTATCTTCCAGTTTTTGCCAAATAGTGAGTTCTTCTACCAGAAGTTAGAATATTTGGGTTTATCAAACAGTAAATTACTATACTCATTGACTATTGTATCCTGTATCATTGTATTATTGTGTCAAATAAATTGCACTGATCCATTATTCTATATCTTAGCTAATACCAGGTACTTTTGGTGATTACTGATTTATAATATAGCTTGAGATTTATTATTTTTCATTAATTCTCTTGATATTCTTGACCTTTTATTTTTCCAGATGAGTTATTATTGTTTTTTTAATTCTTTCACATTATACCTTTATGTATGTGTGTATATATACATAATATATATACACATATATTTGTATATGTGTATATGTATATATACATACATTATTATTTTGATGGGTATAGCATTGAATAAGTAAATTAGTTTAGGCAGAATTGTCATTTTATTATAATGACTTGGCCTACTCATGAGCAATAGAAATAACCTATTTTTCCAATAGTTTAAATCTGACTTTTTGGGGAAAGTGTTTTTCAATTGTATTCCTATAATTCCTGGATTTATCTTGACAGATGAACACCTAAGTATTACATATGGTTTATAGTTATTTTTAATAGAATTTTTCTATTTCCTGTTCCTATGTTTTGTTGCTTATATAAATAAATGGTGGTTATTTATGTGAATTTATGTTATATCTTGCAACTGAAGTTAATTATTTCCAGTATTTTTAGTTGATTCCCTAGGGTTCTCTAACTATATCATCATATAATCTGCAAATGTTCATAATTTTGTTTTCTTATTGCCTGTTCTAATTCCTTTAGTTTCTTTTTCTTCTCTTATCACCATAACTAACATTTATAGTACTGTATTAAATAATATTGATGGTAATGGCCATCCCTGTTTTATCTCTAATCTTATTTGAAGGGCTTCTATCTTAATTTCTATCACAGATAATTTTTGCAAGCAATTTTTAGGTAAATACTGCTTATTGTTTTGAAAAAGCTTCTTTTATTCCTATGCTCTCTCTTTTTTTTTTTTTTTTTTTAAAGAAGGGATGTTGTATTTTGTCAAAAACTATTCCAGATGCTATTGAGATAGTCCAATGATTTCTATGGGTTTCATTACTGATATGGTCAATTATATTGATAGTTTCCCTAATATTCAATTAACCCTCTATTCAGTTATAAACCCACCTGGTCATAATGTGTAATCCTTGTGATATATTGCTATAATTGTCTGGCTAATATTTTTTCAAAATTCTTGCATCAATATTATTTAGGGAAATTAGTTTATTGTTTTCTTTCTCTATTTCAGCTCTTCCTGATTTAAGTTTCAGCATCATAAAAGAAGTTTGATACAACTCCTTCACTTAATAGTTTATATAGCATTGAAATTAATTGTTCTTTAAAAGTTTGGTAGATTTCTCTCATGAACTCATTTGGCCCTGTGATATTTTACCCAGGGAGTTCATTACCTTGTTCATTCTTTTTTCCTAACATGGGGTTATTTAGACTTTCTGTTTCATTATCATTTAACTAAGGTAATTTGTACCTCAATAAATATTTATTGATTTTGCTTATATCAAATATATTGGCATATATTTGGGCAAAATATTTCCTTAAAATTAGGCTAATTTTTTTTCTTCTTTGGTAGTGATTAGACCCTTTTCATTTTTCGATGACAGATTTTTGGTTTGGTTTTTATTTAAATCAAATTAACCAATGCTTTATACAATTAGTTTTTTCTTTCTTAAACCACTTCCTAGATTTATTTATATATTTAATATTTTTTGTTGTTGCTGCATGTTCAATTCATTTATCTGTTATTTTTTGTATTTTGTTGATGTAAGAATTTAGAGAAATAAAATTTCCCCTAAATAAAGCTTTGTTTATATAACATAAATTTTGATATATTGTCTCACTGTTTTTATTCTCTTTAATGAAATTATTGATCATTTTATTATTTGTTCTTTGACTCTCTTATTCTTTAATATTAAATTATTTAGTTTCCATGTGATTTTAATATACCTTCCATTATCATTTGTTGAATGTATTTTATTTGCATTGTGAACTTAAAAGAATACATTTAATGTTTCTGCTTTTTTACATTTTATTTCAATATTTTAATACCTTATTACATCATCCATTTTGTGTAGTTGCCATGTTGAAAAAGGTATTATCTTTTCTGTTTCCATTCAGTTTTATCCAAAGGTCTATCATATCTAAATTGTTAAATATATTACTTACCAAATGTGTTTCTTACTTATTAATTTTTGGATTGGATTTATCATGTTTTGAGAGGGGACAACTGGGGTCCACCAATAGTATAATTTTGTTGTGTTTTTCGTTTTACTACTTAACTTCTCCTTTAAGAATCTGGATGCTATTAGAAGAATTGTACATGTTTATTTTGCATTGGATAACTTTATTTCAAGAGTAGGAAAGAGGTGGATGGGAGAAAAATAAAAAACACAAGATTTTGCAGGGATGATCTGAAAACTATCCTTGAATGTATTTTGAAACATAAAAAGCTATTATGAAAAAATCGCTAACTGCGAAAAAATAATCTGGATCCTATGACAGTTAGTGAATATGTTTAGTATTGATAATTTTTCATTATCTTTGATAATTTTGAGCAAGATTAATTACCTTCTTTGTCTTTTTCAATTAGGTCTATATCTGCTCTTACTTTATCTGAAAATAGGATTTCAACCCCTGTTTATTTATTTTTAATATCAAATGAAGAATAATAGATTTTGTTCTAGTCCCTTATGTTTACTCTGTATATGTCTGCTATTATTTGTTGTTGCTGTTCTTGTTTTAATTAATTAATTAATTAATTGCATTTTAATATACATTATTTTTCAAATCATGTTGGGAGAGAAAAATGAGAACAAAAGGGAAAAATCATAGGAGAAAAAAACAAAAAAAAAAACCAAAACAAAACAACAAAACAAAACAAAAACGAAACAAAAAAAAAACAGAAATAAAGAAATGACCATAGCGTGTGTGTCAATTTACATTCAGCTTCCATAGTTCTTTTTCTGGATGCAGATGGCATTTTCTATCCAAAATCTATTTGAATTACCTTGGAACACTGAACAACTGAAAAGAACCAAATCTTTCATAGTTGATCATCACACATTGTTCCTGATACTGTATAGAGTGTATTCCTGATTCTGCTTGTTTTGCTCAGCATCAAAGTAAATCTTTCTAAGCATTACTAAAGTAAACTTGACTATCATTTTTTATAGAAAAACACTATTTCATTTTCTTCATATATCACATTTTTTCATCCATTCCCTAATTTATGGGCATTTACTCATTTTCCAATTCTTTGCTACCACAAAAAGAGCTACTGCAAACATTTTTGTATATTTGGGTCCTTTTGCCTCCTTTATGGTTTCCTTGGGCTATAGATACAGTAGTAGTACTGCTGCATTAAAGGTATGTAAAACTTTACAGCCCTTTGGGCATAATTCCAAATTGCTCTCCAAAATGGTTGGATTGTTTCACAGCTTTACCAATAATGCATTAGTGTCCTAATTTTTGTACATCATCTCCAACATTTATAATTATATTTTCCTGTCATTTTAGCCAATCTGAGAGGTATGAGGTGATAGCTTAGAGTTGTTTTAATTTGGATTTTCCTAATAAAGAGTGATGTAGAACATTTCTTTATATGACTATATATGGCTTTAAATTCATTTTCTGAAAATTGTTCATTTCCTTTTACTATTGATCAATTGAGGAATGACTTGTATTCTTATAAATTTGACAAAGTTCTTTATATATTTAGACAATGAGACCTTTACCAGAAATACTGACTATTAATAGGAATGGGTGCTGTATTTTATCAAAAGCTTTTTCTGCATTTATTGAGACTATCATATGATTTCTGTTGATTTTGTTATTGATATGGTCAATTACGATAATAGTTTTTCTGGTATTGAATTAGTCCTGAATTCCTGGTATAAATCCCGCTTGGTCATAGCATGGTATTCATTTGGTCAGTTGCCATAATCTCTTTACTAATATTTTATTTAAAAGTTTACTTCAATATTCATTAATGGAATTGGTCTGTAATTACTTTTTATCCTGGTGTAGGTATTGGTAACATATTTATGTCATAGAAGGAATTTGGCAGGACTTCTTCTTTACCTTTTTTTCCAAATACTTTACATAGCATCAGAATTAATTGTACTTTAAATATTTGGTAGAATTCACTTGTAAATCCATCTGGCCCTCAAGTTTTTTCCTGGGGGGTTCCTTAATGGTTTGTTCATTTTTTTTTTAATGGGACTATTTAAATACTTTATTTCCTTTTCTATTAATTTTGGTAACATATGTTTGTAAGTATTTATTCATTTTGGTTAAATTGTCAGATTTGCTGCTATGTAATTGGGCAAAATAGATCTCAATTATTGCTTTAATTAATTTTTCATTGATAGTAAGTTCACCCATTTCATTTCATTGTTCCTGGTGGTTTGATTTTTTTCTTTCCTTTTTCTAATCAAATTAACCAAAGGTTTATCTCTTTTGTTGTTTCTTCATAAAGCAAACCCTTACATTTATTAATTAGTTCATCAGATTTCTAATTTTTAATTTTATTAATCTCTTTGAGTTTCAGAATGTCTGATTTTGTATTTAATTGGGGAGTTTTAATTTGTTCTTTTTCTAGCTTATTTAGTTGCATGCTTAATTCATTGATCTACTCTTTCTCTACTTTACTCATGCAGCTATTTAGAGATATAAAATTCCTCTAAGAACAATATTGGCTGCTTGCCATAGGTTTTGATATGTTGTCTCAGTATTATCATTCTCTTGGATGAAATTATGGATTGTTTCTGTGATTTGTTGTTTGATCCACTCATTCTTTAGAATTAGATTAATTAATTTTTAATTGGATTTTAGTCTATCTTTCTCTGACTCTTTATTGAGTCTACCACTCACTGCATACACATTTAATATTATTAATTCATTGTTTATTGTACCTTTTATAAAGATAGTCTTTTCTTCTTTATCTTTTTTAATTAGATCTAATTACGCTTTTCCTTTATCTGAGATCAGAATTCCTACCTCTGCTTATTTTACTTCAGCTGAAGCATAATAAATACTGCTCCAGACTTTTGCCTTAAATCTGATTGTGTCTCTCTGTGTCAAATGTGTTTCTTGTAAGCAGCATATTGTAGTTATGGGAGAGTTCATCTCATTCACATCCACAGTTATAAATACCAGCTCTATATTCCCCTGAATCTTATTTTTTCCCCTGAGTAAACTTTTGTTCTTTCCATCCTTTGCTTAGTAGTGTTTTGTTTTGTTTTTAACCTATCCTACCCACTACCTTATATTCTATCAACCCCATTACTCTTTTCTTTTTCTTTAGTTTCTGCCTTCTACCCAGCCCCTCCCTTTCCTTTCCTCTTTTCCATTCTACTTCTTTATATGGTTAAATCAATGTTTATACCAAGCTGAATAAGTAAGTTATGCCCTCTCTGAGCCAAAACTGATGAGATCAAGCTTCAGACAATGCTCATACCCCTTCTTTCTCTTCTTTGATTTTAAGAGATCTTTTATGGCTCTTCATTGATGTAATTTGTCCCATTATACATCTCCTTTACTATTTTCTAAGTACAATTCTTTTTCTTTTTTTTTCTATTTATTTATTTATTTTTATTTTTTTATTTTTTTATTCATTTTTCCAAATTATCCCCTCCCTCTCTCCACTCCCTCCCCCCGATGGCAGGTAATCCCATACATTTTACATGTATTACAATATAACCTAGATACAATATATGTGTATAAATACCATTTTCTTGTTGCACATTAATTGTTAGCTTCAGAAGGTATAAGTAACCTGGGTAGATAGACAGTAGTGCTAACAATTTACATTCACTTCTCAGTGTTCCTTCTCTGGGTATAGTTATTTCTGTCCATCATTGATCAACTGGAAGTGAGTTGGTTTTTCTTTATGTTGAAGATTTCCACTTCCATCAGAATACATCCTCATACAGTATTGTTGTTGAAGTGTACAGTGATCTTCTGGTTCTGCTCATTTCACTCAGCATCAGTTGATTTAAGTCTCTCCAGGCCTCTCTGTATTCCTCCAGCTGGTCATTTCTTACAGAGCAATAATATTCCATAACCTTCATATACCATAATTTACCCAACCATTCTCCAACTGATGGACATCAATTCATCTTCCAGTTTCTAGCTACAACAAAAAGAGCTGCCACAAACATTTTGGCACATATATGTCTCTTTCCGCTCTTTAGTATTTCTTTGGGATATAATCCCAGTAGTAGCGCTGCTGGGTCAAAGGGTATGCAAAGTTTGATAACTTTTTGGGCATAATTCCAGATTGCTCTCCAGAATGGCTGGATTCTTTCACAACTCCACCAGCAATGTATTAGTGTCCCAATTTCCCCACATCCCCTCCAACATTCATCATTATTTGTTCCTGTCATCTTAGCCAATCTGACAGGTGTGTAGTGGTATCTCAGAGTGGTCTTAATTTGCATTTCTCTGATCAGTAGTGATTTGGAACACTCTTTCATGTGAGTGGATATAGTTTCAATTTTTTCCTCTGAGAATTGTCTGTTCATATCCTTTGACCATTTATCAATTGGAGAATGGTTGGGTTTCTTATAAATTAGGGTCAGTTCTCTATATATTTTGGAAATGAGACCTTTGTCAGAACCTTTGTTTTTAAAAATATTTTCCCAATTTGTTACTTCCCTTCTAATCTTGTTTGCATTAGTATTATTTGTACAGAAACTTTTTAGTTTGATGTAATCAAAATCTTCTATTTTGTGATCAATAATGATCTCTAGTTCTCCTCTGGTCATAAATTCCTTCCTCCTCCACAAGTCTGAGAGGTAGATTATCCTCTGTTCCTCTAATCTATTTATTATCTCCCTCTTTATGCCTAAATCATGGACCCATTTTGATCTTATCTTGGTATATGGTGTTAAGTGTGGATCCATATCTAATTTCTGCCATACTAATTTCCAGTTTTCCCAACAGTTTTTTCCGAATAATGAATTTTTATCCCTAATGTTGGTATCTTTGGGTTTGTCAAAGATTAGATTGCTATAGATGTACCCTTTTTTGTCCTTTGTATTTAATCTGTTCCACTGATCTACCGGTCTATTTCTTAGCCAACACCAAATGGTTTTGGTGACTGCTGCTATATAATATAGCTTTAGATCAGGTACACTTAGACCACCTTCCTCTGAGTTTTTTTTCATTAGTTCCCTTGAAATTCTCGACCTTTTATTCTTCCATATGAATTTTGTTGTTATTTTTTCTAGGTCATTGAAATAGTTTCTTGGGAGTCTGATTGGTATAGCACTAAATAAATAGATTAGTTTGGGGAGTATTGTCATCTTTATTATATTCACTCGGCCTATCCAAGAGCACTGACTGTCTTTCCAATTATTTAAATCTGATTTTATTTTTGTGGCAAGTGTTTTGTAGTTTTTCTCATATAATTCCTGACTTTTCTTTGGTAGATGGATTCCCCAATACTTTATACTCTCAACATTTGTTTGGAATGGAATTTCTCTTTGTATCTCTTGCTGTTGCATTTTGTTAGTGATATATAAAAATGCCGAGGATTTATGTGGATTTAGTTTGTATCCTGCCACTTTGCTAAAATTCTGAATTATTTCTAATAGCTTTTTAGCAGAGTCTTTGGGGTTCTCTAAGTATACCATCATGTCATCTGCAAAGAGTGATAGTTTAATTTCCTCATTTCCTACTCTAACTCCTTGAATCTCTTTCTTGGCTGTTATTGCCGAGGCTAGCATTTCTAGTACTATATTGAATAATAATGGTAATAGTGGGCAACGTTGTTTCACTCCTGATCTTACTGGGAAAGGTTGGAGTTTATTTCTATTGCATATTATGCTTACTGATGGTCTTAAATATATGCTCCTGATTATTCTAAGGAATAATCCATTTATTCCTATACTCTCAAGAGTTTTTAGTAGGAATGGATGCTGGATTTTGTCAAATGCTTTTTCTGCATCTATTGAGATGATCATATGGTTTTTATTAATTTGAATATTAATATGGTCAATTATACTAATAGTTTTCCTAATATTAAACCAGCCCTGCATTCCTGTTATGAATCCTACTTGATCATAGTGTATTATCCTGGGGATGATTTTCTGAAGTCTTTTTGCTAATATCTTATTTAAGATTTTAGCATCAATATCCATTAAGGAAATTCGTCTATAATTTTCTTTCTCAGTTTTCGATCTACCTGGTTTAGGTATCAGTACCATGTCTGTGTCATAAAAGGAGTTTGGTAGGACTCCTTCATTCCCTATTTTTTCAAATAGTTTATATAACATTGGGCCTAATTGTTCTTTAAATGTTTGGTAGAATTCACATGTAAATCCATCTGGTCCAGGGGATTTTTTCCTGGGGAGTTGATTAATAGCTTGTTCTATTTCTTTTTCTGAAATGGGACTATTTAAGCAATTTATTTCCTCCTCTGTTAATCTAGGAAGCCTATATTTTTGGAGGAAGTCATCCATTTCACTTAAGTTATCAAATTTAGTAGCATAAAGTTGGGCAAAGTAACTCCTTATTTTTTCTTTAATTTCCTCTTCATTGGTGGAAAGATCCCCCTTTTCATTTGTAAGACTAACAATTTGATTTTCCTCTTTCTTTTTTCTGATCAGATTTACCAAAGGTTTATCTATTTTATTGGCTTTTTCATAAAACCAACTCTTGGTTTTATTTATTAATTCAATAGTTTTTTTACTTTCAATATTATTGATTTCTCCTTTTAATTTTTGTATTTCAAGTTTAATTTTTGGTTGGGGGTTTTTAATTTGGTCTTTTTCTAGCCTTTTAATTTTCAAGCCCAATTCGTTAATCTTCTCTTTCTCTATTTTCTTCAAATAAGCCTCTAAAGATATAAAATTTCCCCTTATTACTGCTTTAGCTGCATCCCACAGATTTTGGTATGATGTCCCATCATTGTCATTATCCTGGTTGAAATTATTAATTGTTTCTATAATTTGCTCTTTCACCTAGTCATTCTTTAAGATGAGATTATTCAGTTTCCAATTACTTTTTGGTCTAACTACCCCTAACTTTTTACTGAATGTAGCTTTTATTGCATTGTGGTCTGAGAAGAAGGCATTTATTATTTCTGCCTTCCTACATTTAATTTTGAGATCTTTATGTCCTAATATATGGTCTATTTTTGTATAGGATCCATGAACTGCTGAGAAGAAAGTATATTCCTTTCTATTGCCATTCAGTTTTCTCCAAAGGTCTAATCTACCTAGTTTTTCTAATGTTCTATTTACTTTTTTAATTTCTTTCTTTTTTGTTTTGTGGTTTGATTTGTCTAAATCTGAGAGTGCAAGGTTGAGATCTCCCACTATTATAGTTTTACTGTCTATTTCTTCTTGCAACTCTCTTAACTTTTCCTTTAGAAAGTTAGATGCTATACCACTTGGTGCATATATGTTTAGTATCGATATGCCTTCATTATTTATGCTACCTTTCAGCAGGATATAGTTTCCTTCCTTATCTCTTTTAATTAGATCAACTTCTGCTTTTGCTTGATCTGAGATAAGGATAGCTACCCCTGCTTTTTTGGCTTTACCTGAAGCATAATAGATTCTGCTCCAACCTTTTACCTTTACTCTATATGTATCTCCCTGCTTTAAGTGTGTTTCCTGTAAACAACATATTGTAGGGTTCTGATTTTTGATCCAGTCTGCTATCTGTCTCCATTTGATGGGAGCGTTCATCCCACTCACATTTACAGTTAAAATTACTAATTCTATATTTCCTGCCATCATATTATCCCCAGATTATGCTTTTTCCCTTGACCCCCCTGAACCCCTTCCCCAATATTCAATTTATAGACCCCCCTTGTGACGCGCAACCCTCCCTTTTTTTTTAGTATCCCTCCCCCCTCCCTCCACGTCCCTTCACTTATTCTCCTTTTTACTTTTCCCTTTTTCTCTCCCCCCTTTTAATGTGGTGAGAGAGAATTTTCTGAAAAACAAATATGACAATTATTTACTCTTTGAGCCTCTTCTGATGAGAGTAAGATTTACACAATGATTCTCCCCCTCTCTAAATTCCCTCAGATATGGTGTATTTTCTAGGCCTCTTCCTGGGATGTAGTTTCCCTCTTTTTATCACTCCCTTCCCCTTTTTCTGATACTACCCCCTTCCCTTTACTATACCCCCTCCTTTTTTTTTTCTTTTATATCAGTAAAATCAAATTATCCATGCCTACTTTCTATATACCCACAACAGAGATATAGTTCTCAAGGGTTCTGTGTACCTTTTTCTGTTTCTCTTCAGTCTTGTGGATGTAGATCAAATTTTTTGTTTAAGTCTGTTTTTTTTTTTTTTCTTAGAAACATATGGAATTCCTCTATTTCATTGAATGACCATCTTCTTCCATGGAAAAAGATGCTAAACTTAGCTGGGTAGTTTATTCTTGGTTGCAATCCTTGATCTTTTGCCTTTCGGAATATCAGGTTCCAGGCCCTTCTATCTTTTAATGTGGAGGCAGCCAGATCTTGGGTGACCCTTATTGTGGCACCTTGGTATTTAAATTGTTTTTTTCTTGTTCCTTGCAGGATTTTCTCCTTTGTGTGGTAATTCTGCAGCTTAGCCACAATATTCCGTGGTGTTCTTTTTTTAGGGTCTATTTCAGAAGGAGTTCGATGAATTCTTTCAACATCTACTTTCCCCTCTGTTTCTATTATCTCTGGACAGTTCTCTTTCATAATTTCCTGTAAAATAGAATCTAGGCTCTTTTTTTGGTCATAGTTTTCGGGAAGTCCAGTCATCCGCAGATTATCTCTCCTAGATCTATTTTCCAGGTCTATAGATTTTCCCAGTAAGTATTTGACGATGTTCTCCAGCTTCTCATTTTTTTTTTGTTTTGTTTGACTGATTCTTGGGTTCTCAATGAATCATTCATTTCTATTTGTTCCATCCTGACTTTTAAGGAGTTATTTTCTTCATTCACAGTTTTTAGTTCTTTTTGTAAATGCCCAATTTCATTTTTAAATGAGTTATTTTGCTCTATTGAATTTTTTTTCCATTTCCCTAATTTTTTTTTGAGAATTATTTTCTTTTTCCAATTCAGAAATTCTTGGGACTTTTTTATCTTCTCCAATTCAGAAATCCTATTTTCTTGAGACTTTTTTATCTTTTCCAATTCAGAAATCCTACTTTCCTGTGATTTTTTTACCTTTTCTAATTCACTAAATTTGTGTCCCTGCATCTCCTGTGAATTCTTTATTTTTTCCAACTCCAATTTCATAGCTTCTCTTTCCTTCCCCCATTTTTCTTCAAACTCTCTTAACTTTTTAATAGTCTTTTCAAGGAGAGAATTATGTGATGGGGGGCAGGAATCGTTCCCCTTTAGGTTGTTATCTGCTGACTCTCTGCTGTTAACTTCCTCGGGGTTGGATACCCACTGTTTCTCTGTGTAGAAGGAATGTATGGTTTTTGGGGGCTTCTTGCTCATACTTAAAAAATCTTTTGGGGTCTGTCCCTGGGGTAGGAAATTATTTATTTATTTCTTTAACAGCTTCCTCCCAGACTGGCTGATGCAGTGGACCCTGCGCCTGAGCTAAGAGAGAGCTCTGGTAGAGAGTTCCCCACCCCCTCCCTGGAAGTGCCTCAGAGGTGATTAGCACTGCTGTGCCCTGAGGACCCTGTGTTTTAGCAGCTTCCCTGAGGTTGAGAATGAACAGTAAAGGCGGCTCAAATCCTAGCCTATGCGTCCCAGTGGGGTGTGGATGTCTGCAGCAGGTGACATGAAAAGCCCCAGAGCTCAAACTGGAAGTGTCTGCCAGAAACCTCGGTCCCTAGTTCAAAGGTTCCGCTTCTCTAGGACTTCCGTTCCACAGCTTCCAGCCAGAAGAGCCAGGCACTATGAGTTACCGCCCCGCCCACTTTTCAATCTCTTACCTACCCCAAGGTAAAAGCCTGGGTTGCCTATGTCGGCCACGCCCCCACTGCCGAGATTTGCTGAGTCACCCCTGGGATGCGGGAAGATCCAATCTAGTTTTAAATTTTATAGTGGCTTATATTTCTCTTCTGAACTGCTGTTTTATAAGCAGAGAAGAGCTAACAGCCTGTGCCCGATTCTTTTATCTCGTTGGATTCTCTGATCCCAGAGCCCTCCGCAGCGTGACCGGTGCAGTGTGCCACTACCCCACCGTCTGTGCTGGCCTCTCTTCTTCCTCCCTGGGAGCTGACCTTTCCTGCTGAAACTCCAGATTCTCTTCAGCTGGTAAGTCGTGCTTCCAGTCCTTGTGGATTCTATCAGTCCAATGCTATTTCTGGGGCTGAGGGAAGAAAGGAGCTTACACAGTGGCATGTATCTTCTCCACCATCTTGGCTCCACCCCCGAGTGGTTCAGTACAATTCTTTTTCTACCCATTTTTCTTTGATATAGCCTAAGAGTCTATTCAAAACATACCCTCTATCCATGTGAAGCCCCTGCTAACTGCTCCAATAAAAGATAGCATTCTCAAGAATTATAGATATCATTTTTTCAACTAGGATATAAACAGTTTTTCCTTTAAATAATACATATTTTCCCATTTATCTTTCTATGCTATTCTTGAGTCTTATGTTTAAAGGCTAAATTTTCTGTTTAGTTCTGGTTTTGTCAACAGAAATGATTGAAAGTCTCTTACTTCATTGAAGATCCATCACCTCCCCTGAAAGACTATGCTAAGTCTTTCTTGGTAGTTAATTTTTGGTTATAACTTTGTGTCCTTTGCTTTCCAGAAAATTGCAGGCCCTCCAATCCTTTTTTGTAGAAGCTGCCAGATCCTGGGTAATTGTTTTTGTTTGACAGCTAACAGTATTTTTAACTTGAGACTGTAGTTTTGGAATTTTGCAACAATGTTCCTTGGGGTTTTCCTTGTGGGATCAGTTTTAGAAGAGCATCAGTGAATTCTTTCAATGACTATTTCTCCTTCTGTTTCTGGAATATCAGAACAGTTTTTCCTCATAATCTCTTGAAGAATGCTATCCTGGCTTTTGTTTTTGGTCATGGCCTTCAGGTGGATCAGCAATAATTAAATTATCTCTTCTGTATCTATTTTCAGTTTGGTTGTTTTTCCAATTAAGTATTTTATATTGTCTCTCATTTTTTCATTCATTTTATTTTGTTTGACTGATTCTTGATATTTCATAGAATCACTGGCTTCCATTTGCTTTATTTTAATTTTTAAAGTGTTTCTTTGGTTAGCTTTGGAATTTCTTTTATTTTCATTTGTTTAGTTTTTTATTCAGTGGATTTTTTTTTAATTTGAACAACTGAATTTTTAAAGAAATTGTCTTTCTTTTCCATGCTATTGACTCTCACTTGCATATCTCTCATTTCTTTTATCATTTTTTCTTCTACCTCTCTTTATTTTTTCTTTTTAGAGTCTTTCATGAGCATTTTCAAGAAGGTTGTTTGAGCTTGATTCCAATTCATATCACTCTTTAAGATTTTTTCTGTGTACATTTTGTTCTCATCTGAGTTTGTGTTTTGGTCTTCCCTGTAATCAGAATAGCTTTCTATGGTCAAGATTCTTATCTATTTCTTATTGATTGTCTTTCCTTTTGCTTTGGTATGTCATCCTTCTTAACTTTTATGGTTGGTCTCTGCCCATGGTTAAAGGAGTTACTGTTCTGAGCTTCCTGTGCAGTTCTGAACCTTGACTTTTAACATATTGACCCTTTATGTTTGCAGGATTAACTCTATTTGCTGTTTTCAAGAAAAAGCCTCATGTCTCAGAATTTGCCTTCTGAGTTAGGACTGAAAGTTGTCCCACTAGTCTGCTCCTCTACTAAGCCAGGACTGTAGGTCTTAATTGCTGATCTGCTATGATTAAGGCCCTTTCACCGACTTTCCCAGAATCTATCTGAGCTGGGTTAAACATCCTTTTTGGCCAGTGAGATTGAAGTTCTTGAAGTTTTTCCAATTTATGTTGAAATGAAGAGTGATTTCATTCCATCAGACCATTCAAATGCTTGATTTCATCTGGTTTTCAAGGGAAACTGGGAGAGCTGGAGAAGCTTCCTGGCTTCATTTCTCCACCTTGGTTACCACTCTAATTTTTGACTCAATCTGCGCTGTTTTTCTTTTATAGGAGAGTTCATCCCATTCACATTCATAATTATAATTACTACTTGTATATTTTCCTCCGTCCTATTATTTCTTCTTTTTGTCATCTCTCTCCTTTCATTCTTTTCCTTTTGCTTATATTTTACTTTTACTTACCATCTCCCCTAATCTGTATTTCTTTTGTCAGTTCCATCCCCTCCTCTTTCTCTGTTGGGTAGGAAAGATTTCAACATTCAATTAATTATGTGTTGTGTCCTATTTTCTAGAGTCCCCAAATTGAGGTGATAAAGCATACCATGCTTTCTATAGCCCCCATGGTGGGGTGATTAAAATATACTGTCTTAGTGAAGAAGTGATAAAGCAAGACTCCTGAGGATGGTGGGAAAATGGAGTCTATTTATTCCCAGTTCTTTCCCCTTTATATACTCTCATACTCTTATGTAACCAAAGCAACATCGGGCATGTGTGGCATGTGCTAAGTATATACTATGCTCAAGGGATCACATAAACAACTTGCTATTGTATGTAGTTTGCCACCTGGTATTAGTCTTTGCCACCTGGTGTCACTCTGCTACAATCACAACACAGGTTATCACCGCTCCTCACTTGTTTGGAAGGCTAAGAGCCCTTAAGGAGATAGGGAGCTGAACCAAACATTGTTAGCAGATTCCTTCTGGGCTGAAGGGTCTTATACCTCACCCAAAGTTCCCCCACTGTCTGTGACCCTCTTCAATTATATATATTTTCTTTTTGATTCAATGTTAATCAGAATAAGGTTCAAGCAATGTTAATCACTTGGAGCCTTTCATCTTTCTTTCCACTGGAACAGGTCTTTTACACCTCTTCATGAAAAATAATTTATGGCATTCCATCTCTTTCTTCTTTCTACACCTAACATATTCTTTCTCATCCCTTCACTTTCTTTATGTAATTCCCTCAAATTCACTTTATACTTTTATCTTCAACCTATATATGTTTTCTACCTATACTATTATAGATGATGATGATATGACCATGATAGAATAATTTTAGAAGTATAAGAATCATCTTTCCCTGTAGGGACATAAACAGTTTATTGCAATTGAATTCCTTGTATTCTTTTCCCATTTTTCCTTGTTTATGCTTCTCTTGGGTCTTTATATTGGAAGTGAAAGTTTTGGTTTAGATCTATTCTTTTGCTTATAAAATTTTGAAATATTTGTATTTCATCAAATGATCATTTTTCTATTATTGTATTATGCTTAAATTTTCTGGGTAAATGATTCTTGATTGTAGTTCTAAACTTTTTTGCTTTCTGAATGTCATGTTCTATGACTTCTGATCCATCAGTGTTGAAAATGCCAAGTCCTATGTAATTCTGATTGCGATTCCTTAATATTTGAATTACTTCTGTTTGGCCATTTGTAATATTTTTACTGAACCTGTTGCTTCTGCAATTTGCCTATAATATTATTTGGGAATTTTATCTCCTGGGGTGATAATCTTCTATTACCTATTTTGCCCTTGTTCCAAGACATCAAAATAATTTGCCTTGATGATTTCTTGAAATATGTGTCCAGATTCTCCTTTTGATTATGATTTTCAGATAGTGCCATGATTCTGATATTATCTTTCCTTCATCAGTTTTTTAGTTGAGTTGTTTTTCCCATAAGGTATTTTACATTTTTCATTTATTTTTATCATTTTGAATTTGCTTAATTGATTCTTAAGGCCTCATAGCTTCCACTTTCCCATTTATAACTTTTAATGTGCTATTTTTCTCAATTAGCTTTTGTATTTTCTTTTCTATTCCACCAATATCACTCATTTTCTTCAGTGGATTTTTTTAAAAAGAACTTTTAAGTTTCATCTCAAAATATGTTTTAACCTTACCTCTGTCCAAATTACATGAATTTTTATACCACCATCATTTCTCTTTTTCCTTGCAAATTTGTTGATTTATTTTAATACGCATTACCTTATGACTCAGGTTTGGAGAGAAAATCAAGGCAAAAGGGAAAAACCATGGAAGAGATGAAAAAAACATAAAAAAAAAAGAAGTGGACATAGCATGTGTTGATTTATAATCAGTCTCCTTAGTTCTTTCTCTGTATGCAGATGGCATTTTCTATCCAAAGTCTACTGGGATTGCTTTGGATCACTGAACTATTGAGAAGAACCAAGTCATTCATAGTTGATCATCACATATTCTTATGGTTATTGTATACAATATATTTGTGATTCTGCTTATTTTGCTCAGCATCAGTTTGTAAAAATCTTTCCATACATTTCTAAAATCCACTTGTTCATCATTTTTATAGAGCAATAATATTCCATTATTTTCATATGCCACAACTTATTCAGCCAATCGCCAATTGATGGGCATCTATTCCTTTTCCAATTCTTTGCTACCACAAAAAGAGCTGCCACAAACATTTTAGCACATGTAGGTCTTTTTCCCTGTAAAATTTCCTTGTGACCCAGTAAAGGCACTACTGGGTTTCAGTGGATTCTTGATTCTCCTTGTCCATTTGTTTACTTCTTATTTCTAAGCAGTTTATCAAAGTATTATTTGTTTGTTGTTGTTTTTCATGATTTTCTTGCATTTTTTCTATACCTCTCATAAGATTTTTAATTTTTAAAATTATTTTATTAAACTAAATAAAAAATAAGAATATAAAAAGAAAGACAGAAAATGAAAATAAAGAAAAGCTCAAACATTGTCATTGCCCAGCAAAACAGGGAAGATTCAAAATATCTAAAAAAAAATTCCATTTCAAAAAAGCAAATATAAAATATATGTTTATATCTTATATATATATTTATATATTACATATATTTATATTATATTATATATTATATATATTATAAGTATATATAAAATTACATATGATTATGATATGTTATATTATATATTTATATATATTATGTTATATGTAATTATACGTAAAGGGCTGAAACTCTGAATAGGTGCACTTGAATCAGACAACCGATCACTTAAGGCTAATTACCTATTCAAAAAAAGACAATGACTCTATTAGCATATGTTTGGAATTGCTCTTCTCATAGTTAATGCTGGCTCCATGTTTGGTGTAGGTAAGAATTAAAGGGTGGGGGGAGAAAGGGGAGAGAACTTTACTTTGCAGCAGGACCAGGAGAAGGGAGGTTGATGATGAACTTGTGGCAGTTTGTCTTTCTCCTTTGCTTCTCTCCCTAAAGATCAAGAACTTTTACTTATCCTGACTCCAGCTGTTCCTGAAGCTTCCAGGGAGCTAGCCCAGACTTTACATTGTGATGCCCAACATGTGAATCAAGGAACCTAATTTCACTGAAGAAGTCCCTGGTGACTTCAATAGGATGACTTGAATAGTGACTTGAGATAGGATGAGTATTTTAATAGACAAACAGGGAACTTACTTTGTTAAGAGCTAAACTAGTTTTTCTAGCTGAAATGGGGCAGATATTAGGAAAATATTCTCTCCCACCCCCACCTGAGGGAGCTCTATACAAAGCATGCTTAGGTTGATAAAGAGCCAAAGTTTGCTTGTAACTTGGGAGCAGATTGGTGGATTCTTGGATACATTAGAATGCATGTCCCCTTGGTTCTTCAAGGAAGAAGAAATAGAGGCAGATAATTGGAAACTAACAGGAGATCAACTATGTGAATATTACAATGATAAAGGTCCCGATTCAATTTCTAAGGAAGCATTCCATATATACAACATAATACAATTGGCCTTAAAGAATCCCTACAAGTTATAGAAAAAATAAAAGTTTTAAGAACAGCCAGATGAGGAAGTGTGAGGAAAAAGAGGAAGACAAAGGAAAGATTACTGGCAATATCACCAGAGGACATGAGGCCTTAAGTGAACTTGAAGGGTGTGGTGATTCTCACTTTCACAGTCCAGCTTCAACCCCACCTACACCTGAGCAGATCTTCCCCTATATGCTCCCTCATCAAATTCACCTTTCTGGGCAGAGGGAGGAAGAATAGTGAGAGGGGCAGTGATATCACCAGCACCCTCCCCCTCCACCCCCAGCAATAACACCCTACTAGATTGCAAAAGGTACTACTTAAAACCATAGAGGAAGGTCAGAATACCACTGATTAAGGAATAGAAATGTATTCTGTGATTCAACAGTTTAACTCTTCAGGTTAAAAAAGTAGAAGATACACTCCTTATGTCATCTAGAAATCATCAAAGACCTGAAAAAGACTTGCACTCTTTATGGGGCTACATCATCTTATGTTAAGATGTTATTACAGAATTTGGATTGTGAAATTTTAATCCCTAGTGACTGAAAATCTATAGCAAGGACATGATTAGAACGTGGAAAAAACTTGTTGTGTCTTTCTGAATATAGTGAGCTCTTCAGGATATAAGTCAGATGAAATAGTTAAAGTGGAGTTATTATATATATCTTATAATAATTATATATATCTTATAATAAAGAGATTATAGTCATGATTATATTTCCATTTCTTTGCTTCCATGAAGGTTTTTTTTTTTGGTTCTCAGTATGTACTTTTTATTGTATTCTTTTTTTCCCCTTTTCATCCCCCTTTCTCCTTGAAACAGGCTACAGTTAAGCATATATACACACACACACATGTGCACATACATGTCTATATTTATTTATTTATACATACATATCGCTACAAGTATATTCTCATGCATACCTCTATAAGTATACATACTCACATAAATGCAGACATGTACACACACATATATTATATATATATATGCATTTATGTGTATGTACACAAAAATCCAAAATAATGTTAACATGGCTGACATATAATGTAGATTCCTCTCTTCATTGAATCTTTAAGTTTGACTTTGTGTGAGATCAGTGATTGCTAGCCCTACTTTTTTTTTTCTAATAACTTGTAGTCCTAATTGTTGTTGTCTCTTATTTCCTATCCCTACTGACTCTTCAACTTTAATTATACCCCATAATTTGCCTTGCTTTTATTTCCTATCCCTGCTAACTTTTCTGTTTAATTCTTAAAATTTGATTCTTGTTATTAAACCTCCATAGATCTCTCTCTTATCTTCTCCCCCTACCCTTTCCTTTCTTCTTTATCCTCTTTTCATTAATCTATACATTGTATCCCACTGCTACTAATCTAAATACTCCTATGTATCCTAACCTTATTCTACACCACCCTTTCCCTTACTCTTTATCCATTTCCCCTTAATCTACATACTTTGCTCTACTGTCATAACTCTATATAAGAACTATATATCTTATGCCCCACCTCTTAAACCCTGCCTTATCCTATTCCATCCCCCCCTTAACTTAAAGATTTTGGAGGGTGCTAAACCCTTTATGTTGGTAAAGGTGGTGGTGGGGTGGTGGTGGTGGTGGTGGTGGTGGTGGTGGTGGTGTGTGTGTGTGTATGTGTACTGTACCCTATTTAACCCATTATTGATGTGAGTGGGTTTTTCAGAATTATTAAGGCCTCCCCTCACCCTCAATGCCTCTGAATTGATTCTTCCTCTGATCTTCATTGTTATTATTATAATTACTATTTTCATCTTTTTTCTAGATAGTTTTGCATTTCACAATCAAATCATACACAATTCTGCCCCAATCTTTCTTTTAAGTTACCTAATTACTGATATCAATATTAATCATATGGTATATACTTCCATGTAAAAAACAAACAATTTGTCAATATCTAGTGTCTTGAAGTTAATCTTTGATATTGGCTCTTATATGTTAAATTTTCTATTTATTTCAGGTTTGTTTGAGATAACTTCTAAAAAAATATGCTTGTAAAATGTCTATGTATTATGGATAATTTTGCTGGATATGATATTTTGGCCCTAGGCCTAGTTTGTTTGTTTGTTTGTTTGTTTTTGATTGCCAATATATTTTATTTCAGCACCTGTAGTCTTTTCCTGCAGCTGCTGATAAATCTTGTACAATTCTATGTGTAGTTCCAGCATATTTCAATTATTTTGTTGTTGTTGTTGTTGTTGTTGTTATTTCTTTGTTTCTTGCAAATTTTTCTCTTTGGTTTAGGGGTTTTGAAATTTGGAAATAATATTCCTGTGTATTTTCACATAGGATCTCTTTGAAATGATGATCATTTTTATTTCCTATTTCTACTTTTCCCTCATGTTCTATCATTTTGGGAAAATTTTCTTTGATTACTTCTCCCCCCATTGTGTCAAGATTCTTTTTATGGTCACAGCTTTCAAGTAGTCCAATTATTCTTGTTTTCTCTTCTAGAAATCTGTGGGTTTTTTTTTCATTCTTTATATTTTGTTTAGCAATTTCTTGGTTTCTTATAGCTTTACTGGCTTTCCCTTTCCCAATTCTAATTAATTTTTTTTTTCTTTAAGATTCTGTATCTTTTTTTTCCTAGTTGGTTAACTTTTAAAAGTAATCATGTTTTTTTTTTTTTTTTTTTTTTTTTTTCTTGGATGGTTCTCATTTTTATTTTTTTTCAATTTTTTGTTAATTTCTCTAATTTGATTTTTGAAGTATTTTTTGAGTTCTATAAATTATTTCTGGGCAAGTAGCTAATTAATGTTACTCTTTGAAGTACAAAAGGCTTTAGCTTTTTTTTTTTTTTTTTTTTTTAACTGCCCTACTCTGAAGATGAACCCTGGTCTTTCCTATTACCAAAGTTAGTTTTTATTTTTTGGTTCTTTCTTCTTTGCTGTTTTGTTTTGTTTTGTTTTGTTTTGTTTTGTTTTGTTTTGTTTTTAATGGATTAGGTATCTGTAATCCTGGGTGAGGGAAATGGTGTCTCTAGCTTCACTTCATTTCTCCTCTGACCTAGACCCCATACCAAAAAGTCCACCTTCCTGCAACTGCCACAGCCAACAGTGTCTCTGTGTGTAAGTAGTTCCTTCTCACCCAGGCTCAGGAGTTGAAAGTTTCTCTGGTTTGAGCTGAGCCACCCTTCAACCCAGCTAATCCCAAGATTCACATTTACTGTTTCTGTTGAACTACCCTGGATGCTTTTACACTTCACATCAATTAAACCCTCAGCTGGGGTCTTTTTTAGGGTCTTCTTAGGTTTTTCTAGGATCTTCTTTTATTTATTTATTTTTTTTAATTTTTTTAAAAACCAGTCTGTATTCATCCTTAGGCATAAATTTGTTCTCTTTGTGGGGAAAATATGGAGACCTTGAAATTTTCTGACCTACTCTGCTATCTTCCCAGAATCCTCCCCCCTTTATTATGATATTGTGATGTTTATTTTCCTTATTGAGTTTTTGCATGAGTTCTTTTTGAAGGTGAGACCACTTTCCTTTTTCTTTGGGATTTTCCCCATAGGTGTTTTGACATAATTGCCTTCTTCTGAGTTTGTTTCTTAGTCTTCTCTGTCTCCATAATAATATTCTATGGTCAGATTCTTTATTGGTTGTTTTTGGATTTTTCCCCATTTCATTTATATTTGCACTCTATTACCAGGATGGAAGGAATACCATCTCAAGCTTTTTGTGCCAGTGACTGCATACCCCTGCTGTTTGCTTGATGGTGCACTAATATTTCTGGGCAGTCTACAGAAAACCCTTGTGTCTGGTACTGTGCAGATGGGGTGGAGTGGGATGTGGCCAGCATTGCTGAAACCTAAGGTACCTAGAAGCTTACCTGGTGCTGAACTGGTGTTCTAATAGTGGTGCCCGGCATGTGCTGAAACCTGGTGGACATTTCTGCATTTTTCTGGGACTATACTGAAGCACATCCTAGTCTGGTCTCTGGAAGCTGCCCATTTGTTCCCCAGGTCTTTGCTAAAACATGGCAAGTTCATGCTGCTTGTTGATGCCTGGTGACTTTGGCACTCATAAGGTTGACAACTACCTCTCTGCCTGAAACTGGGCTGAAGCACTTCTTGGTCTAGCCACTGGAGGATACCTATTTGCTCAAAGATATGCTGAAGCACATGGTGGTTTCCTGGAGCTTGGGTTCACAGGATTTTCTTACTTTGCTAAGGCACATGGAGGGTATTGATGTTGGCATTAGTTCCCTTCACTTCATTATCAAGGCACACTTGATAATCTGAGCTCCTCTCATACTCTCATTACCAATTTTTAAAATCAGCCTCAAAAATAGCACTAGACTGGTAAGATTCACAAAGATTGGAAGTACAACAACTCACCAGCCAAAGATAATCAAGAATATCGCCAGAAAAGATTTGTCCTGAGTGGCTGGTCTGTTCCCCAGGCAGGGATAGAATCGGGAATGGGGGCAGCCTCTGTGGTTGGAAGGTTTACATAGTCTGACTGCTTTGCTTTTGTCACAGAGTAGGGGCCAGCAGAGAAATTGGAGTCTAGGGTAGAGGGTACTCTGAGGGATGCCAGAGCCTAACAGGATCTGGCTGTGCCCACCCAGGACCGGAAGTGACTCAGTGCAGACCATAATACAGCTTTTCCGCAGCATTGTACAGCTAGGGGCTCTTGTTGGGGGGCAGACACAAACATGCATGGCAGGGGCACAGCCTGGGGCAGCATCTCATCTGCACAGTAGGGAGCTTGGCCTGGGGTAGTGGAATTTCCCCAGCTTGACTGTGCTCCCCAGGCAGAGACACTTCTGGTGCTGTGAGGGATGGGGTGGCTGCTAATACTCAAAGCCAGTGTTTGTGGAAGGGCAGTGATACTTTTGCTGTTTAATCTGTAGCCCCAAGGCAGTTGCTAATCCTTACAGTGGGGCTTCTCACAGGGCACTTACATAGCCCAGCCCTTGATACCCAACATTAGGCACTTCCCCATGGAGCTCTTTCCAGAGCACTCCCAGAGAACTTCCCCAGCTCAGCCTCTCCTTTCAGCCCATTTAGAGGACAGCTACTGTGCATATACCCATCCTTGCTCTGCAGAAGAAGAAGGTAAACTCCTTGCCCCGAAGGTACATACTAAAGGCTTTAAAACAAACAAACAAACAAACAAAAAAAAAAACAATAAGTAAAAAAATCAAGAGAACAATTGATAGCTTCTATACAGAAAGATAGCAGGTTTCCAACCCCAACCCTAATACCAACAACCTCCAGATAATACCCCAAATAACGCTGTCCTAGAAAAGACTATTAAAAATCTCAAAAGAGAGTTAGAAGGAAAATGGGAAAAGGAAAAAGAAGCTATGCAAGAGAGTAATAACCTCCTGAAATGTGAATTCGAAAAGGTAAACAACTTCCTAAGATGTGAATTAGAAAAGGTAAAGAATTCATAGGAAGTGCAGGGAAACAGAATTAGTGAATTGGAAAAGGTAAAGAAATCAGAGGAGGTAGAATCTGTGAATTGGAAAAGATAAAGAATTCCCAAGAAAGTAGGATTTGTGAATTGGAAAAATAAAATAACTCACTAAAAAACAAATTTAGTGAAATGGAAAAAAAAATTCCATAGAGCAAAACAACTCTTTTAAAAACTCAATTGGACATATGCAAAAAGAAGTAAAAAAAGCTAATGAAGAAAATAACTCATTAAAATTCAGAACTGAACAAATAGCAATGAATGATTCACTGAGACACCAAGAATCAGTCAAGCAAAACCAAAAAAATTAAAAAATAGAAAGATACTTGGATAAACAACAGACCTGGAAAATAGATCTAGGAGAGAATCTGAAAATTATTGGACTTCCTGAAAATTATAATGAAAAAGAGAGCATAGATACTATTTTACAGGAAATCATCAAAGAGAACTGCCCTGAGGTAATAGAACCAGAAGGTAAAATAGACATTGAAATAATTCATCCAACACCTTCAGAAAAAAAAGAAAAAAAAATCTCCACAGAATATTGTGGCCAAATTTCAGAACTATCAGACTAAAAAAAAAATATTGAAAGCAGCCAGGAAAAAAACAATTTAAATACCCAGGTGCCACAATAGAAGTCATTCAAGATCAGGATCTAAGGGCCTGGAATCTGATTCAAAAAGACAAAAGAACTTGGAATGCAGCCAAGAATAAACTACACAGCTAAGTTGAGCATTTTCTTCCATGGAAAAAGATGGACATTTAATGAAACATATGAATTTAATTTGTTTCTAAGTAAAAAACCAGATCTAAACAAAAAAAAAATTGATCTCCAACCATAAGACTCAATTCAAGCAGAAAAAGGTAGAAGGAACTCTTGAGAACTGTATTTCTATTGTGGATATAAATTTAGACTACATATATAATTTGATTTTACTGATATAACAAAAAAAAGGGGGGAAGCAGAAATAGAAAGGAGATACTGTCAGAAAAGGGGGAAATAGGAGATAAAAAGAGGGAAACTACATTGCACAAAGAGGCAAAGAAAACCTATCATATCTGAGAGAAGTTAGAGAGGAGGAGGAACATTGTGTGAATCTTACTCTCATCAGAATTGGCTCAAAGAGAAAATAATTGACATATTTTTTCCCTCAGAAAATCCTCTCTCACCTCATTAAAAAGGGGATGAGGAAAAGAGAAAATGAAAAGAGTAATAAGAGAAAGGTATAAGAAAGGGAAAGGAATTTAAAGGGAGGAGGGAGGAAAACTAAAGAGGGAATGCTGCATGACTCAAGTGGGGGCCCATAAGTTTAATACTGTGGAAGGGATTCAGGGTGGGTAGGGGAAAAAAAGCACAATCTGGTGATAACATGAAGGCAGGAAATACAGAAATAGTCATTTTAACTGTAAATGTTAATGAGATGAACTCTCCCATTAACCAGACGCAGATAGCAGACTTCATCAAAAGTCAGAACCCTACAATATGTTTTTTACAAGAAACACATTTAAAGCAGGGAGATACATACAGAGTAAAGGTAAAAGGCTGGAACAGAATCTATTATGCTTCAAGTGAAGTCAAAAAAAGCAGGGGTAGTCATCCTTATCTCAGATCAAGCAAAAGCAAAAATTGATCAAATCAAAAGAAACAAGGAAGGAAACTATATCTTGCTAAAGGGTAGCATAGACAATGAAGCAATATCAATACTAAATGTATATGCACCAAGTGGCATAGCATCTAACTTCCTAAAGGAGAAGTTAAGGGAGTTGAAAGAAGAAATAGACAACAAAACTATAATATTGGAAGATGTCAACTTTGCACTCTCAGAATTAGATAAATCAGAACACAAAACAAATAAGAAAGAAATTAAAGAGGTAAATAGAATATTAGGAAAATCAGGTATGATAGAACTTTGGAGAAAACTGAATGGTGACAGAAAGGAGTATACTTTCTTCTCAGCAGTTCATGGAACCTATACAAAAATTGACCATGTATTAGGACATAAAGACTTCAAAATTAAATGCAGGAAGGCAGAAAGAGTAAATGCTTTCTTTTCAGACCATGATGTAATAAAAACTACATTCAGCAAAAAGTTAGGGGTAAATAGACCAAAAAGTTATTGAAAATTAAATAATGTCATCTTAAAGAATGATTGGGTGAGACAGCAAATTATAGACATAATTAATAATTTCACTCAAGGTAATAACAATGATGAGATATCATACCAAAATTTGTGGGATGCAGCTAAAGTGGTAATAAGGGGAAATTTTATATTTTTAGAGGGTTACTTAAATAAAATAGAGAAAGAGAAGAACAATGAATTGGGCTTGCAACATAAAAAGCTAAAAAAAAACAACAAATTAAAACCCCCCAATCAAATACTAAACTTGAAATTCTAAAATTAAAAAGAGAAATTACTAATATTGAAAGTAAAAAAAAAAAAAAAAAAAAAAAAAAAAAAAAACTATTGAATTAATGAATAAAACTAAGAGTTGGTTTTATGAAAAAAAAAAAACAATAAAATAGATAAACCTTTGGTAAATCTGATTAGAAAATGGAGAGAGGAAAATCAAATTGTTAGTCTTAAAAATGAAAGGGAGCAACTTTCCACCAATGAAGAGGAAATTAGAGAAATAATAAGGAGTTACTTTGCCCAACTTTATGCTAATAATTTTGAGAACCTAAGTGAAATGGATGACTACCTCCAAAAGTATAGGCTTCCCAGATTAACAGAGGAGGTAGTCAATTGCTTAAATAGTCCCAATTCAGAAAGAGAAATAGAACAAGCTATTAATCAACCCCCTAAGAAAAAATCTGCAGGACCATATGGATTTACATGTGAATTCTATCAAACATTTAAAGAACAATTAGCCCCAATGTTATATAAACTATTTGAAAAAATAGGGAATGAAGGAGTCCTACCAAATTCCTTTTATGACACAGACATGGTACTGATACCTAAACCAGGTAGATTGAAAACTGAGAAAGAAAACTATAGACCAATCTCCCTAATGAATATTGATGCTAAAATCTTAAATAAGATAGTAGCAAAAGGATTACAGAAAATAATCCCCAGGATAATACATCATAATTAAGTAGGATTTATACCAGGAATTCAGGGGTGGTTCAATATCAGGAAAACTATCCGTATACTTGGCCATATTAATAACCAAATAAACAAAAACCATATTATAATCTCAATAAATGCAGAAAAAGCATTTTATAAAATCCAACATCCATTCTTATTAAAAACACTTGAGAGTATAGGAATAAATGGACTTTTCCTTAAAATAATCAGTAGCATCTATTTAAAACCATCAGTAAGCATCATATGTAATGGGGATAAACTGCAACCATTTATAATATGATCAGGAGTGAAACAAGGTTGCCCACTATCACCATTACTATTCAATATTGTATTAGAAATGCTAGCTTTGGCAATAAGAGTGGAGAAAGAGATTAAAGTAATTAGAGTAGGTAATGAGGAAACCAAATTGTCACTCTTTGCGGATGATATGATGGTATACTTAGAGAACCCCAAAGATTAATCTACACTTTTAGCATAGTTGCAGGATACAAAATAAGCCCACATAAATCATCAGCATTCTTATATGTCACTAATAAAATCCAAAAGTTAGAGTTAGTTACAAAGAGAAATTCCATTTAGTAGATGGATATAATAAAATATTTAGGAATCTATCTGCCAAGGGAAAATCAGAAACCATATGAGCAAAACTACAAAACACTTTCCACACAAATTAAGTCTGATCTAACCAATGGAAAAATATTAAAGGCTCTTGGATAGGGTGAGCAAATATAATAAAGATGACAATACTCCCTAAACTGGGGCAGCTAGGTGGCACAGTGGATAGAGCACCAGCCCTGAATTCAGGAGGACCAAAGTTCAAATCTGGGCGCAGACACTTAATACTTCCTAGCTGTGTGATCCTGGACAAGTCACTTAACCCCAGCCTCAGGAAAAAAAAAATACTCCCTAAACTAATCTATGTATTTAGCATTATACCAATCAGACTCCCAAAAAACTATTTTCATGACCTAGAAAATATAACAACAAAGTTCCTATGGAAAAACAAAATGTCAAGAATTTCAAGGGAATTAATGAAAAAAAATCAAATGAAGATCATGTAGCTGTACCAGATCTAAAATTATATTGTAAAGCAGTGGTTACAAAAAAACATTTGGTATTGGCTAAGAAATAGACTAGTTGATCAGTTGATTAGGTTAGGTCCAAAAGACAAAATGATCAATAATTGTAATAATCTAATGTTTGACAAACCCAAGGACCCCAGCTTTTGGGATAAGAACTCAATGTTTGTCAAAAATTGCTGGGAAGATTGGAAATTAATATGACCGAAACTAGGCATTGTCCTACACTTAACACTATTCACCAACATAAGGTCAAAATAGGTTTATGACCTAGGGATAAAGAATGAGATTATAAATAAATTAGAGGAACTTAGGATAGTTTACCTCTCAGACCTGTGAAAGAGGAATGAATTTATGTCCAAAGAAGAACTAGAGATCATTATTGACAACAAAATAGAAAATTTTAATTATATCAAATTGAAAATATTTTGCACAAACAAAACTAATGCAGACAAGATTAAAAGGGAAGCAAAAACTGGGAAAACATTTTTACAGTTAAAGGTTCTGATAAGGCCTCATTTCCAAAATATATAGAGAATTGACTCTAATTTATAAGAAACAAGCCATTTTCCAATTGATAAATAGTTGAAGGATATGAACAGACAATTCTCAGACGAAGAAATTGAAACTATTTCTAGCCATATGAAAAGATGCTTTAAGTCATTATTAATCAGAGAAATGCAAATTGACAACTCTGAGATACCACTACGTACCTATCAGATTGACTAGAATGACAGGGAAAGATAATGTGCAGTTTTGGAGGGGTTGTGGGAAAACAGGGGCATTGATACATTGTTGGTAGAAATGTGAATACATCCAGCCATTCTGGAGAGCAATTTGGAATATTACTCCTGGGCTTATATACCAAAGACACCTTAAAGAAGGGGAAGGGACCTGTATGTGCAGGAATGTTCGTGGCAGCCCTCTTTGTAGTGTTTAGAAACTGGAAATTAAGTGGATGCCCATCAATTGGAGAATGGTTAAATAAATTGTGGTATATGAATATTATGGAATATTATTGTTCTGTAAGAAATGACCAACAGGATGATTTCAGAAATGCCTGGAGAGACTTACAGGAACTGATGCTGAGTGAAATGAGCAGAACCAGCAGATCATTATATACTTCAACAACAGTACTCTATGATGATCAATTCTGGTGGACGTGGACATCTTCAACAATGAGATGAGCCAAATCAATTCCAATAGAGCAGAAATGAACTGAACCAGCTACACCCAGTGAAAGAATTCTGGGAAATTACTATGAACCATTACATATAATTCCCAATCCCTTTATTTTTTTCTGCCTGCATTTTTGATTTCCTTCACAGGCTAATTGTACACTATTTCAAAGTCTGATTCTTTTTGTACAGCAAAACAATTGTTTAGACATGTATACATATATCATATTTAATTTGTACTTTAACAATATTTAATATGTATTGATCAACCTGCCATCTGGGGGGTGGAAAAGGAGGGGGGAAATTAGAACAACAGGTTTGGCAATTGTCAATGCTGTAAAATTACCCATGCATATATCTGGTAAATAAAAACTATAAAAATAAAAATTTAAAGTAAAAGAAAAAAAAGAAAAAAGAAAAGTATTTTACAGTGTTATACATTAAATAGAAGTTAATAAGGTAGTCAAAAGGTTTGAAATTGATATTTTAAGTAGATATAAAATCAAAAACACAGAAGAAAGTCTCAATGTATTCTCCCCTGGATAGCCTATATTATATGTCAAGTATGTTATCCCGATTCTAGATGTTACTTTTTTTTTTTTTCTCATTTACTTTGTTAGCATGGAAGAAACCATGGAAGAGTAGTGAGGAAAAAGAAGGAATTGAATACTATTTAGTATTAGGATTCTTTGAAGGAATTTAATATGTTTAGTTTAGCTTGTAGTATAGAAGATAAAGTAAAATTCACTCTCTGAGAGCAGAGCTATTTAATTTTTGCCTTTGTATTCCCAACAATTAGTGTGTATGGTTCATAATAAGTGTAGTGAGCTGTCGTCTCTAGAAGCTGCCAGATCACTCTCTGGGAAGAGATCTGCTGTGTCTTCTACTCAAATCTCTCCAACAGATTCTTCTTCCTGTAGTGAACCGTTGTCTCCAGGTAGTTGCTGTTAACTCTTGTCCAGAGAAGTGACTTCCCTTCCTGCAGAGAGCCGACTTCCCTTCCTGCAGAGAGCTGCGTCAAGCAAGATGTAATGCAGAGTCTTCTTCTATCTCTGGGTGTCCTCTCTTTTATTCTCCCAGAGAATGGGCGTGGGATAATGCAAGGGCTTCTGGGAGGAACCACTTCAGCCAATGAGCTTGCTCCTTCTATCAAGTCAACCTGAGTTCTCACCTTGTAATTGTCCAACCTGAATTCTCACCTTGTCACTATCCAGACAACCTGAGTTCTCACCTAGTAATCCTAACATCTCCCCCTTTCTTTTGATTTAGAACATAGGACAGTCATGACCTTGAAACATAAATCCATCAATATGGGAAGTATTACAGATAATTACATAAATTACATAAGCACATAGTAACATAGTAACATAACACATGCTAGAAGTATATAACATAATCATAAATTGAAAATGTATAAATGTCCATAAGTCCATTGTCCATTAGTCTCATCTTGTGTGAGGAAGTCCAATGATTCCTGCTGGTTTTTAAAGTTCTTTATCAGTCTTTTTATTAGCCATGCTCTTTCTGTGTAAGATGTTTCTTAGATCTTCTCCTTTATTTTGAGGTCTTTCTCTTTTTCTGTCTCTCTGATGGACAAGGCGAATACAACTCGTTGGCACCCATCTGATTCCTTCTCCTGCTGAAGAAATACAAGCAAACCCTCTCTCCCAGGCAGTTAACCTATCTAATTACCTTCTATTTACCACTTTCTAAATCTCTTCTCATCATCTGGCAATTACATTTGAATTGTTTGCACTGGACACAGCCCTGTTGGTTTAAAAGGCCTGTATTCTCCCCAAGTGTAATCCATTTTTGCAATCTGATTGCCTTTTGGCTCACTTATTAGGTAATCCCTTTCTGCCATGTGATTGCTTTTCTGCTGGTTGATCAAATCAGAGTCCTGACCTTCTAAAGGCTCTTTGGGTGTAACATCAGCTGCCATCATGCCCCAAGTCTTTTTTGCCTGGGGCCCTGGACCTGGGCCCCTCATCCCATTTCCCTGAATTATTCTACACTCTGATGCCCAATGGAGTCCTCTGTTGCATTTTGGACATGGGGTTTTAGGTCTTCTTTCACCCTGTCTTCTCACTGTATCTCCATACCTACACTGAGCTCTTAGATGTCCAATTTTTCCACATTGAAAACATCGCCGAGTTTCTCTAGAAGTCCCTTGCCAGGAGGGACCCTGCCTTTCCACATTCATCATTGTCCGGGTGTAAAAAGCATTTGTTCCCACTGTAGCACAGCGTCTTATGATCTCCTCTAAACTAGCATCTTTGTCTAATCCCCATATAATTCTTTTGCAAATCTCATTGGCATTTTCCTTAGCCAGATGTCTGGTCATTATTTCTGTAGCTGAATTTTCTCCAATAGTTCTTTTGACAGCAGTTTGCAAACGTCCCACAAAATCTGCAAAAGGTTCATTGGGACCTTGCTGTATTTTAGTGAAAGCCTCTCCACGATCTTTCTGTCCAGGAAGGACACCCCAAGCTTTTATTGCAGCCTTAGCAATTTGTTCATATATTGTCATGGTATAATTAATCTGTTCCGAATTCTCTCCATACTGACCTTCACCAGCTAAGTGCTCAAAAGTGAATTGTGTGTTAACTCCTATTTCCAAATTGCATCTGACTTGAATTTTACATAATTCATGAAATTCCGCAAGCCATAATAAATTTTCTCCAGGTTCCAGACATGTCCTTGCTATGGATTTCCAATCATTCGAGGTTAGGACTTCATAAGACAAACCATCTAGTAACATTTTGACATAAGCTGATGTAGCCCCATAAAGGGTACAACCTTTTTTCAAATCCTTAATTTTATTCAAATCTAAAGGTGCATATCTTCTCCTTTTTTTACCTACAGAGTCAATATTTTCAATCACAGGATATGCATGTATAAAATCACTTATATCCTGTCCTTCTCTCTTAGCTTTAACCAATGCTTTTTCTAATCTTGTCATAGGCTTAGGCTGCTTCACAGGCAATTCTGTTTGTGTTTCTGCCTCTTCCCCTCCTTCTTCCTCCACCTCTGAAGGTGGGGTTGATGTGGGCCTGTCAATAATCTGTTCTCTAGGCAGAGTTGAAGCTTCTTCAAGAGAATCATACCATAATTCCTCATTTAAATCTTCTTGCTCTAGGGCAAAATCTTGATCTTTCCTTTTTTCCTCACACTTCCTCCTCTGTTCATTTTTAAAACTTTTCCTTCTCCTACAACTTGCTTGATAGTTTAAGGCTAATTGAACTATGTTGTAGATATAAAATACTTCTGCAGAAATTGAACGAGGCCCATTTTTTGCTTGAAATTCTTTCATTTCATATCCCACTAGCTTCCATTTATCTACATCTATCTTTTCTTCCTCTAAGAACCAAGGAGATGTGCATCTTAATGCAGCCAAGAGTTTAGCAATCTGTACCCAGGTTACAAGTAAACTCTGCTCCTCAATTATCTTGATTATACTCTCTATAGTACCACTCCTGAATGGGGGTGGAGCTGAGGTTGCTTCTGGGGCTGGGGTTGAGTCGGCTGAGGTCCAGGGATTGAATTTAGCTAACATGTGCCCCATTTCAGCTATAAGAGATTCCTGGTTTAGCCCTTAACAAGTTAAGTTCCTTATTTATCTATTAGCACACTCACTTAATCTTTAACAAAGTTTCCTCGTTACTCACGGTTCTGGGTCAGAGAGACTGAGATCTGGATGGGAGGCTTTTCCACTGGAATCAGGACCGTGTCTGTCCCTGTTCAGGTGCCAAATTGCAAAGGTCTGGTCTAGCTCCTCTTGTCAGGATAAGCAAAAGTCCTTGCCCCACGGGTGGATGCCAATTGTAGCGAGCTGTCGTCTCTAGAAGCTGCCAGATCACTCTCTGGGAAGAGATCTGGTGTGTCTTCTACTCAAATCTCTCCAACAGATTCTTCTTCCTGTAACGAACCGTTGTCTCCAGGCAGTTGCTGTTAACTCTTGTCCAGAGAAGTGACTTCCCTTCCTGCAGAGAGCCCCGTCAAGCCTGATGCAATGCAGAGTCTTCTTCTATCTCTGGATGTCCTCTCTTTTATTCTCCCAGAGAATGGGCGTGGGATAATGCAAGGGCTTCTGGGAAGAACCACTTCAGCCAATGAGCTTGCTCCTTCTATCAAGTCAACCTGAGTTCTCACCTTGTAATTGTCCAACCTGAATTCTCACCTTGTCACTATCCAGACAACCTGAGTTCTCACCTAGTAATCCTAACAAATAAGTCCTTATTAAATGCTTATTGAACTGAATTGGATTGAAGAGGAAAATGATGGAAAGATATTTTGGTTTTTTAAACTTTAAGTTTGAGAGCAAATGAAATTTTGCACTTGGTTCCAGAAAGCAGAGGTAGAAATAATGAGAGTACGCTGCAGAGAGACAGATTTTAGTTCAATAAATTGGGAAAAAAATAAGCTTTCTAGAAGTTACTGCTACTCTCAAAATGCAATAGGCTGGCTCAGGAAGTATTTTTTTTAATTTTATTTTTTTATTAATTTTTATAATTATAACATTTTCTATGACAGTACATATGCATAGGTAATTTTTTTTTTACAACATTATCCCTTGTACTCCCTTCTGTTCTGAGTTTTTCCCCTCCTTCCCTCCACCCCCTCCCCTAGATGGCAGGCATTCCCATACATATTAAATATCTTATAGTATATCCTAGGAACAATATATATGTGCCGAACCGAATTTTGTTGTTGTTGTTGCAAAGGAAGGATTGTATTCGGAAGGTAAAAATAATCTGAGAAGAGAAATAAAACAAAACAAAACAAACAAACAAACAAAAAACAATGCTCACAGTTTATACTCATTTCCCAGTGTTCCTTTTCTGGATGTAACTGATTCTGTCCATCATTGATCAATTGGAATTGTAATAGCTCTTCTAGGAAGTAATTATTTACTCTTCATTAAAGGTCATCAAATAAAGGCTATAAGAGAACTTATTAAAGATTGTCCAGAAATGATACATCTTTAGAAATAGATGGACTCTGATGTCACTTTCAAGTCTTGAGATTCTCTTATTTTAGGAGTGGATTTTTAAGTTTTAGAAATGACTCAGAAAAATCGCCTTACAAATTGAACAAAACAAGAAGCCTCTTTCTTAATCACAAAAAAAAAAAAAAAAAAAAAAAAAAAAAAAAAACCAACCTTTTGTATTTGGAGAGGGTTGAGTGCATTCTTTTTTTTCAAAACAAGATATAGGTGTGTAACTGTATGGCAGCTTAAAAAAAAACTCAGCTTAAAGACTTTAAGATGTTTTTGTTTTCGTTTTTTAATCTACACATAGATGAATTAATGGATAAGAGTGTTTAGATGGCAGAGAAGTTTGGATTTATCATGATTCTTATTAAATATATTATGTTCACTTTTCAGAGTATACTCAATATAATTACAACCCAAAATATATTTGGAAACTTAGGGTGAGTGAGCAATTCAGACTAAAGGAATTTCAAGTCAGCCAAGGAGATTCTGTAGAGGGACAGAATTGAATAAGCCTATGAACAGGAAGAGTCTAGTCCAGGTACTACTTGAGACCTGCTTTCTGTAAGGGCTGAACAATTCAAAGGATTGGTTCACTATCTCCTTAACAATGAAAAAAACATACTAGAGACAAATTTAGGATGATCTTGGATAATGCATTGACAGGAATAAGGCATCACAATTATGCTATTTATGACTCTGTCTTTATAGATACTTTGGTATGATAATTCCTGCTAATTAAAACTCTTTTATAAATACTCTGGTATTGATAAGCATCACAACTATGCTAGTTACAATTCTGTTTTGATACGTACCTTGGTATTGATAGATAAGGTGTATACTGAAATGTCAAAGTATGATTTATGCATTAACCCTGGAATATACATGGCATCACCTGGAGGTAGTTAGCATTAATGTAACACTAGCTTAAAGAATATTTGCAAAGCATATCTTCTGCCTGGCCTCCAATATTCATATCAGATTCACACTCTAGGTTTTCACTGGAGCTGGACTCCAACAAGATCATAATTACTTCTTCTGGTTTTATGTTCTTGTGAATTTAGCAGCAAGAGAGACACTCTAGCTAAGGATAAGATGTTTCTTTGCTTTAAGTTAATTACTCAAGTGTAATGGTAAGCAGGTAAAAGTAGAAAAGGCAATGGTCAGCAATTAGAATAAAAACCAGACAGGAAGCCCTAATCAACTGTCTCTTTGTTCTTTCTCTAAAAGTCAACTATGGTAACCCTGAATTTCAAGGAGAGGAAGGTGGGATGGAGATCAGTTTATTTTTTTGACCAAGAAAAATTCAAGGGGCTTTTTATAAAATGTTTTGTATAAAGATCCAAACTTTCTTGCCATCTTTTGCACCTCAAGAAGTTAGTGAAATTGTTAAATGTATCACAAATAGTAAAAATGTATCTAGACTTCCCATTTCAGAGTCATTACAGTATATGGCCTTATAAATCCACCTTCCAGATCTCCCCATCTGAAATTGCAATAATTTTGAATCGCGGCCCTGCAGGGATGTCAATGCTAAGTATCATCTGGTAAAAGCTGGAGGGAGTTAAGTCAATGCTCTGCTCTGCTAGGCAAGAGGAAGAACAGCTTAACATCACAGCCAGCCAAACCATTACTACATGATGAGCAAGTCTGCTTCAGTGAAATTTCAATTATGAGAAAGCACTCAAGCGATGGCTAAGAATAATGACCTCCCTTTCTACTTTCTGATGGAAGTGAATGGCAGAAAATGGGGAACATCATACCTTCTTCTCCTCCATTTCACCTCTAAAAATCATTAAGCAAAAAATAAATAGAATAAAATAAAATAAAATAAAATTTTAAAAATGGTGAAATTCACCATTGCTCTGATGATTGCTTCTAGACTTCAATAAATAAAAGGGATGTTTTGTCATCAATTACAATCTATCTCTTGGTATCTCTAAGTTTAGTTATGAGCCATTTCCCTTAGTTTTTTGCATTTAGACACGTATCACTGGCAAGATGCTTAGACAATGTGTAATATTTCATTTCCAATTTAGTCAGCCAATCAACAAACATTTATGAAGTGCTTACATTTTAGGTATTGTGTTAAGAGCTCAGAATACAAAAAACAACAACATAATAATAAAAAAGCTCACAATCTAAAGGGAGTGGTAGCATACAAATGGACTTTGTACAATTATCTATAGGATAAATAGGATATAATTATCAGAGACTTAAAAATGATTGGGGAAGGTAACCTTTATATTGTGGGATTTTGACTGAAACTTGAAGGAAGATAGAAATGAGAGGTGAAAAATAAAAGGGAGAATATTCCAGGAAAGGGAGGGAAGGGTAGACAATGAAAATGCCTTGAGCTAAGAGATGGCCAGTTTTACTGACACTAGGGAATAATTTTAGAGTATCAAAATGTAATCTTCAATGTAAAAATGGAATTATTACTGAAATAATAAATTTTATATTATGTGGGAAACAATAAGCAGATATCCTAGAATTAATATCGTGAAGTAAGTCAGAGCTTCTGCATATGTTGGCAAATTTGTGTTCTTTATCTTTTCTTTCAGTATTTTATACCTAAGGCAAAAGAGTAGTCATTCCTTTACTATTCCCTTCCTCCAAATACTATAAAGCACTTTCTCTGTGCTCTGTTCTTGTGAGTGAATGTGAATGATGTAGAACTTTGAATGACAAAAAAATCGGTTTGGTTAATTTCAGAGAACCAATGGAGAGAAAAAAATAATTTTTTACTTCAGAGTTTGGTCAAAATAGGAATGAGATGATTGGTTGGTTGTTGTCCTTCATTCTTGAAAAAAAAAATGATATCCCTTTATTTGGGACAAGGTATAGTGTATCCAACTGTGACTAATCAGAACAATACAAGCTTGCAAAGCTTTACTAAAGGTTGGGCACAAATAATCCATTGGAGCATTTGGAGTAGAGATGTCTCTAGATTTGCACATCTCACTTTTTTTTGAGCTACTGGAATTCTTCTTAGCTCACAGAGTTATTTTAGTATGCCATGATGAATGGTGTTCTTCAGAATCTTCATAAGACAATTCAAATGAAAGTGACTCCGTTGAGCAATCTGGAATTATGCCCAAAAAGTTATCAAAATGTGCATACCCTTTGACCCAGCCATACTACTACTGGGCTTATATCCCAAGGAAATACTAAAGAAGGGAAAGGGACTTGTATGTGCCAAAATGTTTGTGGCAGCCCTTTTCATAGTGGCTAGAAACTAGAAAATGAATGAATGCCCATCAATTGGAGAATGGTTGGGTAAATTATGGTATATGAATGTTATGGAATATTATTGTTCTGTAAGAAATGACCAACAGGAGAAATACAGAGAGGCTTGGAGAGACTTACATCAACTAATGCTAAGTGAAACAAGCAGAACCAGAATATCATTATACACTTCAACATTGATACTGTGTGAGGATGTATTCTGATGGAAGTGGATATCTTCAACATAGAGAAGAGCTAATCCAATTCCAATTGATCAATGATGGACAGAATCAGCTACATCCAGAAAAGGAACACTGGGAAACGAGTGTAAACTGTTATTTTTACCTTCTGAATCCAATTCTTCCTGTGCAACAAGAAATTTGGTTCTACACACATATATTGTATTTAGAATATATTGTAATATATTTAACATGTATAAGACTGCCTGCCATCTGGGGGAGGGGGCTGAGGGAGGAAGGGAAAAAATCTGAACAGAAGTAAGTGCAAGGGATAATGTTGTAAAAAATTACCCATGCATATGTACTGTCAAAAAAAAAAGTTATAATTATAAAATAAAATAAAATAAAATAAAATAAAATAAAAAAGAAAGTGACTCCGTTTCCTGGCATGAAACACTTCTTCCCCTCATTTTTGATTGATTTTATAGTTGTGTGACATATTAGCTAATCGACATCACCTTCTATTCCATGGAGTTTAAGTTCAATTCAGATCAACCCTTTGTTAAGTATATATTGGATTAGATATGGTGTGTTAGGTTCTGGGGGCAGACAACAAGATCTCTCTCTTCACAAAACTTGTAGCTTAAGTTGGGATGAGATGGAGGGATGTGATTAGATTAATGCTGGAGCCCAACTTAAACTGGTAAACAAGAACTGACTTACAATTTCTGCATAAGCATTTACAACTCAGAATCAGAAAATACTATAAAACAGACTTGATTTGTTGATTGTGTAAACTTAAGAAAGTGATGAAGAAAATGTTAACAAACACCATCTTTTTTTTAATGTGTAGCTCATTTAAAGGGCTAGTTACATGTTAAACAATCTGCCCCACATATACTGAGGAAACTGCAGAAGCTAGATTTGTTCAAAGTTCTCCCTTTAAAACAGCTGTTAGAGTCTTTAATGATAGGGATCAGGCTTGTAGCAGAAAAGAAAGGCCATGGAAAGGGCCGTGGGCGGAGCCAAGATGGCAGAGAAGGTACACGCTACTGTGTAAGCTCCTTTCTTCCCTCACAACCAACTAGATATAATCAGCTCTCAGAAATAGCGCTGGACTGATAGAATCCACAAGGACTAGGAAGCATGACTTACCAGCTGAAGAGAATATGGAGTTTCAACAGGAAAGGTCAGTTCCCAGGGGAGGAAGAAGAGAGGCCATTGCAGATGGTTGGGTGCTGGCACACTGCGCCGATTGCGCTGGCGAGGGCTCTGGGATCAGAGAAGCCACTGAGATAGAAGAATCTGGCACAGGCTGTTAGCTCTTCTCTGCTTATAAAACAGCAGTTCAGAAGAGAAATCTAAGCCACTTTAAAAAAAAAAAAATTAAAGCCAGAGACTGGATCTTCCCTATCCTGGAGGTGATTCAGCAGATCTCAGCACTGTGGGTGCGGCCGACATAGGCGGTCCTAGCTCTCACCTGTGAGTAGGTAAGAGATTGAGAAGGGGGTGGATACGGCCCCAAGGCAACACATAGTGCCCTGGCTCAGCTGGAGGCTGTGGAACTCAGCCCCTGAAGTCCCAGAGAAGCAAAACCTTTGAACTAGGGACTGCGGTTGCTGGCAGACACTTCCAGTTTGAGCACAGGGGCTTTTCACGTCACCTGCTGCTGATATCCACGCCCCACTGGGACGCATAGGCTAGGCTTTGAGTTGCCTTTACTGTTCGGCCTCAAACCTCAGGGAAGCCGCTAAAAAACACTGCGCGCCCTCTAAGCACAGCAGTGCTGATCACCTGGGAGGCACTTCCAGGGAGGGGGTGGGGAACTCTCTCCCAGAGCTCTATCTTAGCTCAGGCACAGGGCCGCTACATCCATCTAGTCTGGGAGGAAGCTGATAAAAGAAATAAATAAATAATTTCCTACCCCAGGGACAGACCACAAAAGATTTTTTATGTATGAATAAAAAGCCAAGAAAAACTATAGATTCTTTCTACACAGAGAAAGAGCGGGTATCCAACCGCAAGGAAGTTAATAGTAGAGAGTCAGCAGATAACAACCTAAAGTGGAATGATTCCTGCTCCCCATCACAATAATTCTCTCCTTGAAAAGACTATTAAAAAGTTAAGAGAGTTTGAAGAAAAATGGGGAAAGGAAAGAGAAAATATGGAATTGGAGTTGGAAAAAATAAAGAATTCACAGGAGATGCAGGGAAACAAAATTAGTGCATTAGAAAAGGTAAAAAAAAAATCATAGGAAAGTAGGATTTCTGAATTGGAGATGATAAAAAGGCTCAAGAAAATAGGATTTCTGAATTGGAGAAGATAAAAAAGTCTCAAGAAAATAAGATTTCTGAATTGGAAAAAGAAAATAATTCTCAAAAAAAATGAGGGAAATGGAAAAAAAAATTCAATAGAGCAAAATAACTCATTTAAAATTGAAATTGGGCATTTACAAAAAGAACTAAAAACTGTGAAAGAAGAAAATAACCCTTAAAATTCAGGATGGAACAAATAGAAATGAATGATTCATTGAGAACCCAAGCATCAGTCAAACAAAAAAAAAAAAAAGAAAGAAAAAAGAAAAAAGAAAAGCTGGTGAAAAATGTCAAATACTTACTGGGAAAATCTATAGACCTGGAAAATAGATCTAGGAGAGATAACCTGTGGATCACTGGACTTCCCGAAAACTATGACCAAAAAAAGAGCCTAGATTCTATTTTACAGGAAATTATGAAAGAGAACTGTCCAGAGATAATAGAAACAGAGGGGAAAATAGATGTTGAAAGAATTCATCGAACTCCTTCTGAAATAGACCCTAAAAAAAGAACACCACGGAATATTGTGGCTAAGCTGCAGAATTACCACACAAAGGAGAAAATCCTGCAAGCAACTAGAAAAAAACAATTTAAATACCAAGGTGCCACAATAAGGGTCACACAAGATCTGGCTGCCTCCACATTAAAAGATAGAAGGGCCTGGAACCTGATATTCCGAAAGGCAAAAGATCAAGGATTGCAACCAAGAATAAACTACCCAGCTAAGTTTAGCATCTTTTTCCATGGAAGAAGATGGTCATTCAATGAAATAAAGGAATTCCATATGTTTCTAAGAAAAAAAAAACAGACTTAAAAAAAATTTGATCTACATCCACAAGACTGAAGAGAAACAGAAAAAGAGAATTCTCTATCACCTCATTAAAAGGGGGGAGAGGAAAAGGGAAAAGGAAAAGGAGAATAAGGGAAGGGACTTGGAGGGAGGGGGGAGGGATACTAAAAAAAAAAAAAGGGAGGGCTGCGAGTCAAAGCGGGGGTTTATAAATTAAATATTGGGGAAGGCGTTCAGGGGGGTCAAGGGAAAAAGCATAATCTGGGGATAATATGATGGCGGGAAATACAGAATTAGTAATTTTTACTGTAAATGTAAATGGGATGAACGCTCCCATCAAACAGAGACGGATAGCAGACTGGATCAAAAATAAGAACCCTTCAATATGTTGTTTATAGGAAACACATTAAAGCAGGGAGATACATACAGAGTAAAGGTAAAAGGTTGGAACAGAGCCTAGTATGCTTCAGGTAAAGCCAAAAAAGCTTGGGTAGCTATCCTTATCTCAGATCAAGCAAAAACAGAAGTTGATTTAGTTAAAAGAGATAAGGAAGGAAACTATATCCTGCTGAAAGGTAGCATAAATAATGAAGCCATATCGATACTAAACATATATGCACCAAGTGGTATAGCATCTAACTTTCTAAAGGAAAAGTTAAGAGAGTTGCAAGAAGAAATAGACAGTAAAACTATAATAGTGGAAGATCTCAAACTTGCACTCTCAGATTTAGACAAATCAAACCACAAAACAAACAAGAAAGAGATTAAAAAAGTAAATAGAACATTAGAAAAACTAGGTATGATAGACCTTTGGAGAAAACTGAATGGCAATAGAAAGGAATATACTTTCTTCTCAGCAGTTCATGGATCCTATACAAAAATTGACCATATATTAGGACATAAAGATCTCAAAATTAAATGTAGGAAGGCAGAAATAATAAATGCCTTCTTCTCAGACCACAATGCAATAAAAGCTACATTCAGTAAAAAGTTAGGGGTAAATAGACCAAAAAGTAATTGGAAACTGAATAATCTCATCTTAAAGAATGACTGGGTGAAAGATCAAATTATAGAAACAATTAATAATTTCACCCAAGATAATGACAATGATGAGACATCATACCAAAATCTGTGGGATGCAGCTAAAGCAGTAATAAGGGGAAATTTTATATCTTTAGAGGCTTATGTGAAGAAAATAGGGAAAGAGAAGATTAACGAATTGGGCTTGCAACTTAAAAGTCTAGAAAAATACCAAATTAAAAACCCCCAACCAAAAATCAAACTTGAAATACAAAAATTAAAAGGAGAAATCAATAATATTGAAAGTAAAAAAAACTATTGAATTAATAAATAAAACCAAGAGTTGGTTTTATGAAAAAGCCAATAAAATAGATAAACCTTTGGTAAATCTGATCAGAAAAAAGAAAGAGGAAAATCAAATTGTTAGTCTTACAAAGGAAAAGGGGGATCTTTCCACCAATGAAGAGGAAATTAAAGAAAAAATAAGGAGTTACTTTGCCCAACTTTATGCCAATAAATTTGATAACTTAAGTGAAATGATGACTTCCTCCAAAACTATAGGCTTCCTAGATTAACATAGGAGGAAATAAAGTGCTTAAGTAGTCCCATTTCAGAAAAAGAAATAGAATAAGCTATTAATCAACTCCCCAGGACCAGATGGATTCACATGTGAATTCTACCAAACATTTAAAGAAAAATTAGCCCCAATGTTATATAAATTATTTGAAAAAAATAGGGGATGAAGGAGTCCTACCAAACTCCTTTTATGACAAAGACATGGCACTGATACCTAAACCAGGTAGATAGAAAACAGAGAAAGAAAATTATAGACGAATTTCCTTAATGGATATTGATGCTAAAATCTTAAATAAGATATTAGCAAAAAGACTTCAGAAAATCATCTCCAGGATAATACACTATGATCAAGTAGGATTCATAACAGGAATGCAGGGCTGGTTTAATATTAGGAAAACTATTAGTATAATTGACCATATTAATAAGCAAATTAATAAAAACCATATGATCATCTCAATAGATGCAGAAAAAGCATTTGACAAAATCCAACATCCATTCCTACTAAAAACTCTTGAGAGTATAGGAATAAATGGATTATTCCTTAGAATGATCAGGAGTATATATTTAAGACCATCAGTAAGCATAATATGCAATAGAAATAAACTGCAACCTTTCTCAGTAAGATCAGGAGTGAAGCAAGGTTGCCCACTATCAACATTACTATTCAATATAGTACTAGAAACGCTAGCCTTGGCAATAAGAGCCGAGAAAGAGATTCAAGGAATTAGAGTAAGAAATGAGGAAATCAAATTATCACTTTTCGCAGATGACATGATGGTATACTTAGAGAACCCCAAAGACTCTGTTAAAAAGCTATTAGAAATAATTCAGAATTTTAGCAAAGTGGCAGGATACAAAATAAATCCACATAAATCCTCAGCATTCTTATATATCACTAACAAAATGCAACAGCAAGAGATACAAAGAGAAATTCCATTCCAAACAAATGTTGAGAGTATAAAGTATTTGGGAAACCATCTACCAAAGAAAAGTCAAGAATTATATGAGAAAAATTACAAAACACTTGCCACAAAAATAAAGTCAGATTTAAATAATTGGAAAGACATTCAGTGCTCTTGGATAGGCCGAGCGAATATAATAAAGATGACAATACTCCCCAAACTAATCTATGTATTTATTGCTATGCCAATCAGACTCCCAAGAAACTATTTTAATGACCTAGAAAAATTAACAACAAAATTCATATATAAGAATAAAAGGTCGAGAATTGCAAGGGAACTAATGAAAAAAAAAAGTCAGCGGAAGGTGGTCTAAGTGCACCTGATCTAAAGCTATATTATATAGCAGCAGTCACCAAAACCATTTGGTACTGGCTAAGAAATAGAACAGTAGATCAGTGGAACAGATTAGATACAAAGGACAAAAAAGGGTACATCTATAGTAATCTAATCTTTGACAAACCCAAAGATACCAACATTAGGGACAAAAATTCATTATTCGGAAAAAAACTGTTGGGAAAACTGGAAATTAGTATGGCAGAAATTAGATATGGATCCACACTTAACATGTACCAAGATAAGATCAAAATGGGTCCATGATTTAGGCATAAAGAATGAGATCATAAATAGATTAGAGGAACAGAGAATAGTCTACCTCTCAGACCTGTGGAGGAGGAAGGAATTTATGACCGAAGGAGAACTAGACATCATTATCGATCACAAAGTAGAAGATTTTGATTCCATCAAACTAAAAAGTTTCTGTACAAATAATACTAATGCAAACAAGATTAGAAGGGAAGTAACAAATTGGGAAAATATTTTTAAAAGCAAACGTTCTGACAAAGGTCTCATTTCCAAAATATATAGAGAACTGACCCTAATTTATAGGAAACCAAACCATTCTCCAGTTGGTAAATGGTCAAGGGATATGTACAGACAATTCTCAGATGATGAAATTGAAACTGTTTCCACTCATATGAAAGAGTGTTCCAAATCACTACTGATCAGAGAAATGCAAATTAAGACAACTCTGAGATATCATTACACACCTCTCAGATTGGCTAAGATGACAGGAACAAATAATGATGAATGTTGGAGGGGATGTGGGAAAACTGGGACACTGATACATTGTTGGTGGAGTTGTGAAAGAATCCAGCCATTCTGGAGAGCAATTTGGAACTATGCCCAAAAAGTTATCAAACTGTGCATACCCTTTGACCCAACATTGCTGTTATCAGGATTATATCCCAAAGAAATACTAAAGAGCGGAAAGAGACCTGTATGTGCCAAAATGTTTGTGGCAGCTCTTTTTGTTGTAGCTAGAAACTGGAAGTTGAATGGATGTCCATCAATTGGAGAATGGTTGGGTAAATTATGGTATATGAAGGTTATGGAATATTATTGCTGTGTAAGAAATGACCAGCAGGAGGAATACAGAGATTCTTGGAGAGACTTACATCAACTGATGCTGAGTGAAATGAGCAGAACCAGAAGATCACTATACACTTCAACAACAATACTGTATGAGGATGTATTCTGATGGAAGTGGAAATCTTCAACATAAAGAAGATCCAACTCACTTCCAGTTGATCAATGATGGACAGAAATAACTACACCCAGAGAAGGAACACTGGGAAGTGAATGTAAATTGTTAGGACTACTGTCTATCTTCCCAGGTTACTTATACCTTCTGAAGCTAATAATTAATTTGCAACAAGAAAATGGTATTTACACACATATATTGTATCTAGGTTATATTATAACACATGTAAAATGTATGGGATTACTTGTCATCAGGGGGAGGGAGTGGAGGGAGGGAGGGGATAATTTGGAAAAATGAATAAAAAAAAATATAAAAGAAAGGTCATGGAATTAAAATAAGATTTGGAGAAAGTCCATACTCTTGGCTGCTGTTACCGGGAACCACAGAGGTCCAAGCTTTAAACTGTCCAGTCGTTGTCCTGAGTTTGAGCAGAGGAGCACTGGAGAAGGGAAGAGGAGTTGAGCAGTCTCCCCAATGCCCTGCCCTTCAGCAGGAGTTTTGGGCTTGATCAAGCTCCCTCTTGCTCCACTTCCTAAGACAACATAGACAGTGGAACCCTCACTATCCTCAGATGTGACCAGTAAGACCACTGAATTTCTTTCTCCTTCACTCTTGTTCTGGCACCCCTCTCCCCTAGAGTGGGTTGTCTTGAGACCTCCCCTCTGCCTTGCCAGCTTGATAACCTGTCATTTAAATGCTGCCTTATTTAGGTGTGATTTAATGGTAGAATTGGGTCCCCAATTCTCTCTTCTCAGAGCTCCAAAGAAATTTTTACCCATGATTCTTTAGTTAGACAGCTAGGAGATCTTGAGAAGCTTACCTGCAGTCTTATCTTGATTTGTAGTCCTAACAGGCAGGACCATGCCCATCCTAGACTGGTGGTCTATTTCTTAAGAAAACTGAAGCTGCTTAGAAGCATACTTATCCTGTAAATTTTAATCTGCAGTCCCACCAAAGAGAAGTCCCTAAATGCAGCCATGAATACCCTAAATTTTCTAGCCTTGAGGGGCTACAGAGTCTCTTTGTCCAAAGTCCACATGGCCTGCTAGTCTGGCAAATATTTGGGCGTGGCTGGGGTTTGCAGGATCTGGATTCCCACTTTTGGGACAATTGTCAAACTTCTCTATGATTCTGTTCAAGGTCCTGATAATCTTCCTCTTGGCTGGGAACCTGATCAGTCCCAGGCTTTTAAAACCCTGAAAGCCAAACTGACTTCTGCCCCTGCTCTTGCCCTACCCAATTTAGAGAAGTCTTTCACTCTATATATGGATGAAAGGCATGGACAAGCTTTGGGGGTCCTGCCTCAAACTCTGGGACCTGACCCCAGATCTGTTGCTTACTTCTCAAAAAACAAAACAAACAAATAAAAAAAAAAAAAATGGACTCAATTTCCCTAGGATGGCCCTTCTGCCTTAGAGCAGTGGCTGCCATAAGCCTTTGTTTGAAGAGGCCTCAAAACTGATCTTGAGACAGACATTACAGGTTTCAAATTGCTTCTGGTCTTTGTTGACACCTTTTAAGCACTATCAGCCTTGCACTCTAGGTTACTTAAGTGTTCCTTTTACTGTATACAATGTCAGTACCTCAAACACAGCCCCCACCCCTTCAAGAAGACAAAAGGGGGATTTTGAAAACATATTCTTTGGTTCTTAAAGTCACAGCAATGCTAGTCTCCTGGGTGGGATACTTAAAACCTGAGGACATCCATTCCATCATTGTTGCTACAATCAACCAGCTGGCCAATGAAACTGCCTTCAGTTTTATTAACACTTTTACTAACAAGGAGAACTTTTTTGCTCCAAGCATTTTCTCTCCTACTTTTCTTGATTAGCATTCTATACCCTTGCCAGCAATTAATTCCTTAGCATTGTATGGTCTATGCGGGCAGCTAGGGAGTTCAGTGGGCAGTGAGGCTGTTCAGCTTTGTTGGGTGAGCTATCATCATCCTTAAGGCAGCCCATAGACTATTCCTGATATATATATATAGATATAGATATATAGATATATATAGATATATAGATATATAGATATAGATATAGATATAGATATAGATATAGATATAGATATAGATATATAGATATATAGATATATAGATCTATAGATATATAGATCTATATATCTATATATCTATATATCTATATATCTATATCTATATCTATATCTATATATCTATATATCTATATATATATATATTTTTTTTTTTTACAAAAGGCCCCATTCCCAAACTTCATCATCTCAACCCTGGATGACATGCCAGTTTTAATCTGCTCTTGAGATCTGTTTTCTCTAGGCTTCAAGCTATGGGGATTTTCAACTCTTCCTCCAGCCTGGATATCATGGGATGACTGATTGGGACATACAACACCACTTAGATGCCCTGCATTATTTTGAGATCTCAAACTTGCCCTCCTGGCATGAACTCCCAAGTGAACTCAGGGAAATCTCTAGGATCCTTGCAGCTCTAAGCAGTTACAGAAAAAGAGACTGTTCCCCTTTTACCTCAAATGAATTTGGTGGTGACTGCTTGAAAGGGGGGAAATGACAGTAGTGAACGCTGAAACTGTCTTCCTTGACTATAAGGAGGAAGCCATGGAGGTGAACTCTGAGAAACTCTCCTCTGGAAGAGGTCCACCTCAGGGAATCTAGATAAAGTGACTTCATTCTATTATCTTGGTGGTGACTAGCCACACCCTCTATTGAGCTGAAAATTAGTCCAGGACCACTCCAATTTAGCTCAAATTTAAGTGGTCTCATTCAACTCAAAATAGATTCTAGACTTGGGGGCAGTGACAACATTGAAGGAATCTCATTCAATTGAAACCCCAGTCTTAGATTTGGTATAAAAAAGGCAATTTTAAACTCATTTTCTTACAGAATATCTGAAGCAGGATTATGCCTTGTCAAGGAACCTCTCCTCATCAATCAATCAACAAGACAGATATAAGAAGGATTCTAGGAAGATAGAGGAATAGGTCAGAAAATTTCAATCTTTTCAGATTTCTATCACAAATAAAATTAAATTACAAATATAGAAAAATTTAAAACAAATAAGACTTGGGTCAGAACAAGCATCTTCCTGGATGAACCTTAGAAAACCTGAAGAGATGCTCCAAGACCAGAAAGCTTCTAGGATTGAACTCTAACCAGGGTTGAAGTGCAAATACCTATAGGCTAGCTCCATGGAAACATCAAACAAGAAGGTCTGGAGCTAATTGGGTTGTCTCACCCCAAGCTATAAGAAATTTAACCTTGTAGGTAGCCTGTGGAGTCTGAGTCTGAGAAGACTGTGGGAACCTCTGCTAATCAGAAACAACAGATCTGATATACTGCTGAAATGGGGCCCTAGGCTAGAAGGCAGGAGCACTGGTGCAGGCATGCTGATGGCTTTGTGCACTTACAGAAAAATAGATTCTTAGTTTGGGGTTCTTATGTCAGAGGGGAGAGCTGAAATGAAGGCAGAGGAACCAATTCCCCCAAAATAGGATTATATTGCTTATATTAATAAGTTATTAAAAAGCAAAAATAAATGATGAAGCAGAGATGAAAGAACCCAATCATAGAAACTTAATATGAGAATAGAGAAGACCAGGGTTCATCTTCAGGGGACACTGAAGTAAAAAAAAAAAAAAAAAAAAAAAAAAATTAGTCTCTTCTATCCTAAAGAATAATATTAAATGGATGTCTATCCAGAAAGAATTCATACAAGAATTCAAAAAAGAGTTTAAACATCAAAGAGAATCTGAGGAAAACTAAGCATCCAAGAAAAATAAGAAAATTATGAAAAGATAACCAATTAGAAAATGAGATAGAGGCTTTTTTTTCTTTTAATACACATTGTTTTATGAATCATGTTGATAGAGAAAAATCAGAAAAAGTGAGAAAAATCATGGAAGAAGGGAAAAAAAAAACAGGAAAAAGAAATGAACATGGCAGGTGTTGATTTACGTTTGATGTCCATAGTTCTTTTTCTGGATGCAGATGGCATTTTCTGTCCAAAGTTTGTGTATCACTGAACCACTGAGAAGAACCATGTCGTTAATAGTTGGTCATTCTACAGTTTTGCTATTACTGTGTACAATGTATTCCAGATTCTGCTTGTTTCACTCAATGTCAATTCATGTAAATCTTTCTAGGCTTTTCTAAAGTCAGCTTATTTTAGAACAACAGTATTCTATTACCTTCATGTATCACAACTTATTCAGTCCCAACTGATTGGCATCTATTCATTTTTCAATTCTTTGCTACCACAAAGAGCTGCTACAAACATATTTATGCATGTGGGTCCTTTTCCCTCCTTTATGATTTCCTTGAAATACAGATTCATTGATGGCACTGCTGAGTAAAAGGGTATGCACAACATTATAGTCCTTTGAGCATAATTCCAAATTGCTCTCCAGAAAGGTTGGATTATTTCATAACTTCATCATCAATGCAGTAGTGTCCCAGTTTTCCCATATCCCCTCCAACATTTTTCATTATCTTTTCCTGTCATCTTAGCCAAACTGAGAAGTATGAAATGATACATCACAATTGTTTTAATTTTCATTTTTTTAATCAAGAGTGATTTAGAGCATTTTTTCATATGATTATAGATGGCTTTAGTTTTTCATCTGAAAATTGTCTATTCATTTTCTTTGACTATCAGTTGGAGAATGACCTATATTCTCATGAATTTAATATAATTTTTATATATTTAAAAAATGACATCCTTATCAGAAACATTGGTTGTAAAAATTTTTCACCAGCTTTGTACTTTACCCACTTTAATATTGTTTCTGTTGATTTTGTTTGTGCAAAACCTTTTTAATTTAATCTTATCAATATTGTCCATTTTCATTTCATATTGTTCCCTAATTCTTCTCTGGTCGAGATATAGAGTTTTAAAGAAGAAAATAATTCTTTGAATTAGAATTGGGCAAGGTAAAGTCAGTGAAGTTATAAGAAACATAGAAATAACAAGAAAAATGAAAAAATGAAAAAAAAATAAAATAAATGAAAAAAATAAAAGAACAATAACAGATCTAGATAATAGACTGAGTATAGAAAACATAGGAACAGAGTCAAGATGGTGGAGGAAAGGATGAATTCACCTGACCTCTTCCACAAATAACTCCAAATTCCTTTAAATAATGACTCTAAACAAATTTTATAGTGTCAAAAGGATGAAGTATAACACTTTACAGAAAAAAGGCAACTTAGAAGGTCAGGAGAAAAGGGCTGTGACATCAGAATGAGAATCCAGCATGCAGTCCTGGTGCAGACTTCCCTCATCCCAGCCCTATCCCTAACCTCAGCCCTACACAAGTAAAGAAAAAAACTGGTCTAGGACCAGCTAAATCAACATCGGTACTGATGATTTCTGGAATTCTCAGCCCAGAGATACCAAAGACAAATTGGAAGGTCAACAGAAAATGCCTGTGGAATCAGAGTGGAAGCCCAATATGCAATCCCAATGCAGGCCAGTCCATCAAAGCTCTGGTTCCAGCCCCAGGCCTGGTCTCAGCATCAGGAAAGCAAGATCTATGAATCAGCAGAGTAGTATTGGTGGTTCCTAGACCTTTTAGCTCAGAGACATCAAAGAGAATTTAGAAGGTCAGCAGAAAAGAACTGTGGCAAGCAGGAGTCTAGTAGGAATCCAGCTCAGCCTAGTGTGGTTTGTACTTGGGGATTGTGCACTGGATTCCCAGATAAGAATGGGGACTATTCTTGGCCCAACTTCACCAAAGCAAGATTCTGTTGCATTAATACACTAAGGCTTTTTTTTTCTAATTTAATTTTTATTTTATTTTATAATTGTAACTTTTTTTTTTTTGTTGACAGTACATATGCATGGGTAATTTTTTATAACATTATCCCTTGCACTTACTTCTGTTCAGATTTTTTCACTTCCTCCCCCAACCCCCTCCCCCAGATGGCAGGCAGTCTTAAACATGTTAAATATATTACAATATATTAAAGATACAATATATGTGTGTAGAACTAAATTCCTTGTTGCACAGGAAGAATTGGATTCAGAAGGTAAAAATAACAGTTTAAACTCATCATTAATCAATTGAAATTGGATTAGCTCTTCTCTATGTTGAAGATATCCACTTCCATCAGCATACATATGTTTAGTATTGATATGGCTTTATTATTTATGCTACCTTTCAGCAGGATATAGTTTCCTTCCTTATCTTTTTTAACTAGATGTACTTCTGTTTTTGCTTGATCTGAGATAAGGATAGCTACCCAAGCTTTTTTGGCTTTACCTGAAGCATACTAGGCTCTGTTCCAACCTTTTACCTTTACTCTGTATGTATCTCCCTGCTTTAAGTGTGTTTCCTGCAGACAACTTATTGTAGGGTTCTGCTTTTTGATCCAATCTGCTATCCGTCTCCGTTTGATGGGATCGTTCATCCCATTCACATTTACAGTTAAGATTACTAATTCTGTATTTCCTGCCATCATATTATCCCCAGATTATGCTTTTTCCCTTGACCCCCCCTGATCCCCCTCCCCGATATTTAATTTACAGACCCCCCTTGTGACGCGCAACCCTCCCTTTTTTTTTTAGTATCCCTCCCCCCTCCAAGTCCCTTCACTTATTCTCCTTTTCCTTTTCCCTTTTCCTCTCCCCCCTTTTAATGAGGTGAGAGAAAATTCTCTGAAAAACAAATATGTTAATTATTTACTTTTTGAGCCTCTCCTGATGAGAGTAAGATTCACACAATGATTCTCCCCCTCACTAAATTCCCTCAGATATGGTGTATTTTCTATGCCTCTTCCTGGGATGTAGTTTCCCTCTTTTTATCATTTCTTCCTCTTTTTCTGAAACGACCTCCTTCCCTTTACTACACCCCCCTTTTTTTCTTTTATATCAGTAAAATCAAATTATCCTTGAGTACTTTTTATATACCCACAACAGAGTTACAGTTCTCAATGGTTCTGTGTACCTTTTTCTGTTTCTCTTCAGTTTTGTGGATTAGATCAAATTTTTTGTTTAAGTCTGGTTTTTTTCTTAGAAACATATAGAATTCCTCTATGTCATTGAACGACCATCTTATTCCATGGAAAAAGATGCTAAACTTAGCTGGGTAGTTCATTCTTGGTTGCAGTCCTTGATCTTTTGCCTTATGGAATATCAGGTTCCAGGCCCTTCTATCTTTTAATGTGGAGGCAGCCAGATCTTGGGTGACCCGTATTGTGGCACCTTGGTATTTAAATTGTTTTTTTCTAGCTGCTTGCAGGATTTTCTCCTTTGTGTGGTCAGCAGCTTAGCCACAATATTCCGTGGTGTTCTTTTTTTAGGGTCTATTTCAGAAGGAGTTTGATGAATTCTTTCCACATCTACTTTCCCTTCTGTTTCTATTATCTCTGGACAGTTCTCTTTGATAATTTCCTGTAAAATAGAATCTAAGCTCTTTTTTTGGTCATAGTTTTTGGGAAGTCCAATGATCCACAGGGTATCTCTCCTAGATCTATTTTCCAGGTCTATAGATTTTCCCAGTAAGTATTTGACGTTGTTCTCCAGCTTCTGATTTTTTTTTTTGTTTGTTTAGTTTTGTTTGACTGATTCTTGGGTTCTCTGTGAATCATTCATTTCTATTTGTTCCATCCTGACTTTTAAGGAGTTATTTTCTTCTTTCACAGTTTTTAGTTCTTTTTGTAAATGCCCAATTTTGTTTTTAAATGAATTATTTTGTTCTATTGAATTTTTTTCCATTTCCCTAATTTTTTTTGAGAATTATTTTCTTTTTCCAATTCAGAAATTCTATTTTCTTGAGACTTTTTTATCTTTTCCAATTCAGAAATCCTACTTTCCTATGATTTTTTAACCTTTTCTAATTCACAAATTTTGTTTCCCTGCATCTCCTGTGAAGTCTTTATTTTTTCCAACTCCAATTTCAGGATGTTGTTATTCTCTATCATAGCTTCCCTTTCCTTTCCCCATTTTTCTTCAAACTCTCTTAACTTTTTAATAGTCTCTTCTAGGAGAGAGTTATGTGATGGGGGGCAGGATTCATTCCCCTTTAGGTTGTTATCTGCTGTCTCTCTGCTGTTAACTTCCTTGCGGTTGGATACCTGCTCTTTCTCTGTGTAGAAGGAATCTATAGTTTTTCTGGCTTTTTGTTCATATTTAAAAAATCTTTTGGGGTCTGTCCCTGGGGTAGGAAATTATTTATTTACTTCTTTACCAGCTTCCTCCCACTCCAGATGGATGCAGCAGCTCTAGCACCTGAACTAAGATAGAGCTCTGGGAGAGAGTTCCCCACCCCCTCCCTGGAAGTGCCTCAGAGGTGACTAGCACTGCTGTGCCCCAAGGGCGCTGTGTTTTAGTGGCTTCCCTGAGGTTGAGATTGAACAGTAAATACGGCACAAAGCCTAGCCTATGGGTCCCGGTGGGGCGTGGATGTCTGCAGCAGGTGATGAGAGACGCCCCTGTGCTCAAACTGGAAGTGTCTGCCAGAAACCTTGGTTCCTAGTTCAAAGGTTCCGCTTCTCTGGGACTTCCGGATCTGAGTTCCACTCCCTCCAGCTAAGCTAGGCATTGTGTGTTGCCTTGGGCCGTATCCACCCACTTGTCAATCTCTTAACTATTCTCCGGTGGGAGCTGAGGCCACACCCCTGGTGCCGAGATCTGCTGAGTCACCCCCAGGGTCCTGGAAAATCTAATCTATCTGAATTTTTAAAGTATTTTTGCTTTTTCTTCTGAACTGCTATATTATAAGCAGAGAAGAGCTAACAGTCTGTGCTCGATTCCTTTATCTCAGTGGCTTCTCTGATCCCAGAACCCTTCCCGGCTCGATCGGCGCAGTATGCTAGCACCCAGCCATCTGTGCTGGCCTCTCTTCTTCCTCCCCTGGGAACTGACCTTTTCTGTTGAAACTCCAGATTCTCTTTAGCTGGTAAGTCGTGCTTCCAGTCCTTGTCCAGGGCTATTTCTGAGGCTGATTTATCTAATTGGTTGTGAGGGGAGTGAGGACGTTCACAGAGTCGTGTGTTTCTTCTCCGCCATCTTGGCTCCACCCCCCTCTATTTCCTAATCTTAAGAGAGTTTGATTTAAGTGATTCCTAGTGATAATTTCTGGCAGTAAAATATCTGATTGTTAAACTATATAATATTATTAATAAGAATAAGATCAACAGGAAGACCTAAACTAACCAAAAGTGTTTGCTGCTGTCATGAAGAATGAATCAAAGTCCAGACATGTGAGAGCTTTCCTTTAGAAAGTGAGGCACTTCAGATGTTTTTATTCACAGCTTACATTGTGTTGATTGCAACATACACTTAGAACCCTATACAATTTCCCTAATACATTGTGTCATTCTCAAAAAGGCCAACTAATCCATCCACAAAGTAAAAATTAAATGAATGAAATGTGTCTATTATCCAAATAGTGACATGAAGCTCTTGAGCATCCCTGTATCAATGGAGGAAGTAGTTACATCAGTGAGTTAAAGTATCCATTGCTATATTGAACAATTATTCTTAATAATAATGATAATAATGACAATACACTTACATACCACTTATAGTTCATGAAGTAGTGTCATTGCCACAGGCCTATTAGACAGGTCACACAAGTGTTAATGTCTTAGTGAACATTGTCTCTTGTTGTCTCTTGTTGCTAAACCAGGTACTCCCTGACCCTAATTCTGACAAATGCTTTAATACTGTGCATCAAAATATCTGCAGATGTTGCAAATTTCCATGGAAAGCAATAAAGAAATTGTCTTGAAATTCATTATGTGAAAAGAATCTTTAGCACAAACAAGTCCATCTTTTGAAATTAGGAGAAGATGTACGCATTGATTATCCAAATAGGAATTAAATATAAATTTTCATCTTTAAGCTTGGATATTTAGCTGTATATTTTTCAAATTCCAAGGCAGCTGATTCTGATGCTGTCAGTAGGTTTCTAGTTTGCATGATTCAGAGACATTACATTTGCAGATCCCCTGAGGCTTTTGGATATTTAGTTGATTTTATACTTCTACCAAATAGAATTCTAGCTGATGAATTCCCTGCAGCAATAATTGGCTAGAGATAAATCTGCTCATTTCCCTTGAAAGATATTAAAATGAAACATAGAGGAATCTTTAGAAGAGAAATCAGAGATATTGTTGAAGAGACAGTTTCTATATCTGAATCATTATAAGTCATCATACCTTAAAAACAAGGAAACCATTACCATCTAAAATTAGCTCTCTAGTTTAAATCCACCCACCTTAAAGACTTAAAAAATACTCTATAGTTTTTCCACACATTCTGGTTAAATATAATGCATCAATCCTTAAAAAAATGAAGTAGAGGTAAGATTCTGTGAAGATGGCAGAATAGGTTGGTAAATTTCAGATTTCCCTCCCAAATAGAACAAATTTGTGCCTCAAGGATAAACATATTCTGGAAAATTCAAGAAGACTTAGGGAAACAAAGGATCTTCCTGTTACAACCCAAGAAGATCTGAAGAAAAACTCCTAGGCTGGGGATTAAGCTGTCTGAATTGCAAACACTTCTAGACTAGCTGTGCAGAAATGTTAAGTGGGGACCTCTCTTTGTATAGCTGGAGTCTTAGCAGAAACTGCAGAGACTTTCACTTCTCAGCTTGTTTGTGGAGTTGGGATTTGAACTCTGGAAGACCAGTGAACTTTGTCTGATTTGGAATGCCAGGTCCAGCTGTACTGCTGAGACATGACTCTGGGAGAGAAGAAACTAGCATCCACTGAATGCTAAGGTAGCAGAGCAGGACTGCTGCTGGCTGTGGGTGCTTGCAAGAGGGTAAAGTTCTTGATTTGGGGTTCCTGGTCAGAGTAGAGAACTGAAGGGCCCCCCACCATCCCATGATTAAAGGTGCTTACATTAATACCTTTTCTTTTAAAAAAAAATGAATTAGCAAAGAGGAAAGAACCCCATCATTAAGACATATTATGGGAATAGGGAAGATCAGGGTTATTCTTCAGAGGACACTTTAGTTAAAAAAAAAAAAAAAAAAAAAAAAGCTTCTACACAAAAGAGTAATGATAAGTGGCTTCCTGCTCAGAGACATTTATTTTTTTAAGTTAAACAAGAACAATCAAATCAAACCAGAAAAAAAATGAGAAAGGAAATAAAATGCAAGCAAATAATAACAAAAAGAATGAAGTGCTTTGTCATGAACAATATTCTGTTCCCCAAAGTCCTCTCTCTGTGTGTAGATGGCTTTCTTCATCACAAGGTCATTGAAACTGGTCTGAATCACCTCATTGTTGAAGATAGCCATTTCCATCAGGATTGATCATTATATATTCTTGTTGTTGAAGTTTATAATGATCTCCTGGTTCTGCTCATTTCACTTAGCATCAGTTCATGTAAGTCTCTCCAGGCTTCTCTGAAATCATCCTGCTAATCATTTCTTACAGATCAATACTATTCCATAACTTTCATATACCATAACTTATTCAGCCATTATCTAACTGATGGGAATCCACTCAAATTCTAGTTTCTTGCCACTACAAGAAGTGCCACAAACATTTTTGCACATGTGGGTCCTTTCCCTTCTTTAAGATCTCTTTGGGATATAAGTCCAGTAGAAACACTACTGAATCAAAGGATATATACATTTTGATAACTGTTTGGGCCTAGTTCCAAATTGCTCTCCAGAATGGTTGGATACTTTCACAATTCTACCAACAATATATTAGTGTCCCAGTTTTACCACATCTCTTCCAACATTCATCATTATTTTTCTTGTCATCATCTTTTCCTGTCATCTTAGCCAATCTGAGAAATGTGTAGTGGTATCTTAGAGTTGTTTTTATTTGCATCTCTCAGAGAGAATTTATGGAATAAATTTTTAAAGAATTTTAAAATCAAATGAGAGACATTGAGGAAAAACTAAAAAGAAAAATACAAACTATCTTAAAAAATCCAAGATTATGGAAAAAAAAAGTTAAACAATTAGAAAAAGAGGTACAAAGTCTCAAAGATGAAAATAATTCTTTAAAAATTAGATTTGGGCAAGGGGAAGCTAGTAAAGCTATGAGAGACCAAGAATTAACAAAATTGATTATAAAGAATGAGAAAATAAAACAGAATGTGAAACATTTATTAGAAAAATGACAGTTTTGTAGAATACATCAAGAAGAGAAAATATATGGACAATTGGACTGACAGAAAGTTGTGATCAAAAAGAGAACCTTGACACAATAATACAGGACATAACCCAAGAAAATGGTCCTGGAATGATAGATCATGAGGTAAAGTAGAAACAAAAAAAATCCACCAATCACTAGCCCAAAGACATCTTTTGTGGAAAACACATAAGAATATTATTACCAAATTTTGAAACCCCCAGATCAAACACAAAATTTTTCAAGAAATAAGAAAATAACAATTCAAATATGCTGGAGCTACAATTAGAATTGTGCAAGACTTATTAAAAACTATAATAAGAGACCGCAGTTCCTTGAATCATAACTACTGACAACCAAAAGAGTTAGGCCTATGGCCAAAATATCATATCTGCCAAAATTATCTAATTTTGAATGAAAAAAAAAAAGGACATTCAATGAACTTGCAGATTTTCAGGACTTTCTATCAACCAAAACCAAATTTAACATAAAATTTAACACGAGTCAATGTGAAAGATCTATTTTAAGGAACTTAGCATGGAAAAACTGTTAAACATGGAAAAATTGTTAATGTATTTTTATATATGTATGTAATATGTATACCTCAAAAGAAGATTGTCAGAGTTAAGGTAAAAATAGAAATCATGTTATACAACAAGAAGTACAGAAGAAGAATAGACACAGAGGCATGAGGGGAGGGAGGAGGGCTCATAGTTTTGAAAATCTATTTATAACAGGAATGGGTTCAGTAGGCAACACTACCTACCTACCATGAAGGATATAGCACCCTCCAAAATGTATAAAAATAAGAGGGAAGGGATGGGCCAATGGTGAAGTAAGAAGACAAAGGAGGAATCTTAGGGTTTGGGATAGATAAGTAGTAGCAAGACAAATAATGGAGCAGAATTTAATTAAAGAGGCAGGAGTGATAGGAAAGACATGGGTATGGGTGTGAGTGTGTGTGTGTGTATATATATACATATGTATACATAAATATATATTTTCTTAACTGTAACTTGCTTGGGAAGTTGAAAAGAGGAAAAAATAGAAAATAAGATTCACAGCAGAGGACCAAAGAGCAACGTATAAGGAAATAAAGAAAAAAATGGACATTCATTAATATAATTTCTTCTACTAATATATACACTTTCTTAATATGGTAATTAGTTGTTTTATATTTTGAATCCTCCCTGATATTCCGCTGTACACATGATGATGTTTTGTTTTGCTTTATCTTATTTTGTATTTATTTTCTGTTTTTCTTACTCTATTTTTCAAAAAAAAATTACATTAAAAAAAGAATGAAATAGAGAGGAATACTTCTTTACCAAGTACAATTATTTGAGGAAAATTTTTTGAAGTAAATAACTTTCATATAGTGAATATTATCACTCCATCACAGTTGGAATAGAGATAAGGTTTAGTTTAAACAATTGATTGACTTTTTATTTCTTTGCCAAAGACATAGGATCAGCAGAGTTTACAATAAATGAGGTCCTAAGAGGTATGTAGACCTTGAAGGTCTAGAGAGATTGATTGCTGTATATTACATAAAATGTCTTTGGAGAGAAAGAATTTGGGAAGGGGGAGTGGGAGAGGAAAGACTAGAAGAAGAACAGGGATTATTTAAATTATAAACAAAGTTCAATTTCATTTAATTCAATACTGTGACCTTGTGTGTTGTCAACTGGTATAACTTTATATATATATATATATATATATATATATATATATATATATATATATACATATATATATATATATATATATATATATATATATATATATATATATATATATATATATATATATATATATAAAATTGGGATCCATTGATAAGATCACTTTATTTTATTTTATTACTTTATTTCAATTCATGTACCAAAACAAGGATTTCCATGATATAATATAATAAATAAATGCAAATGAAACTCTAAATCTATTATTTACATTCTATAAAGAATGATAAGCAAGGCGATTTTAGAAAAGCCTAGAAAGAATTTTATGAACTGATGCTGAGCAAAACAATCAGAATCAAGAATACCTTATACATAGTAACAGCAAGATTATGCAATGATCAACTATGAAAAGCTTGTTTTTTTTTTCTCAGCATTTCAGTAATGCAAGGAAATCCCAATAAATTTTTGATAGAAAATGACACCTGCATTCAGAAAGAGAACTATGAAGATTGAATGTAAATCAACATATGATATATGATATATATTTTCTGTTTTCTTTTGTGGTTTTTCCTTTGTGTTCTGATTTTTCTCTCCTAATGTAATTTGTGAAGAAAAGTACATTTTTAAAAAATAATATACAAATAGAACCAGAAAAATAAAACTATTAATGATAAAAATATTATTTATAACATGCTATTCTCTCCAATTATAGAATAAAGTCATCATGTATTTTTTTTTTTTAATTTCCTTTCTCCTCTCCCCTGTCCTAGTAATATCTTTTTATTACTGGAACCATCTCTTTGAATAGTAAGAACATATTTATAATACTTCATGTTTAGAGGTAGATATTTGACACAATACATAGTGTGTTCAGCATGCAAGTTAGGTGGATCTGAATTCAAATATTCAAATATTACTTGAGGGATTGCAATCCTTCAGGTATCAAATCACTGAACTTTTCTCAATCTCAGTTTCCATATCTATAAATTAAGATAAAGTGAATATCTACTTCAAGAAGTTATTGTAAAGACACAGTGAGATAACATGTTTCTCAAAACTTTGACAACCTTAAAGTTGTCAAAACTTGGCTAAACCAAAGTTTATTTCCCATATCTTTCCCTTATATTAATCACCTTCCATGCTTGGAATGATTCCCCTCCTTACACCTGCCTCATGAAACAATTTTCTTTCTTCTAGGTACATCTTGAACTTCACCTTTGGGGAAATTTTTTGTATTCCTCTTAGTTCTGAAACTTTCTAACATGTATTTACTTGGTTTTATTCATAACTATTTTGTTGTATTTACCTCGTATGTACCTATGTATTTTTTTCTCATATTATTCATTAGAATGTATATATATATATGTATATATTTATATATATATAGATATATATATGATTAATAAATAAAGCAAGGTGCTTTTATATATTAAATAATTTAAGCCTCATACCAATTCTGTAAGCATAGATCTTTTTTTTTATTTATTTGACAAGTGAAGATCTTTAGATTCAAAGATGTTAAATAATCATCTTAAAGTATTATAACTAGTAAATTAAGTAAATGAAACTTTTTAAGCACTTATTGTATGCAAATCACTGTACTAAGTACTGCATTCAAACAGTCTCTGCTGTCAAATAACTAATATTCTTTTTTTTAATACTTTATTTTTAATTAATTATATAATTATAGCCTTTTTTTTTTTTGACAGTACATACGCATGGGTAATTTTTTACAATATTATCCCTTGGATTCACTTCTGTTCCAAATTTTCCCCTCCTTTCCTCCATCCCCTCCTCTAGATGGCAGGCAGTCCCATACATGTTAAATATGTTATACTATATCCTACATACAATATATGTGTGCAGAACTGAATTTCTTATTGCACAGGAAGAATTGGATTCAGAAGGTAAAAATAACCTGGGAAGAAAAACAAAAATGCGAAGAGTTTACACACATTTCCCAATGTTCCTTCTCTGGGTGTAGCTGATTCTGTACATCATTGATCATATTGGAACTGCATTAGATCTTCTCTTTGTTGAAGGTATCCACTTCCATCAGAATACATCCTCATACAATATTGTTGTTGAAGTGTATAAAGATCTCCTAGTTTTGCTCATTTCATTCAGCATCAGTTAATGTAAGTCTCTCCAAGCCTCTTTGTATTTATCCTGCTGGTCATTTCTTACAAAATAATAATATTCCATAAGATTCATATACCACAATTTACCCAACCATTCTCCAATTGATGGACAACCATTCATTTCCAGTTTCTAGCCACTACAAAAAGGGCTGGCACACATATTTTAGCTTATACAGGTCCCTTTCCCTTCTTTAGTATTTCCTTGGGATATAAGCTCAGTAGTAGTATGACTGGGTCAAAGGGTATGCACATTTTGATAACTTTTTGGGCATAATTCCAGATTGCTCTCCAGAATGGTTGGATTCTTTCACAACTCCACCAACAATGCATCAGTGTCCCAGTTTTCCCACAGCCCCTCCAACATTCATCATTATTTTTTCCTGTCATCTTAGCCAATCTGACGGATGTGTATAGTGGTATCTCAGAATTGTCTTAATTTACATTTCTTAGATCAATAGTAATTTGAAACACACTTTTATATGAGTGGAAATAGTTTCAATTTCATCATCTGAAAATTGTCTGTTCATATCCTTTGATTTATCAATTGGAGAATTGCTTGATTTCCTATAAATTAGACTCAGTTCTCTATATATTTTTGAAATGAGGCCTTTATCAGAACCTTTAATTGTAAAAATATTTTCCCAATTTTTTTACTTCCCTTCTAATCTTTGCATTAGTTTTGTTTGTACAAAAGCTTTTAATTTGATGTAATCAAATTTTTCTATTTGGTGATCAATAATGATCTCTAGTTCTTTTTTGGTCACAAATTCCTTCCTCCTCCACAAGTCTGAGAGGTTGACTATACTATATTCCTCTAATTTATTTATGATCTCGTTCTTCATGCTTAAATCATGGACCCATTTTGATCTTATCTTGGTATGTAGTGTTAAGTGTGGATCCATGGCTAATTTCTGCCATACTAATTTCCACTTTTCCCAGCAGTTTTTGTCAAATAAAGAATTCTTATCCCAAAAGTTGGGATCTTTGGGTTTGTCAAACACTAGATGCTATAATTGTTCACTATTTTGTCCTGTAAACATAACCTATTCCACTGATCAACTAGTCTATTTCTTAACCAATACCAAATGGTTTTGGTGACTGCTGCTTTATAATATAGTTTTAGATCAGGTACAACTAGACTACCTTCATCTGACTTTTTTTTTTCATTAATTCCTTTGAAATTCTTGACGTTTTGTTCTTCCATATGAAATTTTTTGTTATTTTTCCTGGGTCATTAAAATAGTTTCTTAGGAGTCTGATTGGTATAGCACTAAATAAATAGATTAGTTTAGGGAGTATTGTAATTTTTATTATATTCACTTGGCCTATCCAAGAGCACTGAATGTCTTTCCAGTTATTTAAATCTGACTTTCTTTGTGTGGAAAGTGTTTTGTAATTTTGCTCACATAATTCCTAACTTTCCTTGGGTAGATAGATTCCCAAATATTTTACTATTGAAAGTTATTTTGAATGGAATTTCTCTTTGTATCTCTTGCTGTTGGATTTTTTTAGTGATGTATAAAAATGCTGAGGATTTATGTGATTTTGTATCCTTCAACTTTGCTAAAGTTGTGAATTATTTCTAATAGCTTTTTAGTAGAATCTCTGGGGTTCTCTAAATATACCATCATATCATCTGCAAATAGTGATAGTTTGGTTTCCTCTTTACCTACTTTAATTCCATTAATCTCTTTCTGGACTCTTATTGCCAAGGCTAGCATTTCTAATACAATATTGAATAGTAATGGTGAAAGTGGGCAACCTTGTGTTGCTCCTGATCTTACTGGGAAAGATTCCATTTTATCCCCATTACATATGGTGCTTACTGATGGTTTTAAATATATGCTCCTGAGTATTTTAAGGAATAGTCCATTTATTCCTATACTCTCAAATATTTTTAATAGGAATGGATGATAGATGTTTTCAAATGCTTTTTCTGCATCTATTAAGATGATCATATGCTTTTTTTTTTGTTAATTTGGTTATTAGTATGGTCAATTATACTAATAGTTTTTCTAATATTACACCAGCCCCACATTTTTGGTATAAATCCTACTTGATCATGTTGTAGTATCTTGGGGATGATTTTCTGTAGTCTTTTTGCTAATATCTTATTTAAGATTTTAGCATCAATATTCATTAAGGAGATTGGTCTATAGTTTTCTTTCTCAGTTTTCACCCTCCCTGGTTTAGGTATCAGTACCATGTCTGTGTCATAAAAGAAATTTGGTAGGAATCCTTCATTCCCTATTTTTTTCAAATAGTTTATATAATATTGGGGCTAATTGTTCTTTAAATGTTTGGTAGAATTCACATGTAAATCCATCTGGTCCTGGGAATTTTTTCTTAGGGAGTTGATTAATAGCTTGTTGTATTTCTTTTTCTGAAATGGGACTATTTAAGCAATTTACTTCCTCCTCTGTTAATCTGGGAATCCTATATTTTTGAATCCATTTCCCTTAGGTTATCACAGTTATTGGCATAAAGTAGGGCAAAGTAACTCATTATTGCTCTAATTTCCTCTTCATTGGTGGAAAGTTCCCCCTTTTCATTTTTAAGGATAATAATTTGATTTTCCTCTTTCCTTTTTCTGATCAGATTTACCAAAGTTTTATCTATTTTATTGTTTTTTTTTTCATAAAACCAATTCTTAGTTTTATTTATTAATTCAATAGGTTTTTTTTTGTTTGTTTGTTTTTTACTTTCAATATAATTAATTTCTCCTTTTAATTTTAGAATTTCAAGTTTAGTATTTGATTGGGGTTTTTTAATTTGGTCTTTTTCTAGGTTTTTTTAAGTTGCAAGCCCAATTCACTGATCTTCTCTTTCTCTATTTTATTCAAGCAAGCCTCTAAAGATATAAAATTTTCTCTTATTATAGCTTTAGCTGCATCCCACAAATTTTGGCATGATGTCTCATCATTGCCGTTATCTTGAATGAAATTATTAATTGCGTCTATAATTTGCTGTTTCACCCAATTATTCTTTAAGATGAGATTATTTAGTTTCCAATTACATTTTGGTCTATGTATCCCTATGTTGTAACCCTGGATATCTTAGAATCAGCCAGAGTCAGGATAACCAACAGTTTTTATTTTTGTTATTCTGGGATTACTCTAAGGGGATTAGATATAGTAATCTCTCCACCTCCTTCCTCTCTCTCTATTGCCAAAGAATGAATCTCTTCCTCTTACTCTACCCATAGATCTCACTTCCCCTTCTTTGTCCACACCCACCTATCCAGCCAGCACAGAATAGATAAGTAGGGTCATCCTGCAAAAATGTTAATAAAGAATTGTTCTAATTTGTAATTAGACTCAAGTGCTAGGCTACCTTGCATCTGCTTAGTTGTAGCCCTTTACATCTCCCTCTTTCTTTTGTTTTAGAACACAGGTGGTCACACCATCCCTGACTTCTCAGGGAGGTGAGAACCCCAAAAAGGAGGTGATCATGCCCCCCCGACTTCTCAGAAATGGAGGTGAAAACACTGAAAAGGAGGTGATCACCCCCCCTGATTTCTCAATAAGGGAGATGAAAGCACTAAAAAGGAGATAATCATGCCCTCCCTGACATCTCAGGAAGGGAGATGAAAAGCACCAAAGGGACATGGGGATTGCTAGTGGTTTTCTGGGCTGAAGGATCTTATTAGAGTCAGGTAGGCACAAACCCATCAACATGGGAGGTATTACACAAGCACATAGCAATAACGCACAGGCTATTAGTGATGATTCTCCCCACAGTCAGTGCAGGCTTGATGTGGTGTAACAAACATGAATTGTACATGCAAGTAGTGATGTAACAAACAATATAAATCACCATGGTCTTGTAAAAGATTTCCAGAAGTCCTAGAAGGAGGGTTTGTCAACAACAGTCACACACACACACACCTTGTTCAGCAACCAAGAGATAGTCTAAAACCAATCTATTGTCCATTGCTTCACGTGTCAGAGAATCCAATTATCCCCACAAGTTTTTGAAGTCCTGCAGCAGTCTTTTTATATGTTAGGGAATCCAATGATTCCTACAGATTTTGAAGTCCTGCAACACTTTTGTGTCTCAGAGATTCCAATGATTCCTGAGGGCTGTCAAGTCCTACAATAGTTTTATCATGTCTCAGAGAATCCAATCATTCCTGAAGGTTTTGAAGTCCTACAACAGTCTTATGTTGTCTCAGAGAATCCAATGATTCCTGAGGGTTTTTAAGTCCTACAATAGTCTTATCATGTCTCAAAGAATCCAATGATTCCTGAGGGTTTTCAAGTCCAACAATTTTTGATGTCCATGAGTCAAATGCCATAACTGCCAGGCTATTTCAGTGGTTGGGACAGTCAGCAACAGAACCACCCCATGTTTCTTGGGTCTTCTCCTTCATTTCAAGGGTCTGCTCCATCTCTCTCCAATGGACAAGGTGAATATGGCTTGTTGGTATCCATCTGATTCCTTCTCCATCTGTAGAGATACAAACAAACACTCTCCCCCAAGCAGTTAACCTATCTGGTCCCTTCCATTCACAAATTCCTGGGTCTCTCCACATGACCTGGAAATTATCTAAAGACAGTGGAGCTGCTCTCATTGGACACTGCCCTTATGGTGGGTTATAAAACCTGTCTGCCAGAGCCAGTGCATCTTTGTCAAAAATTTAAAACTTAATGGTATAGAGAACTAAATTTAGAAGTTTTCTAGGGTTACCCGTGGCTCCCCCTTTCTTTTGTTTTTGGAGGAGTGTCTTAATATTGCTGTTTCTTTTCTCTACTATTGTCTGACCTTGAGGATTAAAAGGTATGCCAGTGGTATGTAAAATCTTATACTGTGCACAAGAATTTAGAAGTATATGCAGGTCCATTGTCTGTTTTTATTGTTGTGGCACACCCATAATTGCAAATCTTTGTATAAGGAATTCAGCGACCACTCGGACTATCTCTTTTGCTGCTGATATTGCAAAAGTGAAACCTGTAAAGGTGTCTACCATGACATGGATAAATGATAGACGACCAAAAGATTTATAATGGGTCACATCCATTTGCCAAATTTCATTAGGTCTTAAACCAGGAGGGTTCTTTCTTGGAGGGAGTATAGGAGCATGGAAAGGAAGGCAAGATGTACTGGCTTTTACTATGCTCCTAGCTTCTTCTCTTGTTATTCCAAATTGTAAACTTAAAGCTCGGGCAGCCTGGTGATATTTAGAATGAGATTCTTGGGCTTCTTGAAATAATGGAGTATTGGCTAACATAGTTAGAAGGTTATCTGCCTTTGAATTACCATCAAAAATAGGACCTGGAAGTCCACTATGAGAGTGGACATGCAAGATATAAATTTTACCCGGATGCTTTCTCACTTGAACTTGAAGTTCCTTAAAGAGCTGATATATATTGGAGGCTACAAATTTTATTTGGGCTGTGGCAATTCTTTGTACCACACCTGCTAAATAGACCGAATCAGATATTATATTTATGTCTCCCAGGTAATAAGTAAGAGCTAGAATGATTGCATATAATTCATTCTGCTGAGTGGACTGAAAAGGAGTTCTGACTACTCTCTTTATAGTTAAGTCATAAGAGTATATAGAACAAATATTATCTTTGGATGCATCTGTACAGGTAGTTGGCCCTTTAAGAGGAACTTTAGAAACGTTTTCTTCAGGAATCCATCACCAATTATGTAATAGTCTGGTTAACTTTAATGGAGACCCGTGTGTAAAATTTGGAGCCATAGCTAATAATATTTGCCACTCTGGGATGATATCACAGCACACATTAACTTGTGCATTAGTATAAAAGATGTATATCTTGTCAGGTCTTATCCCAGATAATTTTACTGCTCACTTAATGGCCTTTAATAAAATTCTAGCCACAAGCACTGGGTAAGGAGTAAGGCTTTGTTCTAGTTGTGCTGGGAAGTTTACCCACTATATCACACTGTCTCCTTGATGAATAACTGCTGGGGGTGTCCCTTTTGTAGCAAAAACTGATATTTCCAAGGGTTTTTGAGGGACTCTTTCAACCACATTGGATAAAGACAGTTCAATTTGTCTCAAAACCTCTTGAGCTTCTTTTGTAAGCTGGTGTGGTGAATTTAAAGCACTGTCTCCCCTTAAAATGTCATATAATGGTTGCAATTGACAGGTAGTCAAGCCTAACATGGGACATATGCATTGGATATTTCCTCTCAATTTCTGAAAGTCATTTAAGGTGTTTAGCTTCTCTGTTCTTAAGGAGAGTTTTTATGCTATATGCACTTTAGGGTATACTTCATATTCTAAATATTGAAAAGGAGCATGTCTTTAAATTTTTTCTGGAGCTATGTGTAATTTACAATTCCTTAGTGTTTCTATGGTTTTTTGTAGACATACTTCTAACATTTACTCCTCAGTTGCTCATCCCAATATATCATCCATGTAATTTAATAACATTACTTTTGGAAATGCTTTTCTTACTGGAGTAAGAGCAGCAGTAACATACATTTGACACATAGTAGGGCTGTTTTTCATTCCCTGTGGCAGAACTGTCCATGCATATATTTTATAAGGCTCAGCTAAGTTAACACTGGGCACTGAAAAGGCAAATCTTTTCTTATCCTCCTTATCTAGAGGGATAGAATAGAAACAATCCTTAATGTCTTTAACCCACAGAGGCCATTCTCTAGGCAATTGAGTAGGAGATGGAAGTCCAGGTTGAAGAGTTCCCATAGTTTCTATCTGTTCATTTATCTTTCTTAAATCAGTTAACATCCTCCTTTTTCTAGATTCCTTTCTTACAACAAATACTGGGGAATTCCAAGGACTTAGAGAAGGTTGTAAGTGTCCTTGGTCAAGTTGCTCCTGTACTATTTCTAATAAGGCCTGAATTTTATCACTACCTAAGTGCCACTGTTCTATCCACACTGGTGTATCAGTTTTCCATTGGATAGGAACAGTTGAAAGTATAGGCAGTAGCCCTGCCTAAAAAACTGAAATACTCATTTTTAACAATAATTGTTGTAAAATTTCTCTTCCCCACAGATTGATGGTGATTTTTTCAACTATAAAATGAGTAAAAACTCCTGTTTCACCTTCAAAAGGTGAAACTTCAGCTGCTATTGATTTTCCTACACCAGAAATATAGGTGTCTGCCTTAATCTTTGGCCAGTGACTCAGCCAGTTGGTACCTCTAATGACTGTATGATCTGCACGTGTGTCTACCAATCTTTCTAATCGTATTACATTTATATAGATAGTGAGCATAAGATGGTCAGCTGTTACAACTGCTGTTCGGAATATTCCTGGATTTTGTTGCTTGGAGTCAGAATCTGGGCAACTATTACCAGATTGCTTATTAGGAGTCTGTATCAGTAAACCTAATTCTACTACTTCTTCTGGTTGATAAGTCACACATTGTTTACCTATGTTAGTGACTGGGATATTATCTACACATTCCCCAGTTTCCCACATCTGTGTATGAATGAACACTGTTTTGTAAGTACTCTGAAGAGGTGAAATGGTAAAGCCTACTGTGCCTGGAGGCAAGGGATCCATAGGCTGGAGAGGAAGAGATTTCACCTCTCCAGGGGGTATCTCAGTTGTCTCAGCTGCATACAACTCTATCCTCCCAAATTGTAATCCCTTTCTCCCATTAAGTTGCTTCCTGGTTGATTGATTGTGTAATCCTTTTCTCCCATCAGATAGCTTCCTGGCTGTTTGGTCATGTCTGTGTATTGGACTTCTAGACACTCTCTGGGTGTGGCATCAGCTGCTATCATGCCTCAACTGTTTTTTGCCTGGGGCCCTGGAGCTGGGCCCCTCATCCTGTTTCCCTGAATCAGTCTACATTCTGATGCCCAGTGGAATCCTCTGTTGCATTTTGGACATGGGGCATTGGGTCTTGTTCTCCCACCCTGTTTTCTCACTCTGTCTCTATGCCAACATTGAGCTTTCAGATGGCCTACTTTACCGAATTGAAAGCATTAAGGAGTTTCTCTGGAATTCCCTTGCCAAAAGGGACCCTGTCTTTCCATGTTGGAATCTTGGGAAGTCTGCATCATAGCCCGGCTATAAAAGTTATTTGTGCCCACTGTGGCACATTGTCTTATGATCTCCTCTAAAGGAGCATCCTTGTGTAGTCCTAGTATAATCCTTCTGCAATCCTCATTAGCATTTTTTATTTTAGCAAGTTGCCTTACCAAAGTGTCTGTTACTGTATTTTTACCATTAGTCCATATGAAAACTGTCTGCAAATGTCCCACAAAATCAGCAAAGGGTTCATTTGATCCTTGTACAATTTTTGTGAAGGTCTCACCCTTGTCCTTTTTATTGGGGAGAGAAGCCCATGCTTTGAATAGCAGGAGCAGCAATTTGCTCATATACTGCTATGGAGTAATTAATCTGTACTGAAACTTCTGCATAAGAACCTACACCTGTTAGTTGGTCACAGGTGATTGAAATATTAACTTCACTTTGACTATTTTGTTGGGCTTGTATCCTACAGAGCTCACTATATTCAGAAAGCCAAAACAAGTTTTGTCTAGGTTCTAAACATACCCTTGCTATAGAAATCCAGTCACTAGGGGTCAAGACTTCATAAGCCAAATTCTGCAATAACATCTTAACCTAAGCTGATGTAGCCCCATAAAGAGTGCAAGCCTTTTTCAGGTCTGAGAGGATGTCTATATCAAAAGGAGCATATCTTCTACTTTCTTGACCTGAAGAATTAAACTGTTGAATCCTGGGAAAAAATTGAACTCTCAGATCCCCTATAACCCTCCCTTCTTCTGTGGCTTTGATTAGTGCCTTTTGCAAACTAGTTACTGGAGGCAGTGATTGCTGGGCGAGGAGAGGGACTGGTGATATCACCGCCCCTCCCATTCCTCCTCCTCCCTCCATCCTTGAAGGTGGAGTTGATGGGGGCCTGTAAATAATCTGCTGCCTAGGGAGGGTTGAAGCTGCCTCAAGAGAGCCAGAATCACCAAGCACTTGAACCTCATTTAAGTCCCATTGCCCTTCGGCAAGGTCTTGAGACTGTTTATTTTCTTTCATTTTTCCCTCCTACTTCCTCATCTGGTCATTTCTAAAACTTTTCCTTTTTCTACAACTTGTTTAAAGCCAATTGAATTATGTTGTATGTATAAAATGCCTCTGTGGAAATTGAACGAGGGCCTGTATTATTGTAGAATTCCTTAAGTTGCTCTCCCACGAGTTTCCAATTATCTACACTTATTCCTTCTTATTCTAAGAACCAAGAAAACATGAGTTTTAATGTGCCCAAGAGTCTAGCATCTGTTCCCAGGTTATGATTAAACTTTGCTGCTCAATTAAATTAAGCTTGCTTTCTATAGCTCTACTTTGGGATGGGGGTGGGGCTGGGGCTGAGGGTGGGGGAGAGTCTTTTGCTAACATCTGCCCCATTTGAGCTATAAAAGGTTACTAGTTTACCCCTTAACAAAGTAAGTTTCTTGTTTGTCTATTAAAATACTCACCTTATTTCCTGGTCATCAGAGGACTTCAGTGGAAGAAGGGTGCTTGGCCACTGGTCTGTTCCCACCCCTCAGGACAAACATACTATTTGTCTTTCCCTCAATATGCTTTGCCCTGTGAATGGAGATTGGTTGGCAAATGATTGAAATTCCTAAAATAATTTTATAGAAGCAGAACCAGTGCTCTAAGGGTTTTACCTGTCTACAGCTTTATTCTTACTGTAGAACTGATACTAACATTCAAATTTAATTGCTAATTCAAAGCTCTCCCCCATACATTATGCTGGTTCTTTTAAATGAAATATTAGTGGAATTAATCATATAAAGGTGAGTATGTAGATTTCAATTTAAGAATTTGATTTGTAACAGCATGAAAAGTGGCCAGAGTAAACTTTATCATCAACTAATTTATAATGTATAAAGGTACCATTAACATTTTACTAATAATATGTAATGACCATATACAGTGATAACATTGTTTTTAAAATATAGATTCTTTCTTATATACTCATGCTTGATTTTATTCCAGTTCATTTGGTAAGATTTAGTTTTTTTATACAACTAGAAGTCCATGGATTCATGATAATCAATGTTGACTTTTTTTAGGACTAAAGGAAAGAAAAAAAAAAGGCAATAAAACTGGAAGCCTTTGGTCATATTTTCCCCAGCAAAAGTCTATTTTGAAGATATTCTCTGCATTCATTATTATTGAAAAGGGATATCTCATGATGCATTAGAAAAAAGACAGTGGGAACAATTTGAGCCATAAATTGAAATGTTTCATTTTGGAATCAGCATCACAAATTCATGTAGACCAACCAACATGAAAAATATCCTTAATTGGAATGGAAAATATAGTAAAGGAGATGTTGCCTTGTAGGATAACCCAGAGATATCAGGATACCAGACAGAATGGGTGGAGATCCTGGGACACCCACCATAAGGCTACATTCCCTGGACAGGAAGCAGCCTATCTGATAACTTCCTATATTGATGAATTATTCCTGACAATTCTATACCAAAGTCTATTATTATTTGACATCCTAGAAACATAATTGGAATAAAGGCAATTGTTACTTTACAGCAAACAAATGCTTTTGAGGAGTACAGCTGAGAGATTTGGGAGCTATCCATTATTTTAAAGCAAACAAAATAAAAATCTTCAAAGTATCAAAATAAGAGATCTGTAAGAATATAAGAATGTAAAAATGAGATCTGTAAGAAAACTTACAGATTTGGTCCATCATAATTTTACACAGTAGGAAACTGATTCTCTAGATATAAGTTGGGAAGTTCATTCAGTTCTTCCTAAAATTGAACTTAGTAGACTGAGTTGGCATTAAATAGCATCAATTTATACAGATTCTCAGAAGAGCTGAACCATTTGTAAAGACCACTTTGTCCAGTTTCCTTAATTTTCGGAAGAAAGAACAAGCACATATATAGCATCAAAGCAGAGAATAAGACGCAAGTTCCAACTCCCAGTCCAAGACTTTTTAAAGGCAGTTTGCTTAATTTTGGAATATGGAACTAGCCCTTTCTGGATCATCAGACTCAGGAATAGTGAGCAACATATGACCAGTTAAGAAGTCCTTTATTTCTTCTTTAGTGATCTCTCACCCCAAGGTCTCCCACTTCAGAGAAGGATTTGGGTCTACTTAGGTCTATTATGAGGACATGAATGAATAGTAGCCTCTCTTCTCACTCTAGTCTAGGCTGGAACTTAAGTTCTATCCATCAACCTAGATTGTAATCTCATTTATTATCCAAATCAAGAAACCTCAGCCAAAACTAGAGAGAATAGATGCCTGTTCTTACCATCCTTACATCAACTATACCTAGCCACAATTCTGCATACCATACTGCAAGTCATTCTGTGGCTAAAAGAAAATCCTGCTTTCTTCCCTAGAAGAAATGTAATGGCTGCTATGACCCTTGAAATTGATTATCCTGAGGGAAACATTTTGGTTATTCTATGCTAATTCTTTTCCTCAGAAATATAAATATAATAAAAGCAAATACCTGTGGAATAGACTTGATATTTAGAAGAGGAATTCCTTTTCCTTGCTTTGCCAATTTTCTTCCATGTCTCGTCTTGTTTAATTAATAATAATAATAATAATAATAATAATAATAAGCAATGATAATATGAATTCTAATAATTATCATCTTAATCATTGCATTTGTATAGTGTCTATTATGTGCCAGACAAATAAACATATTATTTGTTAAAGTCCACTCAACAGCTTCTCTAGACTTCCTGACTAAATTCAAGATTTGAGACCTGGATTTTGCTTTCTCTCTGAAATGAGCCAAGGAGCATCTTCCAACTGGTCCTTTCCTAGTTATAAATATTCAGGAAAAAATTCCTCATTTGGTATATGGCATAAAATGATAGTTATCATATAATAACAATCTCCTATCATTCATTTATATTCTAAGATAAATTGGAGAATAAAATTGATAGTTAACAAATGCTTATTTTATTATTTTAAGTACATTTTTATTTAAAAATAATTTTAGGAGGATTTATTGTTTTTAACATCATTTCAATTTCTAAAGATGCTCTTCCCCCACCCATTCAACAAATCAAATAATTTAGAAAAAAAAATTAGCAAAACTGACATGTCAATTGAGCCTTTTAGTAGGTATTCCACACCACTTTGAAAAGAAGAAAGCTAAGTTTTCCTATCCTGTCTTCATATAGCAAATTAGTTATTTCAAATGCACTATGATAAATTTATTTTTCCCTTTCCACTTACTTTATGGTTGTTATTGTGTATGCCATTTCCAAACATTTAATTAAAACCAGTTCTGATCACTCCCCTACTCAATAATCCCCTGAAGGTTCATATTTTATCAAGGGATATTTATATGTATATGTGTATGTATGTGTATTTGTATATGTATATTTGTATGTGTGTGCATATATATATATATAAGTATATATATATATATATACTTATATATATATATACACACACACATATATATATATATATATATATATATATATATATATATATATATATGGATAGATAGATAGATATTTCATGTTAATGTCTATGTAGATAGATAGTTAAATTCCTTTATTTGGCTTTTAAAACCCATCCATTTTTATTTATATTTCAGGATATATTCTAACATTTGGATGGTCCTCACACATGGCATCTATTTGTTTCTCTGCATACTTTTGCAGTTCACTATGTCTTTCATGCCTGGAATGCATTCTATCTTCATCTTTGGCTCTTTCAAGATTCAATTTACACATCACCTTCTCCATGATTCTGTATTTCTGGTACACTGCTGCTATCAATAATAACCTCCCCTAAACTATTTTGCATTTATTTTGTATTCAATATACATATACTTATTTATGACTATACTATCTTTTCAATTGGAATATAAGACTATTTCATATTTTCTCTGCATCTCTAATTCCTAGTGCAGTAACTGACACTTAGAAGGAACCTATTAAATGTCTATTATTTGACTGATTGACTCTTGATTTATCTTAATTTTCACCAATTGTGTGTGTATCTTCTGATTATGAGTTCTAATTACTTGTTCTTTCTTATGTTATAAAAAGATTCCTTTTCATTCATTTCATTTTTAGCCATACTCAGTATATGCCGATGCTCATAACACAGTTTTATCTGGTCAAGTGAATGATTAGAGGTCTTGGGGCTGAAACGATCTCAACCTATTCTCAAACTTTCAATGGGTAATAAGCTAGCTGGCTTGGAGCCGGGCGTGGAATGCAAGTGCCTAGTGGGCCACTTTTGGTAAGCAGAACTGGCATTGCGGGATGAACCCAACACTGGGTTAAGGCATATAGATCTCCTTTGTTTGCAGGAGTTTGATAATTACTCCTTAACAATAATTTTGTAAATATGGAACCTTTGTTTCTGTCTTTAAATTTCTTGGCATAAATACTTAAAAGTGAGATTTCTATGTCAGAATATATCAACAATTTAGCCACTTTAAAAAAATAGTATAATTCTAAATTGTCTATAGTTGTATCCATTTTCATAACAACATATGGTTTAATTAAATTTCTTCAATCTGCATACAATATTATTTTCATTTTTGTTAGTTTATAAATAAGGTAACATCCAGAGTTATTTCATCTTTTATTGTTCATGATTTGGACATAAGCTTTCATATAATTTTTAATAGTTTGTATCTCTGAGAACTATTTGCTTATTCACATCCTACATTTTTGGAGGGAGAATTATTATTTTAATTGCTTCTGATACTATACATATCTGTTTTCTCAGAATCATCATGACTATATTAATAGTACTTAATTCCTTTGTAATTGATATTCATTGTGATGATATTTGGAGATTATAGAGAATAAATATCAGGAGTGATTTTGGGGGAAATCATTTCTGTTTAATATAAATCTATTGTGCCTACCAGTATAAATTCAACAATAAGGCACCTTAAGTTTTTTGGTAGAGGGAAGAGAATGTTCTTCCTTGAAGTTTCTAAGGTAAGAAAATCTTGAAATTACTGGTATCAATCAATAATTTGATAATTTCCACATTGCTTACGAAAAAGTACTGTTTCTGGTCATCAGAGTCACAGATGGAGACTAGCTGCATCAGGAAACAGCCTCATTTAGTATCACACAATAGGAAATCAATGATTAGGGAAATATAATTGCAAGAATGCTCAAGGGAATGGAGGAATAAGTTTAGAGGTAATGATCAAATTGCATCTTTTGTATAGTTATGGGGAAGTGGGGAAACATTATTTCATATTTAGAAAAATGCTAGAATACCACAGTAAAATTTTCTTGCCTCCCCTATTAGACAAGGCTGTGAGTACTTGGGAAGAATGGAATTACAAACAACTACAACAATCTCCAGAACTGTCTTCCATTTACTTAAATACAATAAAAGTTTGTGGATGAATCCTTGCAATAAACATTGACATTTAATAAATTATTTCATTGTAAGGAGAGGAGACAGGTGAGATGTGAGAAAGACAAAGGCCATGTTTAATGAAAGTACTGAAGCAATAATAGGCTCAATTTGTTTATATTAAACAATAAAATTCAAGAGAAGCTTTGGCCTTAAGACAAGACGCCTACCAGAAGACTTATCATTAATAGATTAGAGTGTTCCTCTGAATATGAACAGTTCATTACTAACTTGGAGGGAAAGCTGACACAAGATAAGATTGACAACAGAAAAAAACAGTGAGCAGCTTTTACAAATTTGGTACACAGCACTAAATTTACTCATCTAAGCCAGAACATTTGCAAACATCAAGACTGGCATGATGAAATGATGGAGAAATTCATGGGAAATGATGGGAGGCTGCTAAATGAAAAGTGAGAATTCCATAAGAATTACTAGTTTGTCTGTCTCTAAGAAGGCATGATTTAACTCCATCAATGGTAAAATGAATATCAAACTTAGTAAGATGTGGAATTCTTGGCTCAGTAAGAAGGCCAGAGAAATTCAATTTTTCATTGATAGCAATAATCCAAAGTGCTTTTATGATGGATGCCCTGAAGGCTATGTATAGGCCAAAGACAGATGGTTCATCTCAACAATTCATCACTGATAAAGCCACATTGGTTACTGACAAGGACATGATCTTGAAGAATTGAGCTGAATATTTCCATAATGTTCTTAACAAACCATCATCAATCTATACTAAAGCTATTGACTGTATACGTTGGGTTTAAGTCAATCTCTAGTTGAAATTCTAACTGAAAAAAAGATGTTTTAAATACCATCAGGCTTTTCTGCTATGGCAAACTGCCTCGTGCTAATTCTACTCCTCCTGAGATTTACAAGGCAAGGGAAACACTAATCACAAAAACTGAAAAGTTTCCAGGTTGTTTGACAAGAGGAGGTTGTACCCCAAGAGTTCAAGGATGACCCCATTGTCCATCAATTTCTATAAAGGAAAAAAAACAGTGCACTGTGATAATCACAGATTGAAAGGTGGAATTCTCTCTTTGTCACTGAGTCCTTCTTATTAGGCTGATTCTTCAATGAAGATGCTCATCTACTTGAAAGGCAGTGTGCAGCTTCAGAAAGGACCAAGAATTGTTGATATGGTGTTTGCTGCTCAATGACTTCATGAGAAATAACAGGAATAAAACAGAAGTCACAATATTCTTTGATCTGAGAACAGCCTTTGATAGTGTTGGAGTTTTGGAAAATTATGCAAAATGCGGTTGCTCAGAGAAGTTCATCAATATTATATTTCAATTTCATGATAGCATGCTTGCCCATGTTCCAGATAATGGACAATAATCATGTGCTTTCCCAGTCACCAACAGAAGAAAATAGTGCTGTGCACTATTTTTAATATGATGTTTTCAGGAATATTTTCAGATGCCTTCAGTGAGAATGAAAACAGTATCAAACAGTATCAAAGTCCAGTTGGTGATGGTAAATTATTTAATAAACTTTTTAAAATAAAGAATAGGATGCTTTCAGCCTGACTTAAGGTTTTGTGTTTTCTTTGCACTTCAGTAGGTAGCTCCAATCTAGTTCATAGTGAACATTCTTCTCTCACCTCATGAAAAAGTGGGAGAGGAAAAGGGAAAAGAAAAAGAGTAGGCTAAATGCAGAAAAAATAAGGGAAAGGTATAAGAAAGGGGGAAGGACTCAAAAGGGTGGGAGGGATTTTAAAGAAGGAAAGCTAGGTGATATAAGGTGTGTCCATAAATTTAATGCTGGGGAGGGAGGGTAAGGAGGAAAAGAAAAAGAAAAGGATAATCTGGGGAAAATAAGATGGCAGGAAATACAGAATTAGTAGTTTTAACTATAAATGTGAATTGGATAAACTCTCCCATAAAGCAAAGGCTGTTAGGTCCCTTATTAGGTGGTAAGTCAGTACTTGACAATTCTCTAGCTCAGAATTCACACCTTTGGATAGCAGACAGGATCAAAAGCCAGAATCCTACAATATGTTGTTTACAGAAAACACATTTAAAACAGGGTGATACATATAGAGTAAAGGTAAAAGGCTAGAGCAGAATCTATTATGCTTCACATGAAGTTAAAAAAAAAAAAAGGAGGGGTAGCCATCTTTATCTCAGATCTAACAAAAGCAAAAATTGATCTAATTAAAAGAGATAAGAAAGGAAACTATATCTTGCTAAAGGGTAGCATAGACAATGAAGCAATAATAATACTAAACTTACATTTACTAAGTGGTATAACCTCTAAATTCCTAAAGGAGAAGTTGAGAGCTGCAAGAAGAAATAGATAGCAAAACAATAATAGTGGGAGATCTCAACCTTGCATTCTCAGAATTAGATAAATCAGACCACAGACCAAATAAGAAAGAAGTTAAAGAGGCAAATAGAATATTAGAAAAGATAGGTATGACAGATTTTTGAAGAAAACTGAATGGAGACAGAAAGGAATTTACTTTCTTCTCCGTAGTTCATGGAACCTATACAAAAATTGACCATATATTAGGACATAAGGACCTTGGAATTAAATACAAAAAAGGCAGAAAAAGTAAATTCATTCTTTTCTGATCATGATGTGTTGGGATTACTAGGTGAGAACTGAGGTTTTCTGGACAATTACAAGGTGAGAACTCAGGTTGACTTGATAGAGGGGGCAAGCTCATTGGCTGGGGTGGTTCTTCCCAGAAGCCCTTGCATTATCCCACGCCCATTCTCTGGGAGGATAAAAAGAGACAGCACTGGGCGCAGAGAGCAGATCGGCCTGGAGAAGGACAAGAGCTGGAGGAGATTCAGAGCCAGGATTCAAGAGAAAGACTCTGCATTGCATCAGGCTTGACGGGGCTCTCTGCAGGAAGGGAAGTCACTTCTAAGGACAAGAGTTAACAGCAACTACCTGGAGACAACGGTTCACTACAGGAAGAAGAATCTGTCTGAGAGATTTGAGTAGACACAGCAGATCTCTTCCCAGAGAGCGATCCAGCAGCTTCTAGAGACGACAGCTCGCTACAATGATGCAATAAAAACTATGTGCAACAGAAAGGTAGGGGTAAATAAACCAAAAAATAATTGGAAACTCAATAAGAGAAATTCCCTTTGAAATAACTGTCGATAGTAAAACATATTTGGGAATCTATCTGCCAAGGGATTGTCAGGAACTATATGAGCAAACCTACAAAACACTTTCCTCACAAATAAAATCAGATCTAATCAATTAGAAAAAAATATTAAGTGCTCTTGGATAGGCTGAGTGAATATAATAAAGATGACAATACTATCTAACCTAAAATATTTATTCCATGCTATACCAATCAGCCTCCCAAAAAACTATTTTAATGACCTAGAAAAAATAACAACAAAATTCATTTGGAAGAACAAAGGGTCAAGACTTTCAAGTGAACTAGGTAAAGTGAACAAATGAACATGGCCTAGCTGAACCAGATCCAAAACTATATTATAAAGCAGTGGTCACCAAAACTATTTGGTATTGGCTAAGAAATAGACTACTTGATCAGTGAAATAGGTTAGGTTCACAGGACAAAATAGTCAATAACTATAATAATCTAGTGTTTGATAAACCCAAAGATCCCAGATTTTGGGATAAGAATTCACTGTTTGACAAAAACTGCTGGGAAAATTGGAAATTAGTATGGCAGAAACTAGGCATTGACCCCACTTACCACCATACACCAAGATAAGATCAAAATGGGTTCATGATCTAGGCATAGAGAATGAGATTATTTTTAAAAATTAGAAGAATTTAGGATAGTTTACCTCTCAGACATGTAGAGGAGGAAGGAATTTATGACCAAAGAAGAATTAGAGATAATTATTGATCATAAAATAGAAATTTTTGATTATATCAAATTGAAAAGCTTTTGAACAAACAAAACTAATGAAGACAAGATTAGAAGGGAAGCAATAAATTGGGAAAACATTTTTACAGTCAAAGGTTCTGACAAAGGCCCAATTTCCAAAATATATAGAGAATTGAGTCTAATTTATAAGAAATCAATTCATTCTACAATTGATAAATGGTCAAAGGGTATGATCAAACAATTTTCAGATGAAGAAAAGGAATCTATTTCTAGCCATATGAAAAGATGCTCCAACTCATTATTAATCAGAGAAATGCAAATTAAGACAACTTTGAGATACCATTACATACCTGTCAGATTGGCTAAGATGACAGGAAAAAATAATAATGAATGTTGGAAGGGATGTGAAAAACTGGGATACTGATACATTGTTGGTGGAGTTGTGAAAGAATCCAACCATTCTGGAGAACAATCTGGAAGTATGCCCAAGAAGTTATCAAACTGTGCATTGCCTTTGATCCAGCAGTGCTACTACTGGGCTTATATCCCAAAGAAATACTAAAGAAGAGAATGTGCCTATATGTGCCAAAATGTTTGTGGCAGCCCTTTTTGTAATGGCTAGAAATTGGAAAATGAATCAATGCCCATCAATTGGAGAATGGTTGGGTAAATTGTGGGATATTAATATTATGGAATATTATTGTTTTGTAAGAAATGACCAGCACAATGCATACAGAGAAGCTTGGAGAGACTTACATGATCTGATGCTGAGTTAAATGAGCAGAACCAGCAGATCATTATATACTTCAACAACATTACTCTATCATGATCAATTCTGATGGATGTGGCTCTTTTCAACAATACGATGATCCTAATCAGTTCCATTTGTTCAATAATGAAGAGAACCAGCTACACTCAGTGAAAGAACAATGGGAAATGAGTGTGAACCACAACTTAGCATTTCTGCTCCTTCTGTTTTTGTCTGCTTGCATTTTTTATTTCCTTCTCAGGTTATTTTTACCTTATTTCTAAGTCTGATTTTTCTTGTGCAGCAGAATAATTGCATGGATATGTATACATATATTATGTTTAACATATACTTTACCATATTTAATATGTATTGGCCTACCTGCCATCTAGGGGAGGGGGTGGAAGGAAGGAGAGGAAAAGTTGGAACAGAAGATTTTGCAAGGGTCAATGCTGAAAAATTACCCATCCATATATATTGTAAATAAAAATGTATAATAAAAAAATGAGAGAGAGATGATAACCTAAAAAAAAAACCACATTGTTTAGTTTGCCCACTATCACCATTACTATTCAGTATTGTATTAGAAATCTTAACTTTAGCAATAAGAGAATAAAAAGAGATTAATGAAATTAGAGTAGCTAATAAGGAAACCCAAATTATCACTCTTTGCAGATAATATGATGGTATCCATAGAGAATCCTAGAGAATCAACTAAAAAACTACTAGAAACAATCACAAATTTAGCAAAGTTGCAGAATACAAAATAAATACACATAAATCATCAGCATTTTTATATATTACCAACAAAATCCAGCAGCAAGAGATACAAATAGAAATCCCATTTAAAATAACTGTAGAACTATTTCAAAGTCTGATTCTTTTTGTACAGCAAAATAACTGTATGGACAAGTATACAAATATTGTATTTAACTTATACTTTAACATATTTTACATGTATTGGTCAATCTGCCACCTGGGGAGAGAGGTGGGGAGAAGGGGTAGGAGAAGGAGGGGAAAAAACTGGAACAAAAGGTTTTGTGACTCTCAATGCTGAAAAATTACCCATGCAGATATCTTGTAAATGAAAAGGTATAATAAAAAAAAAAAGATAATTGTAGATAATATAAAATATTTGGAGTCTATTTGCCAAGGCAAAGTCAGGAACTATATGAACACAATTATAAAATACTTTCCACACAAATAAAATCAGATCTAATCAATTGGAAAAATATCAGGTGTTCATGGGTAGTCTGAAAGAATACAATAAAACTGACAATTCTACTTAAATTCATCTACTTATTCAGTGCCATACCAATCAAACTCACAAGAAATTACTTCACAGAGCTAGAAAAAAATAATAACAAAATTCATCTAGAAGAACACAATTTCAACAATTTCAAGGGAATTATGAAAAAAAAAAAGCAAAGAAGGTAGCCTACCTGTATCAAACCTAAAATTATACTATAAAGTAGTGATTATCAAAGCCATTTAATACTGACTAAGAAATAGAGTAGTCGATCAGTGGAATAGGTTAGGTATACAAGACAAAATAGTCAATGACTATAGGAAGCTAGTGTTTGACAAATGCAATGACCCCAAATTTTGGGATAAGAACTCATTATTTGACAAAAACTGCTGGGAAAATTAGAAATTAGTATGGCAGAAATTAGGCATTGACCCACACCTAAAACCATATAGCAAGATAAGATTGAAATGGGCTCATGATTTAGACATAAAAAATGACATTACAAGCATATACAAATAAAGGATAGTTTAGCTCTTAGGCCTGTGGAGAAGGAAGGAATTTGTGGCCAAAGAATAATCTGAGTACCTTTTTGAATGCAAAATAGATAATTATGATTTAAAAGCTTTTGTACAAAGAAAACTAATGCAGACAGGATTAGAAGGGAAGCAATAAAATGGGAAAACATTTTTATATTCACAGGTTCTTATAAAGGCCTGGTTTCTAAAATATATGGAGAATTGACTCAAATTTATAAGAATTTAAGCCATTCTCTAATGGATAAATGGTCAAAGGATATGAACAGACAATTTTCAGATGAAGAAACTGAAAATTGAAACTATTTCTACCAATATTAAAATGTGCTCTAAATCACTATTGATTTGAGAAATTCAAATTAAGACAGCTCTGAGGTATGACTACACACCTCTCAAATTGGCTAAGATAACAACAGGAAAAAATAATGATAAATGTTGGAGGAAACTGGGACACTAATACATTGTTGGTGGAGTTGTGAACTGATCCAACCATTATGGAAAGTAATTTGGAGCTATGCCCAAAAGGGTTATCAAACTGTGCTTACTCTTTGATCCAGCAGGATTTCTACTGTGCTTGTATCTTAAAGAGATCATAAAGGAGGGAAAGAGATCCACATGTGCAAAAATGTTTGTGGCAACCCTTTTTGTAGTGGTAAATGAGTGAATGCTCATCAGTTGGAAAATGGCTGAATAAGTTGTAGCATATGAATGTTATGGAATATTATAGTTGTATAAGAAATGAACAGCAGGATGATTTCAGAAAGATTTGCATGAACTGATGCTAAGTGAAATAAGGAGAACCAGGAGATCATTATATACCGCAACAGAAAAATTATACAATGATCAATTTTGATGAACGTGGCTCCTGTCAACAATTGGATGATTCTGGCCAGTTCCAATGATCTTGTGATGAAGTAAGCCATCTGCATCCAGAGATGCACTGAATGTGGACCCCAACATAATATTTTCACTTTTCTTTATTGTTTCTTGCATTTTGTTTTCTTTCTCAGTTTCTCTCTTTTTGAAGGGATTTTTCTAGTGCAGCACAATAACTGTAGAAATGTGTATAGCAGAATTATGCATGTTTAATATATATTGGGTCATTTATTGTCTAGGGGAGAGAGCGGGAGGAAGAGAGGAATAAAAATTAGAATTCAAAGTTTTGTAAAGGTGAATGTTGAAAATTATCCACATTTATATTTTGAAAATAAAAAGCTTTAATTAAAAAAGTTACATGAATAACCAGAAAAACAAATGAGTAAATTAAAGCTTTATGAAAAAAAAAACAAATATATTGTTTGTGTGTGTGTATGTGTGTGTGTGTATGTGTGTGTGTGTGTGTGTGTGTGTGCTTCTGCATGTATTTCCTATCAAGCATATACTCCTTTGGGTAAAACGTTTTTCTTACATTTCCTCACATCCCCCATTGTTTAGAACATAGGCATTTAAAAATACAAATACTTGTTACTGGCTGTTGACTGGCTAAACTGTGCTAATAGATGCAGAGTAAAAGAGTAATTAGTTTGGTGTCAGGTTAATTAGAGAAGCCCTCATTGTTAATAAAAACCTTACATTCTAGGTAAAGGAGAATAGAAGTTCATGACAGGCAACTAAATTCATATTTAAATTTCATGTATTCACACTGGATGGTTAACTTGATCTGTCATTTAGTAAGACACTATGGTTTTGCACAACAAACACTGAAATTATATGATCTTGAGGATATCATTTAAGTGCTCAGAGGCTTAGTTTCCTCATTTCTATACTAAGGATATTAAGTTGTATTATCTAACTCAGAATAATTATAATTGGTTGATATATAAAATACATTCATTTTATAACCATATATTTAATGCATGTTTAATAACCCAAAACCACACATATAAATTAAATCTATAATTAGGCCCAATTTGATTATAGGGATGATGATGAATGTTAACTTTTATAAAGAAAAAATGTTATTACTATTAGAACTTTGGTTAAGTTAGCACAATTATGAATTTGTTAACTGAACTCTTGTATTGTTATATAGAATAGTAATATAAATTTTTAGCTTGGAATGTTGCTTAACTTTCTTTTTAATTTCTTTAATTTATAAATCAATATTCTTTGTTGTTGTTGTTGTTTTTACAACACTGTTTCCAAATACAAACTCCCCTATCCAAAGAACATCTAACAAAGAATAAAAAAGGAGAGCAAAAAAGCAGCTTAACAACACTAATATATCAACTGAATCTGGTAATATATTCCAACAGCCATATTCATAGTCTTCCATCTCCATTAAAAAATAGAAGCAAATTTGCTTTTTTTCTTCTTTGAGAACTGTAGAGGACCACAGATAGTGGGGGAACTCTGTGTAAGGTATAAGACCTTTCAGCCCAGAGGGAACATGCTGACATGTCTGGTTTGACTCCTCATTTCACTTAGGTGCCTACTTCCCTTCCAGAGAAGTCAGGAAGGGAGTGACCACCTGTATTCTACTTGAAACAAGGGATTACACTAAAGAGATGCATTTACATATCAATAGCAAAGTGCTTATAGTTAGCACTTGCAGTGTGATATGGTGATGTAATGGTTCTAAAATTGGCACATGTTCAGTGTGCTGTAGTGATGTAATTGTACTAAGGTATTTAAGAACTAAGAGCACTTGAAAAAAATGGGCTCCATCTTTGACCATTCTCATGAGTTTCCTGCCTTCATTGCTCCTCCACTAAGACCAAGTTCTCAGGCTGGTCCTGAGATCTTCCAGAGAGCTAGTCGGGATAGTATATTTTGGCACCCCAGTGTGTGGGCTCTAGAAAGCAATGGTATGATTTGTCACCCCATCTTGGGGGTTCTAGGAAGCAGGATATTTTAATCACCCCAATGTGGGAGCTCTAGAAACCAATGGTAAGTTTTGTCACCCCTACTTGGGGGCTCTAGAAAGCATACTACAGGGAACAATTTTGATCACTATAATTACAGTTTTCAGGTTGTTATTCTTATTTCATTACTATGGCAATTGTGCACATTATTTTTCTGGTTATGTTTATTCACTTTACATCAATTCTCATGCTTTTCTTTTTTGAGATTTAATTTTTTAATGTAAGGATGCATTCAATCATAATAATGTATCATAATTTATTGAGCCATACTCTAATTGATTTATATCTACTTTGTTTCTATTTCTGTGCTACCCCACCAAAAAAAAAAGAAAGAAAAAAAACTATTATAATTATTTGGATATATCTGTGACCTGTCATTGTCTTTGAGTATTTATCAAATACCAATGTGAACAACAATGTTTTTATGGTTATTAATAGTTAATTTATTAATTTCAGAAATTAATTATAACAACTGTTCCCCCCAATTTTCCAAGTTCTCATTAAGATTCTCTATTTATTCTCAGTTAGTTCCCATATGCTCATGATCTTTATACTATTCTTATAGTTATCTTTTTGTTTTGCAATATTTTCAAAGGTCTTTGCAGGTTTCTTTTTACTTATTTCTCTTTGTTCATCTTTTTATAGTATGTCTTTACATTAACATATCACAATTTATTCAATATTTCCCCTCTAGAGACATAGAAGTTGCTCCTTCTCCCCTCCCCAATTACATATATTGAATCTAATGAAAATCTTTGAATAATTTTTATTTGTTTTTGTGGGGGAGCATTAATATTGTCAATATGTTTTGCTTTTGAAATAGTAAAAAAAATGTGTCATTTTTGATACTATCACATTGCTCCCAAGAAAGATTCTACATTTGCAGTTCTACCAACAATGAATGAGTATTCTGTCATTGACAGCTTTGATTTTCCTTGTTTTAAGCATTTTTAGCAATTTGATTAGTGGAGAATAGGGCCTAAAAGATGTTTTAATTTAATTCATATTTTAATTTAATTTAATTAACGTGTTTTAACATGTTCTTAACAAAACTTTTTTTATGTTTCCTTTAAAAAGTATCTGTCCATATCCTTTGGACCATTTTTAAAATTTTGATTTTCACTGGCAACTATAATTGAGACTTTTAATTTTGGACTATCCTTAAAATATGCAAACATGTAAAAAGTAAAGCCACTTGATTTTGATTTATATTACAGAAAAATTAAGTGCACTTTGATTAATAGTATCTTCATAAGCCACTCCCTACCTCTCAGTAGCACAATACTGTCTGCCCCAGAAATTCAACTATTACTTACTCAAGTAATAAACTTTAAAATAAGTGCTTGATTGGCAAAAAAAAAAAAAAAAAAAAAAAAAAAAAAAAAAAAAAAAAAAAAAAAAAAAAAGTCATGTTCCTTACCCAAGGAGCTATTTAGTTCTCTGGAGATTCCAGGTTATTTCTTTTTTTATATTTTGCACATCTTGCAATATGATACATAAAAATGGCTGATAATAGTATACTAAATGTCTCTAGTGCATTCAACCTTGTTGCTTGTAATTAAGAAATCAGAAACAAATGATTTAAGGATTTGAGTAAACTGAGGAATATCGGGCCTTATTAAAGTCATTATTACAAAGTTCTGCACGCTTTGATCAATCACAATTAGGTATATTTTAATCTTTAAAAATTTTTTGTTACTATAATATCTAATAAAGCTTTACTTTTTCATTACAAATACAAATACTACAAATTGTTTTTCCATTCTCTGAAGGATGGGCATCTACTTCTTTTCCAGTTCTTTGTGACTACAATAATTGCTGCCATAAATATTTTAGAGGCTATCTCTGCCTTTGACTTCCTCAGGGCATATACCTAATAGGGATATTTTGAGTTGCTATCAGCAAAACATTTTTGCTGAAAATCCCTTTTTCCAACCCTTTCTTCCTCAATTGCTGCTAACAGATAGATGAGGGAGATTGACAACTGGCACAACTACAAGTAGCTGTCAAAATACACTTTGAACAGAGAGAGATCAACTTCAATAAGGGTAGGGGGAAGGGAGAATAGTAATAGAGTTCAAAAGTGTTCTCATCAGATGATACAAACTTACTTCTCATCAAGATGGTAGTTCACATTCCAATTTCCAGTATTAGAAGCATTTTAATAGATCTAATTGAAATCTACCTGATTTATATCATGATATCTGATTCCAAAATAATCCCACATCCCTGGATATCAGGGGTTATGTTTAAAACATATTCAATTCCATTTTTTTGTGATGACATTTGGCACTCACCATTTTCTTCTTTTAAAGTAAAAAGATATATATGGAGAATTTGTATAGTATATTGTAAGGGCCCTTTAAATGGGCGGACACAGTGCATCTGGAGATTGAGGCCCGGAAGTAATTTCTGTGGATATTAGGACTGCCCTTGGGCGGGATCCTGGCCATATTGAGATAGCTTCGTAATGGGTGACTCTCTCGCTGATTGGCTGTGTGTGTGACCTCACAGGCCCTATGTAAGCCCACTGCAGGCAGCAACCGCCCTCTTTAACCTCGTGCTGTTCACCCTGGCTCCCCAGCCTGGGTGGCCAAGCCAAGATGGGTAGCCAAAAGAGGTAAGGGTTTTGGTAGTGAACACATGGGTCTTCTGACCAGGTGTTCACTCGGGAACCAACAAGTCAGGGCATCAGTTAGGGCATTATGGGAGTAGGTATAATAAAGGCTTTTAAGATTACACGTGGTTGTTCTTGAGTGCGCTACCGGTTATTAAGCTATAGATTCAAGAGATTGTGGCCAGAGACCTTAGAAGGCCTCAGAGGAGGCGAGCCGGGTAGAGTTCACACTGCAAAGGACAGTGGTCAAAGGTACTCTGGTGGATCTAGGACAGACTAGTAATTGTAACTGCCAGGAGAGCACGTTACAGTATATAAACATTTGGACTCCCATTTCTCACTACAGAATCACATATTCCAAAATATTATTCCTTATTCTCCGTCATGCTCATCACTGACCATTGAAATCAATAAGTATTAAAATACATGTTGAATTTTCTTATTTATTTTTTATTGGGGTTGTTGTCTGCCTAGTCATCATCTATAACAGATACCAGCTAATTATTCTCATAGAATTTTTGTTGCAAGAACTTATAATGAGCACTCCAATAAGAGATGAACAAATGTTTTATAAAGTGATATTCATTGCTGTCTACTTATGAATGAAACAAATCAATCAACCCTTTTGTTCATATATTCATGGAAAACCTATGAAGCATCTTTTTTAAAAGTGAAATCAACATTTGGTTTAGATTAAAGGAATATCTAGATTTTAATTGTTAGATAAGGATCAAATATTCAGAACCAACATTGGAGTTGATATAAATCTAAAAACTGATTCTTAGGACCCTCTGATACTATTCCCAACATTCTGTTTATACTGCAGAAACAGAAGAAATCTTATCAGGACTGAAAGCCATTTTATATATTTCTTTCTTATGTGGTTGCCATGGTTAAAAGATGTGTTAACCTATGGCAAACTTACCAATGATAAACTTTCTGTATTTAACTAGGATGCTCCTCAAACACTAGACACAGACAGATGGCTGAGGTTACACTCACCAGTTGCCAGAACAGTAAAACCTCTATTCTGTACATAGACTTAGAGAATAAATGATTACTCCTAAATCCAATGACAGGCCACTCTTGGAATTTTATAAAGGCCATTAGAAATGATTCAGATGAACTCAAGCACGGAACATTTTTAAATAATTGTGAAGAATAACTAAGATGCCAACTAGTTTGTTTCAACCTTTGTCACAGCTCTGAGAGATAAACCATTCTATGTTCTTCTAATTTACTTATAATCTCATTATTTATGCCTATGTCATGAATCCATTTTGATCTTATGTTGGTATGTGGTGTTAAGTGTGGGTCAATGCCTAGTTTCTGTCATATTAATTTCCAATTTTCCCAGCAATTCTTGTCAAACAGTGAGTTCTTATCCCAAAAGCTGGGTTCTTTGGGTTTGTCAAACACTAGATTATTAAAGTTATTGACTATTTCATCCTTTGAACCTAACCTATTCCACTGATCAGCTAGTCTTTTTCTTAGCCAACACCAAATAGTTTTGGTAACTGCTGCTTTATAATATAATTTTAGATCAGATACAGCTAGGCCACCTTCATTCGATTTTTTTTCATTAATTCTTATGAAATTCTTGACCTTTTGTTTTTCCATATGAACTTTGTTGTAATTATTCTTAGGTCATTAAAATGGTTTTTGGGTGTCTGATTGGTATAGTGCTAAACAAATAGATTAGTTTAGGTAGTATTGTCATCTTTATTATATTTGCTTGTCCTATCCAAGAACATTTAATATTTTTTTCTAATTGGTTAGATCTGGCTTTATTTGTGTGGAAAGTGTTTTGTAATTTTGCTAATATAGTTTTTGATTTTCCCTTGGAAGATAGATTTCTAATTATTTTATACTATCAGTAGTTACTTTAAATGGAATTTCTTTTCTAACTCTAACTGTTGGATTTTGTTAGTGATATATAAGAATGCTGACAATTTTGATGGGTTTATTTTGTATCTAGTTTGCTAAAGGTGTAGGTTATTTCTAATAGATTTTTAGTAGAATCTCTGGGTTTTTTTTTAAGTATACCATCATATCATCAGCAAAGAGTGATAATTTGCTTTCCTTATTACCTACTCTAATTCCTTTAATCTCTTTCTCCACTCTTATTGCCAAAGCCAGATTTCTAGTAAAATATTGAATAGTAACGGTGATAGTGGGCAACCTTGGTTCAGTCCTGATCTTCTTGGGAATGGTTCCAGTTTCTTCCCATTACATATGATGCTTACTGATGATTTTAAATAGATGCCACTGATTATTTTAAGGAAAAGTCCCTTTATTCCTATATTCTCAAGTGTTTTTAATAGGAATGGATGTTGGATTTTTTTTTCTTTTTTTTTTTTTTTCTTTTAAATGCATTTTCTTTTTTTTTTTTAATTTCCTTTTTTATTTTATACTTATAACTTTTTTTGACATTACATATACATGGATAATTTTTTTACAACATTATCCCTTGCACTCACTTCTGTTCTGATTTTACTCTTCGCTCCCCTTGATGGCAGGCAGTCTTATAAATGTTAAATATTTTATAGTATATCCTATATACAATATTTGTGTGCAGAAACAAATTTTTTGTTGCACAGGAAGAATTGGATTCAGAAGGTAAAAATAATCTGGGAAGAAAAATAAAAATGAAAACAGTTTACACTCATTTCCCTGTGTTCCTTCTCTGGGTATAGCTGATTCTGTCCTCATTGATCAATTGGAATTGAATTAGATATTCTCTTTGTCAAAGATATCGACTTCCATCACAATACATCCTCATACAGTATTGTTGTTGAAGTGTATATTGATTTCCTGATTCTATTCATTTCAAACAGTATCAGTTCATGTAAGTCTCTCCAAACCTCTCTGTATTCATCCTGCTGGTCATTTCTTACACAACAATAATATTCCCTAACATTCATATACCACAATTTACCCAACCATTCTCCAATTGTTGGGCATCCATTCATTTTCCAGCTCCTAGCCACCACGAAAAGGACTGCCACAACTACTTTGCCTTATACAGATTGCTTTCCCTTCTTTAATATTTCTTTGGGATATTAGCCCAGTAGTAGCACTGCTGGATCAAAGAGTATGCCCAGTTTGATGACTTTTTGGGCATAATTCCAGATTGCTCTCTAGAATGTTTGGATTCTTTCACCACTCCACCAAGAATGCATCAGTGTCCCAGTATTTCACATCCCTTCCAACATTCATTATTGTTTTTTCCTGTCAAATTAGCCAATCTGACAGGTGTGGGGGGGTATCTCAGAGTTGTTTAATTTGCATTTCTCTGATCAATGGTGATTTAGAACACTCATATGAGTGGAAATAGTTTCAATTTCATCATCTGAAAATTGTATGTTCATATCCTTTGACCATTTATCAATTGGAGAATGTCTTGATTTCTTATAAATTAGAGTCAATTCTTTATTTATTTTGGAAATGAGGTCTTTATCAGAACTTTTAACTGTAAAAATATTTTCCATTTTGTTGACTTCCCTTCTGATCTTATTTGCATTATTTTTGTTTGTAAAAAAAAACTTTTTAATTTGATGCAATCAAATTTTGTATTTTGTAATCAATAAATGATCTCTAGTTTTTCTTCAGTCACTAATTCCTTCCTCCTCCACAGCTTTCAGAGGTAAACTATCACATGTTCCTCTAATTTAATTTATTTATGATCTCATTTTTTATGCCTAAATCATAGACCCATTTTGATTTTAACTCGGTGTATGATGTTAAGTGTGGGTCCATGCCTAATTTCTGCCATACTAATTTCCAGTTTTCTCAGCAGTTTTTGTCAAACAGTGAATTCTTATACCAAAAGGGATTTGTCAAACACTAGATTGCTACAGTTGTTGACTACTTTGTCTTGTGAACGTAACCTACTCCACTGATCAACTAATCTATTTCTTAGCCAATCCCAAATGGTTTTGGTGACTGCTGCTTTATAATATAGTTTTAGATCATGTATAGCTAGGTCACCTTCATTTGATTTTTTTTTTCATTAATTCCCTTGAAATTCTCATCCTTTTGTTCTTCCATATGAATTTTGTTGTTATTTTTCCTAGGTCATTAAAATAGTTTCTTGGGAGTCTGATTGGTATAGAACTAAATAAATAGATTAGTTTAGGGAGCATTGTCATCTTTATTATATTCACTCAGCCTGTCCAAGAGCACTTAATATTTTTCCAATATTTAAATATGACTTTCTTTGTGTGGAAAGTGTTTTGTAATTTTGCTCAAATAATTCATGATTTTCCTTTTGTAGACAGATTCCCAAATATTTTATGCTATTGACAGTTATTTTGAACTGAATTTCTCTTTGCATCTCTTGCTGTTGGATTTTGTTGGTGATGTATAAAAATGCTGAGCATTTATGTAGATTTATTTTGTATCCTACAACTTTGCTAAAGTTGTGAATTATTTTTAATAGATTTTTTTTTCTGAGGTTCTCTAAGTATAGCATCATATCATCTGCAAAGAGTGATTGTTTGGTTTCCTCATTACTTACTCTAACTCCTTTCATCTCTTTCTTGATTCTTATTGCCAAGTCTAGTGTTTCAAATATAATATTGAATAGTAATGGTGATAGTGGGCAATTTTGTTTCACTCCTGATCTTACTGGGAAAGGTTCCAGTTTATCCCCATTGTATATGATGCTTACTGATGGTTTTAATTATATGCGCCTGACTATTTTTTGTAAAAGTCCATTTATTCCTATACTCACAAGTGTTATTATTAGGAATGGATGTTGGATTGTGTCAAATATTTTTCTGAATCTATTGAGATGATCATATAATTTTTGTTAATTTGGTTATTGATATAGTCAATTACGCTAATATATATATATATATATATATATATATATATATATATATTTAACATTGAACCAGCCCTGCATTCCTGGTACAAATCCTAGTTGATCATAATGTATTATCATGGGAATGATTTTCTATAATCTTTTTCCTAATATTTTATTTAAGATTTTAGTGTCAATATTCATTAGGGAGATTGGTCTATAATTTTCTTTCCCTTTTTTCAACCTACCTGGTTTAGGTACAGTACCATGTATGTGTCATAAAAGGAATTTGGTACTACTCCTTAAATCCCTATTTTTAAAAGAGTTTATATAGCATTGGAGTTAATTGTTCTTTAAATGTTTGGTAGAATTCACATATAAATCCATCTGATCCTGGGGATTTTTTCTTAGGGAGTTTGTTAATAGCCTCTTCTATTTCTTTTTCTAAGATGGTACTGTTTAACCAGTTTACTCCTTCCTCTGTTAATCTGGGCAAGTTATATTTTTGAAGGTATACTTCCATTTCATTTATGTTATCAAATTTATTGGCATAAAGTTTGGTGAAGTAACTCTTAATTATTGCACTAATTTCCTCTTCATTAGTGGTGAGTTCTCCTTTTCATTTGATTTTCCTCTTTCCTTTTTTAAATCAGATTTACTAAGGAATTGTCTATTTTGTTGGTTTTTTCATAGAACCAACACTTAGTTTTATTAATTAATTCAATAGGTTTTTTTTTTTTTACTTTCATTTTTATTAATCTCTCCTTTTACTTTTAGAATTTCAACATTAGTGTTTGTCTGGGGGTTTTTAATTTGTTCCTTTCCTAGCATTTTTAGTTGCAAGCCCAATTCATTGACCTTCTCTTTCTTTCTTTTATGCAAATAGGCCTCTAGAGATAAAAAAAATTTCCCCTTATTTTTGCTTTGGCTGCATCCCACACATTTTGGTATGACATCTCATTATTGTCATTTTCTTGGGTGAAGTAATTAATTATGTCTATGATTGGCTGTTTCACCCAATCATTCTTTAGTATGAGATTATTTAGTTTCCAATTATTTTTTGATGTATTTTCCCCTGGATTTTTATGGAATATAATTTTCACTGCATCATGGTCTGAAAAGGATTCATTTACTATTTCTGCCTTATTGCATTTAATTTTGAGGTCTTATGTCCTAATATATAGTCAATTTTTATATAGATTCCATGAACTGCTGAGAAGAAAGTATACTCCTTTCTGTCAACATTCAGTTTTCTCACAAAGATGTATCATACCTAATTTTTCTAATATTCTATTTACCTCTTTAATTTCTTTCTTATTCCTTTGTAGTTTATCTAATTCTTAGAGTGCAAGATTGAGATCTCCCACTATTATAGTTTTGCTGTCTATTTCTTCTTGCAATTCTCTTAACTTCTCCTTTAGGAAGTTAGATGATATACTACTTGGTACAAATATGTTTAGCATTGATATTGCTTCATTATCTATGCTACCCTTTAGCAGGATATAGTATCCTTCCTTATCTCTTTTAATTAGATCAATTTTTGTTTTTGCTTGATCTGAGATAAGGATGGCTACCCCTGCTTTTTTTGACTTCTCTTGAAGCATAATAGATTCTGCTCCAGCCTTTTACCTTTACTCTGTATATATCTCCTTGCTTTAAATGTGTTTCCTATAAACAACATATTTTAGGATTCTTACTTTTGATCCAGTCTGTGATCCATCTTCACTTTATGGGAGAATTCATCCCATTCACATTTACGGTTACAATTACTTATTCTGTATTTCCTGCCATCATATTATCCCCAGATTATGCTTTATTTTTTCTTGCCCCCCCTTACCTCCTTCCCCAGTATTAAATTTAGGGGCCCTATTTGCATCACACAGCTCTCCCTCTTTAGCATCCCTCCTTCCTCCCTTTAAATCCCTTCCCTTTTCTTGTACCCTTCACTTTTCCCTTTTCCTCTCCCACTCTCTAATGAGGTAAGAGAAGATTCTCTGTAAAACAAATATGTCAATTATTTTCTCTTTGAACCAACTCTGATGAGAGTAAGATTCACACAATGTTCTTCCTCCTCTCTAAATTCCCTCAGATATTATAAGTTTCCTTTGTCTATTCATGGGATGTAATTTCCCTCTTTTAGATCTCCCCTTTTCCATTTTTCTGACATTATCCCCTTTCCATTTTTACTTCCCTTTTTTATGTTAAATCAGTAAAATCAAATTATCCATGTGGTCTTTATATATATCCACAATAGAAATACAGTTCTCAAGAGTTCCTTTTGCCTTTTTCTGCTTCTGTTGAGTCCTATGGTTGGAGATCAAACTTTTTGTTTAGATCTGTTTTTTTGTTTTTTTTGTTTTTTTTTTTTCCTTAGAAACAATTGGACTTAATCTGTTTCATTAAATGTCCATCTTCTTCCATGGAAAAAAAATTCTTGGCTGCATTCTGAGTTCTTTTGCCTTTTGGAATATCAAATTCCAGGCCTTTTGATCCTTTAATGTGGAAGCAGCCATATCTTGAGTAATCCTTGTTGTGGCACCTCGCTATTTGAAATGTTTTTTTTTTTTTCTTGCTGCTTGTAATATTTTTTCCTTACTCTTATAGTTCGGAAATTTTGGCACAATATTCCTTGGAGTTTTTATTTTAGGGTCTTTTCCAGAAAGTGTTCCAGGAATTCTTTCAAAGCCTATTTTACCTTCTGATTCCATTAAATCTGGGCATTTCTCTTTGATGATTTCCTGTAAAACAATATCTAGGCTCTTTTTTTTTCATCATAATTTTTGGGAAGTCCAATGATCCGCAGATTATCTCTCCTAGATCTATTATGCAGGTCTGTTGTTTTTCCAAATAGATATTTAACACCTTTTTCTAAGTTGTTTTTTTTTTTTTTTGCTTGACTGATTCTTCATGTGTCAATGAATCATTCATTTCTATTTGTTCAGTTCTGATTTTTAATGTTATTTTCTTCATTAGCTTTTTTATATACTTCTTTTTGTATATGTCCATTTGAGTTTTTAAATTTATTGTTTTGCTCTATGGAATTTTTTTCCATTTCACTATTTTTTTTTTATTTTTTTTAACCAAATTATTTTCTTTTTCCAATTCACAAATCCTAATTTCTTGTGAGTTCTTTATCTTTTCCAGTTCACAAATCCTGCTTTCCTGGGAATTCTTTACCTTTTCCAGTTCACAAATTCTGTTTCCCTGCACATCCTTGGAGTTATTCTAATTCACATTTTAGGAAGTTGTTGCTCTCTTGCATAGCTTCTCTTTCCTTTCCCCATTTTACTTCTAATTCTCTTTTAAGATTTTTAATAGTTTCTTCTAGGAGACCCTTTTGTGTTGTGGACCAGGTTACATCCCCCTTTGGGGTATTGTCTTGGGGCTGTCTGCTATTAGCCTCCTAGAGATTGAAACTTGCTTTCTTTCTGTTTAGAAGCTATCAAAGGTCCTTTTGATTTTTTTACTCATTTTTAAAGTCATTAGGGTCTGCCTTCAGGGCAAGGAAATTACAAGCTTCCTTTGCAGAGCAGGGATAGATATATGGACAATAGCTGTCCTGTCTATGGGCTGCAAAGAGAGGCCAACCTGCAGCGGTGCTCTGGGAAAAGCTCCACCCCAGAAGTGACTCTGACTCAGTCCTGGGTAGTGCAGCAGAGCTGTGGAAATGCCTTATGAGGAGCCCCACTGTGAGGATTAGTGACTGCCTTGGGGATAGAATCTGAGCAGCAAAAGTATCACTGCCCTGAGCAAAAGCCTGCTTTGAGTATTAGCACTTGCCCTATCCTTTAAGGCACTGGGAAGTATCTCTGTCTGGGGAGCATATTTGAGCTGGGGAAATTCCATTGCTCCAGGCCAAGTCCCACACTGTGCAGATTAGAGGCTGCTCTGGCCTGTGCTCCCTGCTGTGCAGATTTATGACTGCTCCAGTGATAGCCCCTAGCTGCAAAATGCCACTGTAGAGCTGCGTTATGATCTGCACTGAGTCACTTCCAATACTGGGTGGGCACAGCTAGATTCTGTTCTGCTCTGGCATCTTTCAGAGTACCCTCTATCCTAGGCTTTAATTTCTCTGCCGATTCACTACTCTGTAACCAAAGAAAAGCAGTCAGGCTATGGCAGAGAGCTCTATGCAAACCTTCCAATCATGGAGGCCACCCTCACTCCTGCTTCTATCCCTGCCTGCTCTGGTCTGTTCCTGCCTCACACATTTCCTAGCTATCTTCCAGATTATTATCAGCTGGTAAGTTGTTGTACTTCCAGTCTTCATGAATTATACCAATCAAGCGCTATTTTTGAGGCTGATTTTAAAAATTGGTAATGAGGGCATGAGAGGAGCTTAGAGAGTCACGTGTGCCTTCTCCACTATCTTGCCTCTGCCCACTCATAAAACATAAAAAAAAAAACCTGTGGGGAAGTTAAGAGGCTGTCTACCCAAAAGTAAAATGAGAAGATGGGGAAAATTCATTCCAATAATCAAAAAGGTGGAAGTAGGTACTGCAGAGTATTCTGGAGCTTAGTCTGGCATTGAAGAAGCCATTGAATTTAAATGACTCTGGAAGAGAATAAGACTGACAACTCTTTGAACTATGATTCAATGAAATCCAATTCACACACAAGTCAAAATACCACTCTGTAACACCATTACTCCTCTTTGAACATGAAAGAAAAAAAAAAAGAAAAAAAGAAAATGAAGGACAAACAATTAAAATGATAACAATATATGTGTGTATGGTTGTATGTCTATATAATATATACTCGCTCATATATGTATGCACAAAAATATGTACATATATATGTAAAGCATATACATATATATGGTAGAAGGGAGGTATGGCTAAATATGGATTTATTTCAAAACTATTATAATAAAACTACTGTCTTTTTAAAAATTTTGACAAATTTATTTTTAACATAAATCTGCATAATTTATTTTTTATTTTATAATTATAAATTTTTTGATAGTATATATGCATGAGTAATAATTATAACATTATCCCTTATATTCATTTTTCCAAATTATCCCCTCCCTCCCTCTACTCCCTCCCCTAGATGACAGGCAATCCCATACATTTTACATGTGTTACAATATAACCTAGATACAATATATGTGTGTAAATCCCATTTTCTTGTTGCACGTTAAGTATTAGATTCCGAAGGCGTAAGTAACCTAGGTAGATAGACAATAGTGCTAACAATTTACATTCACTTACCAGTGTTCCTTCTCTGGGTGTAGGGTCCATCATTGATTAACTGGAAGTGAGTTGAATCTTCTTTATGTTGAAGATATCCACTTCCATCAGAATACATCTTCATACAACATTGAAGTGTATAGAGATCTTCTGGTTCTGCTCATTTCACTCAGCATCAGTTGATGTAAATCTCTCCAAGCCTCTTTGTATTCCTCCTGTTGGTCATTTCTTACAGAGCAATAATATTCCATAACATTCATATACCATTATTTACCCAACCATTCTCCAATTGATGGACATCCATTCATCTTCCAGTTTCTAGCCACTAAAAAAAGAGCTGCCACAAACATTTTGGCACATACAGGTCCCTTTCCCCTCCTCAGTATTTCTTTGGGATTTAAGCCCAATAGCAGCAATGCTGGATCAAAGGGTATGCACAGTTTTATAACTTTTTGGGCCTAGTTCCAAATTGCTCTCCAGAATGGTTGGATTCTTTCACAACTCCACCAACAATGTATTAATGTCCCAAAAACTACTCTCTTTCTAAAAAAAAATTAATCTAGAGAATTTTTTTAAGTACTCAGGCAATAGATTAGAATAATATGGAAGGATAAGTGGTAATAATGAGTTTCCAGAAGCTACAAGTATATGAAAAAGGTAGAAGGAAAAAGAAATAGAGACAAGGAAAATAAAAGTTCAGGATATTGCTGTTGAAAGAGTTTCATGATGGGGCAGAGCCAAGATGGCAGAGAAGACACACGCATCATTCTAAGCTCCTCTTCTACTCTTACTACTGATTACCAAATTCAGCCTCAAAAATAGTGATTGACTGGTAAAATCCACAAATATTGGGAGTACAACAAATTATGAGCCAAAGATAATCTGGAAGATCCACAGAAAAGGTTTATCCTGATCAGCGGAAACAGGCCAATATAGGCAGGGAGACAGAACAGAGAGCTAGCAATATCAATACTAAACATATATGAACCAAGGGGGATAGCATTCAACTTCCTAATGGAGAAGTTGAGAGAATCACAAGAAGAAATAGACAGCAAAACTGTAATAGTGGGAGATCTCAACCTTGTACTTTCATAATTAAATAAATCAAACCATAAAACAAATAAGAAAGAAATTAAAGAAGTAAATAGAATATTAGAAAAATTAGGTATGATAGGTCTTTGGAGAAAACTTAATGGTGACAGAAAGAAGTATAATTTTTTTTTTTTCTTAGCAGTTCATGGAACCTATACAAAAATTGACCATGTATTAGGACATAAAGAACTCAAAATTAAATACAGGAAGGCAGAAAGAGTAAATGCTTTCTTTTCAGATCACAATGCAATAAAAACTACATTCAACAAAAATTTAGAGATTAATAGACCAAAAAGTAATTGGAAACTAAATAATCTTATCTTAAAGAATGATTGGGTGAAAAAGTATATTATAGACACAATTAATAATTTCTCCCAAGATAATGACAACAATGTGGCATCATACCAAAATTTGTGGGATGTAGCTAAAGTGGTAAAACATGGAAATTTTATATCTTTAGAAGCTTACTTGGATAAAATAGAGAAAGAAATTATCAATGCATCGGGCTTGTGTTAGGTTCTTACTAAGTGCTAATGAGATAATGAGATATTAGGTTCTTACTAGGTGCTAAGTCTGTACTTAACTATTCTCTAGTTCTTGCCTTTGGGGGGAGTTTTAACCCTTTGAACTCCTGGGGAGGAGCTTACATGTTTAAGAGGAACAAGTTCATTGGCTGAAGTATTTTTTTTCCCCAGAAGCCCCTGAGTTATTCCACGCCCATTCTCTGGGAGGGTAAAAGAAGCAACATTGAGCAATTTGAGAAGTCTCTACTCTAGGTCAGAGTTGGCAGCAGTTGAGACAGCAGATCTCCTCCCAGAGAGCAATCAGCAGTCTCTGGAAACAACAGAACTTTACAGGTTTGCAACTTAAAAAGCTAGAAAAACGCCAAATTAAAACCCCCAATCAAAAACTAAAGTTGAAATTCTAAAATTAAAAGGAGAAATTTATAAATTTGTAAATAAAAAACTATTGAATTAATAAATAAAACTAAGAATTGGTTTTATGAAAAAACTAATAAAATAGACAAACCTTTAATAACTCTGATTAGAAAAAGAAAAGAAGAAAATCAAATCTTAAAAATGAAAAGGGAGAACTTTCCATCAATGAAGAGGGAATTAGAGCAATAATTAAGAGTTATTTTGCCAAACTTTCTGCCAATAAATTTAATAAGCTAAGAGAAATGGATGACTACATTCAAAATATAGGCTTCTTAGATTAACAGAGGAGTAAGTAAATTGCTTAAATAGTCCCATTTTAGAAAAAAACAAATAGAACAAGCTATTAATCAACTCCCTAAGAAAAAATCCCCAGGACCAGATAGATTTACATGTGAATACTACCAAATATTTAAAGAACAATCAACTGCAATGCTATATAAACTATTTTAAAAAATAGAGAATGAAGGACTCCTACCAAATTCCTTCTTATGACAAAGACATGGTACTGATAGCTAAACCAGGTAGGTTGAAAAAAAGAGAAATAAAAGTATAGACCAATCTTCCTAATGAAAATCGATGCTAAAATCTTTACTGAAATATTAGCAAAAATATTACAAAAAAACTATCCCCAGATAAACTATGACCAAGTAGGATTTATACCAGGAATGAAAGGCTGTTTCAATATTAGGAAAACTATTACTATTAGCATAATTGATTACAGCAATAACCAAATTAACAAAAAAAATATGATCATCTCACAAGATGCAGAAAAAGCATTGGATAAACTCCAACATCCATTCCTATTAAAAACACTTAAGAAACCATTTCCAATCCCTCTGTTTTTGTCAGCTTGAATTTTTTATTTCCTTCACAGATTAATTATACATTATTTCAAAATCCAGTTCTTCTTGTGCAGCAAAATGGGCATGTATACATATAACATATACTTTACATATTTAACATGTATTAGGTTACCTGCCCTCTGGGGAAAGGGTGGAGTTAAGAGGGGGAAAATTGGAACAAAAGGTTTTGCAGTTGTCAATGCTGAAAAGTTACCAGTGCATACATCTTGTAAATAAAAAGCAATAAAAAAAAAAAAAAATAGAGTTCCATGGCTTGCTGAATTCTTAAATCAAGCTGTTGGAGATGGGAAATTCAAGAAATCTAATAAACTCCTAAAACAAAATCATTGAAGAAAAGAAGTCATTCCATTCTTTTAATAGAATTGATTAAAAATGAAATGTACTAAATTATGTGATAGGTTGCTCTTTGTCATCAGGTGGAAAACTAATAGGGGACTAGTTGGACTCTTTAGGAGTATTTAAGTTTCTTGATGGTAAAAGTTGTCTCATTTAAAAAAAAATCAACAAGGTTGGGTACATAACAGGTACATAATGAGTGGGTACTGTGCTGAATTAAATTGATTTTTTTTTCTTTTAGCATATCCTAGATTGGGTTTAAGAGAAGCATGAGTTAAAAATAAGTAAAAGATATTCCCTTAATAATACATGATGGCAGTATAGGGAGAAATATAGAACATGGGATTAGGAAAGATTCAGTTTCATTGTCAAGAAGGAAGTTGAATTGAATATTGCAGGACTTCCCTAAAAATACTCCCAGACAGATGGCAAGAGATTGATTCCTTTCAGAATCTCCAAAGCATGAGATTTCAAAACCTTCTTTGGCAAATTATCATAGTGTCAAAACCTTAAAATGAGAAAATCCCTCCTAAATCCTGATACAATCTAGGTCTATTCCTTCCTTTTCTCTCCTTCATGCAAATGGAGCAGCCATTCACCATCTGCTAAAATGAAGGTTTCTATAAGTAAAAACTTACTTGAAACTTTGCTTCAACCTGGGAATGTGTATTAGTGAATTTGGAAAGGAGATAAACAATAGATATGAGGGAGCAAGAAAGATAATAATGCTGGATGGAAAAAGTATTGTAGTCAGAAATATTTTATTTTAATAACATTATCCCTTGTATTCATTTTTCCAAATTTTCCCCTCCCTCCCTGTACTCCCTCCCCTAGATGACAGGCAATCCTATACAGATGTAAGTCTCTCCAAGCCTCTCTGTATTCCTCCTGTTGGTCATTTCTTACAGAGCAATAATATTCCATAACCTTCAGATACCATAATTTATCCAACCATTCTCCAATTGATGGGCATCCATTCATTTTTCAGTTTCTAGCCACTACAAAAAGATCTGCCACAAACATTTTGGCACATATAGGTCCCTTTCTCATCTTTAGTTTTTCTTTGGGATATAAGCCCAGTAGTAGCACTGCTGGATCAGAGGGTATGCACAGTTTGATAACTTTTTGGTCATAGTTCCAAATTGCTCTCCAGAATAGCTGGATTCTTTCACAGTTCCACCAACAATGCATAAGTGTCCCAGTTTTGCCACATCCTCTCCAACATTCATCATTATTTGTTCCTGTCATCTTAGCCAATCTGACACGTGTGTAGTGGTATCTCAGAGTTTCTTAATTTGCATTTTTTCTGATCAGTAGAGATTTGGAACACTCTTTCATATGAGTGGATATTGTTTCAATTTCATCATCTGAAAATTGTCTGTTCATATCCTTTGACTATTTATCAATTGGAAAATGGTTTGATTTCTTATAAATTAAGGTCAGTTCTCTATATATTTTGGAAATGAGGCCTTTATCAGAACCTTTAACTGTAAAAAATATTTTCCCAATTTGTTACTTCCCTTCTAATCTTGTTTGCATTAGTTTTGTTTGTACAAAAGCTTTTTTATTTGATGTAATCAAAATCTTCTATTTTGTGATCAATAATGATCTCTAGTTCTCCTTTGGTCATAAATTCCTTCCTCCTCCACAGGTCTGAGAGGTAGACTATCCTCTGTTCCTCTAATCTATTTATGATCTCATTCTTTATGCCTTAATCATGGACCCATTTTGATCTTATCTTGGTTTATAGTATTAAGTGTGGGTCCATATCTAATTTCTGCCATACTAATTTCCAATTTTCCCAATAGCTTTTTTCAAATAATGAATTCTTATCCCAAAAGTTGGTATCTTTGAGTTTGTCAAATACTAGATTGCTATAGTTGTACCCTATTTTGTCCTGTGTACCTAATCTATTCCACTTGATTGACTACTCTATTTCTTAGCTAATACCAGATAGTTTTGGTTACTGCTGCTTTATAATATAGCTTTAGATCAAGTACCACTAGATCACCTTCATCTGACTTTTTCATTAATTCCCTTGAAATTCTTGACATTTTATTCTTCCATATGAATTTTATTGTTATTTTTTCTAGGCCATTAAAATAGTTTCTTGGGAGTCTGATTGGTATAGGACTAAATAAAGAGATTAGTTTGGGGAGTAGTCATCTTTATTATATTCGCTCGGCCTATCCACTAGCACTGAATGTCTTTACAATTATTTAAATCTGACTTTATTTTTGTGGCAAGTATTTTATAATTTTGCTCATATAATTCCTGACTTTTCTTTGGTAGATGGATTCCCAAATATTTTATACTCTCGACATTTGTTTTGAATGGAATTTTTCTTTGTATCTCTTGCTGTTGCATTTTGTTGGTGATGTATAAAAATGCTGAGGATTTATGTGGATTTATTTTGTATCCAGCAACTTTGCTAAAGTTGTGAATTATTTCTAATAACTTTTTATTAGTATCTCTGGAGTTCTCTAAGCATACCATCATATCATCTGCAAAGTGTGACAGTTTGATTTCCTCATTACCTACTCTTATTCCTTTAATCTCTTTCTCGACTCTTATTGCCAAGGCTAGCATTTCTAATACAATATTGAATAGTAATGGTGATAGTGGGCAACTTTTCAACAATAATTCTTAATAAAATTGGAAACTCTACAAATTCTAGAATTAAAAATAGGAGAAATATCTGTCATGTGTACTGTAATGTAGATACAGTTTTACCTAAGTTGTTTGTTTGGCATTCAAATATGTTTGTTTTGCACTCAAGTTTCCCTCCAAATGACCTCCTTATGGGTTACTTATGGCATGTAGTTAATAGTGCTATTGAAAGAAAGATATCTTTGCCAAATCTTTCAGGAAGAGCTAGAAGGAGAAATAGAAAAGGAAGAAACTGTTACCTGCTAGTTCTTTGCAATATTTTTTAACTGCATTTTAAGGTCATGGCCCTCACATATGGAAAAAAAGTTAATGGACACTGCTGCAATGTGTCAATCTAAAATAAGGAAAAATATTTAGGTGCCATTTGACTCTCATAAAACAAATCCTCATCCCTTCGAGTCACAGCCAAATTTAGCCCTTCAGAGATTTCTCTAAATGGTTTTGTGCTATGTATTAACTAATCAACATCCATTTTGAGGTAAGCTCATTATTACTATCTCTACACTTGAGGAAACAAATGTAAAAAGGTTGAGATATAGCAAAAGTCATATCCAGTCTTATTAAACTGAACTTATTTTCCCCTTGGGCTTATTTGACTAGCATTGCAATCCCCCAATTTTTTTAATAAAAAATTTAATTGATATCTTTTGCTCTTTTTCATCAAAAGTTTCCCCCAGAATCTCCCTTCCTCCTTTCCAGTCACCCAAAATTAAAACAAAACCAATCATTTCTTTTAAAGAAGGGGAAAATTGAATTAATTCAATCAATATATTTTAAAAGTCTGAGCATATATAAAATAAGCCACATTGTTGGACGTTTCTCTTATACAAAGGAATAGAATGGGTTCATCTTTTCATATCTATTTTTGGGTTCAGAAATCTTGTTTCTTGAGTTTTGCCCAATAAATAGGATAAAAGAGCATAGAATTTAGATTTTAATGTATACTTTTGTCTTAGATCTATTTTAAAGAAGATGTAAAAATGTAAACACTTTCAAATGTGCTGCTTGAAGGAAGTAAGTCAGATTACTAAATCAAAGTGGAAAACAGGTGTGTGTGTGTGTGTGAATTATATATATATATATATATATATATATATATATATATATATATATATATATATATATATATAAACATAAATTTATAAATATATAAATACATAGTAATGTAATATTATATATTTATATATTATATATTTATGCTTATGTATAAATAAATATGTATTCAGATATATAAAATATATAATAATATATTTATAGTTTTATGTTTATATATATAAATATATGTATATATATATATATATATGTATATAAAACTCACACATACACACCTCTTTTCTTTCTTTTTTCTTTCTAAACTTTAAAAAAATATAAACCTAATAACCTGTCAAAATTATATGTCTATGTCTATATATATATATGCATATAACATATGTATACATGTATATATATATGTATATATATCACAAACAAATAAGTAAATGGGCATATTACACAATACATACACACACACACACACACAAATCCTTTAGGCTTTTCAAGCTATAAACCCATTAAAAACAAAAATAATCAAAGAAAATTATTTTATTCTTCAAATTTCTGATACATTTCGTTATTTCCTTTTTTTTTTTTTTTTTTTTTTTAATTATAGTAGTGGTGTGATACTGTGTTGGTAAGTTGGATTTTCAGGATTATGATTTTTTTTCTTCTCTCATAGGTAGGCTTTGTTATTAGTCCAAACCAATCCCTCAACTCCCTTGAGACTTGAGTTTTAGTCTTATCTATATCCTTACTCCTGTCTTCTCTAGAAAAATTGTTTGCCATCCAATTTGGATGTCAGATACAATGGAGAGGGAAATAGCAACAGTCCTACCTCCAGTATAAGCCCAATTAGTAACAGATCCCTCCTGATTTAACTAGATTAATGATTCATTCATTGCTTATTTGTACAAGTATTCTGGGAAGTTATTAAAAATGATCAATTTTCTTTATGTTCTGAAGCCTTAGCCAGAGAACAATTCTGGTAAAACACTGCATTTCTTAGTTTCTTTCTATCTCTTGTCTCTCTCTGTTTTCTGTCTTCTTATGTATTCTCTTATAGTTCTTTTATGATTCATTTAAGTAACAACAAAGTTTAACATTGAAATAGCTAACTGTATTTACCAGAATCAATAGCTAAATGACTAAGTAAACTGAAAGGTAAATAAACTTTGCATGAAATGCGAATAAAATTTGAGAAATAAGCTTACATTATTTTGAGAGAGAAGGTACAAGGCTGTGAAGCAGCAAAATAGAGAAGTGAAAAGAAAAATTACTGCGTAGGATATGTAATTCCAGGGATTTGTTCAACAACATGGTATCATCTATCTTAACACCTAATATAAGACCTAATGTAAAATCTGCCTGAATAGTCTGAGTACTGAGGATTTCATGCATAATACTACTTCTCTCTCTATCTACTATCTTTCTAGTATCTAGCTCTCCTATTTTTTTTTAAATCACCAGCACCTCCTCTTTTATGCACTGTTCTGACATGAACACATTCTATTTCCAGTTACTTAATATATAGAAGGCTAACTTGTCAATCAACATCTGGACCACTAATCACAAAGTGAAAGAAAACTGATCATGGTATAAGAAGTAGGACACTGGGGCCACTTCTGTCTGTACCAGCAAGCATTCATCTTAATTGCTCTCTTCTCCTCTCTGGGACTTTCTGTCTGTGTATGTGTCTCTCTGACTTTCTGGTTTTGTTTCTATGTCTCTGTCTCTCTGTTTCTCTGTATGTGTATCTCTCTATGTCTGTCTCTGTCTTTGGCTGGCTGGCTGACTTTCCCCCTTTCCTCCTCCTTCTCCTCCTCCTCCTCCTCCTCCTCCTCCTCCTCCTCCTCCTCCTCCTCCTCCTCCTCCTCCTCCTCCTCCTCCTCCTCCTCCTCCTCCTCCTCCTTCTCCTCCTCCTCTTCTTCCTCCTCCTCCTCCTCCTCCTCTTCCTCCTCCTTCTCCTTCTTCTTCTTTCCCTCCCTCCCTCCCCCCTCCCTCCCTCCATCCCTCCTTCCCTCCTTCTCTCTCTGTCTCTCTCTGTCTCTGTCTCTCTCTCTGTCTCCTCTCTCTCTCTCTCTCTCTCTCTCTCTCTCTCTCTCTCTCTCTCTCTCTCTCTCTCTCTCTCTCTCTCTCTCTCTCTCTCTCCCCTTCCTCTATTTCTCCCTTTGTTTCTACCCTCTTCTTTGTCTCTCTCTGTCTCTCTGTCTTTCAAACACACACACACACACACACACACACCCCTCTCTGTACCCCCCACACCCCTCTCTGTCCAGAGAAATCTATAAATTTATCAACAGAATTAAGGTTGAATACCTTCCAAGCCTAGTATTTATTAGATTGTCAAGATACTCTGTGATTATCCATTCCTGTTATAATGCTACCTACTACTAGTGTGCTTCCTGTTAATAATCAATAAACACAATTATTTCTTAGTGTAATAGGGTCTTGGAGTGTGACAAGATCACTTAACATGGAGACCTCCTTCCCTATATGTTTCTGTATTATGAGGGTGGGAGAATTCTCTTTCAGTTGTTTGTGAAGCTAGAAGAGAATGCATCTTTAACAACTGCTAGACTGAGAGAAGCTTACACTTTCTTATGCTGTCTTTTCCTAATGCATCCAAAGAGCTAAGCACAGTATGGGTGCCATGAACAATACCAGGAAAGGAGGATTTCTTTCAATGACTTGCTTTCTCTTTTTCCTCTGCATATCCAATAAATGTTCTTGGGGTCTCCATTCTCTTTTATTTGTCCTCATTTTCACCTCTTGTAGAAGTTATTCCATGTTTGGACAAGTTCTAATTGTTTCACAGATTTTGTGGTTGTTGTTGTTGTTTTGTTTTATTTTGTTTTCTCTGGAGATCAAGCCTAAATTGACTTCTTTTAATTTCCACTTATTGCTTCTGTTTCTGCCCTCTGGGATTAGCAGAACAAATCTAGTCCTTCCTCCATGTAACATGCCTTCAAATACTTGAATATAATTATCATGTTTCCCCTGTGTCTTTTTTTCTCCAGGTTAAACATATACACTCAATCTTGATATGTCATGAATTCTAGGTCCTTCACTCATCTGCTTTTCTCCCCTAGACACTGTCCAGCTTATCATTATCTATTTTAAACAATGGTGCCTAGACCTAACACAAAGCTTCAGATGAAAGCAGACAAGAGCAGTGTACAGAGTGATTACACATTCTATCAGGAGAGACAATATGAAAGAATACCTCTTCCCTACATAGAGTTCTCATCCTGGACTCATGTTGAATAAGTTTAATCTTGGGAAGGTCTCATCTCCAAAATAGGGTATTCACTTCTTTCTCAAAGTCTTGAACTTCTTCAGAATTATTTCTGGGTAAGATCTTTTGAAAGTTAGATTTCCTTCATGTCTAGGGTCTCCCCAAAAGAGATTAATAGTGACCCTTCCAGAAAGGTACTCAATGTACAAAATACAAAATATCAGTTATTAGGAAAGATAAGGGAAATGCCCTGCTCTTCATGTTGAATGAAGTACAGAGAAAATAGAAGGAAGAAATTATCAGGGGAAAGAAATAGTAAAATTGTCCAAGAGCAACCTCATTTGGAGATGAGAGAATTTGCCATTAATTAGAGCAAGATTTGGGGAGAAGAAGGTGGATTTCCTCAAATTAGTTTTACTTCTTGGAGAAAGCCTGTTCCTTTTGGTGAATAGGATATATTTAATGGCCAACAACACCTCCTCCTGTTTAAATTTGTGTTCTAAGCACTACTTAACAAACTGACTGTTAAATAATGGAACCAAACTAAATGCTTGGATTTTGAAAACTGAGATACATTGGAATAATCAGCTAGCAAAGCAGTAACTTTCCCCTAACAAGGCAAATTACTGGAAGTCAAGAATAAATTTAGTGTACTCATCACCTGAAAATGCTCAGAATTCAACCCAATAATCTGAACACCTGTAGAATTCACAGTATGTATCTTTCTTTAAATTGAAGTAACTGATATTTTACTTAGACTATTAATTGTTGTGCAAGCTTAAAACTATGTGTAGCCTTAAAGGAAAAAAATGATTTAAATGATATGAGTGTTTGCAGCTGAGAACTGATTCTTCTATTCTTGTTCAAATAATTTCTGTTTATGAGAGCATTAAGGGATTAACCTTAAATACACATTTAACTCCTAACTAGCATTATGAAATATCCTATAAATAAATAAATACAAAATAAATCCTATAAGCTTTCAACTTCAGTGAAGTTTTATTTTCCATGCTAGTGAATTTAATCAAATGCCTAGAAATCAGCTTAATTTTACTTTATCTGTCTCAGTCTCAAAACACTAAGAAATAATTTCCTTAGTCAAGTTAGTTGGGCATGTTTGAACAAGAATATGATTTTTCTAATATAAAGGAAGCTCCTGACTAGCTGCTGAGGTATTGATGCTGTAATTAGTTTAGACTATTTTTAGTCTAGAGAATGAGTAAGGATTTGGAGCCCAGCTCTAATGATGATAGCAGGTGTGCACCAGAAAATCAGCCTCATTGAACAATCATCTCAGCCTTCTTCAAACAGAAGGAAAGCTGATTAAGGCAAAATTGAAGTAGACCTGCCAGAAGGCATCCTCACTTGAAAGTAAAGGAAATGACCGTTAATTAGAAAAGTATTTAGGATTGGGAAACTTGCTCTCAATTTAATATCCTTTCAGAATGGAAACTCAAAAAGAGAGTAAGATGAAGCTTCTAAGTATCAGGCTAAAATGGCACAGAAATACAATGAGGAGTCGACAATTCCTAATGAAACAAGAACCAAAAATATTTTAGGCAGCTTGGTTTTCTGAATCACAACATAATAAAATCTGAACATTTTAAAAGATGTGGAACATCAGCTGGTGCAGTCTCTCAGTGAAGGAAAAAAAATCCTGAGTGTTTGGTAACAATAAGTGGACCAAACTAGAAGGGAAGGAAAAAAGGGAACTTCTGGACAAATAACTCTAGCCTAACTGACAATATATGTAGGAACTCTTTCTCTGTCTGCCTGGAAACATCAAAAGAGGCTTCACTTGCTATATAATTTATGAATAATAATGGACAATACAAATACTTATATGCATATATACCATATCACACTATATCATACTTTATCATATCATACCATTCTATAGCATATAGATACTATATTATTATATAATGATATAACATACTATAGCACATCATGCCATCCTATTTCATACCACACAACATTATACCATACTTTACCATACCATACCAAAACACCAAACTAAATGCACATTTCAATGATGTATGGGAAGTGAGAAAGATCGCAAACTGTCCCACTTCTAAACATCAGGTGCAACTGCTGACTTCTCTAAAACACCAAAGCATCATTCTTCTAGGTTGGCACATGAGATGAGAAACTTCTCAGGAATCATCAGGATATCTTTTCCACATTTTGTCTTCTTCATAGAATAAGAATTAAAATAATTCCTCTCACTTTGTCTTTCTAGATCCTCAAAAATGACAGATAACTCTGAGTCTCTCCATGATAACTCTCTGTTTCCTCAAGAAAAAGTTATCTTAATACTCTCTCAGTCCTCACAGAGAATTTTGTCAAGCATGATAATTAATTCTCTCTAAATGCCAATTAAGTTTCATTCCCAATATCCTATTTTTTCCTCTTACAAGTATAATTATGATATCTAAATCTAATTATATATGAGAGGAGCCATTCAAACCAGGGTTATTTATATGTATATATATATGTATATATGTATATATATATATGTATATATATATATATATATATATATGTATATATATATATACATATATATATATATACATACATATATATACATACAAGAGAATGCTGGTAAATATTTAACAACAAGTTAGCATCATTATATTATATATTAATAATAATAGCCTATATATATATATATAGTGCTTACTATGTGTCACTTCATAATTATTATCTCTTTTATTCCTCATACAACTCTTAGAGTTAGTTGCAATTATTATCCCCATTTTAAACATGATTAAATTGAGGCAGAATTTAAGTGACTTGGGAAGAATCATACAGCTAATAAATTGTCTGAAGTTGGATTTTAATTTGTATATTAGTATTTTCTCTATCACTTTTTTAATCCTAGACCATTAACAAAACAATAAAGTTCTAATTTATAGCATTTGCTTATTTCTACAGCATAAATGCTCTACTGAAAGTTTAACAGTAAGTTCTCATAAGCTCTTATGATGTAGCTCCAATACATATACAGGAATAAAAATGATATTACAAATAAAGATTATATATGCATATGTAGCTTCTACATATAGACATCTATGTCTACATATCAATATATCTATAAACTAACATATAAATATATATGGAATAAAAAAGGTTGTAGTAAAAAATACAGAATTTAAGATCATTGCAAATGTGTTCATTGCTAAAGGCTCCATACTTTCCAGATATATATTTTGATATGTCTGATCAAAAAGGTTAATGAAATAGAATTTGATTTTTCATTTGCCTCAGGAAAATTATCTCCTTTTTGTTTAGACTAAGAGCTTTCCTTAGGTACTAAGGAAAAACTTTAAAATATATATTTCATTTTTAATTTATAGTTTGTTTTTCTTATTTAATCTATGCAGTTTCAAAAAGATTCCTCTAAAGAAGTCCTATTAAGTTCCAGACATACATGCCCACTGGACTTAAACTGTTTCTTCACAGAGAAGAGATTTCAATTCAAGATTCCTTAATGAAATTTCTTCTAACTTTTTGTTCTATTAATTTTCTTATGATCTGATTCTGGTCCACTAACAATTCTGATTATGGGCTTCATTAACTCTAACTTATATCATCTTCCAAAATCTGTATTAACACACACATATTGTATATATGTATATATATATACATATATACATATATACACACATATATAGGATCTGTAGTATTCCTTCACATGAGATCTCCAGAAGAAAAAAAAATCTATCCAAAGATCTAAGTAATTTGTTCATTCAAAACCATATCTTAGGAAGCACATCCAATGAGTTTGAAGGTACTTTTCATCCAAAAGATATAACTATTTCAAGTAAAAGATATCATATGGAAATAGTATAGTAAGAAAAGTAACTCTAAAACATTTTCCTCTTCCATGTACCTGGGATATCCTCTTACAAATTCAATTGTCATCAAGGGAAAAGATGTGCATGTGTAGGTCATACATAGTGAATATACTTGTCCAAAGCAGAAGCATAGAAGAATTATACATAATCCCATTGTTACAAGACATATAATATTTTTTGGTGATAAACTTACTGGATTTGCTTCCATTTAGTAACTTAACTGCTATTTCTGCTCAATGGATATTAACAAATATAGAAATTTCTATTTCCCTTGTACTTTTTCTTTTCCCTGAAAGGTAATTGTTGCTGGGCTTCAGCTGAAAAGCTATTTCTTTCTCATACAGGTAAACTTGACCATAATCTTATCATTTCTGCTTCTGTGTTGAGGACCAAACTTAAGAGTGTAACTGAGAAAGCCTGCAAAAAGTTCGTCCTTTCACATGGCATGATCTATTCTTCTGGTCAGAATTAGATCTCAGAAGCCATTAGCAGGTGGTTCCCATAACACTTCTGTGTCTGTTTCTCTGTCTTTCTGCATCTGTCTCTCTGTCTTTCTGCATCTGTCTCTCTGTTTCTCTATGTTTATCACTCTGTCTCTGTGTCTACCTTTTTTCTGTGTATCTCTCTCTGTGTATCTCTCTCTGTATCTCTCTGTCTCTACCAGGCTTTGGCTTTATCTCTCTGTCTCTATTTCTCCATGTGTATCTTACTCTGCTTCTCTGTCTTTGTCTGTCTTTCTGTCTTTCTATCTCTGTGTGTCTGTCTCTATGCTTATCTTTGTCTCTCTGTCAGTCTCTGCCTCTGCCTCTGTCTCTCTTTGTTTCTCTCTCTAACTTTCTGCTTTTCTGTTTCTGTGTATGTCTCTTGTCTGTATCTATTTTTCTCTCTGTTGGTCTGTCTCTGCCTCTTTCTGTCTCTCTGTGCCTCTCTGTATCTCTGTCTCTATTTATCTCTCCTCTCTTTTACTCTCTCAGTAGGAAAATGCATATCTTCACATACTAGTTTTCAGACTAAGTAAAACAAAATGTCTGCCTGTTACACCTCTTCATAAGGAGAAAATGAACTATTAACATTCAGAATCTCAAACTCAAATAGCTAAACTCTTATTACAGATACAAGTCAACTAACTAATTAGAACTAGCAGGCATTTAATATGTCTTTTTGAACTCATTTCATTCTGCAAACAGGATTAAAGTCTCTGGGGTGTAGTGTCAGTCAAGAAACATTAATTAAACACTTACTAGACACCGCCTAAATACTGGAAATACAAAGACAAAAAAAATAGTCCCAGTATTTTTGAAGCTCACATTCTAATGAGCAAATTAATGTGTAAATAAGTAGTTATATATAAAATGCATACAGAGTAGATGGGTGGTAATCTGTAAAAGAAGGTAATAGGAGCTAGGGGAACTAAGAAATGTTTTCTGTAGAAGGTGGGATTTGAAGAAAGTCATGTGTAATACACAAAAAAGTTTGAGAGACATAGTTTTTGGATAATTAATCATTTTATTAATCATATTAGCAGATAATAAGAAGTGTCAGTGGGAGTCTCAAATGCCAAAGAGATCTCATGGAATTCACTCAATACTTATGAGTACTTCAAAGTGGCCTGAGTGACTGAATTGACTGAATAATTAAAAAGTAATGAGAAAAATGAATATTATAATGAGAGGTGGATTTTTTTTTGGTGGATCTTTTTTAAAGGAAAGCTAGATGATATGATTCTGATCACTTAGTCTTAGACAAAGATATTTACCTCATATGTAGACTATCACTACCTAGGTCAATCTAGAGAAAATGGGGTCCACCTTTGTTCACACCTCCTTAAATAAAACATGATGGACCAGAATTCATCTTACATTAAATTCTTTATAAAGTTCTCTAGTTGGATGGGGTTTCCCACTCAGAATTGAAAGGAATGTTTCCCTGGAGATTTGAGCCATCTTATCCATCAACTGTGTGCTTCAGAGAATCAACAATCTACAGATTTCTGGGGGAAAAAATCCTAGTTCTAATTCAATAATTCATTATTGACATGAGAGAAATAATCATTTGAGAGGCTCAGAAATGAAGTGTTATGTATAGTGAAAAAGTGATTAGCTTGAAGTAACCCAATTTGATTATAATTTCTGGTCATTGAACTAACTACTTGGTCAGATCACTCTCTGAGGCTCAATACCCAAAGAGATTGGCACATTTAGAACAAGCCTTCCTACTCTAGAGCTATGATTCTACTATCCTTTCTCTGAATTGGAGTTAGAAACAGTAGTCTGGAAAGGGTTGTGTGAGTCTAAGCTAAGTCAACTTCCCAAATACTTTAAACAAGCTCTTTCAAATAATTAAGTAGAGAAAGACAATAATAAGAGGATGATATAAAATGGATATGATACTGTCATCTCCAGGAATTCAAAACCTCCTTCTCCTCTCCAAGTTCTTGTCCTTTTCAAATAAATTTAACTTCCAATCAATCTCTTATGCTTTTTGTCATAATTCAGCACACTAACATGTTTTAAAGGGGAATACAATCTCATAATCAGGAAATTATTAGAATTTTTTTAAAAGGTACTTTCTAACCCTGCCAGTCAGAGTATTAGAGAACTTTTACTCACAGCTGCCAAATGAATATTCCTAAAATAAGAGTCTAATTATGACATTTTCCTGCTCAAAATTTTTTTTTCTTTTCTCTTAGATAAGGTGAAAACTCACGGGCCTTGCATTTAAAATCCTCCACAATCTGGTTTTCTTCATTTCTAGATATATTTCATATCCAGTCTTTTCATGAACACTATATTCTAAGTACACTGATCAATTAGGTGTTCTCTCACCTTTCATGTGCTTCCATTGTTCTCCATGTCTTTTTTACTGGTTCTCCCCTTTGCCTAGAATTAATTACCTCTTCATCTCCTCTTCTTAGAATTTTTAACTTTCAAGACTCAGTTGCATTGACACTTCTAACAGGAAGTCTTTCCAGGCATAAACTTGTTTTTGTAGTGGATAGAGTATTGATCTTAGAGTTGGGTAGAAGTAAATTCTAATCTTGCTTCAGACATATAAAATCCTTGTGACTGTGGGTACATCATTTAACCTATTTCAACTTCTTCCCTTATCTGTAAAAACAAAAGAAAAAACAAACAAGAAATCATAAAGACAAAGGGGCATCTATTTTAGAGTTATTCTAAGGATCAAATTGGATAACATGTAAAGTACATTGTAAACCTTAAAACCTATATGTTGCCATCATCCTCTTCTCTTCCTCCATGCATATATTACTACAACTCAAATTCCTGAAAATACTTATATTTACATATTATTATTTGTCCTATATCTCAATTCCTTTAGTAGCATACAAGCTAGAGAGAAACCTTCCGTAGAAGACAGTGGGAAGGCAGTGTTGCAAAATATTTAAGCTTCAGAAGATGAATCAGAAAATCTGGGAAACCTTAATCTTGATCTTTTTATCCCATAGTTTCACTACAGTTATGATCACAGTGAGACTCAGAAGCTGTAATGTTGAGAGCTAAGGTTAGTTAAGAATGTAGATAAGATTGTTAAATTACCAATTATGTTGACACCTTGGTTGCCTTTATATTACAAATTATTTTTAGAACACAAAGGGACAATTTGCAGTCCTTAAGGGATAATGAATTTTTTTTTTTCAGGAGAAAGAATTTTTATTTTTTTTAATTTTTACATTTTTTTATTTATAATTTTTTTCACAGTATATATACATGAGTAATTTTTAAAATAATATTATCCCTTATATTCATTTTTCCAAATTATCCCCTCCCTCCCTCTATTCCCTCCCCTTGATGACAGGCAATCCTATACATTTTACATATGTTACAATATAACCTAGATATAATATATGTGTGTAAATATCATTTTCTTGTTGCACATTAAGTATTAGATTCTGAAGGTATAAGTAACCTGGGTAGATAGACAGTAGTGCTAACAATTTACATTCACTTCCCAGTGTTCCTTCTCTGGGTGTAGTTGTTTCTGACCATCATTGATCAACTAGAAGTGAGTTGGATCTTCTTTATGTTGAAGATATCCACTTCCATCAATATATATCTTTATACAGTATTGTTGCTGAAATGTATAGTGATCTTCTCGTTCTATTCATTTCACTCAGCATCAGTTCATGTAAGTCTCTCCAAGCCTCTCTGTATTCCTCCTGCTGGTCATTTCTTACAGAGCAATAATATTCCATAACATTCATATACCATAATTTACCCAACCATTCTCCAAATGATGGACATCCATTCATCTTCCAGTTTCTAGGTACTACAAAAAGAGCTGCCACAAACATTTTGGCACATACAGGTCCCTTTCCACTCTTTAGTATTTCTTTGGGATATAAGCCCAATAGCAGCAATGCTGGATCATAGGGTATGCACAGTTTGGGCATAGTTCCAAATTGCTCTCCAGAATGGCTGGATTATTTCACAACTCCACCAACAATGTATTAGTGTCCCAGTTTTCCCACATCCCTTCCAACATTCATCATTATTTGTTCCTGTCATCTTAGCCAATCTGACAGGTGTGTAGTGGTATCTCAGAGTTGTCTTAATTTGCATTTCTCTGATCAGTAGTGATTTGGAACACTCTTTCATATGAGTGGAAATAGTTTCAATTTCATCATCTGAGAATTGTCTGTTCATACCCTTTGACCATTTATCAATTGGAGAATGGTTTGATTTCTTATAAATTAGGGTCAGTTCTCTATATATTTTGGAAATGAGACCTTTGTCAGAATCTTTAACTTTAAAAATATTTTCCCAATTTGTTACTTCCCTTCTAATCTTGTTTGAATTAGTATTGTTTGTACAGAAACTTTTTAGTTTCATGTAATCAAAATCTTCTACTTTGTGATCGATAATGATGTCTAGTTCTCCTTTGGTCATAAATTCCTTCCTCCTCCACAGGTCTGAGAGGTAGACTATTCTCTGTTCCTCTAATCTATTTATTATCTCATTCTTTATGCCTAAGTCATGGACCCATTTTGATTTTATCTTGGTATATGGTGTTAAGTGTGGATCCATATCTAATTTCTGCCATACTAATTTCCAATTTTCCCAACAGTTTTTTCCAAATAATGAATTTTTATCCCTAATGTTGGTATCTTTGGGTTTGTCAAAGACTAGATTGCTATAGATGTACCCTTTTTTGTCCTTTGTATCTAATCTGTTCCACTGATCGACTGGTTTATTTCTTAGCCAATACCAAATGGTTTTGGTGACTGCTGCTATATAATATAGCTTTAGATCAGGTACACTTAGACCACCTTCATCTGACTTTTTTTTTTCATTAGTTCCCTTGCAATTCTCGACCTTTTATTCTTCCATATGAATTTTGTTGTTATGTTTTCTATGTCATTAAAATAGTTTCTTGGGAGTCTGATTGGGATAGCACTAAATAAATAGATTAGTTTGGGGACTGTTGTCATCTTTATTATATTTGCTCAGCCTATCCAAGAGCACTGAATGTCTTTCCAATTAGTTAAATCTGACTTTATTTTTGTGGCAAGGGTTTCATAATTTTACTCATATAATTCCTGACTATTCTTTGGTAGATGAATTCCCAAATACTTTATACTCTCAACATTTGTTTGGAATAGAATTTCTCTTTGTATCTCTTGCTGTTGCATTTTGTTGGTGATATATAAAAATGCTGAGGATTTATGTGGATTTATTTTGTATCCTATCACTTTGCTATAATTCTGAATAATTTCTAATAGCATTTTAGCAGAGTCTTTGGGATTCTCTAAGTATCATGTCATCTGGAAAGAATGATAGTTTGATTTCCCCATTTCCTACTCTAATTCCTTGAATCTCTTTTTCGGCTCTTATTGCCGAGGCTAGCGTTTCTAATACTATATTGAATAGTAATGGTGATAGTGGGCAACCTTGTTTCACTCCTGATCTTACTGGGAAAGGTTGCAGTTTATTGCATATTATGCTTACTGACGGTCATAAATATATGCTCCTGATTATTCTAAGGAATAGTCCATTTATTCCTATACTCTCAAGCGTTTTTAGTAGGAATGGATGTTGGATTTTGTCAAATGATTTTTCTGCATCTATTGAGATGATCATATGTTTTTATTAATTTGATTATTAATATGGTCAATTATACTAATAGTTTTCCTAATATTAAACCAGTCCTGCATTCCTGGTATAAATCCTACTTGATCATAGTGTATTATCCTGGGGATGATTTTCTGAAGTCTTTTTGCTAATATTTTATTTAAGATTTTAGCATCAATATTCATTAAGGAAATTGGTCTATAATTTTCTTTCTCAGTTTTTGATCAACCTAGTTTAGGTATCAGTACCCATGTCTGTGTCATAAAAGGAGTTTGGTAGGACTCCTTCATCCCCTATTTTTAAAAATAGTTTATATATTATTGGGGCTAGTTGTTCTTTAAATGTTTGGTAGAATTCACATGTAAATCCATCTGGTCCTGAGGATTTTTTCCTGGGGAGTTGATTAATAGCTTGTTCTTTTTCTTTTTCTGAAATGGGACTATTTAAGCAATTTATCTCCTCCTCTGTTAATCTAGCAAGCCTATATTTTTGGAGGAAGTCATCCATTTCACTTAAGTTATCAAATGTATTGGTATAAAGTTCGGCAAAGTAATTCTTTATTATTTCTCTAATTTCCTCTTCATTGGTGGAAAGATCCCCCTTTTCATTTTTTTTTTTCAATTTGATTTACCTCTTTCTTTTTTCTGATCAGAATTACCAAAGGTTTATCTATTTTATTGGCTTTTTCATAAAACCAACTCTTGGTTTTATTTATTAATTCAATAGTTTTTTTTTTTTTTTTTTTTTTTTTTTTTTTATTTTACTTTCAATATTATTGATTTCTCCTTTTAATTTTAGTATTTCAAGTTTAATTTTTGGTTGGGGGTTTTAAATTTGGTCTTTTTCTAGCTTTTTAAGTTGCAGGCCCAATTTGTTAATCTTCTCTTTCTCTATTTTGTTCAAATAAGCCTCTAAAGATATAAAATTTCCCCTTATTACCGCTTTAGCTGCATCCCACATATTTTGGTATGATGTCTCATCATTGTCATTATCTTGGGTGAAATTATTAATTGTTTCTATAATTTGCTGTTTCATCCAGTCATTCTTTAAGATGAGATTATTCAGTTTCCAAGTATTTTTTGTTCAATTTACCCCTAACTTCTTATTGAATGTAGTTTTTGTTGCATGTGATCTGAGAAGAAGGCATTTATTATTTCTGCCTTCCTACATTTAATTTTGAGATCTTTATGTCCTAATATATGGTCAATTTTTGTATAGGATCCATGAACTGCTAAGAAGAAAGTATATTGCTTTCTATCACCATTCAGTTTCTCCAAAGGTCTATCATACCTAGTTTTTCTAATGTTCTATTTACTTTTTAATTGCTTTCTTATTTGTTTTGTGGTTTGATTTGTCTAAATCTGAGAGTGCAAGGTTGAGATCTCCCACTGTCATAGTTTTACCGTCTATTTCTTCTTGCAATTCTCTTAACTTTTCCTTTAGAAAGTTAGATGCTATACCACTTGGTGCATATATGTTTAGTACTGATATGGCTCCATTATTTATGCTACCTTTTAGCAGGATATATTTTCCTTCCTTATCTCTTTTAATTAGATCAAGTTCTGCTTTTGCTTGATCTGAAATAACGATGGCTACCCCTGCTTTTTTGGCTTTACCTGAAGCATAATAGATTCTGCTCCAACCTTTTACCTTTACTCTGTATGCATCTCCCTGCTTTAAGTGTGTTTCTTGTAAAGAACATATTGTACGGTTCTGACTTTTGATCCAGTCTGCTATCCGTCTCAGTTTGATGGGTGCATTCATCCCATTCACATTTACAGTTAAAATTACTAATTCTGTATTTCCTGCCATCATATTATCCCCAGATTATGCTTTTTCTCTTGACCCCCCTGAACCCTTTCCCTGATATTTAATTTATAGGCCCCACTTGTGACCTGCAGCCCTCCCTTTTTTTAGTATCCCTACCCCTCTTTCCAAGTCCCTTCCCTTATTCCCCTTTTCCTTTTCCCTTTTTCTCTCCCTCCTTTTAATGAGGTGAAAGAGATTTCCCTGAAAAACAAATATGTCAATTATTTACTCTTTGAGCCTCTTCTGATGAGAGTAAGATTCACACAATGTTTCTCGCCCTCTCTAAATTCCCTCAGATATGGTATATTTTCTATGCCTCTTCCCGGGATGTATTTTCCCTCTTTTTATTACTCCTTCCCCTTTTTCTGATACTACCCACTTCCCTTTACTACATCCCCCTTTTTCATATAAATAAAATCAAATTATCCATGCGGACTTTCTATATATCCACAACAGAGATACAGTTCTCAAGGGTTCTGTGTACCTTTTACTGTTTCTCTTCAATCTTGTGGATGTAGATCAAATTTTTTGTTTAAGTCTGGTTTTTTTCTTAGAAACATATGGAATTCCTCTATTTCATTGAATGACCATCTTCTTCCAAGGAAAAAAATACTAAACTTATCTGGGTAGTTTATTCTTGGTTGCAATCCTTGATCTTTTGCCTTTTGGAATATCAGGTTCCCGGCCCTTTGATCTTTTAATGTGGAGGCAGCCAGATCTTGAGTGACTCTTACTGTGGCACCTTGGTATTTAAATTGTTTTTTTTCTAGCTGCTTGCAAGATTTTCTCCTTTGTGTGGTAAGTCTGCAGCTTAGCCACAATACTCTGTAGTGTTCTTTTTTTAGGGTCTATTTCAGAAGGAGTTCGATGAATTTTTTTGATGTCTATTTTCCCTTCTGTTTCTATTATCGCTGGACATTTCTCTTTGATGATTTCCTGTAAAATAGAATCTAGGTTCTTTTTTTGGTCACAGTTTTCGGGAAGTCCAATAATCCTCAGATTATCTCTCCTAGATCTATTTTCCAGGTCTATAGATTTTCCCAGTAAGTATTTGATGTTATTCTCCAGCTTCTCACTTTTTTTGTTTTGTTTGACTGATTCTTGGGTTTTCAATGAATCATTCATTTCTATTTGTTCCATCCTGATTTTTAAGGAGTTATTTTCTTCATTCACAGTTAATTCTTTTTGTATATGCCCAATTGAGTTTTTAAATGAATTGTGTTGCTCTATTGAATTTTTTTCCATTTCCCTAATTTTTAAAGAGAATTATTTTCTTTTTCCAATTCAGAAATCCTATTTTCCTGTAATTTTTTAACCTTTTCTAATTCAGAAATTTTGTTTCCCTGCATCTCCTGTGAATTCTTTATTTTTTCCAACTCCAATTTCAGAACGGTGTTATTCTCTATCATAGCTTCTCTTTCCTTTCCCCATTTTTATTCAAACTCTCTTAAATTTTTAATAGTCTCTTCTAGGGGAGAGTTATGTGCTGGGGGGGCAGGAATCGTTCCCCTTTAGGCTGTTATCTGCTAACTCACTGCTATTAACTTCCTTGGTGTTGTAAACCTGCTCTTTCTCTGTGTAGAATCAATCATTCTTCTTGACTTTTTACTCTTATTTAAAAAATCTTTTGGGGTCTGTCCTTGGGGTAGGAAATTATTTCTTTATTTCTTTACCAACTTCCTCCCAGACCGGATGGATGCAATGGCTCCTGTGCCTGAGCTAAGAGAGAGATCTGGGAGAGAGTTCCCCTCCCCCTCCCTGGAAGTGTCTCAGAGGTGATTAGCACGGCTGTGCTTTGAGGGTGCTGTGTGTCCTAGTGACTTCCCTGAAGTTTAAGACTGAACAGTAAAGATGACACAAAGCCCAACCCCAATGCGTCCCATGGGGCATGGATGTCAGCAGCTGACGTGAAAAGCCCCTGCGCTCAAACTTTAAGTGTCTGCCCAGGAACCGTGGCCCCTATTTGAAAGGTTCTGCTTCCCTGGGACTTCTGTGGCTGAGTTCCACAGCCTCCAGTCGATTTAGGCACTATGTGTTGCCTTGGGCCGTGTTGGCCTCCTTTTCAATCTCTTAACTACCCCCAGGTGAAGTCCCAGACAGCCTAAGTCGGCCACACCCACAGTGCCGAGATCTGTTGACTCACTTCCAGATTGGGGTCGTTCTAGTATCTGGCTTTATATTTTAAAGTGGCTTGATTTCTCTTCTGAACTGCTGTTTTATAAGCAGAGAAGAGCTACCAACCTGTGCCAGATTCTTCTATCTCAGTTGCTTCTCTGATCCCAGAGCCCTCCCCAGCCTGATCGATGCAGTGTGCTAGCACCCAACCATCTGTGCTGGCCTCTTTTTTTTTTTTTTTTTTTTCTTTTTTCCTCCCTTGGGAACTGACCATTTCTGTTGAAACTCCAGATTCTCTTCAGTTGGTAAGCTGTGCTTCCAGGTCTTGTGGTTTCTATCAGTCCAGCGTTATTTTTGAGGCTGATTTAACTAATTGGTAATGAGGGAAGAAGGGAGCTCACAAAAATCGCGTGTATCTTCTCTGCCATCTTGGCTCTGCCAATGGGATAATGATTTGCAAGCAGCTTGGGAATTTGTGTTGGCTGTCAATTCTGAAGAATAGTTACATTAGCTCTGTGATTCTCTGTTGATCTCTTCAAAACAGGTTATTCTATTTGGTCTGGTGTTGTCATTATCCAATGTCCTAAGCTTGGCTGTGTCCTCTGAAGGATTGAATCCTTTCGAAAGTGCCTAAGAAATGTCATCCACCCTGCCATGTTTGTCCTCATCATCCAATCACCTTATAGAATCAGTGGTATCTATATTAAATATATGGTATTCAGGATGCTCATATGGTGTCAACTGGTTCCATCTACTGATCTTGTGCAAATCTAAGTCCAGAGATCTTTTTACTTAGCTATACTGCCCTAGTACTGATTTTTTTTTTTTATCAAATATGCCAATATCAATGGGCCACCTAGGCATCTATGAACAATAGGACTGAACATCTAGACATATTCCACATGTGCCTATCATGGATCAGCTACACTAGAGAACTTTATGAAAATGTTTATGCCACCAAAATTCTCTGATGTCTTAGTGTGGTATGAAGGTGACCTTGAGCTTCCAAAAACGATCAATAGATGATAATATTGACAAATATGATTCGTTAGCATAAACTCATAATATGGAACCCGAATATGGGCTCATGCAAGGATAAGCCTATCTAAATATAAAGTTTATACACCAAGTAGTCTGTGGATCATAAAATTTTAGCTACAGCAGTTCTTAAAACCAATTCTCAGATTATTTGTCAGTAGAAGAGAGATGTACTACTATCATCAGAAATCACTTTGTGCTTGGTATTTCAGGCACATAAAATGTCAGTCAACTCAAGCTTCTCTAATGCATAGGATGCTCAGGCATGAGATTTCTAGGAAAGGCATTAAAAGAACTAGAAGGTGACAAAGTGAAATAAAATTGAACCTGAGGTCAGAGGGAAAGGGCTTTAATCCCATTTGCTATTTACTACCTGTTTAACCAAATCATCATTTGTTATCCCTGAGGCTGTTTACTTATCTGTAAAATGAAGGAATTGGACTAAATAAGCTTTGAGTTTCTATTTCAGCTCTAAATCTACATGGCTATGAATATAGATATGATTAATATACATATGTGTATAACAATATTTACATGTGTAATAAAATATATATAATGTGTTGCTTTGGGGTGCATACTTCTTTATTTTACAAAACTAATAGAGCTTTGGTGCATGTCCAAATCTAATAATAATCAGTAATTGTAGCGAGCTGTTGTCTCCAGAAGCTGCCGGATCGCTCTCTGGGAAGAGATCTGCTGTGTCTACTCAAATCTCTCAGACAGATTCTTCTTCCTGTAGTGAACCGTTGTCTCCAGGCAGTTGCTGTCAACTCTTATCAGAGAAGTGACTTCCCTTCCTGCAGAGAGCTGTGTCAAGCCAGATGTAGTGCAGAGTCTTCTCCTTGAACCCTGGCTCTGAATCTCCTCCAGCTCTTATCCTTCTCCAGGCAGACTGACTTTCCAGGCCCACTGTTCTCTCTTTTATCCTCCCAGAGAATGGGCGTGGGATAATGCAAGGGCTTCTGGGAAGAACCACTTCAGCCAATGAGCTTGCTCCTTCTATCAAGTCAACCTGAGTTCTCACCTTGTAATTGTCCAGACAACCTGAGTTCTCACCTAGTAATCCTAACAAGTAATATTTATATAACTATACTTTTTATTTTGGAGACATTCAACAAACATATAATTTTCTATTCTACAACTCTGGAATATAGATAAGTGCTATTATTGTTATTTATTAAGTGGTAAAACTGAGATAGGGATCTGTTATTTGCCCAGCATTATACAGCTGGTAAATATCTGAGAGTATTATTTACTGTGACCCTAAAATTTAGCACTCTAAGATAGAAGCACCTAAATGGGTGCCAGGATCTGGCTTCTAGAAGGCAATCTTCTGAGTTAACTTCATAAAATAATTAGGGCAATCTCTTTTCATTGACTGCATATCCAGAACTAGCAGTGTTTTAAATTTATCTGAGTGAAGAATAGTTCTCTTTCCTGGGGAGTCCAAGGGTAAGAAATTAATTGATTTTTTTGTAGGGGAAAGACTCACTGTCATCTTTCACTTAGGCCCTCTGTTTTTGGTCCATTTTTTTTTCTCAATCTATGTTGGAGGAGTAGAGTCTTCAAGTATTCTCCAGGGATTATAGGTATAACACATGAGAAGTATAATCCTCCTCCCTGCTTGTATCACCTCAGATTCTGGAAAGGAGAAAGGGATTAGATTCATAATTTAGTTCAATTCTCATATAGTATATCCCGAGTTCCAAGCCTAAAACCCTTATTTAGTATTGAGTCCTAGAAGGCCTGCCTTACATACTGGCCTACCTGGGTGTACCAACCTACTTAAAATCCTGACTCTAAGGTCTTCTTTGCTTGAAAAGAATCCTGTCTTGTCTAATAAGAATCCTGTCCCTTTGAAGGGGGAGGGGAAACTGTTCCATTTACTGAAGTTTGTTCCCTTTAAGATTATCACTCTGAAACTATATTCCCTTTTGATCTGTGATCCTTTTAGGAGTTTCCGCCCCTCCTGGGGAAGACATGTCCCCCTCCCCCAGATAAGTTATCTTTTGGGGATGCCAGAGCCTTTGATTCCATTAGAAATCCCGGTCAAAAAGCACCCCTTTGAAGTGTTGTTAATTCCACCAGGGATCTAGACTGGATACTTATAAGCAAATAAGCTTGAGAACCTGAGTCCTGAAGCTTCAAGACTTCTTTTAAAGGAAAGTTTCTAAACTTACTCCTTGACATAGCTGCCTGTGAGGACCCTCTGGCCATGAGAAGGCATTCTCTTCTTAGTGCCAGACTCCATTTTCTTAATAAGACTTTGCCACTATAGAAGTCAGTCTCTTAGCAAACTGGTTTCTGTCCAAAAATAAAGTTTCATTTTTTGCCATTAATATTTCAGGATAAGTGAATTCTTTCACTTTGAACCTGTGGGCTGACCAAAAAGGGATTTTAATAACTTTCTTATTGCCACTAACCTCATCACCATCAGGAATCAAGGGGATACAAACCTCATCACCTTGACATGGAGAATGAAAAAAAAAATGAGAAACAAGTACCACCAGTCCCATTTCTGTGAGCTAGAGTAAAAGAGAGGAATCAGGGAAAGGATTTTACTTTCCCTCTCACTGGTTAAGTTCATGACATTCATGAAGATACACAAAATAGATGAATTGCTCAGTCTTTTCAGGTTTAAAATTGCCTGGCAATCACTCAAAGTAGGTTACCTCTAATCACACAGTGGAGGACACTGTGGTCTCCATGTTAGACAAACCTGAAAAGGCCCCTCAAGAGAAGCCAACATTACACAAATAACTTTCTTATTTATTTATTTAAAACTTAAATACAAAATAGAAAAAAAAAATAAAAAAGTAGGAAAAAAACTACCCATTTGCTAATGACAATTTTAGACATAAGGTTTACCTTTGTTTATTAATCTTTTCCACATACAAAACAAAGAGTTTGATCTTGTTGAGTTATTAATTAACCTTTCATGTTCCAGCCATTCTGGAGAGCAATCTGGAATTATGCCCAAAAAGTTATCAAACTGTGCATACCCTTTGACCCAGCAGCGCTACTACTGGGATTATATCCCAAAGAAATACTAAAGAGCAGAAAGAGACATATATGTGCCAAAATGTTTGTGGCAGCTCTTTTTGTTGTAGCTAGAAACTGGAGGATGAATGGATGTCCATCAGTTGGAGAATGGTTGGGTAAATTGTGGTATATGAAGGTTATGGAATATTATTGCTCGGTAAGAAATGACCAGCAGGAGGAATACAGAGAGGCCTGGAGAGACTTAAATCAACTGATGCTGAGTGAAATGAGCAGAACCAGAAGATCACTGTACACTTCAACAACAATACTGTATGAGGATGTATTCTGATGGAAGTGGAAATCTTCAACATAAAGAAGATCCAACTCACTTCCAGTTGATCAATGATGGACAGAGGTAGCTGCACCCAGAGAAGAAACACTGGGAGGGGAATGAAAATTGTTAGCACTAATATCTGTCTGCCCAGGTTGCATGTACCTTCGGATTCTAATGTTTATTGTGCAACAAGAAAATGATATTTGCACACATGTATTGTACCTAGACTATATTGTAACACATGTAAAATGTATGGTATTGCCTGTCGTCGGGGGGAGGGAATAGAGGGAGGGGGGGTAAATTGGAAAAATGAATACAAGGGATAATATTATAAAATATATATATATATATAATAAAAAAAAATCTTTCATGTTTACTTTCTGTTACTTTTAGATCTTATATGCTAAATTTTCTATTAAGTACAGGTCTTTTTGCATAAAAATCCTGAAAGCCTGGCAATTCATTGATTTTTTTTTTCCATTCAGTATTATGATTACCTTTTCAAGTATTGGCTGCAAGCTCAGTTCTTTTGCCCTTTGATATATAGTGTTCCAAAACCTGCAGTCTTTTAATGTAGTTGCTGCTAAGTCTTGTGGGATTCTAACTGTGGCTCTGTCACATTTGAATCTTTTTTTTCCCCTTGTTTACAATATTTTCTCCTTAACCTGGCGTTTTCAAGATTTGGGTTTAAGTGTTTCTGTATAGGATCTCTTTCAGGTGGTGACTGGTAAATTTTCTCTATTTCTACTTTGTACTCTTGTTCTAACACTTCAAGGCAATTTTCTTTATTTCTTGTATTGTTGTATCAAAAAACTTTTTTTTTTTAAATTGTAGCTTTCAAGTAGTTAAATTATTCTTGTGTTTTCTTGATCTGTTCTACAGATCTGTTTTTTTTTCATGAGATGTCCCACAATCTCTTATATCTTTTCATTCTTTATGTGTCTATTGATTTTAATAACTTTACTGGCTTCCACTTTCCCAATTCTAGTTTTCAAGGGGTCATTTTCTTCTTTAAGATTCTGTATTTCTTTTCTCAATTGGTTCACTTTTTTCCCACAATCTTCTTGTTTTTGTTAGATTGTTTTCATTTATTTATTTTAAATTTCTCTCATTTGATTCTTTAAATCTTTTTCTCATTCTTCTATGAATTACTTTTGGGCAGATAACTATTTAAACTTACTGTTTAGTGGAAGAAAGGCTTTATTTATTTTTTCTGTTTCTTTCTTTATTTTTGTTGCAATATTCTCCTCTGAAGATAAACTTCCTGCTCTTTCCTATCCCCATAATAATTTTCTATGATTAGGTTCTTTCTTTATTGTCTGCTCATTTTTCTTTTAATCATAGCAGATAGTTGGTTCTAATTCTGGAGTATGAGGGATAGTGCCTCTGGCTTCAGGTTTTTTTCAATTCTCTTCTATGTTCTTTAAACCCAAAACAACAAACAAACAACATCATTATCTCACTGCTTCTGCTTTTACAAGGTGTATGTTGTTTTCTTCTCCTCCAGGGTCAAATCTCTACAATAGTACTGGGTTTGGCATTTATTTTCTTTCTTTTTTTTAATAGTTTTTATTTACAAGATAAGGTGATTTTACAACATTGACAATTGCCAAACCTTTTGTTTGAATTTTTTCCCTCCTTCACCCCCCAGATGGCAGGTTGACCAATACATGTTAGATATGTTAAAGTATAAATCAAATACAATATATGTATACATGTCCAAATAGTTGTTTTGCTGTACAAAAAGAATTGGACTTTGAAATAGTGTACAATTAGCCTGTGAAAGAAATCCTAAATGAAGGTGGACAAAACAGAAGGACTAGGAATTCCATGTAGTGGTTCATAGTCATCTCCTAGAGTTCTTTTGCTGGGTGTAACTGGTTCAGTTCATTACTGTTCAGTTGGAAGTGATTTGTTTCATCTCATTGTTGAAGATGGCCTCATCCATCAGAATTAATCATCATCTAGTATTGTTGTTGATGTATACAATGATCTCCTGGTCCTACTCATTTCACTCAGCATCAGATCATGTAACTCTCTCTAGGCCTTTCTTTTTTTTTTTTTTTTTTTAATTTTTTTTATTATATATATATATATATTTTATAATATTATCCCTTGTATTCATTTTTCCAAATTACCCCCCCTCCCTTATTCCCTCCCCCCGACGACAGGCAATACCATACATTTTACATGTGTTACAATATAGTCTAAGTACAATACATGTGTGTGAATATCATTTTCTTGTTGCACAATAAACATTAGAATCCGAAGGTACATGCAACCTGGGCAGACAGATATTAGTGCTAACAATTTACATTCCCCTCCCAGTGTTTCTTCTCTGGGTGTATCTACCTCTGTCCATCATTGATCAACTGGAAGTGAGTTGGATCTTCTTTATGTTGAAGATTTCCACTTCCATCAGAATACATCCTCATACAGTATCGTTGTTGAAGTATGCAGTGATCTTCTGGTTCTGCTCATTTCACTCAGCATCAGTTGATTTAAGTCTCTCCAACCCTCTCTGTATTCCTCCTGCTGGTCATTTCTTACTGAGCAATAATATTCCATAACTTTCATATACCACAATTTACCCAACCATTCTCCAACTGATGGACATCCATTCATCTTCCAGTTTCTAGCTACAACAAAAAGAGCTGCCACAAACATTTTGGCACATATATGTCTCTTTCCGCTCTTTAGTATTTCTTTGGGATATAATCCCAGTAGTAGCGCTGCTGGGTCAAAGGGTATGCACAGTTTGATAACTTTTTGGGCATAATTCCAGATTGCTCTCCAGAATGGCTGGATTCTTTCACAACTCCACCAGCAATGTATTAGTGTCCCAATTTCCCCACATCCCCTCCAACATTTGTCATTATTTGTTCCTGTCATCTTAGCCAATCTGACAGGTGTGTAGTGGTATCTCAGAGTGGTCTTAATTTGCATTTCTCTGATCAGTAGTGATTTGGAACACTCTTTCATGTGAGTGGATATAGTTTCAATTTCTTCCTCTGAGAATTGTCTGTTCATATCCTTTGACCATTTATCAATTGGAGAATGGTTCGGTTTCTTATAAATTATGGTCAGTTCTCTATATATTTTGGAAATGAGACCTTTGTCAGAACCTTTGTTTTGAAAAATATTTTCCCAATTTGTTACTTCCCTTCTAATCTTGTTTGCATTAGTATTATTTGTACAGAAACTTTTTAGTTTGATGTAATCAAAATCTTCTATTTTGTGATCAATAATGATCTCTAGTTCTCCTCTGGTCATAAATTCCTTCCTCCTCCACAAGTCTGAGAGGTAGATTATCCTCTGTTCCTCTAATCTATTTATTATCTCCCTCTTTATGCCTAAATCATGGACCCATTTTGATCTTATCTTGGTATATGGTGTTAAGTGTGGATCCATATCTAATTTCTGCCATACTAATTTCCAGATTTCCCAACAGTTTTTTCCGAATAATGAATTTTTATCCCTAATGTTGGAATCTTTGGGTTTGTCAAAGATTAGATTGCTATAGATGTACCCTTTTTTGTCCTTTGTATCTAATCTGTTCCACTGATCTACCGGTCTATTTCTTAGCCAATACCAAATGGTTTTGGTGACTGCTGCTATATAATATAGCTTTAGATCAGGTACACTTAGACCACCTTCCTCTGAGTTTTTTTTCATTAGTTCCCTTGCAATTCTTGACCTTTTATTCTTCCATATGAATTTTGTTGTTATTTTTTCTAGGTCATTAAAATAGTTTCTTGGGAGTCTGATTGGTATAGCACTAAATAAATAGATTAGTTTGGGGAGTATTGTCATCTTTATTATATTCGCTCGGCCTATCCAAGAGCACTGAATGTCTTTCCAATTATTTAAATCTGATTTTATTTTTGTGGCAAGTGTTTTGTAATTTTTCTCATATAATTCCTGACTTTTCTTTGGTAGATGGATTCCCAAATATTTTATACTATCAACATTTGTTTGGAATGGAATTTCTCTTTGTATCTCTTGCTGTTGCATTTTGTTAGTGATATATAAAAATGCCGAGGATTTATGTGGATTTATTTTGTATCCTGCCACTTTGCTGAAATTTTGAATTATTTCTAGTAGCTTTTTAGCAGAGTCTTTGGGGTTCTCTAAGTATACCATCATGTCATCTGCAAAAAGTGATAGTTTAATTTCCTCATTTCCTACTCTAATTCCTTGAATCTCTTTCTCGGCTCTTATTGCCGAGGCTAGCGTTTCTAGTACTATATTGAATAGTAATGGTGATAGTGGGCAACCTTGTTTCACTCCTGATCTTACTGGGAAAGGTTGCAGTTTATTTCTATTGCATATTATGCTTACTGACTCTCTAGGCCTTTCTGAAATCATCCCACTGGATATTTTTATAGAACAATAATATTCCATAATATTCATATACCACAATTTATTCAGACATTCTCCAATTGATGGGCATGCACTTAGTTTCCAGTTTCTGGCCACTACAAAGAGGGCTTTGGCATTTCTTATAAGTAGAAATTGGCTTAATCTTTCTTAACTCAGACATTCCCCAGCATTGTCTGGGAGGTAAAAAAAAAAAAAAATTCTGTAGGTAGGGCATAGTCTACTTACCAATCCAGGTATACGTAGGTCTTTCCACTTGCAGTTTCTGTGGAAACAATCTGGTGGTCACACTTAACAGGGATCAAACCATTTTCCTGATAACATTCTTTATATCTTCCCTGATTGTCTCAGGAGGACCACAGAATTCATATTTATATATTTATGTGTTTATATGCAAAAAAAAAAAAAAAAACACTTGACAAAATACACTTATTCCAATTAAAAAAAGAGAGAGCATAAGTGGCATCTATCTAAAATGATCAGTAAGCATTATATATAATAGAGATAAACTAGAAGTACCCCCAATAAGATCAGGTGTGAAACAAGATTGCTTATTATTACTGCTGCTATTCAATATTGTATAGAAATGTTAGCTTTAGCAATAATATACAAATTGAAGGAATTAGAATAATTAATGAGGAAACAAAATTATCATATGATGGTATACACAGAAAATTTTAGAGATTTAAGAAAAACACTACTAGAAACAATTAACAATATTAGGAAAGTTGCAGGATATTTAAAAAAAAACTCACATAAATCATTATCATTTTTATATGTAACCAACAAAGTCCAGTAGCAAGAGATACAAAAAGAAATGCCATTTAAAATTACTGCAGATGACATAAAAATTTTTGGTAGTCTTCCTACCAAGACAAAGCCATGAACTATATAAACATAATTACATAATATTTTTCATGCAAATAAAATTAGATCTAATCAATTGGAAGAATATAAAATGCTCAAAAGTAGGGCAAGTTAATATAATAAAAATGATGATGCTATCTAAAATAATCTATTTATTCAGTGCCATCCCACTCAAATTGCCAAAAAATTTACCTTATAGAGCTAGAAAAAATTAACAAAATTCATCTGGAAGAAAAAAGATCAAGAATTTCAAGGGAATTAATAATAAAAAAAAATTAAAAAAGCAAATAATTTAATGGAAGGTTTCATAGCCCTAACAAACCTAAAACTCTATTATAAAATGGTGGTCATCAAAACCATTTGGTACTCGTTAAAAAACAGTAGTAGATCAGTGGAATAAGTTAGGTTCACAATCACAATCAAAATGGGTTCATGATTTAGACATAAAGAGTGACACTATAAGCAAATTAGAAGAACAAGGGATACTCTATCTCTCAGATTTGTGGAGAAGGAAGGAATTTATGGCCAAAGAAAAACTAAAGAATAATATCAATTTAAAATAGATAATTTTAAATATATTATATTAAAAAGTGTTTTTTTTTTGTTTTGTTTTGTTTTGTTTTGTTTTTTACAAACAAAATCATGCAGCCAAGATTAGAAGTAAAGCAGAAACCTGGGGGGGGGGGATTTTTATATCCAAAGGCCCTGATAAAGGTCTCATTTCTAAAACATATAGAGAATTGATTCAAATTTATGAGAATTCAAGCCATTCCACAATAGAAAAATGGTCAAAGGACATAAACAACAATTTTTAAAGAAATTAAAGAAGTCATTTCTAGTCATATGAAAAATTTTATAAATCACTATTGATTAGACAATTGCAAATTAAGACAACACTGAAGTAGCACTTTATTCTTCTCAGTTTGATGACAGCAAATAATAATCTTAAAAGTTCAAGATGATGTGGAAAAACTGATATTAATGCATTGCTGATGGAGTTATGAAATGATCCAACCATTCTGGAGAGCAATTTGGAACTATGCCAAAGGGTTATAAAATTGTACATACCTTTTGATTGAGCAATATCTCTATTAGCTCTGGATCCCAAAAAAGACTATTAAGAAAAGGGGAAAGAACCCACAAGTTGGAAAATATTTGTAGCAGTTCTTTTTGTAGTGGCAAAGTAGAAAATGAGTAGATACCCATCAGTTGGGGAATAACTGAATAATTTATAGTATATGAATGTATTGGAATATGATTATTCTATAAGAAATGATGACTTCTGGGAGTAGAGTCAAGGTGGTGATATGAAGCCAGGCAGCCAGGAAGCTGCTGGAGCTCTCCCAGGTGCCTCTGAGAACCACATGAAACTAAGCCTCTAAACTCTTCAGCTCAAGATAGACTGAAAAAATTACTAGTTCAGTCTCATTGGGGTGAAAATATTGTTCAGGTTCAAATAGACTTTGGGAATACTGATGATAAAATCTTAACCACAGCAAATCAACAACTAAGCTTCAGTCCTGTCTCAATGGAGGAGCAAATCAGTGGGGAAGTTTCTAAATCCACCTTAAAAGGCAAACTCTGGGAAACCAGGCTGTTTCCTGAAAAGAGCAAGAAAAGCTATCCCCTGCAAACACAAGGGAATCCTGTGCTTAAAGCCAAGGCTCAGAGCTAGACAGGAAGTCTGAAATAGTGTCCCCTTCACCCCAGTAGCAGAGATCAGCTACAAAAGTAAAAAAAAAAAAAAAAGTGGAAATACCAAAATAAAAAGTAAGAAAATGAGCAAGAACCTTGACCATAGAAAGGTACTATGATAGGGTGGACCAAAACACAAATTCAGATGAGGACAGAATGTCCACAGAAGAAATATCAAAGAGTGATGTAATTGTTCTCCAGCCCAAAGAGGCTTCTTGGAAATGCAGATTAAAAAAAAAAAAAAAAAAACTTCAAAAGGCAAATTAGAGAGGTAGAAGAAAAAAATGAGAAAGGAAGTGAGATATGTGTGATAGAGTCTACAGCTTAGAACAGGAAGGAAAAAAATTGTCTGAAGAAAACAACTCCTTAAACAATAGAATGACAAAAAATAAAAGCCTTGATAGCATTCTTTAAGGCATCATTAAGGAAAATTACCTCAATATTTTAGAAACAGAGGGAGAAATATCCATTGAAAGAATCCATCAATCACCTTTGGAAAGAGATCTCACAAGGAAAACTCAAAAGAACATTGTTGTGAAACTCCAGGAGTACAACCTCAAGGAAAAAAATACTGCAAGCCAATACTGCAAAAACAATTCACTTATCAAGGAAAACAGTGAGGGCTACCCATGATCTGGCAGCTGCTACATAAAGGATAGGAGGGCCTGGAATACCATATTCTGGAAGATAAAGGACCTATGGTTACAACCAATAATTCTCACTGAGACTCAACATCATCTTTCAGAGAAGGCAATGGAGCTTCAATAAGTAAAAAAAACTCACTCATTTCTATTGGAAAAAAAAATCAGAACTAAACAGAAATTTTAATCTACAATCACAGGAATTAAGAGAAGCATAGAAAAGTAAATAGGAGGGGAAAGTATATATAAGTTAAAGGTTAATTTTTTTATATCCTTAGAGGGGTAACAATATCTATAACTCTTGAGAATTGTATGTGTTATTGGGGCAGACAGATAGGAGCATCACATGGTCAGAGGGTGGTTGTGATGAACTCTGATGTAATGACATCAAAGAAAAAGACATTAATGGGTAGAAAGAGGCCTGTACTGCAAAAAGAGGAAAGATGAGGTATAATGGGACAATTAGTTCACAAGAAGAGGCTCAAAAGATCTATTACAATTGAGGAAGAAAAGTAAGAAGGATGAAGTTTGATCTCATCAGTTTTGGTTCAAGAGGGAATATAGTTAATCTTTCAGTTGGGTATAGAAATTTATTTAATCTTATAATGAAGTAGGAGGAGAAAGAGGAAAGAAAAAGAGCAGCAGGATAGAAGGGAAGACAGAAATAATAGGGGAAAGGGGGGGAAGGGTGATAGAAGATAAGGTAGTGGGTGGAGTGGGTTTTAAAAAAAACCCTACTAAGAGAAAGGGAGAGGTGTTCTAGGAGATAAAGTAATGAATGGGGTGGTTAAAAACAAACAAACAAACAAACAAAAACAGGACTAAGGACAGATTAGAAAGAGAAAAAAAAATCTATCTATCTATCTATCTATCTATCTATCTATCTATCTATCTATCTATCTATCTATACACTGGGGAAAAAGGATGGAGGGAAATACCGAGCTGTTAATCATACCTGTGTATGTGAGTGGGATAAACTCTCCCATAAAATGGAAGTGAATACCAGAGTTGGATTAAAAAACAGAGCCCTATAATATCTTTCTTACAAGAAACACACTTGATGGGAATGCCTGCCATCTAGGGGAGGGGGTGAAGGGAAGGAGGGGAAAAATTCAGAACAGAAGGGAGTACAAGGGATAATGTTGTAAAAAATTTTTAAAAAATTACCTATGCATATGTACTGTCAAAGAAAATGTTATAATTATAAAAAAAAATAATAAAAAAAAAGAAACACACTTGGCATGGAGAGGCACATAAAGAGTTCAGGTAAAAAGCTGTAGCACAATTTATGCTTCAGCTGAAGTAAAAAAAAAATAAAGCAGGGGTACAAATTCTGATCTTAGATAAAGTTAAAGTAAAAATAAATCTAATTAAAAGAGATAAGGAAGCAAAGTACATCTTGATAAAGGGTACCATAAACTATGAAGTAATAACAATTTTAAATGTATATGCACAGAGTGGTAGAGCAAACATATTCCTTAAGGAGATTCCTATAACTGGATGAAATAGACAATAAAACTATATTAATGAGAAATCTCAACCTCTCTCAGAATCAGACAAATTTAACCACACATAAACAAAAATAATAAACTAGAGAAGTTAATGAAATCCTAGAAAAGCTAGTTATGATATACCTCTAGAAAAAATTGAATGGGGACAGAAAGGAACACACATTTTTCTTGGCAGTACATATACAGATTAGAACCTGGGGGTGGCAGCAGTACCAGCATGGTGTGATAGAAATATAAAAAATATAGAAAATTTGACTATGTATCATATAATAAAAACCTCATAATTAAATGCAGAAAGGCAGAAATACTAAAAATTCCTTTTTAGACCAAGGTGCAAAACATGTGTGTATATATATATATATATATATATATATATATATATATATACATACTCAATAAAGGGCCAGGGAAATATAAACTAAAAACCTATTGGAAATTAAATAATCTAATTCTAAAAAATGAGTGGATCAAAAAACAAATCACACAAACAATCCATAATTTCATCAAAGAGAATGACAATAATGAGACAGCATGAGATACAGCCAAAGCATTTCAGAATGGATATTTTATATTTATAAATACTTAGATGAATAAAATAAAGAAAGAGGAGATTGGTGAATTGGGCATGCAACTAAACAAGCTAAAAAAGGAGCAAATCAAAGCTGCCCTCCCAATTAAAAAACAAATTAGAAATTCTGAAACTCAGAAGAGAAATTAATGAAACTAAAACTAAGAAAACTATTAAACAAATAAATAAAATTGAAAGTTGGTCTTATTAAAAAAATAAATTGATAAATGATTATTTAATTTTATTAGAAAAAGTAAAGGAAAAAAAAACAAACAAGTCACCAGTAAAAAAATGAAAAGGGTGAACTTCTCACCAATGACAAAGAAATTAAAGCAAAATAGGAGCTATTTTACCCAACTGTATGACAGCAAGTATGACAATCCGATAAAAATGTATGAATCTTTGCAAAAATATAAATTGCCCAGATTAACAGAAGAAGAAATAAATTATTTAAATAGTTCCATTTTAGAAAAAGAAAAAGCCATTAATGAACTCTCTAAAAAAATATTTAGGACCAGATGGATTCTACCAAACATTTCAAGGCCAATTCATTACAATACTATGCAAACTCTTTGGAAAAATAGGTAAAGAAGGAGTATTGTCAAATTTCTTCTATGACATAAATATAGTAATGATACATAAAGCAGGAAATGCCAAAAGAGAGAAAGAAAATTATGGATCAATCTCTCTAATGAATATTGATACAAAAATTTTAAATAAAATATTAGCAAAGAGATTACAGCAACTTATCAGCACGATAATACATTATAAACAAGTTTGATTTATACCAGGAATTCAGAACTGGTTCAATGTCAGGAAACTTATTACTATAAATCAAACATGTCAATAACAAAACCAACAAAAATCTTATAATAATCTCAATAGATGCAGAAAAAGCTTTTGACAAAATACAGTACCCATTCCTAATAAAAACATTAGAGAGAATAGGAATAAAAGGAGCTTTCCTTAAAATAATAAGTTATAACTATCAAAAACCAACAGCAAGCATTATTGATAATGGAAAGAACCTGAACACATTCCTAATAAGATCAGGGATAAGACAAGGATGCCCATTATTAACTATTATTATTCACCATTGTACTAGAAATGTTGACTTTAGCAACAACAACAACAACAACAACAACAACAAAAAAAGAAAAGAAATGAAAGAAATTAGAATAGGCATTGAGGAAATAAGATTATCATTCTTTGCAGAAGATATGATGGTATACTTAGAGAATCCTAGAAAATCATCCAAAAACCTACTAGAAACAACTCACAGCTTTATCAAAGTAGCAAGATAGAAAATAAACCCACACATATGAACATGTCTATATATTAGTGACAAAGCCCATCAGCAAGAGATAAAAAGAGCAATTACATTTAAAATTAATCTAGACAAAATACTTGGTTATCTATCTGCCAAGGCAAACAAGAACTATATGAACACAATTATAAAACATTTCTCAAAGTCAGATATAAACAATTAGAAAAATATAAATTGCTCATTGATAAGTTGAGCAAATATAATAAAAATGACCCTTTTGGCTAAATTAGTCTACTTGTTCAGTGCTATATCAATCAAACTGCCAAAAATTATTTTATAGAATTAGAAAAAATAATAACAAAATTTATCTGGAAGAAGAAAAAGTCAAGAATTTCAAGGGAATGATGGTTACCAGCAGTGCCAGATCTAAAACTTTATTATAAAGTAGCAGTTATCAAAACAATTTGGTACTGGGTAAGAAACAGTAAAAAAGAGTGGTGGATCAATGGAATAAATTAGATACACATGACACAATAATCAAGACCTATAGTAATTATGGATTTGATAAATCTCCAAATTCCAGCTTCTGGGATAAGAACTCACTATTTCATAAAAATTGCTAGGAGAACTTGAAAATAATATGTCAGAAATTCGACATAGACTTACATCTCATACCCCATCAAAATAAGGTCAAAATGGGCATATAATTTGGGCATAAAAAATGATAACATAAACAAATCAAGAGAGTAAGGAATAATTTACCTATCAAATCTTTGGAGAAGGAAGAAAGTTATGATCAAAGGAAAACTAAAGAACAATATGAAAGGCAAAAATGGACAATTTTATTTACATTAAATTAAAAAGATTTTGCATAAGTAAATCCTACAGGAAAAAGAAAAAAAGATTAAAAGGGAAGTACAAAGCTGAGAAAAAATATTTACAGCCAGTATTTCTAATAAAAGTCTCATTTCTTAAATATATAAAGAACTGTGTCAAATTTTTAAGAATATGAGTCATTCTCCAATTGATAAATGGTCAAGAGATATGAACAATTTTCAGATAATTAAATTTTAAAATCTATTGTCATATAAATAAACACTTTAAATTTCTAATTAAGAATGATTAGAAAAATGCAAATTAAAACAACTCTGAGATACCACCACACACCTTTCAGATTGCCTAAAATGACAAGAAAAGATAATGATAAATATTGGAGGGAATGTGGGAAAACTGGGGTACTAATGCATTATTGGCAGAGTTGTGAAATAATCCAGCCATTCTGGAGAGCAATTTGGAACTATGCCCAAAGGGCTATAAAACTACTCTTTGACCTAGCAGTTCCATTAATGGGTCTGTTTTCCAAGGAAATCACAAAGGAGAGAAAAGTACTTATATATGAAAAAAAAATGTTTGTAACAGCTCTTTTGGTTGTTAAGAATTAGAAAATAATAGATGCCTATCAACTGGGTAATGTCTGAACAATTTATAGTATATGAAGGTAATGGAATATTATTGTTCTATAAAAAATGATAAACAAGTTGACTTTAGAAAGGCCTGGAAGGATATACACTAATTGATGCTGAGCAAAACAAGCAGGACTAGGAATACATTGTACACAATAACAGCAAGAATGTGTGATGATCAACTAAGAAAGATTCGGTTCTTCTAAGTGGTTCAATGATCCAAAGCAATCCCAATAGACTTTGGGCAGAAAATGCCATCTGTATCCAGAAAAAAGAACTATAGAGACTGAATGAAAACCAACACATATTTCATTTCATTTTTAAAAAATCTTTCTCATGGTTTTTCCCTTTTGCTCTGATTTTTCTATCCCAACATAATTCATAAAACAATGTGTATTAAAAATAAATAAATTATTAAGGAAAAAAAAAAAAAAAGAAAGGGCAAGCAAGCTTTATTTCAGAAAAGCCTGGAAAGACTTGTAGGAACTGATGCTAAGTGAAATGAATAGTACCAAGAGAACATTGTATTCAACAACACTATTATATAATGATCAACTGTGATAAATTTGGCTCTTTTCAACAATAAGGTTAATTCAATGCAATTCCAATTGTGATAGAAAGAGTCATTTGAATCTAGCATGACAAATATGGAGAGTGAATGTGGATGAAAGCATTGTATTTTCACCTTTGGGGAGAATATTTCTTGTTTGACTTTTTTTTTTGTTTTTTTTTTTTGGGGGGTTGTTTGTTTTTTTTACCTTTTGATTTTAGTTTCCCAGCACAGCATGATAAATATGGAACTATGTTTAGAAGAATTACCCTTGTTTAACCTATAATGGATTGCTTACTGTGTTGAGGGGAGTGAGTGTAAGGAGGAAGAAAAATTTGCAACAAGGTTTTTGAAAGTTTAATGTAATGAACAATCTTTGCATGTATTTGGAAAAAGAAAAAACAACTATTATTTTAAAAAGAAGAAAATATGATTTGATCAGTATTAAGTCTCTGGATTCTTTCTTTGGATGCAGATGGCTTTTTTTAGTACAAGAATATTGGAATTGTTTTTGTGAATTGCTCTGAAGAGCTAAGTTTGTCATGATTGAGCATTACTTTATCTCTCTGTTACTGGAACTATCCCTTGATCTTCTAAATCATCTACCCATTTCAATTTAATATAGGGTGTGAGCTAATCTGTTTGTGAAGTAGTTCAATGGAACTAGGTTACATAGGAAATAATAAAATTGTGGGAATATTATTGGTTAAGGTTTGGACCAATGAAGGAAGACCAAGTCCTGTGACAACTACTAAAGTTACTGTAGAAAACCTGGAGAAAGGCTAAACTATAATGCACCTGGTATTAATGATGGGGTGAATGGACTCAAACAAAAGACCATTCCTAGCAGCATCCCAGTATCTGAGTGGATCACAGAGAGGAACAAATTGACCCTTTAGAATTATCTTATACAGACTGAGCTATCCTATACTGCCTTAGCTTATAAAATTGGTAGGTTTTAAGCTATAGATGTTAACTTTTAAGGTTATCTTGTATAAACAAAATAATAATGATCATCAGCTTATTTATATGCACACAATTAGAATAGTTAGCATTCTATGCTCTGGATTCTTTACCATAAAAGGTCCTAGAACTTCCCTTGTTAGCTGAGAATTCTGTTAGGAAACCTACCCCAGTATTAAAATTGTAATAAAGATTTGCCCCTCAATTCAAGATAGTTTGAGTCAATGGATTAATTCATCGTTTAACTAGAAAATCACCCTGAAACATATAACTCTATGATTAATACAATCTCTTCTTAAGGTCTTTTTATCCTATCAATTCATATATACTTGTGATTTGTTTAAAAAAATAAATTATCTGCTTATATCTCTGGAAAGGAGTAAATCTATGAAGCAAATAATTTTTCTCTTCCTGAGGAAGGGAGGGGAATAGGAATTGCCTCACTAGAGGCCAAGAAAAAAAGTATGGGCAGAAAAGAGACACTGGGAAAAAAAGTAAAGATTCTAAGCTGCTCAGTGTTGGCACAACAGACCCACATGACTGGATTATTAGTATTGCCCTCCACACCCCAGCTTACCACCATTGGGAACAAAGATGATGACACAAAAGTGTGCTGGAGACCAAGCAGATGAGAGAGAGAATAAGACTGTAAGGAGCAAGGGAGTGTAGTTGCCATGGAGTCAGGAGCAGAGCTGAAGCAGTGAGATCAGAACCAGACTCTGGGGGCAAGAGGAATGTCTGAGCAAGTCCTCGGTCCTGAATTTTCCAGAAAGGATAATCTAAGACCATGTTCATCCTTTTTCCTTCTCCCTTCTTCCTCTCTGGGAAGAAATCTATGAGATTCAATTTTATCTTGATTTCTTTAAAGTTTATTTTGCATTTCCATATACCTCTTTAACTTGTTTTGTTAAGAAAATTGTGATTAACCAACTCTTTACTATTTTATACATATGTAATTGCTTAAAACAATGGGAAAGGGGGGGAAGATATGTTTAGCTAGATGTGAGGGGAAAGAAAAAAGACAAAGTTATATAGAGATAGAGATAGAAACAGAGACAAAGAGAATCAGAGTGATTACTTCTGCTCTACTTGAATCCCACTTAACTCCCCCAACTCTATATCAATACCACTGTTAAAAATGCCTGCCCCCTCCTCTCTCTCTCTCTCTCTCTCTCTCTCTCTCTCTCTCTCTCTCTCTCTCTCTCTCTTTCTCTCTTTCCCCCCTCTCTCTGTGTCTATCTCTCTCTCTGTCACAAACACACATACCTGTATGTATACAAATATGTTTACATACACATATATAGATTTGTATATATAAGGGGTAGCAAATCCTTTCCCCTATGAGTATATATATATATATATATATATATATATATATATATATATATATATATATATATATATATATATATATATACAGAGAGAGAGAGAGAGAGAGAGAGAGAGAGAGAGAGAGAGAGAGAGAGAGAGAGAGAGAGATGGCATAGTACATAGAGTGCTTGGCTTGGAATCAGGAAGAGTAATTTTCTGGAATTCAAATCTGGCCTCAAACAATTACTGGCTATGTCACTCTGGGCAAGTAACTTAACACTGTTTGCCTCAATTTTCTCATTTATAAAATGAGCTGGAGAAGAAAGTGGTGGACCACTCCAGTACCTTTGCCAAGAAAACCCCAATTGGTATCATGAGTCAGTTTTGACTGAAAATGACTGAACAATAAGAACTATAGGTATTTATGTTATTCATCTTTTGTTTTCAAAAAGAGAGATGTTTTGACACACAAATGAATTGTATTAGTATTTGAGCCAGAGCTATGGAAAATTGTCAGGATTACTCTCTTCTAATAATCAAAGCCCAGTGATAAAACAAAAGTTAAGACTAGTGATGACTGAGTTGCAGTGGATAACACTGGGCTCTTCAATCTTTGACAAAGCACTAAGTACTTCATAGTATATGGTTCAACCACCTGCATAACCTTGGAAACAAATTATTCTCATCTTCCTGTTCCACTAGGGAAAGGCTTCATTGTGATTGATATAGATACCCGTCTAACTTGCTGACAATCTTGAAGCTTGTTGGTTATCAACCTGTTTTAGTTTGTCTTCTGAGACAGTTTTACCAGAGTGTAGACACTGCATCTACTACAGCTCCTTGGAGCCACAAGTGAAAATTGTTTGTCAGGTGGATAACAAAGGTAGATAACCAGCCCTGAAAAAGGCTTGTGATGTCCTTACACCAGAAGAACTATTATTCCTTGAATACTCCTTATAACTCTGTATGTATGTATGTAGATAGATAGATAGATAGATAGATAGATAGATAGATAGATAGATAACCTCTGGGAAAACATTTTCTTCACCTATTCCCTAATAAAATTCATTACCTGCCCTAGAAGTTACAGTCTTAGATAATTGTATGAAGTATTAGAAATTAATTGATTTGCCCAGGGTTTCATAATTAGTAAGTATCAGAGGCAGGTGATGAATCTATGTCTCTATGTCTTTAATTTCAAGGGCATCTTTCTATCCATGTAGTCATACTATATGTATGTATGCATATACTTATATACATGATCATACACACTATATACATATAGTTGTATACAGGCATGCACTTATATGCATATTTTATATGATATATATATATATATATATATATATATCTGTATGTGTGTGTATGTGCACGTGTACATATGTATGATTGTAATATGTGAATGATCAGTGAGCTCCACCAAGTCCTGTAAACATGTGCAACAGACTACCTGCTAGCAACACACATGGGAGGTTTGATAAAGCTGCTTCTGGGAGTATATGATGATGTGTAATGAAAGAGCCATTATTAGTCATAAAATGGCTTCTGCAAGGTGAACAATGAAAGTTCAAATCTCCCAGATAAGTAGAAAACTTTCCATTGTGGTCAATTTGTGGTTATTTTTCCACATATTGTCTGTCCTTGTTTTTCAAAGCTGATATCTAGTTATTTAAAATTATTGTATACACCTGATAAATAGTATAAACTTGATCCTTTACCTAGTACAAAAATCTATTATTTTTTACCTTTTGCTAAGTATTAAATCTCAATTCCTGAAAAGTTAATTGATCTAGTTAACTTAGTAGGTATGTTTTTAGAATGGACTCGTATTCCTATAAGTAAATTGAATTGTAAGTGACTTTATCTGAACTCTGTGTAAAATAATTTCATTTGCTGACATAAGTTTCCTTGTCTGTCTGTCTTTGAGATTAACTCATGTAGTTACTTGGAACTACATTTATTTAATTGATTTTTAACTAGAAGATAAATAGGATATAGTTCCATTTTATATAAAATGTTCTGTGAAGATCACTTAGGAATTCTTTCTTATGATTGAGATCAGTTTTTAAGAACTTCCCTTAATATATTTCAGGCCAAAAGAAGAGTTGTTTGTGGATTTTCAATCAGAAGTTTTAGGTTCAAATACAAGTTCTACCACTTATTACCCATTTCTCCTTTGACAAGTCATTTAACCTCTCCAAGTTCACATTTTCTCAGAGAAAGAAGATGTAAAACTATTACTATTTGGTGATGGTATGATGGTTTGCCTTGAAAATCCTAGAGAACAAGCAAAAACTACTAACTGAGAAAATAGCTTCAGCAAAGTTGAAGAATGAAAAATAATCTTTGAAAATCAACAATATTTTATAAAATAACAAAAAAATCCAAAAAATCGATAACAGAAAGAGAAATCCCACGCTACTAAAAATAATAATAATAATAATAATAAATAAATAAATAAATAAAAAAGCCTTGTATAGATTAAAAGACAGAATATTTCTTAAAACAGGGGAGGGGAACAAATGTCCCAAGGCATATAAGGCCTAGGAAATCATTATTTGTGTAATCAACCACAGGTAATTAGTTGCTGAAACCTAGACAAACAACCTCCAACCACTTGAATTCTAGAAATTTATAATTTTGCATGGCCCTCAAATGATAAATATCCAAATTATCCTTGGGAGATAAGATTCCTCACCCTTGCATTAAAAAAAAAATAATATCTTAAATACTTGGAGAAATATTCATTGTTTTTGCTTGGGTCTTGTCAATGTAACAAAAATTATAATGTTATAAATTTAATTTTTACTTTTAATGCTATGCCAATTAAATTATAAAAAGAATATTTTATATAAGTTAATAATAACAAAATTCATTTGAAATAATAATCGAGACTGTCAAAAGGAATTCTGAAAAGAGGCAAGGATGAAAGATGATTAATTCTTTTAGACCTCAAACTATAAAAAATAGCAGTCAATAAAACCATCAAGTATTATTATTATTTTTTTAATAGAGAGATATATCTTGGAGCAGATTAGACAAGGGAAAAGCAGAAACAATGGGAATCAATAACAGGCTTCAATAAAGCTGGAAGCCCATTTAAGAAATTTCTTTTCAAAGAATTCCTTATTTGATTCTAAACTTCTGGGAAAAGTGACAGAAATTAGGCTTAGATCAACACCTTATTTCCATAATATATGTGGACCTAAATATTAATGATCATAGTACTTTAAAAAAAAAAAGGTATTGATGAGATCAGCACAACAATTTCTAGTTTAAAATAAATGTGACAAATTCACAATGGTCATTCTCTTTGCAAAAAGGAAGGTTTATTCAGGAGAAGAGGTTGAAGACAAAATAAGAGATAAAATAAGCACCAAGAATGGCAAATATGAAATAAGAGTTTAGAGAGCATATAGTTAGCACAGTAAAGACAAGTTCCCCAGGGAAACTCACAATTAATTGAGAGAAAGGAAATACTTCATGAGGTAAGAATAAGCCATAGATTGGCAAGTTAAATCCATAGAGCAGTTTGGTAGACTAACCAGAGTTGGCTAGAGTAAGAAAAAAGACACCATTAACGGGAAAGACTAGGATGGGAGGAGATAGAATGTCCTCATAGTGAATTTAGTTCTGGAAAGAATTTAGCAAAGATATTCCTTTTGAGAAGATTTTTTATAAGGGAAATACAACTTTGTGAATTTCTCATGGCAACCAGAAAAGTGAAGGTAGGAATTTAGAGAGAGATTCCCCAGAGAGTGGGAATAGAGGAGTCAAATGGAATGCACCTAAAAGACCAGGTCCCAGACCATCTATAGATATGCTAATCAATATCTCATAGGTTGGTTAAAAATGCACAGAAGTTGAGGGATAGACAATGGAGGTTGATAAGAGTTCCATTACAATCACTCCACATAAACAGTATATCTGGGAATTGGTTATATCTGATAATAGCCAGATGGACTTCTTCCTGAGCAGGAAAGAGAGTAAATACATATCAGTATCATATATTACTTAACGCTTTGGGTAAGAATATGTTTAATCAACTAAGAGCAACTACAAAAAATAAAATAGATAACTGTGATTGCATGTAACAGAAAAACTTCAATTTATCTAAAATAAGAAGGGAATTTCTCTAGTACAGGTTTCTGTGACATATCTGAGACACAAACAATTAAGATATTTGTGTATATGTATGTGTGAATTATTTCAGAATAAAAGCATAATGAAAAGAATATTGTGTTTGTATTATATTTTAATGTTGTATTATTGTATTAAATATTATACAATATATACATATACATGTAGGAATGTCCCATGTGTAATGAAACCTGTTTCCCCACATGTAGCATGGGAATATCATTGCATAATTTGAAGGAAGATAAAATAGAAATCTCTGTTACTCCTCCTGTAATGTTCTTTTCTCTAAATTTTAATCATTCTCTGTGAACAGATTTCTTGGGGAGCTTCTGGGAGCAGCCTTCATTTCAGTTCAATTCAATAATCCCAAATGCAGCCAGGAGTCCAAATCCTTTACCTTTTCTTTCCAGATCTTATTTCCTTCACTTGGGGCTTGGCTAGTTTTCTGGAGGCCTTCCGGATCTTGGTTTCAGTGTTCTCTACACTTCTGCCACTACTTCCTTCATTCTGCCCAACTTGTGAATCTCCTTTACTGAATCTTGACTCTGAATCTCCCCAAGTCCTCCTTGGCCTTGAGAGCTTCTTGCTTATATGCTGTACACTGAGTACACACCAATCATTACATCACTAGGAAACCATTATTTATTGTAGGATTAAATCAATGCTAAATTCAATTTAACCATTGTCTCCTCAATTCCACTCAGTACCTTGTTTCAAGTTCTGGCCCATAACATCTCCTTGTAGGATCAGATCAATCATACTGAAACATGCTAAATTAGATCATTATTGTCTCTATCCATTCCAGTGACTTAGCACCTTGTAAGAATCCTAACATCCTCCTATCTTTTTCCAAGAAAAATTTTAATTCCTGATAGGAGGGAAGTAGGAAATAGGGGCCAGAAACCCTTCTATTCCTTTCAGAGAGAGAAGACAGCAAGTTGGAATCTATCTGTTCCCTTAAATATTGTTAGTCTTAAAGAAGTTATCAGGTTCAAGCTAAATCCTGATCACTGCTTTATTACTGTAAGGGGAACAAGATTTCAAGCTCTGTATCCAAAATGAGCCCCTTTTCACCAAATACCAGTTTCATAATGTACATACATATAGCAATTAGCTAACAAATCCATTTATCAAATCAGTTGCAAAATAGAAATCAAAGAAAATATGCATATATTAATAAATACCAAATAATACAGAATGAAAGAACCCTCCATTTGGGAGTGAGGTAATTACACTCAATCAAAAAACAAAGAGACAGTCTTAGATTTTACTCAAGAGCACTTACCTCGGTGTTTTTACCACAGACTAAGTGTAGGGATATAAAGGAAACTGGCAGAGCCTCTCCTTTCTTTCCAGAATCTTTTCTTTCAGTAATCTAGTGAGGTTGATCTCTTCTATCTTGCCTCTCTAAGTTACAAGGAGAAAGCACCTAGAGTGATTGCCAAGCCCAAAATCACTTGAAATTTGAACAGAGTTTGAAGAGGATGATAGAATTAAAAAGATAAGTTTTCTCTCTCCAAAGATAATGCAGGATGAGGCATAATTTCTATCAATGAGGAGAGAGCCACATACCAATGGGCTTTGGCACTGGAATTATATTCACACACATACACACACAAATGTTTCTGTATACATATATTATAATATATATATATATATATATACATATATGTATTGATATACATATAATTCATATACATATAAAACAATATAAGTAATATATGTAGACTTAAGTTTGTATATACACTATATATGTATATGTATATATATATATATATATATATATATATATATATATATATATATATATATATATATATATATATATATATATATGTATATATATATATATCGGTTTATCTACCTCTCTATCAACCTACATGTATTGTAATAGCTCAGTTTCCCTATCTCAGTTTCCTGAATTGTAATACCTCAGTTTTCCTGAATTGTTTTGCCTCAATTTCACAAGGGGCAAGCCCCTTCCCTTTCTTGCATCATTGGGACTGAGAGAATTGGAGTCTCAAAACTCTTGCTAACTCTCATATTCCAAAGAGTCATAAAACTCCAGATGGCTTCACTGTACACTTCAACAACAATACTGTACGAGGATATATTCTGATGGAAGTGGAAATCTTCAACATAAAGAAGATCCAACTCACTTCCAGTTGATCAATGATGGACAGAGGTAGCTACACCCAGAGAAGAAACACTGGGAAGTGAATGTAAATTGTTAGCACTAATATCTGTCTGCCCAGGTTGCATGTACCTTCGGATTCTAATGTTTATTGTGCAACAAGAAAATGATATTCACACACATGTATTGTACCTACACTATATTGTAACACATGTAAAATGTATGGGATTGCCTGTCATCGGGGGGAGGGAATAGAGGGAGGGGGGGTAATTTGGAAAAATGAATACAAGGGATAATATTATAAAATATATATATATATATATAATAAAAAATAAAAAAAAAAAAAAGAAAATCTTAGTTTTAAAAAGTGAAGTTCTCCCATTTCATCCAGGGCCATATTCAGTCCTATTGATCTATCTTGTCACTGGGCTCAGATGTCTCTGAAGGAGAAAGTGAGACAGATGACTTTGTACAGCCCAATCTCACTTAATCCAATTTACTTGTATGTCATGGCATCACCACCCTGATATCATGGTCCTCCTTGAGAAGGAAGGACAAACAACAACCTCTTTGAGTAAAATTGGCCTGGACTTGGAGGCGGAGCCAAGATGTTTTGGAGAAGATATATGCCAATTTGTAAGCTCCCTTCTTCCTTTATTACCAATTAGTTAAATAAGCCTCAAAAATAACTCTGGACTGATAGAACCACAAGGATTAAAAGCACAACTTGTCAGCTGAAGAGAATCTGGAGTCTCTACAGAAAAGGTCAGTTCCAAGAGGAGGAAGAAAAAAGGCCAGCACAGACAGTTAGGTGCTAGCACACTGTGCCGATCAGGCTGGGGAGAACTCTGGGATCAGAGAAGCCACTGAGATAGAAGAATCTGACACAGGCTGATAGCTCTTCTCTACTTATAAAACAGCAGTTCAGAAGAGAAATCAAGCCACTTTAAAATATAAAGGTAGATTCTAGAACCACCCCAATTCAGAAGTGACCTAATAGATCTCGGCACGGCTGTGAAGCCGCCTTCTGCTGTCCGGTGCTTCACCTTGGGGTAGGTAAGAGCCTGAACAGCAGGGATACAGCCTGAGGCAACATCTTGAGGCTGGGGAACTCTAGCAGCCATGGAACTCCCAGAGAAGCCAAACCTTTGAAGTAGGGACCAAAGTTTCCAGGCAGACACTTTCAGTTTGAGCACAGGGGCTTTTCACATCAGCTGCTGATATCCCCTTCCCACAGACACATTGGCTGGGCTTTGTGTCGCTTTTACTGTTCAGTCTTAAACCTCAGGGAAGTCTCTAGGTCACACAGCTGGGTCCTTCACTGGGCAACCCTCACAGTGGCTGTATCACCTCTGAGGCATTTCTGGGGAGGGAGAGGGGAACTCTCTCCCAGAGCTCTCTCTTAGCTCAGGCACAGGAGCCACTGCATCCATCCGTTCTGGGAGGAAGCTGGTAAATAAATAAATAAATAAATTTCTTACCCCAAGGGCAGACCCCAAAAGATTTTTCACCATGAGTAAAAAACTGAAGAGAACTATTGATTCCTTTTACACAGAGAAAGAGCAAGTATCCAACCCTGAGGAAGTTAACAGCAGAGAGTCAGCAGATAACACTCTAAAGGGGAATGATACCTGCCTCCCATCACATAACTCTCCCCTAGAAGAGACTATTAAAAAGTTAAGAGAGTTTGAAGAAAAATGGGAAAAGAAAAGAGAAGCTATGATAGAGAATAACAATGTCCTGAAATTTGAGTTGGAAAAAATAAAGAAATCACAGGAGATGAAGGGAAACAAAATTTGTGAATTAGAAAAGCTTAAAAAATCGCAGGAAAGTAGGATTTCTGAATTGGAAAAAGAAAATAACTCTCTTAAAAATTAGGGAAATGGAAAATAATTCAATAGAGCAACATAATTCATTTAAAAACTCAATTGGGCATATATAAAAAGAACTAAAAAATGTAAATGAAGAAAATAACTCATTAAAAATCAGGATGGAACAAATAGAAATGAATGATTCATTGAGAACACAAGAATCAGTCAAACAAAATCAAAAAAAAAAAAAAGAAAGAAAGAAAGAAAAGCTGGAGAATAACGTCAAATACTTACTGGGAAAATCTATAGACTTGGAAAATAGATCTAGGAGAGAAAATCTGAGGATCATTGTACTTCCCGAAAACTATGACCAAAAAAAGAGCCTAGATTCTATTTTACAGTAAATCATCAAAAAGAACTGTCCAACGATAATAGAAACAGAAGGGAAAATAGGCGTTGAAAGAATTCATCACACATCTTCTGAAAAAGACCCTAAAAAAAGAACTCCACAGAACATTGTGGCTAAGCTGCAGAACTACCAAACAAAGGAAAAAATATTGCAAGCAGCTAGGAAAAAAAAAATTAAATACCAAGGTGCCACAATAAGGGTCACTCAAGATCTGGCTGCCTCCACATTAAAAGATCGAAGGGCCTGGAACCTGATATTCCGAAAGGCAAAAGATCAAGGATTGCAACCAAGAATAAACTACCCAGCTAAGTTTAGCATTTTCTTCCATGGAAGAAGATGGTCATTTAATGAAACAGAGGAATTCCATTTGTTTCTAAGAAAAAAACCAAACTTAAACAAAAAATTTGATCTATATTCACAAGACTGAAGAGAAACAGAAAAAGGTAAAAAGAACTCTTGAGAACTGTATCTCTGTTGTGGATATACAGAAAGTCTGCATGGATAATTTGACTTTACTAATATAAAAAAGGGGGAGTAGTAAAGGGAAGTGAGTAGTATCAGAAAAAGGGGAAGGATTGATAAAAAGAGGGAAACTATATCCCAGGAAGAGGCATAGAAAATATACCACATCTGAGGGAATTTAGAGAGGGGGAGAAACATTATGTGAATCTTACTCTCATCAGAGTAGGCTCAAAGAGTAAATAATTGACATATTTGTTTTTCAGAGAATTTTCTCTCACCTCATTAAAAGGAGGTAGAGGGAAATTGAAAAGAAAAAGGGGAATAAGGGAATGGACTTGGAAGGAGGGGGGAGGGATACTAAAAAGGGAGGGCTGCGCGTCACAAGTGGGGTCTATAAAGTAAATATTGGGGAAGGGGTTCAGGAGGGTCAAGGCAAAAAAAAAAACATAATCTGGGAATATGTGAGCAGGAAATACAGAATGAATAATTTTAACTGTAAATGTGAATGGGATGAACACTCAAATCAAACTGAGACGGATAGCAGACTGGGTCAAAAGTCAGAACCCTACAATATGTTCTTTACAGGAAACACACCTAAAACAGGGAGATATGTACAGAGTAAATGTAAAAGGTTGGAGGAGAATATATTATGTTTCATGTAAAGCCAAAAAGCAGGGGTAGCCAACCTTATCTAAGATCAATCAAAAGCAGAAATTGATCTAATTAGAAGAGGTAAGGAAGGAAACTATATCTTGCTAAAAGGTAGCATAAACAATGAAGCTATATCAATACTAAACATATATTCACCAAGTGGTATAGCATCTAACTTTCTAAAGGAAAAGTTAGGAGTGGTGCAAGAAGAAATAGATGGTAAAACTATAATAGTAGGAGGTCTCAACCTTGCACTCTCAGATTTAGACAAATCAAACCACAAAACAAATAAGAAAGAAATTTAAAAAGTAAATAGAACATTAGAAAAACTAGGTATGGTAGACCTTTGGAGAAAACTGAATGGTGATAGAAAAGAATATACTTTCTTCTTAGCAGTTCATGGAACCTATACAAAAATAGAACATATATTAGAACATAAAGATCTCAAAATTAAATGCAGAAAGGCAGAAATAATAAATGCCTTCTTCTCAGATCACATGCAATAAAAACTACATTCAATAAGAAGTTAGGGGTAAATAGACCAAAAATTAATTGGAAACTGAAAAATATCATTTTAATGAATGACTGGGTAAAACAGCAAATTATAAAAACAATTAATAATTTCACCCAAGATAATGACAATGATGAGACATCATACCAAAATCTGTGGGATGCAGCTAAAGCAGTAATAAGGGGAAATTTTATATCTTTAGAGGCTTATTTGAACAAAATAGAAAAAGAGAAGATTAATGAATTGGGCCTGCAACTTAAAAAGCTAGAAAAAGACCAAATTAAAAACCCCCAACTAAAAATCAAACTTGAAATATTAAAATTAAAAGGAGAAATCAATAATATTGAAACTAAAAAAACTATTGAATTAATAAATAAAACCAAGAGTTGGTTTTATGAAAAAGCCAATAAAATAGATAAACCTTTGGTAAATCTGATCAGAAAAATGAAAGAGGAAAATCAAATTGTTAGTCTTACAAATGAAAAGGGGAATCTTTCCACCAATGAAGAGGAAATTAGAGAAATAATAAGAAGTTACTTTGCCCAACTTTATGCCAATAAATTTGATAACTTAAGTGAAATGGATGACTTCCTCCAAAAATATAGGCTTCCTAGATTAACAGAGGAGGAGATAAATTGCTTAAATAGTCCCATTTGAGAAAAAGAAATAGAACAAGCTATTAATCAGCTCCCCAGGTAAAAATCCCCTGGACCAGATGGATTTACATGTGAAGTCTACCAAACATTTAAGGAACAAGTAGCCCCAATGATATATAAAATATTTTTAAAAATAGGGAATGAAGGAGTCCTGCCATACTCCTTTTATGACACAGAAATGGTACCAATACCTAAGCCAGGTAGATCGAAAACTGAGAAAGAAAACTATAGACCAATTTCCTTAATGAATATTGATGTTAAAATCTTAAATAATATATTAGCAAAAAGACTTCAGAAAATCATCCCCAGGATAATACACCGTGATCAAGTAGGATTTATACCAGGAATGCAGGGCTGATTTAATATTAGGAAAACTATTAATATAATTGACCATATTAATAATCAAATTAATAAAAACCATATGATCATCTCAATAGATGCAGAAAAAGCATTTGATAAAATCCAACATCCATTCCTACTAAAATCTCTTGAGAGTATAGGAATAAATGGACTATTCCTTAGAATAATCAGGAGCATATATTTACGACCATCAGTAAACATAATATGCAATAGAGATAAACTGGTACCTTTCCCAGTTAGATCAGGAGTGAAATAAGTTTGCCCACTATCACTATTACTATTCAATATTGTACTAGAAATGTTAGCCTCGGCAATAAGAGTCAAGAAAGAGATTAAAGGAATAAGAGTAGGTAATGAGGAAATCAAACTGTCACTCTTTGCAGATAATTTAATGGTATACTTACAAAACCCCAGAGATTCTAATAAAAAGTTATTAGAAATAATTCACAACTTTAGCAAAGTTGCTGGATACAAAATAAATCCACATAAATCCTCAGCATTTTTATATATCACCAACAAAATGCAATAGCAAGAGATACAAAGAGAAATTCCATTCCAAACAAATGTTGAGAGTATAAAATATTTGGGAATCCATCCACCAAATAAAAGTCAAGAATTATATGAGTAAAATTATGAAACACTTGCCACAAAAATAAAGTCAGATTTAAATAATTGGAAAGACATCCAGTGTTCGTGGATAGGCTGAGCGAATATAATAAAGATGACAATACTCCCCAAACTAATCTATTTATTTAGTTCTGTACCAATCAGACTCCAAAGAAACTATTTTAGTGACCTGGAAAAAATAACAACAAAGTTCATATGGAAGAATAAAAAGTCGAGAATTTTAACGGAATTAATGAGAAAAAAGTCAGATGAAGATGGTCTAGGTATACCTGATCTAAAGCTATATTATATAGCAGCAGTCACCAAAACCATTTGGTATTGGCTAAGAAATAAACCCGTCACAGTAGAACAGATTAGTTACAAAGGACAAAAAAGGGTACAACTCTAGCAATCTAGTGTTTGATAAACCTAAAGATAACAACATTAGAGATAAAAATTTATTATTAAAAAAAAACTGTTGGGAAAACTGGAAATTAGTATGCCAGAAATTAGATATGGATCCACACTTAATACCATATACCAAGATAAGATCAAAATGAGTTCATGATTTAGGCATAAAGAATGAGATCATAAATAGATTAGAGGAGAAGAGGATTGTCTACCTCTCAGATCTGTGGAGGAGGAAGGAATTTATAACTAGAGAAGAACTAGAGATCATTATTGATCACAAAATAGAAGATTTTGATTACATCAAACTAAAAGTTTTCTGTACAAACAATATTAATTCAAACAAGATTAGAAGGGAAGTAACAAATGGGGAAAATATTTTTTGTACTTAAAGGTTCTAATAAAGGTCTCATTTCCAAAATATATAGAGAATTGATCCTAATTTATAAGAAATCAAACCATTCTCCAATTGATAAATGGTCAAAGGATATGAACAGACAATTCTCAGATAATGAAATTGAAACTATATCCACTCATATGAGTGTTCAAAACCACTACTGATCAGAGAAATGCAAATTAAGACAACTCTGAGATATCACTACACACCTATCAGATTGGCTAAGATGACAGGAACAAATAATGATGAATCTTGGAGAAGATGTGGGAAAACTGGGACACTAATACATTGCTGGTGGAGTTGCGAAAGAATCCAGCCATTCTGGAGAGCAATCTGGAACTATGCCCAAAAAGTTATCAAACTGTGCATACCCTTTGATCCAGCAGTGCTACTACTGGGCTTATATCCCAAAGAAATACTAAAGAGGGGAAAGAGACCTGTGTGTACCAAAATGTTGTAGCAGCTCTTTTTGCAGTGGCTACAAACTGGAAGAAGAATGGATGTCCATCAATTGGAGCATGGTTGGGTAAATTATGGTATATGAAGGCTATGGAATATTAATGCTTTGTAAGAAATGACCAGCAGCATGAATTCAGAAAGGCTTGGAGAGAATTGCATGAACTAATTCTGAGTGAAATGAGCAGAACCAGAAGATCACTATACACTTCAACAACAATACTGTGTGAAGATATATTCTGATGGAAGTGGATATCTTCAACATAAAGAAGATCCAACTCACTTCCAGCTGATCAATGATGGACAGAAACAACTACATTCAGAGAAGGAACACTTGGAATTGAAAGTAAAATATTAACACTACTGTCTATCTACCTAGGTTACTTATAACTTTGGAATCCAATATTTAACATGCAAGAAAATTGGATTTACACACATATATTACATCTTGGCTATACTGTAACACATGTAAAATGTATGAGATTGCCTGTCATCTAGGGGAGGAGTAGAGGGAGGGAGGGGAAAATCTGCAAAAATAAATACAAGGGATAATGTTATAAAAAATTACTCATGCATATATACTGTCAAAAATGTATACTTATAAATGTAAATAAATAAAAAAATAAAAAACAATAAATAAATAAATAAATAGGAAAAAAAATTGGCCTGGAATTGGTCAGAAGAAAGATTCCTTTATCCCTCCATTTTTCCTTCTCTTCTCCTCTCCCTCCTACCCTTCCTTTCTTTTTGCCTCCTTTTCTCTCTCCTTCTCTTCTTTCCTCCCTTTCTACCTCCCATTCTCCCCTTTTCTCCCTCCATTTCTCCTTCCCTTCTTCCTCTGTTCACATAGGGTATCATATCCTTCCCTACATATGCTCTGAAAGCATTTTTTTTCTCTTTTGCACCTCTGAAGCCTTCCAAGATATCTTGGAGTTTACTGGCTAGATTTCTTTCTTAAGTACCAGGCCTTAAATCAAAAACAATCTGATTCTTATTGGCAACTAATAAGTCCTAGGTCAAGCTCCCATTTGGTCATTATTTGGAGTTTTCTAAAATTAAGGACAAACAACAATACATATACATATATGTGTGGGTGTCAATAAAATGTTTAAAAAAACAAACTAGATGACCTCCAAAATATCTCTTGGCTTTAAATGCATGATCCTATGAAAATAGTATTTATATTATTACATATTGTACTCTAAGAGCTCAAGTCAGTGCTTTCTTAAGCATTAAGCAAGTCTAAAAGTTCATTCCTTGAAAAAGGAAAATGACTGTTGACTGTTCTTGACCTTAGGCTATATATGGAAATAGCCTGGTCTTTTTTTCTGGATTGTGAATTCACCAGACACCTAAACTTTTAAAATAAAGTATCAACTTTGCTTCTTGAGTTTCTGTAAGCTAAAAATCATGTGGCTTTCTTTAATTAACATAACTAAGTACTGGCATTTCAGACACTTTTCAGAGAATTTAGACATAAGTTGGTTGTGAGCCAGCATTTGCCAATGGTTTGAACAATTTTTTATCTGATCTTTTGAATGGCAGCCTAAGGAAAACCACCCATTCTTCTAGGTTCTATAATTTTTAGAATTTTGTTATTGTTATTTGTTATACACAGTTTTACAAAAATGAATGTTGAAAACTATTTTTACATGTATTTGGAAAAATAAAACATTATTTTAAAAAAGTCAACAGAGAGATTGGTGCAGGAAAGGTAAACATAAGAATCATCAGCACAGAGATGATAATTAAATCCATAGGAGCTAATGGGGTCATTAAAGAAGTAATCTAAAGGGAGAAAAGTGAAAGATATGATTAAGAGGCTATGATCTGGAAAAGGATCAAAGAAAGGAGCTAGAGAAGGAATGGTGATAGGAGAACCAAGAGAGAATAACACCCATAAGAAAACCTAAAGAACAGAAAGTATCAAGAAGCAGAGAAATAAAGGAGAATGAGGATTGGGAAAGGGCTATTGAATTTGATATGTAAGAAATCACTAATAACTTTGGGGAGCAGGTTCAATGTAATGATAAAGTCAAAAGCTACATTATAAAGGTTTAAGAATATAATAGGAGGAGAGAAAATGAAGGCACTGCTACCTATGGGAACTTGGACAAGTACTTTAATCTCTCTGAGCATGTTTCTCATATGTAAAATGTGAAAAAAGATCCCTTCTAATTCTATGATTCTATAATAACTAAAATGCAAAAAATAAGCAGTGTTATAACAATAAATATTATAGTGCTACCAAAAAAGATAAATATAGGCCACACCAAAATATGGAACAGCCCACTAAAGTGAAGTAAAGCAAAACCATAAGAATCACAATTCATAGTTATTCATACTAATAGTAATATTCATCGTAATTCATATTCACAATTCAGAGTAATAATTATCTAAAGAAAACAAAAAAATATACAGAAATCTTTAGACACCTCTGAAAAGTAAGAGAACAAAAGCATTTTGCTTGTTTATTGTATATTGTCATTTGGTTTTATCTATGTCAGATTTTATTCTTTAAATTGTTTTTCCTGTCAAAGGTTTGTTTACAATAAAAACATTAAAAAGAAAAAAAATTGTTTATATATTTAAATTAAAAATATATATTGAATCTCTCCTATATCAAAGGGTCTGTATTAGGATTGAGGTAAATGTATAAATGGGAAAAAATTAATTCTTGTCTTCATGGACCTTACAGCATCACCAGAAAACCATATATCTTGAAAATACTATGTCCATTTATTGTGAAATTGCCTTCCTTGAGTTAGTTAATATTATACATTTGAGTGTGAGGAGGACACAATCAGGGTTAAGTGGCTTGCCCAGGGTCATAATAGCTAATAAGTATCTAGGCTAGATTTGAAGTTAGATTCTTCTTATTCCAGGAATCATGATTTATCCAGTGTCACCTCAGTTGCCTCAATATTCTACTTGTTTGTTTGTTTTTTTTTTCTTTTAGTATGTGAGTAAATCTCATGCACACACGCACACACACACACACACACACACACACACACACACCCATTCAAATAATTTTATGTCTGTGACTTGTGAATCTACTATCAATAGCCCTGCCTATTATTTTGCCTACATTCCTTTCCTAAACACCCAGGAAATAGATATCTTAATGAATTCTAAGCCATGAAAATTAATTTCCCCAAGAGAATTCATGTTTCTTTTTATTGTGATACCCATCAAGTTTTTTTTAACTTCTCTATCATCTCTATCATTAAATGCAAAGCAAATATAAAGTTCAACTTCAGTTTCCAACTTATCCCAATGTCACTTATTTCTCTTCTTTGATTTTATTTTTTTCATTTTCCTATATCAGTGACACTATGAACCATTATTTGCAGAGATATTCCATCTTTCAGCTCTATACCCTTCTACTATTGTTCTTTATGACTGGAATGCTTTCCACACTCTACCCCTCATATCAGAATAGATGGCTTCCTTAAAACAATAACAACAACAACAATAAAACAAACAAACAAACAAAAAAAAAACACATAATGTTCCACGAGAGACTATCTACCATCTCTGAGGTACTAAAGCCTTTCTTTTGATGATCAATTTCCACTTATTCTTTTATATTGTATGCAACTATTTATTTACATGTCTCTCCCATTAAAATGTGAGCTCCTTGAGGTCATCTACTATTTTTGTGTTTTGTCTTTTACTAAATTTTCAAATATAAGAGTTTAGTACAATGTCTGGCATATTGTAAGTAATCATTTAATTATTCTTACTGGTTGTTTCAGCTTTATTTTCCATTATCCTATTTCACTCTTTAAGAGGACATGAGATATAAAGGGAAGCAAATAAACATAAAGAAATTAATTAGCCAATTATACGAATGCCTATGGGAAATTACAAATAAACAAAAGAATGATCCTGCAATATATCACCTTACCCTTCCTTTCTTATATTGATCTATATTGTTTTTTGAGTTATGTTTATATATTTATATCTGCCTTTCCCCATCTAGCACATTTATACTTGGAAAACATTTAACAAATGTTTATGGAATATGTAGAACATTTCCTTCTTACAATTGCAAATTCTTCAAGATCAGAGATTATATTTTCTATGTCCTTCATAATGTCCTTGTTACTAACAATCATAAGAATGAACACATATAGTAAGTATTACTCTTGCTGTGTGTGTGTGTGTGTGTGTGTGTGTGTGTGTGTAATTACACCTTTCCAGATAAAGAAATTGAGGTTGAGGCTGAATTTGTGACTGATCAAAGTCCCAGAGATGAGGTTAGAACCCATTTCTTCCTATATCTTCAGTCTGTTCTAACTCCCACAATATCTTTAATGCGAGGGCTATATTTTTTAACCTATAAAGATATACAATACTGCTGTCAAAAGATGATTATTTTAAAGCCTTCAGAGAATTGGGGCCATGTACACAATTTACATGGAATTAGAATAATATAGAGTTACTGCCATCTAAGGTACTCTTTAAAATAGTATTGAAATGCTAGGAGAATGGTGGATTAAATGATTGAGATCTTTAAGAGAAACTTCTGGCTCTATTACTAACTGTGACTTAAAAATGTTTCATTATATGACGATTTCAAAGACTGCAGCTTTTCATTTTTATATTAATTATTTTTTCTAACTTTATATATTAGGTTTAAATTTTTTGGTTTATAAGACATCTTTAAGAAGAACCTTACACTATCAGATTAGTTTTACTCAAAAGTGTGATGTGAGAAAGAACATCTTATCAGAAAGAATATTTTATTAGTATATCCTTCTTTTTATCTAAATCTCTTCTTTGGGCAGGGAAGTGACTTACTTCTTTATCCCAAAAGGTTCAGAGTATAATCACAAAGTTTTTAACTGTGTGTTTAAACTAACTGTAAATATGAAACTATGCCCTGATCTCTTGTCTTTCTGATAGATTAAGGTACCAACTTCATTGGATGAATAACAATTTTAGTAGCATTTTTTTGAGAAGAACCTTACAAAGGCAGGAAAGATCTCCCTTGTTCTTGACATCTAATAGTAGAACCATCTTAACAGTTCAAGATTTTTAGTTTCAGGGAGTGCAAGACAAACTTGAAACAATAAAGAAACATGCTCTAGATAGGCAAAGATATTAAAAAAAAATGAGAGAAATAGTTATGAGTATTGGGACCCTTGGCAGTAAAGAAAATGATAATTATAGAAAAAAAAAATATTTCAGAACATCAGCTAATTGGCCAAGCAGAGTTGCTGTGCTAAAGGGGAGATAAGTGAGAAGTCTGCGAAGAAACAAACTACTTCTGAACTATATAGTATTATTAATGTGAATCATCTTAACCACATTTTTAGTTTACATGTATGTCTCACTACAACTGTATTTCAACCTTGAACTTACTCTTTTCATGGAAACAGTGTATTGTAGCAAGTAAAAATGACACCAAAGAAAAGTTTTCTGTAGGGAAAGATTGCATTTTATTAATAGTGACATACATACTGTTAGTAAAGTAACTGTCACTTGCACATAAACAAAAAAGAATCTGAACATGTTAATTTCATTAGTTAAACTAGAAGTAACCAGTAAACTAGGCTAATGGCTTCTTCAGTTGACAAGAAACCCTGAGAGTATCCTGACAGTTTTGTTTTGTTTTTTAACTTAGGTATTTCTTCTTTCTGATTGGCTTTATAGTACATCACTTGAACTTCTCCAGGCAAAGGAAAAACACTCATGATTGATAGATGTTTTAATAAGGAAGTAGGTTTAGCATTACCTCAAATCCTCCCTATTACTTTCTAAATGGAAGACTGAAATAATCATCAGGTAATAAGATTGGTCTGTAATTGGGGGAAATGGGCTGATTTTCAAATATGACTGATTATGCCCTCTTTGATACTTTATGTTCATTTGTTTGTCTGTCTTGTCTGATTCTTCCTGATCCCATTTGGGGTTTACTTGCAAAGATGGTGGAGTGGTTTACTATTTCTTTATTCCAATCATTTTACAAATGAGGAAACTGAGGCAAACAGGGTTAAGTAGTATTTGAGGCCAGATTTGAACTCAGGTGTTTCTGATAGGGCAAGTCACACAAACAAAACAAGAAGAAAGCCCCATTTGCCTCAATTTCCTCTTCAAAATGAGCTGGAGAAGAATTTGGCAAGGTACTCTAGTATTTTTTTCAAGAAAACAATTGTGATAATAAAGAGTCTGAGATTACTGAATAAAAAAAATTAAATTTGAGATTTATTTTCTCTTAGCCACTGGCCTGCTCTTTTCTCATTATTTTCCAAATTATGTTAATTATACAAACCATAGCCTTCCCAGGCTAAAGCATCTTAAAATTATTTGTGGTTTTATAGAGACAAAAGCTTTACCTATGTGTCTTTATTTCTTAAAAGTAGAGCAGCATCAAATACTGTTCTGAGAGCTAGACTCATGTAGAATAGACTTAAATTAGTGCTCAATTTGTGCTCCTTTGCATCCCTCAATTCCTTGCTCATAAGAAATGTTTAATAAATTACAATTGATTGAATAGAAGTTAAGATCAGTTTGTGTTGTTTTTTTCTGGCTACTTGCAATATTTTCTCCTTGATCTGCTAATTCTGAAATTTAGCTATAATATTCTTTAGAATTTTCATTTTGGGGTCTCTTTCAGGAGTGATTGATTAATTCTTTCAATGGCTATTTTACCCTCTGGTTCTAGGACACTAGCGCAGTTTTCCTTGATGATTTCCTGAACTTTGATGCTTAATTTTTTTTTTTTTAATTTATGGGTTTCAGGTAGTCCAATAATTCTTAGATTGTCTCTCTTTGATCTCTTTTGCAGGTTAGTTGTTTTTCCAATTATGTATTTTTTTTACATTTTCTAATATTTTTTCATTTTTTGTTTTAGTTTTGTTTGACTGATTCTTGAAGTCTCATTGAGCCTTACACATCCATTTATTTAATTCTAATTTTTAGTGAATGATTTTTTTCAATTAGATTTTTTATCTCCTTTTGCATTTAGCCAATTGAACTTTTAAATGAGGTGTTTTATTCATTGATTTTTTTTCCCATTTCACAAATTCTGCTTTTCAAAAAGTTTGGTTTTTTTTCAAATTTGTTTTGTAAGGAGTTATATATATTCTTTTGAACTCTTCCACTAGAGCCTTGTGAGATGGGGACCAGCTCATTTCACCTTTTGGGGCTTCATCTGGAGATGATTTACCTATCTTCAGGGTTTGAGGTCTATTCTCTATCTCCATCAAAACTGTCTTATAATATTCTTAATTTGGTTTTCTGGAGCTATTTGGGGCAGCCTTCTTTTCAGTAGAGTAATTACAACAAGAATAGCCAGGGGTTAAAGTCCAAATCCTTTATTATCTCTTTCAAAGTCTGTCTACTTTCCTAGGGCCTGGTTAGCTTTTTTAAAGGCCTTCCAGAGTCTTGGATTCAGTGGAGAAAATACAGGAGGACAGGCCTGCCACTACACCTCACAGGTCTGAGATGGGATGAATGAATCTGAGACCAAGGGCTTGTGCTTCAGCCTCGAGTCCACTTATCTTCCCTAGCTCTGAATGAATCTGGTTAAGGCTCCTAGCTTATGCTCTACACTGAGTATAAACCAATCATTATATCACTAGGAAAACATCATTATATGATTAGGAAAACATTATTTGTTGTAAGATTAAATTAATCATGCTGAACTTTTAATCACCATGCTAAATTAGATAACCATTCTTTCATCAATTCCACTGACTTAATATTTTGTAAGAATTCTTGTTTCAGAGTTCTGGCCCATACCATCTCCCACTTTCTTTTGTTTTAGAACATAAGATGGTCACACTCTCCCTGACTTCTCAAGGAGATGAGAACCCCCAAAAAGGAGATCATTAACCTTCCCTGACTCCTTAAAAAAGCAGTGAAAACACCAAAAAAAGATGTGATCATGCTCTCTCTGATGTCTCAGGAATGGGGATGAAAACCAAAGGAAAATGAAGAATCAAATCAGATTAGTGGGTTTCTGAAGGGTCTCACTTGAAACAGGTATACATAAATCCATCAACCTGGGAGGTATTACACATAATTACATAAATTACATAAGCACATCGAAATATAACACAGGGTAGTAGTAATGTAACAAATAATATGAATTAACATGAAGACTTATGCATGTCCATAAGTCCTAGAAATAGTCCCAAACAAGTCCATTGCTATTATTTAATATAGTAGGAATCCAATGATTCCTGCAAGTTTTGAAATTCTGCAACAGTCTTATCAACAATTTTTCTTTTCAGGGATTCTAATGATTCCTGCTGGTTCTGAAGTTCTGTAATAGTCTCATTATCAGCCATGCTCTTTCAGTGTCAGATGTTTCTTGGGTCTTTTCCTTTGTTTTCAGGGTTTTCTCTTTTTCTGTCTCTCTCTGATGGACAAGGTGAATACAGCTCGTTGGCACCCATCTGATTCCTTCTCCATCTGTAAAGATATACACAAAACTTTTTCTCCCAAGCAGTTAGTCCCAAGCAGTTAACCTATCTAGTCCCTTCTATTTACCACTTTCTAGATCTCTCCTCATCACCTGGCAATTACATTGGAGCTGCTTGCACTGGACATTGCCCTTCTGTTGTGGTAAATAGAAGGGACTAGATAGGTTAACTGCTTGGGAGAAAAGGTTTGTGTGTATCTTTACAGATGGAGAAGGAATCAGATGAGTGCCAACAAGCTGTATTCACTTTGTCCATCAGAGAGAGACATAAAAATAGAAAACCTTCAAAACAAAGGAAAAGACCCAAGAAACATCTGACACTGAAAGAGCATGGCTGATAATGAGACTGTAGTTTTGTTTGTACAAAACCTTTTTAATTTGATGTAATCAAAATTTTCTATTTTGTGATCAATAATGATCTCTAGTTCTCCTTTGGACACAAAGTCCTTCCTCCTCCACAAGTCTGAGAGGTGAACTATCCTATGTTCCTCTAATTTATTTGTGATCTTGCTCTTTATGCCTAAATCATGGACCCATATTGATATTATTTTAGTATGTGGTGTTAAATGTGGGTCCATGCCTAGTTTTTGCCATATTAATTTCCAGTTTTCCTAACAAGTTTTTGTCAAATAATGAGTTCTTATCCCCAAAGTTGGGATCTCTGGGTTTGTTAAACATTAGATTGCTATTTTTATTCACTATTTTGCCTGTGAACCTAACCTATTCCACTGATCAACTAGTCTATTTCTTAGCCAATACCAAATGGTTTTGGTGACTGCTGCTTTGTAATATAGTTTTAGATCAGGTACAGCTAGGCCACCTTCATTTGATTTTTTTTTTTCATTAACTCCTTTGAAATTCTTTTTGTTCTTCCATATGAATTTTGTTGTTATTTTTGCTAGGTTATTAAAATAGTTTCTTGGAAATCTGATTGGCATAGCACTAAATAAATAGATTAGTTTAGGGAGTATTGTCATCTTTATGATATTCACTTGGCCTATCTAAGAGCACTTAATGTCTTTCCAATTATTTAAATCTGACTTTATTTTTGTGCCAAGTGTTTTCTAATTTTGCTCATATAATTCTTGACTTTCCTTTGGTAGATAGATTCCCAAATATTTTATACTATCTACAGTTATTTTGAATGGAATTTCTCTTTGTATCTCTTGCTGTTGGATTTTGTTGTTGATGTAAAAAAATTGCTGAGGATTTATGTGGATTTATTTTGTATCCTGCAATTTTGCTAAAGTTGTGGATTATTTCTAATAGCTTTTTGTTAGAATCTCTGGGGTTCTCTAAGTATTCCATCATATCATCTACAAAGAGTGATAGTTTGGTTTTCTCATTACCTACTCTAATTCCTTGAATTTCTTTCTTGGCTCTAATAGCTGAGGCTAGCATTTTTAATACAATACTGAATAGCAATGGTGATAGTGAGCAACCTTGTTTTACTCCTGATCTTATTGGAAAAAGGTTCCAGTTTATCCCCATTACATATTATATTTACTGATGGTTTTAAATATATTCTCCTGACGATTTTAAGGAATAGTCCATTTATTCCTATATTCTCAAGCATTTTTAGTAGGAATGGATGTTGAATTTTATCAAATTCTTTTTCTGCATCTATTGAGATGATCATATGGTTCTTGTTAATTTGATTATTAATATGGTCAATTATACTAATAGTTTTCATAATATTAAACCAGCCCTGCATCCCTGGCATAAATTCCACTTGATCATGGTGCATTATCCTGGGGATGATTTTCTATTGTCTTTTTGCTAATATCTTATTTAAGATTTTAGCATCAATATTCATTAAGGTGATTGGTCTACAGTTTTCTTTCTGTTTTCAACCTCCCTGGTTTGGTATCAATATCATGTCTGTGTCATAAAAAGAATTCGGTAGGACTCCTTCATTCCCTGTTTTTTCAAATAGTTTATATAAAAAAATAGTTTATATAACATTAGGGCTAATTGTTCTTTAAATGTTTGGTAGAATTCACATGTAAATCCATCTGGCCCTGGGGATTTTTTTTCTTAGGGAGTTGATTAATAGCTTGTTGTATTTGTTTCTGAAATGGGACTATTTAAGCAATTACTTCCTCCTCTGTTAATCTAAGAAGCCTATATTTTTGGAGGTAGTCATCCATTTCACTTAGGTTATCACATTTATTGGCATAAAGTTGGGCAAAGTAACTCCTTATTATTGCTCTAATTTCCTCTTCATTGGTGGAAAGTTCCCTCTTTTCATTTTTAAGGGTAACAATTTGATTTTCCTCTTTCCTTTTACTGATCAGATTTACCAAAGGTTTATCTGTTTTATTTGTTTTTTCATAGATCCAACTCTTAGTTTTATTCATTAATTCAATAGTTTTTTTTTTTTTTTACTTTCAATATTATTAATTTCTAGTTTCAATTTTAGAATTTCAACTTTAGTATTTGATTGGGGAGTTTTAATTTGGTCTTTTTCTAGCTTTTTAAGTTGCAAGCCCAATTCATTGATCTTCTCTTTCTCTATTTTCTTCAAGTAAGCCTCTAAAGATATAAAATTTCTCCTTATTACTGGTATGATGTCACATCATTGTCATTATCTTGAGTGAAATTATTAATTGTGTCTATAATTTGCTGTTTCACCCAATCATTCTTTAAGATGAGATTCTTTAGTTTCCAATTCCTTTTTGGTCTATTTACCTTTAACTTTTTGTTGAATGTAATTTTTATTGCATCATGATCTGAAAAGAAAGCATTTATTATTTCTGCCATCTTATATTTAATTTTGACATCTTTATGTCCTAATATATGGTCAATTTTTGTAAAGGTTCCATGAACTGCTGAGAAGAGAATATACTCCTTTCTTTCACCATTCAGTTTTCTCCAAAGATCAATCATACCTAATTTTTTTCTAATATTCTATTTACCTCTTTAATTTCTTTCTTATTTCTTTGTGCTTTGATTTATCCAATTCTGAGTGTACAAGGTTGAGATCTCTCACTATTATAGTTTTGCTGTCTATTTCTTCTTGCATTTCTCTTAACTTCTCCTTTAGGAAGATAGATGATACACCACTTGGTGGATATATGTTTAGTATTGATATTGCTTCATTGTCTATGCTACCCTTTAGCAGGATATAGTTTCCTTACTTATTTATCTCTTTTAATTAGATCAATTTTTCCTTTTGCTTGATCTGAGATAAGGATGGCTACCCTATGCTTTTTTTTTTACTTCACCTGAAGCATAATAGATTCTGACTTTTACCTTTATTCTGCATGTATCTCCTTGCTTTATTTGCATTTTTGATTCTGTCTGCTATCCTTCTCTGCTTAATGGGAGAGTTCATCCCATTCACATTTATGGTTAAAATTACTAATTCTGTATTTCCTATCATCATAATATCCCTGTATTATGTTTTTTTTCCCTTGCCCCCCCCGAACTCCTTCCCAATTTTAAACTTATGGGCCCCACTTCTGTCATACAGCCCTCCCTCTTTAGTATCCCTTCCTCCTCCCTTTAAATCCCTTTCCCTTTCTTGTTCCCTTTTCTTATTACTCTTTTCCTTTTCCCTTTTTCTCTCTCACTTTTTTATTGAGGTGAGAGAGAATTCTCTGTAAAAACAAATACATCAATTATTTTCTCTTTGAGCCAACTCTGATGAGTGTAAGATTCATACAATGTTCCTCCCCCTGTCTAATTTCCCTCAGATCTAATAGTTTTTTTTTTTTTTTGCCTCTTTGTAGGATGTAGTTTCCCTTTTTTTTATCTTCCCTTTTCCCTTTTTCTGATAATATCTCCTTTCCATTTCTACTTCCCTTTTTATATTATATCAGTAAAATCAAATTCTACATGTGGACTTTATGTATATCAACATCAGAAATATAGTTCTCAAGAGATCCTTTTCCCTTTTTCTGCTTCTCTTCATTGGAGATCAAACTTTTTGTTTAGATCTGATGTCTTCCTTAGAAACAAATGAAATTCATCTGTTTCATTAAATGTCCATCTTCTTCCATGGAAGAAAATGCGCAGCTTAGCTGGGTAGCTTATTCTTGTTTCCATTCCAAGTTCTTTTGCCTTTGGGAATATCAGATTCCGGGCCCTTCAATCCTTTAGTGTGGATGCAGCCAAATCTTGAGTGACACTGATTGTGGCACCTCGATATTTAAATTGTTTTTTTCCTGGTTGCTTGTAATATTTTTTCCTTAGTCTGATAATTCTGAAGTTTGGCCACAATATTCTGTGGAGTGTTTTTTAAGAGTCTTTTTCAGAAGGTATTCAATGAATTCTTTTGATGCCTATTTTCCTTTCTGATTCTGTTACCTCTGGGTCGTACCCTTTAATGATTTCCTGTAAAATGGTATCTAGGCTCTTTTTTTTTTAAATCATAATTTTCTGGAAGTTCAATAATTTTCAGATTATCTCTCCTAGATCTATTTTCCAGTTTTCCAAGTCTGTTGTTTATCCAAGTATATTTGTATTTTTTCATTTTTTTGGTTTTGCTTGACTGATTCTTGATGTCTCAGGGAATCATTCATTTCTATTTATTCAGTTCTGATTTTTAATGAGTTATTTTTTCATTAGCTCTTTTTACTTCTTTTTGTATATGTCCAATTGAGTTTTTAAATGAGTTATTTTGCTCTATGAATTTTTTTTTTCCATTTTACTATTTTTAGTGAGTTATTTTCTTTTTTTAATTAACAAATTCTACTTTCCTGGGAGTTCTTTATCTTTTCCAATTCACAAATTCTGTTTCCCTGAACTTCCTGTGATTTTTTTTACCTTTTCCAGTTCACTTTTCAGGAAGTTGTTATTCTCTTGTATAGCTTCTCTTTCCTTTCCCCATTTTTCTTTTTTTCTTTCTTTTTTTTTTTTTTTCAGGGATCAAATGGAAATTTAATTTTAAAATGGCTTGCAGGCAAGGGGGGAAGCTAGAGAGGTGTAGGGGTGAGGAGGACTCATTTTATGTGGAGAAAATCAATACTTAGATTTATGGCTGGGGGCAGCTAGGTGGCGCAGTGGATAGAGTACCAGCCTTGATTTCAGGAGGACCCGAGTTCAAATCTGGTCTCAGACACTTAACACTTCCTAGCTGTGTGACAATGGGCAAGTCACTTAACCCCAGCCTAAGGGAAAAAAAAAAACAAAAACAAAAACAAAAGAAAACACACCAATGATTTATGGCCATGCGGTGACCTGTAGGTCTGACAAAGAGGGGTAACAGCAATAATGTGACAAGGCTGATTCATGGCAGGATTTTCTGTCCAGAACATGGGGACTTGTCTGGTGCTTGTCAGAGCCCAAAGAACCCCTGATGCTGGTCAAAGCAAGATGATTGTGTGATTCTGCCAGAAGGTGGAAGCATCCAGAGGGTAAGTACAAAGGATCATGCTCTGCCAAACTCAGGGGACAGTGTGCTTGCTGGACCTTAGTTCTAGAAAAATGAGGGTACATTCCAGTAACTTGATACAGCAAAAGGGGAGGGAAAGAGGGAGCTGGGTCAGCAGTCTTTAGAGAGAGCTTGCAGCATACCCAGACTCCCATACAGTGCATAGAGTGAATAAAGAGCATCGGGGTTCCAGATAAATTGGGATTTATCTCCTGAGATCTCCAATCCACACTCTTTCAACAGGACATATATGAGGGTGGATTTCTCCCTCTTGTCCTTGGCAAAGGACAGAAGCTCTGAAGGAAGGGAGAAAGTCACCTCGTTGTTCTCACTGAAATTTTTCTTCAGAATTTCTGTCACCAGGTCTACTTGCTGAGGCAGAATCTTTTCCTTTGACTTCAGCAACTGGATCATGATCTCTTACTGCATTTCACTCAGAGCATCCAGAGCTCCAAGGAGATAGAGGAATGCCCCTGCTAGTTCCTTCACAAGTTGTCCACTCTGGTCCTGCAGGTTGCTTAGGATGTTTCCTATCATGCCCTCGGCCTTCTGGGGGGGAATTCCACTGAACAAACTCTCAACCAGCATGTCTTGTAAGTGCACCAGACCCTCTTCACTCTGGAGGAGCTCCAGAAGTTCCTGAAGCAGACACTGCTGTAGCTTCTTGTCCAGCATGATCAATGGACTTTGTTCTTTCTTCATCTCAGCTTGCAATTTCTCAAATTCTGTACCTATGTTCACTGATTCAAATAAGTATACAATTTCTTTTCCTGATTCCATGCTGCTTCCATTTCTTTTGGGTGGGAAGATTTTCTGGTTCTTATCTGGAAGTAAACGATCTCTCTTGGCTGGTGTAGCCCAGGTTAGGGAGCCAGGTTAAAGAGCGCCAGGTTAAAGAGCCCCATTTTTCTTCTAGCTCCCATTTATGATTTTTAATAGTCTCTTTTTAGGAGAGCTTTTTGTGTTGGGGACCAACAATTGTCTGGAGACTGTCTGGTATTAGTCTCCTTGGGGTTAAAAACCTTCTCTCTTTCTGCATAGAAGCTATCAACCGTCCTTTTAATTTTTTTTTTTACTCATTTTTAAAGCCTGTAGGGTCTGCCTTCAGGGCCAGGAATTTACAGCTTCCTCTGCAGAACAGGGATAGGTGTATGGCTGGCCTGTCAACCAGCTGCAAGGAATGGCCAGGTATGGGAGTGCTTTGCTAAGAACCCCTCTGTGTGGATTATCGACTGCCTTGAGGCAAGAGTGTGAGCAGTGAAAGTGTCACTGACCCAATGAGAGGCCACTGTGGAGCTATGGATATTAAGAGCTGACCAGATGAATAGCCCTACTCGGACTAGAAGTTTCTCTGCCCCAGACCAGAAATGTCTCTGCCTCAGAAGCACAGTCTTTCTGTGGAAGTTCTGTTGCCCCAAGCTGAGCCCCACACTGTGCAGATTTGCTGCTGCCCTTGCCATGCTTCAGTGTGCAGTTGCACTGTTGAGCTGGTCTATGCTGAGTCACTTCTGGTTTGGGGGGGGGGGTAAAGTTCTGGCTTTTTCAGAGTATCCTATAGCTTTTGCTCTAATCTCTGTGCTGGTCCTCTGCTTTACAATCAAGGCAAAGCAGTCAGCCTATGGCAGGGTTGTTTCCACTGCTTTTCTAGTCACACAGGCTACCCCTGTCCCTGGTGCACTCAGGACGCCAAACTTTCCTATTTCCCTGTCTGCTCCTGGTCTATTCCGGTCCCTCAGACAAACCTGTTCTGGTGATCTTCCAGATTACCTTCAGCTAAATTGTTGCACCTTTAATCTTCATGAATTTCACCAGTCAAGCAATATTTTTGAGGCTAAATTCAAAGATTGGTAGTGAGGGAATGAGAGAGGAACTTAAAGAGTGTGTGCCTTCTCTGCCATTTTGGCTCCCCCTCCACTGCATTTTGTCCAATAGTTCATATGACAGATATTTGCAGACATCCCACAAAATCAGCAAAAGGTTCATTCAGACCTTGCTTTATTTTTGTGAAGGCTTCCCTTTGATCTTGTCCTGGGAGTGTGCCCCATGCTTTGATAGCAGCAGCAGCAATTTGTTCATATGCTGTTATGGGGTAATTAATCTGTACTGAAGCATCTACATACTGACCTTTATGTACTAGTTGGTCCAAAGTGATTTGTATGTTAATTCCAATTTTCCTATTTCATTGGGCTTGTATTCTGCATAGTTTGTTATACACTGAAAGCCACAACAAGTTTTATCCAAGTTTTAAACTTGTCCTTGTTTTAGATTTCCAATCACCAAGGGTTAAAATTTCATAAGCTAAATTCTCTAATATCATCTTAACATAAGACAATGTAGCCCCATAAGATGCAACTCTTTTTTAAATCTTTAATTTTATCTAGATCAAAAGGAGTGTATCTTCTTTATTGACCTGAAGAGTCAAACTCTTCAATAACAGGGTATGCATTTATCAAATCAGATATATCCTGCCCCTCTTTTTTAGCTTTAACTAGTGTCTTTTGTAATCTTGTCATAGGGGATGGAGAAAGCTCCTTCATAGGTGGTGCTGATGGTGTCACTGTCCCTCCCCATGAAGGGTTAATTGAATGGGTAGGTCAGGAGTTGAAGAATGCCCTAATAGCTCCTGCTGTGAAGAACCATATTCCTTAATTTCATCAGAATTGTAATTAACTCATTTCTTGTCTAATTCTTCATCCTTTTCATCTAGTTTGTCAGTATCCTTCCCCTCCTTCACTTTCCTCCTTTTCCTTATTCTAATATAAATCCTTAAAGCCAATTGTATCAAATTTTATATATATATATATATATATATATATATATATATATATATATATATATATATATATATATATATAAAGTGTTTCTTTAGAAATTGAATTAGGGCCATCATCATTGTAGCATTCACATAGTTGCTCTCTTACTAATTTCCACTTGTCTGGATCTAATTCTTTTTTCCTTAGAGAACCAAAGAGATGTGTATTTTAATATTTCAAAGAGTTCAATGATCTCCATCCAAGTTACAATAAAACCTTGTTTTTTTCATAAGTTTAACAATGCTCTCTACACATTTTCCTTGAATTGGAACCATTGTTTAATCAATTGTCTGATCATTAACCATATAATTTTAACCATTGTCTCATCCATTGTCTCATCAACCATTTGTCTCATCAATAACCATTGTCTCATCAATTCCACTGACTTAACATTTTGTAAGAATCTTTGTTTCAGAGTTTTGGCCCATAACACTGTTTATGATCAGAATCCCTTTTGCTATTTTGCTAAATTTTTTAAAGATTGAGATCTGCTCTTAAGGCAAAAGGGAGATCGTCCCAAACTTCTTCTACAGTGGTTTTATTCTACTTTGGGCCAGTGTTACTGAGTTCCTTTCACTTTTAGAAGTGTGTTTCCAAGTCCTGAGTTATTCTATGATTCAGAGGCTCACTATTTGTCTTTTGCATTTGCATTGAATGTCTCACAGCTAATCTGCTGATCCACTGGCTTTTAAAACAGGACAGAGTAGACAATGCTGCTGTATTTTGGCTTAGAGCCATCTGGTGCATTCCCCAGTGCATAGATGCCACACCACCCTGAGTCCCTTTGCTGTGCGTGGGTTTGGCCACCTTCCCCCCTCCCATTGATGCAGATCTTTTCTGAAGTTTTTCCAAAACATCTTCTATTAGAAATTTGTAACATTCCAAATATTTATGGGTTCTGTCACTCCAAAACGAGTTCAGAGGCTTGACCTGATGTTGATCTGGGGGGAAGCCAGATCAAATGAAGACCTATCTACTTTCTGCTATCTTGACTCTGCCCCTGAAACTCACCTTTCTACAGATTTTAAAGAGCACCGAGTTCTTGTCTCAACTCTGCCATTGATTAGCTGTGTTATGTTGGGATTGTCATTTAAATTCTGTTGACTTCAGTCTCCTCATCTGTAAAAACAATGAGTTGGACTAAATGACTTCTCAGATGACTTTCACTTCTAATTGTCTCTGATTTCATGAAGAATATTTAAATATTTAAAGGAAATTCCTTAAAAAATTGGTTATAATTTTAGCCCTGTGACCTCCATAATCTTCTAGGATTCTGAGAACTAAACAAGGAGAAGAAAATTACATATACAAAAGGCAAAGCCCCCACACTGGCAAATCTCCCTAAAGATCCAGTAAGCAAAACCAAGAATAACTAAAGTAGAGTATGCAAACAGTTTTGATGAGTAAGATTAGGGGATACCAAAAGTTAGATCGTCCAACAAAACACATTGTGAATAAAACAAAATAACTTCATAATTGGTGTGTGGGCTTTAATTCCTGAATGTAGACTGATTATGTGTTCCCCTGAATAGAAACTCAGCTCATCATCAGGTATAAATTTCCTTATCCAAACTACTTTCAACTTACCTCATCTGCAATGTGGGAAAAGTACCAGGCAGTGAAGAAGTTGTACCTCTGAATATCAAGTTTCTGCAGAACACAATTACTATTGTGTTTTGTTGTAAAACAAGAAAAACTTTAACAGCAGCAGTAGTAGCATTCAGTTTAGGAGTTTTTCGATGATTTCTTACATTTTCCTTCTTGAGTGAACATTTCTTTCTTTCTTTTTTTTTCTTTCTTTCTTTCTTTCTTTCTTTCTTTCTTTCTTTCTTTCTTTCTTTCAAGCATTTCTCCTTCATTTAAATGCCTATAAAATGATGTGTTATTTTCCTCCATGGTACAGAACAAGCTAATAGTATATTAATCTAAATAAATACATAGTTCATTAAAAAACTTTATTTTCTGTTCTTTATATCACACAAGAAATACAAATACCTTTTCTGTTGTGACTAGATGGAAGGTAGATTGAATATTGTAATCACTTGAATACTGCAATTTCAAAGCATGGATGGGATCAAGTTTGGGAATACAGGCAAGTGAAACTACAGTAAGAGAAAATGAAAAAAAATGGTTATGTGCGTTCAAGATTAGAAGGGAAGCAATAAACTTGCAAAACATGTTTACATTCAAGGATTCTGATAAAGCCTCATTTCTAAAATATAGAGAGAATTGACTCAAATTTATAAGAATTCAAGCCATTCTCCAAATGATAAATGGTCAAAGGATATGAACAGACAATTTTCAAAAGAAGAAATTGAAACCATTTCTAGTCAGATGAAAAGGTACTCTAAACCATTACTGATCAGAAAAATTAAAATTAAGACAACTCTGAAATACCATTACATACCACTTAGATTGGCTAAGATGACAGGAAAAGCTAATGACAAATGATGAAGGGGATGTAGGAAAACAGGGACAATAATACATTGCTCTAATACAGTGGACTTATGAACTGAAACAACCATTTTGAAGAGCAATTTGGAACTATGCCCAAATGGTTACCAAACTGTACATATCCTTTGATCCAGCAGTGTTTCTACTGTGATTGTATCCCAAAGAGATCTTAAAGGAAGGAAAGGGGCCCATACGTGCAAAAATGTTTGTGGCAGCTCTTTATAGATGGCAGTAGCAAGAATAGGGAGAAAAATATCTAAACAAATTGATTGGACTTTAAAAGAAAGATTTCTGAGGGATAGAGAAAGAAACATGGTTTAGAAACAGAATGTATTCACACTTCTTTTAGACTTGGTAAGTTAAATGAATAGAGAAGTTTTCTGAAGGAATGGCTTCAGGAATGATTCAAGATTTTTGTGATATGAGGTGGAAATAATGTTGATTGAAAAGTTTGTTGACAATAAAATAAATTCCACAGAGCCAATTAGAATCAGCTATGTGTAGCAGTCTGGAGAAGCCTAAGGATTTATAAGAGTGATTAGGATAAGGTAGAAAGTCTTTGAAAGAAGGATAATACACATGGTATTTTTAACTAAGGCAGTGAGACTTGATTAGATAGCCAATAAAACCAGAAAAATGACAGTTTCATAGAAGAACTTTGCTAATAAAAACAGGTATTCTATAATAAAATACAGTAATTCTAATCAAATATAACACATTTGGAGAAATAAGATTCATCATAAAAAATGTAACCATGAAATGATTTTTTTTTTTGATGGTAGAAATTCTTAATAATATCTGGTATGACATGAATAGTGTCACACTAATTATTGAAACACTAATAGTGTACAGAATGTCCACTTTAATGAAGTGCAGATTATCAAAGTATTTAAATAGGTGAAATGGGGGCATGTTATGGAGGAAAGTGAAAGACAAGTAGAATAGCTTATGTATTCCATTGATAATCTGGAAAGAGCAAAGATAGTGCTTTAGAAAGGATAAAGAGTTGCAGAATATGTCTAAGAAAATGAGAAGTTTTGGAAATTGAGAGGTTAGTTGTCAGACTCAGGTAGTTATTTAGGAGAGAAATAAAAATCTACAGTAAGTAGTAATGGAGAGAATAGAGTAATAAACAACAATAGGATAAAAAAGAAAAAAGGGAAATCAAAGATTATTTTGAGGTTTTTAATGACTGGCTAGAAATGACAGATTTTGAAACAGGAGCTGGTTAAATGGAAGAAAATAAATTTATTTTGAACATATTAAGATTGATGAATATGGTAGGGTAGAGGAAAAAAATATAACAGCTAATCTTGCCTTTGGCATTCAACAGCTGAAGTACCATGGACAAGTCCTTAAATTTCTATAAGTCATACTTATACATACATATACTTTCTTCATCTGTAAAATATCCACAGGACATAATAATTGTGCGAGATAATAATGAGATAACAATGTATGTAAAACATTTGATAAATCTTAGCTTGCTCAATAAATGTCAGTCACTATAAAATAAAATAAAATGGGACTTCTGGCCAAGATTGTGGCATGGAGGCAGACAGCTGCTTGAGCTCTGTGTTTTCTCTCAGGACTTACTTCATGACAAGCCTCGGAGTTGATGCTTGGCTGGAAAAGAAACCCACAAATAATCACTAACAGAAGACATCCTTGAAATTCGCCAGAGAAGGTCTGTGTTTGCTCGGGGGAGGGTCAAACAGACTGGGTGCAGACTGAGGGCAGGCAGCTAGAGCAACTCAGACAGCTTACACAGCTTGGACCAGAGAGGGGAGGGGTGTAATCTTTTCTGTTTCTGGGAAAAGACTTTTTCCCCAGTGTGGATGTTCCGTATTGGCAGCAAGCCAGGAGCAATGGAGAGGGTACACCAGCGGTGAAGAATAAAACCCCAGAAAGCTAGAGTCTCTTGGATCCAGCCAACCCCACCCCCACCCCCACCCAGAGTGACTCAGTGCATTCTCAGATCCTCAGAGCTCAGAAGAAGCATCTCTGTCCTGTTAGTGCCTTGCTACTGTCTCCCTCAGTCCAGAGGAAGCTGGGTAACAACATCCATCCCCATCCCCCCCCCCAAAGAAAACCAGACCAGTTGTTTTTCTTGTCAATTTGTTTTATACAATTCCCACTCTGCCAAAATGTACAAAAATTTTAAAGGGCTCTAACCATTGACAGCTTCTGTATGGAAAGAAAGCAGACTTCAAATACTGAGGAGACCAAAAGCAGACTGTCTCCAGAGGAAACCCCTAAGGGGGATATGAGCTGCTTCTCAATACAAAAGACTCTCATAGAGGAAATCAAAAAGGCTCTCACAAGAGAGCTAGAAGAGAAATGGGAAAAGGAAAGGGAAGCTTGGCAAGAGAGCCTGGAGAAGTCATCCAGAGTGTATAAAGAGATCAAATCATTGAGAAATAAAATTAGTGAGCTGGAAAAATAAAACAGATCTCTAAAAAATAAAATGCATGAAGTGGGAAAAAATTCCATAGAAGAAAAAAACTCACTTAAAAACTCAATTGGACAATTACAAAAAAATATAAAAAAGTGAGTAAAGAAAATGCATCATTGAAAATTAGACTTGAACAAGTAGAAATGAATGACTCAAAGAGAAACCAAGAAGTAGTCAAGCAAAACCAGAAAAATGAAAGACAACAGGCCTGGTAAACAGATCCAGGAGAGACAATTTGAGAAAAATCAGACTCCTTGAAAAATGTGAGGAAAAAAGGATCCTGTACATTATTTTCCAGGAAATTATCAAAGAGAACTGCCCAGACATTTTGGAAACAGAGGGTAAAAGAGACATTGAAAACATTTATCAATCACCTACTGAAAGGGATCCTAAAATCAAAACATCAAGAAATATATTGGCCAAGTTCAAGAACCATCAGACAAAGGAAAAAAATACTGGAAGCTGTTAAAAAAAAAAGCAATTCAGACATGGAGGAGCCACAATAAGGATAACCCAGTATCTAGCAGCATAGCATCTACATTAATAGAACGAAGGGCCTGGAACATGATCTTCCAAAAGGCTAAGGAACTTGGTATGCAGACAAGAATAACTTACCCAGCATCATTTTCCAGGGAAGAAGATGGACATTTAACAAAATAAATGAATTCCATCTATTCTTGATGAAAAAACCAGACCTACACAAAATGTTTGATCTTCAAATACAGAACTCAAAAGATTTCTAAAAAGGTAAAAAGAAATGTTGAGAACTATATTTCTGCCATAAAGATATGTAAAGGTATAAGTATGTATAAGTTGTCCTAGAAATTAGAGGTGGAAAGGAAATTATATCATAAAAAAGGGTAAAGTGGTGGTACTTCATCGCATGAAGAGGCAAAGGTAACTTATTATATCTGAGAGAAATAAAGGAGGGAAATGAACATAGAGTGTATCAATAGACATAATCGATTTATGGTGAAACTTATTCCACTTCATTGAAAAGTGAGAGGGAAGGAGTAAGCTAAGGGGAAGGGAATACAGAAATTGTGAGAAAAAGGGGTAAAATAGGAAGAGGAACTTTAAGGTGGGGGAGGGATACTAAAAAGGGAGGGCTGTGAAAAGCAAGGGGTGTTCACAAGTTTAATACTGGGTAGGGGGTAAGAGGAAAGGAAATGAGAAAAGCATAAGCAGGGGTTAACAGGATGGCAAGCAATATAAAAATAGTCATTCTAACCATAAATGTGAATGGGGTAAACTTCCTCATAAAGAGGAAGCAGTTAGCAGACTGGACTAAAAGTCAGAATTCTATTATATGTTGTTTACAGGAAACACACCTGAAACAGGGTGATACATTCAAACTAAAAGTAAGAGGGTGGAACAGAATCTACTATGCTTCAGGTAAAGCCAAAAAAGCAGGGGTAGCCATCCTCATCTCAGATCAAGCAAAAACAAAAATTGATCTAATTAAAAGAGATAAGGAAGGGCATAGATAATGAAGCAGTATCAATATTAAACATACATGCACCAGGTGGCACAGAATCTAAATTCTTAAAAGAGAAATTAAGAGAGCTACAAGAAGAAATAGACAGCAAAATTATAATAGTGGGAGATCTCAACCTTGCACTGTCAGAATTAGATAAATCAAACCACAAAATAAATAAGAAAGAAGTCAAAGATGTAAATAGAATACTAGAAAAGTTTGATATGATACATCTTTGGAGAAAGCTAAATGGAGAAAGAAATGAGTATACTTATTTCTCAGAAGTTCATGGAACCTATGCAAAAATTGATCATATACTAGGACATAAAAACCTCAAAATCAAATGCAGTAAGGCAGAAATAGTAAATGCATCCTTTTCAGACCAAAATGCAATTAAAATTACATTTAATAAAAAGCCAGGGGAAAATAGACCAAAAATAATTGGAAACTAAATAATCTTATACTAAAGAATGATTGGGTAACACCACATACGAAGATAAGATCAAAATGGGTCCAAGAGTTAGGCATAAAGAACAAAATCATAAATAAATTAGAGGAACATAGGATAATTTACCTCTCAGACTTGTGGAGGAGGAAGAAATTTGTTTCCAAAGGAGAACTAGAGATCATTATTGATCACAAAATAGAAAATTTTGATTACACCAAATTAAAAAGTTTCTGCACAAACAAAACTAATGCAAACAAGATTAGAAGGGAACTAACAAATTGGGAAAACATTTTTATAGTTAAAGGTTCTGATAAAGGCCTTATCTCCAAAATATACAGAGAATTGACTTTAATTTATAAGAAATCAAGCCATTCTCCAATTGATAAATGGTCAAAGGATATGAACAGATAATTTTCATATGATGAAATTAAAACTATTTCCACTCATATGAAAGTGTGTTCCAAATCACTCTTGATCAGAGAAATGTAAATTAAGACAACTCTGAGATACCACGACACACCTGTCAGATTGTCTAAGATGACAGGAACAAATAAGGATGAATGTTGGAGGGGATGTGGGAAAACTGGGACACTGATGCATTGTTGATGTAGTTGTGAAAGAATCCAACCATTCTGGAAAGCAGTCTGGAATTATGCCCAAAAAGTTATCAAAATGTGCATACCCTTTGACTCAGCAGTGCTACTACTGGGCTTATATCCCAAGGAAATACTACAGAAGGGAAAGGGACCTGTATGTGCCAAAATTTTTGTGGCAGCCCTTTTTGTAGTGGATAGAAGCTGGAAAATGAATGAATGTCCATCAATTGAAGAATTGTTGGTTAAATTATGGTATATGAATGTTCTGTTCTGTAAGAAATGACTAACAGGAGTAATACAGAGAGGCTTGGAGAGACTTACATCAACTGATGCTGAGTGAAACGAGCAGAACTAGGGGATCATTATACACTTCAATAATGATACTGTATGAGGATGTATTCTGGTGGAAGTGGATATCTTCAACATAGCGAAGAGCTAATCCAATTCCAATTGATCAATGATGGACAGAATCGGCTACACCCAGAAAAGGAACACTGGGAAATGAGTATAATTGTGAGCATTTTTTGTTTGTTTGTTTTTCTTCCCAGATTATTTTTACCTTCTGAATAAAATTCTTCCTTTGCAATAACAACAACAACAAAATTCGGTTCTGCACATATGTATTGTGCCTAGGATATACTATAAGATATTTAATTTGTATGGGAATACCTGCCATGTAGGAGAGGGGGTGAAGGGAAGGAGGGGAAAATTCAGAACAGAAGGGAGTACAAGGGATAATGTTGTAAAAAAATTACTTATACATATGTATTGTCAAAAAATGTTATAATACAAAATTAATAAAAAATGAGGATCAAATCATAACAATTACAATATTAACTGTCACTTCTTATCCCATGTTTTCCTAACGCCTCTGGGATCTGAGTTTACATCATTTTAGAGAATTTGTAGTGGAAGAAACTCTATTAAAGCCTACCTGTTCATTGATACATAGTCATGTTGTATTGAAAGATTTCTTAGTGGGGGCAGAGCCAAGATGGCAGAGAAGAAACACACGACTCTGTGAACGTCCTCACTCCCTCACAAACAATTAGATAAATTAAGTTTCAAAATAAGCCCAGGACTGATAGATACCACAAGGACTGGAAGCACGACTTACCAGCTGAAGAGATTCTGGAGTTTCAACAGAGAAGGTCAGTCCCCAGGGGAGGAAGAAGAGAGGCCAGCACAGACGGTGGGGTAGTGGCACACTGCGCTGGTTGCGCTGGGGAGGGCTCTGGGATCAGAGAAGCCACTGAGGTAAAGGAATCTGGCACAGGCTCTAAGCTCTTCTCTGCTAATTATTTAGCAGTTCAGAAGAGAAAGCCAAAATGTTTTAAAACTCAGATTAGATGTTGCCCGGACCCTGGAGGTGACTCAGCAGATCTTGGCACCAGGGGGTGTGGCCTCAGCTACCACCTGAGAATAGTTAAGAGATTGACAAGTGGGTGGATACGGCCCAAGGCAACACACACTGCCTAGTTTAGCTGGAGGGAGTGGAACTCAGCTCCAGGAAGTCCCAGAGAAGCGGAACCTTTGAACCAGGGACCGTGGTTTCTGGCAGACACTTCCAGTTTGAGCACAGGGGCTTTTCATGTCACCTGCTGCAGACATCCACTCCCCACCCGGACACATAGGCTGGGCTTTGTGCTGTCTTTACTATTCTACGCCCTCGAGCACAGCAGTGCTAATCACCTCTGAGGCACTTCCAGGGAGGGGGTGGGGAACTCTCTCCCAGAGCTCTATCTTAGCTCAGGCACAGGAGACACTGCATCCATCCAGTCTGGGAGGAAGCTGGTAAAGAAGTAAATAAATAATTTCCTACCCCCGGGACAGACCCCAAAAGATTTTTTTAAGTATGAGCAAAAAAAGCCAGAAAAACTATAGATTCCTTCTATACAGAGAAAGAGCAGATAACAACCTAAAGGGGAACGATTCCTGCCCCCCACCACATAACTCTCTCCTAGAAGAAACTCTTAAAAAATTAAGGGAGATTGAAGAAAAATGGGGAAAGGAAAGGGAAGCTATGATAGAGAATAACAACGTCCTGAAATTGGAGATGGAAAAAATAAAGAATTCACAGGAGATGCAGGGAAACAAAATTTATGAATTAGAAAAGGTTAAAAAAACACAGGAAAGTAGGATTTCTGAATTGGAAAAGATAAAAAATCTCAAGAAAATAGAATTTCTGAATTGGAAAAAGAAAATAATTCTCAAAAAAAAAAAATTAGGGAAATGGAAAAAAATTCAATAGAGCAAAATAATTCATTTAAAAACGAAATTGGGCATTTACAAGAAGAACTAAAAACTTTGAAAGAAGAAAATAACTCCTTAAAAGTCAGGATGGAACAAATAGAAATGAATGATTCACAGAGAACCCAAGAATCAGTCAAACAAAATAAAAAAAAATTGAGAAGCTGGAGAACAACGTCAAATACTTACTGGGAAAATCTATAGACCTGGAAAATAGATCTAGGAGAGATAATCTGGGGATCATTGGACTTCCAGAAAACTATGACCAAAAAAAGAGCCTAGATTCTATTTTACAGGAAATTATCAAAGAGAACTGTCCAGAGATAATAGAAACAGAAGGGAAAGTAGATGTGGAAAGAATTCATTGAACTCCTTCTGAAATAGACCCTAAAAAAAGAACACCACGGAATATTGTGGCTAAGCTGCAGAATTACCACACAAAGGAGAAAATCCTGCAATCAGCTAGAAAAAAACAATTTAAATACCAAGGTGCCACAATAAGGGTCACCCAAGATCTGGCTGCCTCCACATTAAAAGATAGAAGGGCCTGGAACCTGATATTCCGTAAGGCAAAAGATCAAGGACTGCAACCAAGAATGAACTACCCAGCTAAGTTTAGCATCTTTTTCCATGGAAGAAGATGGTCATTCAATGAAATAGAGGAATTCTATATGTTTCTAAGAAAAAAACCAGACTTAAACAAAAAATTTGATCTACATCCACAAGACTGAAGAGAAACAGAAAAAGGTATACAGAACCCTTGAGAACTGTAACTCTGTTGTGGGTATATAAAAAGTACTCAAGGATAATTTGATTTTACTGATATAAAAGAAAAAAAGGGGGGTGTAGTAAAGGGAAGGAGGTCGGTTCAGAAAAAGGGGAAGGAATGATAAAAAGAGGTAAACTACATCCCAGGAAGAGGCATAGAAAATACACCATATCTGAGGGAACTTAGTGAGGGGGAGAATCATTGTGTGAATCTTACTCTCATCAGGAGAGGCTCAAAGAGTAAATAATTAACATATTTGTTTTTCAGAGAATTTTCTCTCACCTCATTAAAAGGGGGGAGAGGAAAAGGGAAAAGGAAAAGGAGAATAAGTGAAGGGACTTGGAGGGAGAGGGGAGGGATCCTAAAAAAAAAAAAAAAAAAAAGAGAGAGGGTTGCGCGTCACAAGGGGGGTCTGTAAATTAAATATCGGGGAGGGGGATCAGGGGGGTCAATGGAAAAAAGCATAATCTGGGGATAATACAATGGCAGGAAATACAGAATTAGTAATTTTAACTGTAAATGTAAATGGGATGAACGATCCCATCAAACTGAGACGGATAGCAGATTGGATCAAAAAGCAGAACCCTACAATATGTTGTCTACAGGAAACACACTTAAAGCAGGGAGATACATACAGAGTATAGGTAAAAGGTTTGAGCAGAGCCTATTATGCTTCAGGTAAAGCCAAAAAAGCAGGGGTAGCTATCCTTATCTCAGATCAAGCAAAAGCAGAATTAGATCTCGTTAAAAAAGATAAGGAAGGAAACTATATCCTGTTGAAAGGTAGCATAAAAAATGAAGCCATATCAATACTAAACATATATGCACCAAGTGGTATAGCATCTAACTTTCTAAAGGAAAAGTTAAGAGAACTGCAAGAAGAAATAGAGAGTAAAACTATAATAGTGGGAGATCTCAACCTTGCACTCTCAGATTTAGACAAATCAAACCACAAAACAAATAAGAAAGAAATTAAAAAAGTAAATAGAACATTAGAAAAACTAGGTATGATAGACCTTTGGAGAAAACTGAATGGCAATAGAAAGGAATATACTTTCTTCTCAGCACTTCATGGATCCTATACAAAAATAGACCATATATTAGGACATAAAGATCTCAAAATTAAATGTAGGAAGGCAGAAATAATAAATGCCTTCTTCTCAGATCACAATGCAATAAAAGCTACATTCAGTAAAAAGTTAGGGGTAAATAGACCAAAAAGTAATTGGAAACTGAATAATCTCATCTTAAAGAATGACTGGGTGAAAGAGCAAATTATAGAAACAATTAACAATTTCATCCAAGATAATGACAATGATGAGACATCATATCCAAATCTTTGGGATGCAGCTAAAGCAGTAATAAGGGGAAATTTTATATCTTTAGAGGCTTATTTGAAGAAAATAGAGAAAGAGAAGATTAACGAATTGGGCTTACAACTTAAAAGGCTAGAAAAAGACCAAATTATAAACCCCCAACCAAAAATTAAACTTGAAATACAAAAATTAAAAGGAGAAATCAATAATATTGAAAGTAAAAAAACTATTGAATTAATAAATAAAACCAAGAGTTGGTTTTATGAAAAAGCCAATAAAATAGATAAACCTTTGGTAAATTTGATCAAAAAAAAGAAAGAACAAAATCACATTGATAGTCTTACAAATGAAAAGGGGGATCTTTCCACCAATGAAGAGGAAATTAGAGAAATAATAAGGAGTTACTTTGCCCAACTTTATGCCAATAAATTTGATAACTTAAGTGAAATGGATGACTTCCTCCAAAAATATAGGCTCCCTAGATTAACAGAGGAGGAGATAAATTGCTTAAATAGTCCCATTTCAGAAAAAGAAATAGAACAAGCTATTAATCAACTCCCCAGGAAAAAATCCCCAGGTCCAGATGGATTCACATGTGAATTCTACCAAACATTTAAAGAACAATTAGCCTCAATGTTATATAAATTATTTGAAAAAATAGGGGATGAAGGAGTCCTACCAAACTCCTTTTATGACACAGACATGGTACTGATACCTAAACCAGGTAGATCGAAAACTGAGAAAGAAAATTATAGACCAATCTCCTTAATGAATATTGATGCTAAAATCTTAAATAAGATATTAGCAAAAAGACTTCAGAAAATCATCTCCAAGATAATACACTATGATCAAGTAGGATTTATTCCAGGAATGCAGGGCTGGTTTAATATTAGGAAAACTATTAACATAATTGACCATATTAATAATCAAATTAATAAGAACCATATGATCATCTCAATAGATGCAGAAAAAGCATTTGACAAAATCCAACATCCATTCCTACTAAAAACTCTTGAGAGTATAGGAATAAATGGATTATTCCTTAGAATAATCAGGAGCATATATTTAAGACCTTCAGTAAGCATAATATGAAATAGAAATAAACTGCAACCTTTCCCAGTAAGATCAGGAGTGAAACAAGTTTGCCCACTATCACCATTACTATTCAATATAGTACTAGAAATGCTAGCCTCGGCAATAACAGCCGAGAAAGAGATTCAAGGAGTTAGAGTAGGAAATGAGGAAATCAAACTATCACTCTTTGCAGATGACATGATGGTATACTTAGAGAACCCCAAAGACTCTGCTAAAAAGCTACTAGAAACAATTCAAAATTTCAGCAAAGTGGCAGGATACAAAATAAAACCACATAAATCCTCAGCATTTTTATATATCACTAACAAAATGCAACAGCAAGAGATACAAAGAGAAATTCCATTCCAAACAAATGTTGAGAGTATAAAGTATTTGGGAATCCATCTACCAAAGAAAAGTCAGGAATTATATGAGAAAAATTACAAAACACTTGCCACAAAAATAAAATCAGATTTAAATAATTGGAAAGACATTCAGTGCTCTTGGATAGGCCGAGCGAATATAATAAAGATGACAATACTCCCCAAATTAATCTATTTATTTAGTGCTATACCAATCAGACTTCCAAGAAACTATTTCAATGACCTAGAAAAAAATAACAACAAAATTCATATGGAAGAATAAAAGGTCGAGAATTGCAAGGGAACTAATGAAAAAAAAAACTCAGAGGAAGGTGGTCTAAGTGTACCTGATCTAAAGCTATATTATATAGCAGCAGTCACCAAAACCATTTGGTATTGGCTAAGAAATAGACCGGTAGATCAGTGGAACAGATTAGATACAAAGGACAAAAAATGGTACATCTATAGCAATCTAATCTTTGACAAACCCAAAGATTCCAACATTAGGGATAAAAATTCATTATTCGGAAAAAACTGTTGGGAAATCTGGAAATTAGTATGGCAGAAATTAGATATGGATCCACACTTAACACCATATACCAAGATAAGATCAAAATGGGTCCATGATTTAGGCATAAAGAAATTAGGCATAAACAGATTAGAAGAACAGAGGATAGTCTACCTCTCAGACCTGTGGAGGAGGAAGGAATTTATGACCAGAGAAGAACTAGAGATCATTATTGATCACAAAATAGAAGATTTTGATTACATCAAACTAAAAAGTTTCTGTACAAATAATACTAATGCAAACAAGGTTAGAAGGGAAGTAACAAATTGGGAAAATATTTTTAAAAACAAAGGTTCTGACAAAGGTCTCATTTCCAAAATATATAGAGAACTGACCCTAATTTATAAGAAACCGAACCATTCTCCAATTGATAAATGGTCAAAGATATGAACAGACAATTCTCAGAGGAAGAAATTGAAACTATATCCACTCACATGAAAGAGTGTTCCAAATCACTACTGATCAGAGAAATGCAAATTAAGACCACTCTGAGATACCACTACACACCTGTCAGATTGGCTAAGATGACAGGAACAAATAATGATGAATGTTGGAGGGGCTGTGGGAAAACTGGGACACTGATACATTGCTGGTGGAGTTGCGAAAGAATCCAGCCATTCTGGAGAGCAATCTGGAATTATGCCCAAAGAGTTATCAAACTGTGCATACCCTTTGACCCAGCAGCGCTACTACTGGGATTATATCCCAAAGAAATACTAAAGAGCAGAAAGAGACATATATGTGCCAAAATGTTTGTGGCAGCTCTTTTTGTTGTAGCTAGAAACTGGAAGATGAATGGATGTCCATCAATTGGAGAATGGTTGGGTAAATTGTGGTATTTGAAGGTTATGGAATATTATTGCTCTGTAAGAAATGACCAGCAGGAGGAATATAGAGAGGCCTGGAGAAACTTAAATCAACTGATGCTGAGTGAAATGAGCAGAACCAGAAGATCACTGTACACTTCAACTACAATACTGTATGAGGATGTATTCTGATGGAAGTGGTAATCTTCAACATAAAGAAAAACCAACTCACTTCCAGTTGATCAATGATGGACAGAAGTAGCTACACCCAGAGAAGAAACACTGGGAAGTGAATGTAAATTGTTAGCACTAATATCTGTCTGCCCAGGTTATATGTACCTTCGGAATCTAAAGTTTATTGTGCAACAAGAAAATGGTATTTACACACATGTATTGTACCTAGACTATATTGTAACACATGTAAAATGTATGGGATTTGGGATTGCCTGTCATCGGGGGGAGGGATTAGAGGGAGGGGGGATAATTTGGAAAAATGAATACAAGGGATAATATTATAAAATATATATATATAATAAAAAATTAAAAAAGAAAGATTTCTTAGTTTGCTCAGGTTCATACAACTAATTGGCATCAAATGAAGTACTTTAATGTTTCAAATAAATTATTCACCTTTTAAATATTTCTTTCTCTTGGTGTCTTTTTTATTTCTTCTTTCCTTTGTAACTTTGTAACTTTCTTTACTTCTTCTATTGCTTTTCTCCTCTCCCTCCTTCTTCCTTTCCTACCTGACCTCAAAGAGCTTATAATCTAATGGTGTAAGACAACATAAAAATAAGAAAAACAGGTGAGAAATGATGAGGTTTCCTCCCTCACTCCTTATTCTTTTTCTCTCTCTCCCTCCTTCCCTTCTCTCTTTTTTCTCTACCTTCACTCCTTACCTCTCTGTTCTTCATCTTCCTTCTTCCCTCCTTCTGTCCCTTCCTTCCTTTCTCCTTTTCTCCCTCTCTTGTTCCCTTCCTACTTTCCTTTTTTTATTCCTTTTCCTTCCTCTCTTCCATGTTTTCATCCTTCCTTCCTTCCTTCTTTGTTTATTATTTCCTTCCTTCTTCTTCTTTCTCTCTGTCTCTCTGTCTCTCTCCCTGCATGTTTCTCTCTGCCTCTGTTTATGTCTGTTTCTATCTCTCTCTTTCTTTCATATTTTCTTTTGCTTTCTTTTTTCTTATGATATACATGTTATTTGGGGGGGTGTCATGGCTTACAGGTGGTACAATTATTCTTAAATTATATGTCATAAATCAGTTTTCCAAAAACATTTTTGATATGAGATGACATTTTAATTTTTTTTCAGTCTTTTGATTTTCCTTTTTATTTCAAGGGGTCATTAACTTCATCCATGCTAATGTGCATGGAGTCTTTGCTTAGGTAAGGTTTTCTAAGCCTTTCCATATTTGCCAGTTCTTTTCTCTACTGATTTCATTTATATTGTCAATTCAAATATCTCCATTTTCCCTCTGGAATTTCTAATTGATCTTATGGACAGATGCTGGGGTTTTTTCTTTGTTTTGTATTTGGAAATTTCTTTTGTGTTTTTGAATTACTCTTCTTTTTGGAGTTTGTGTGTTTCACATTTGTGTAATCATGACAGATTTTTATCTTTGTTCATTTGTTGAATCCTTTTTTTTTTCATGTCACCCTTCTGGGACTTCATGTTAAGACTAGATTCTGTGCATTTCTGATAGTGTAGAGGGCTGGAACTGGGAAAAGGTATACTTGAATCAAGGACAGCAGGCTGCTTATAATTAAGCCCCTATTCAGTGTGCTTGATGGGATAATGGTTCTCTAGTTAAATATATATTTAATGTGATGTAATGATGTAATAACTCTAGTTGGCATATGCTTAGTGTGATATGGTGATATAATGTTCTACAATTAACACATGCTCAATTGCTGTAGTGATGTAATCGTACTGAGGTATTTCTAAGCTGAAAGGACTGGGAATTGATAGTCTCAGAAACAGACACAAGAGAAGATTCCAGACTCCAGACTCCAGACTTCAGATTCCTTTCTTGACTTTCATGACTTTAATCATAAAGAGAGTAGTCAGAATTCCTTTTCAGTCCACTCAGCAGAATGAACTGTATGCAATCATGCTAGCTCTTACTTAATATCCAGGAAATGTAAATACAATATCTGATTTGGCTTATTCAATAGGTGTGGTACAAATAATTGCCATAGCCTACATAAACTTTGTAGCTTCTAATATATATCATCTCTTTAAGGAACTTCTTGAGCAAGTGAGAAAACATCCAGGTAAGATTTATATCTTGCAAGTCCACTCTCATAGTGAACTTCCAGGTCCTATTTTTTATGGAAATACAAAGGCAGATCACCTTCTAATAATCCTTTATTTTAGGCAGCCCAAGAATCTCATTTTAAATATCATCAGGCTGCTTCAGCTCTGGATTTACAATTTGGGATAACAAAAGAGGAAGCTAGGAAAATAGTAAAAATCTGTACAGCTTGCCTTCCTTTCTACACTCATATGCTCCCTCCAGGTAAGAACCCTCATTGTTTGAGACCTAGTGAAATTTGGCAAATATATGTGACCCATTATAAATCTTTTGGTTGTCTGTCTTTTATCCATGTTGTAGTAGATACCTTTTCAGGATATAGTTTTACAATACCAATAGCAAAAGAGAGAGCCTGAGTGATCACTGAATTCCTTATACAAGCTTTTGCAATTATGGGTGTGCAACAATCAATAAAAGCATATAATGGATCTGCATGTACTTCTAATTGCCAGGTCATGTAGAGAGATCCAGAAAATGATCAATAGAAGGGACCAGACAGATTAACTGCTTAAGGGAGAGGGTTTGCTTGCATTTCTACAGGTAGAGAAGAATTCAGATGGGTGCCAATGAATCATATTTGCCTTGTCCATCTGAGAAAGACAGGAAAGACCCTTGAAAAGAAGAGCCAAGAAACATTTGGTGGTTCCATCTCTGACAATGTGTGCCACTGAAAGAGCCTGGCAATTAACCCTATGTGTTTGGCAATTGACTCATGAATATCAAAAATTGTTAATGAAACTGATGCAGGACTTCAAAACCTATAG